>NC_030679.2:100743378-101472128 GCF_000004195.4 Xenopus tropicalis
GGTCTATTAAAAGGGAAGCCGTGATTAGCTGACTCCTCAGTTGTGTAGACAGATGAAAAATAGAGTTCAGAATTTCTGCTTTTTCCCTTTTCTCATCAACCGACATTTACAGTCACAAGCTATGAGATTCATCAGAGTCTCAAATGCAGAGTTGCAGCAGAGCCTTGTAAATTAAGAGGGATTTTGTAAATTCTTTTTTTTTTTAGCGTAAGCCATGAAATCATGTAATTAGTTTAATGGTAAATCTCTTAATCTCTCCTTTTGCTGTTTTAACACACAAGATTTTCTAACTTTGTAGTGTTTTTGTACTCCTCCAATGTATATTTTGTCTATTTTATGTAAACTCAACTCCATGATCTTTATAACAACCGCAAGATGCTCTGAGAAACATTTGTAATGGAAGATTTTGAGAAACATTTGTTGTAAGAAATGTGGAATCTACATTACCAATATAAATTTTCCTTTGTATCAGCTTCCTGGCTCCCTCTTGATTAGTGCCATGCTGTGTATACTAGCAACACATAGCAAGATGATAGGACCATGCAAAACAAAGCACCAGTTAACAGAAATCTCTGATGTTAAATCATTCATTCATTTAACTGAACTCTTAATTTTTTCAGAAATAAATACTATTTACAATAGAGCTGCAATGTAATGTTAACTTATTTGGTGTTGCCCAGTAGATGGCAGCACTAGCACTTATGCATTGTTATGATGCATAATTGCAATCAATATTACAAATAACCAGGCATGTTTTTAAAATAAAAGGTTGGGGAGCAACATGTTGCCCCTGAGCCACTGGTTAGGGATCACTGCCTTAGACTATAAGCTCCACTGAAATAGGCACTGATGTGAATGATGTAAAGCAATGCAAAAATAGAAATATGTTTGCACAGAGAAATACTATAACTAATGTATATCTTAGAAATTAATTTGTTTCATTATCTGTTCTCCTATATAAGGTTTATAAGATATGTCACCTACTTTATAAAATGTTACATTTGATAATATAGATGACCTAGACCTAGTGTAACAGGATTTTACATTACATTAACATTTATTTATAAAGCGCTAACATATTCCGCAGCGCTGTACAATAAGTGGGTTTCATACACTGGACATACAGAGTAACATATAAAGCAATCAGTAACCGATACAAGAGGTGAAGAGGGCCCTGCCCAAAAGAGCTTACAATCTACAAAATCAAAGAAATAATGCAACTTATGTATCAGTTCAAATAGTTGCTCTGTTACAGAGTACAGGAAGCATTCCCATCGAGATTTAAAGCCGAGTGTTTAAGTAATTATCAGTCATGATCAGTAATCATTGTGCCCAATACCACTGGGGCCCAATTATTACCCCACCTGGACCCCATGGGTAGTGGGCAAGCAAGTAGGATGGGGGTCCTAATGGTAAAAACATTAAATAGTAAGGATCGGGTGCCCTGGGTTTTTAGACTAAGGGTGCCCCTGTTGTCATATTTGTAAAGGGCGTCCACAGATAAGGCAAGGCTCCTATCTTCGCCCCCTGGAAATTCTTTTTTTATAATAGGATATTCCCTTACCATCTATTTCATCTATATGAGAGTAATTGTTAATGTCACTAAAAAAACCCACAACAAGTTTAAACAAAGCTTACATTAGCACCCCGTTCAAAAAAAAAAAAAAAAAAAAAAAAAGGACCATCCGGCAGCTATTCGATCTAAACAAAAGTTTGCTGCCTGTTGTACTGCTCTGAGCTGCAGTCCGGTTTAGCCCCGCCCCTTCCCACCGTGAGAAGCTTCCTGCTCCCCAACTGTGTGAGGGATGGGAGAACCAGAGCAGACAATCTTCTTCTGATGAAGCGGCTTCTTTCCCAGGCCGATAAGTGTCACTCTGTCAGGTGTGTTTAATGTCAGTGTGAGTCTGTGTGAGTGCAATAAACTCTATGTTTTTTGTATATGTGTGTGTGGGAGAGAGAGTATAAATGAACTTGTGGATAACTTTGTAAGTTTTATTACGTTGCTGAATCTTCAAAGTACAGGTTATTGTTATGAACAGGAGGCAGCAAGGAGGCTGTGATAGGGCAAATAGGGAGAAGCAGTGCAGGTGCATAAGGTGTTTCCCATTGTGAATGGGGGTAAGATTGGCAGGTTGGAAACATGCACTTTTATTGTGAACAGAAACAACAATTGATTGTGTACAGGTGCCAATGTGATGCTATAAGAGGCTCTCTGTTTTCTCTGAAAGGTGCCAGAATGCTGCCTATGATTCCTAGTGTGTTGTACATGAGAGTCATGGGCAAAGTGTTATTTTATAAGGGTATCTATGTTGTGCATTGGTGGCAACAAATAGATGTATTAGACTCCAAATGGTTTAATACTGATTCCAGTGATGTTGGTGCACACATATGGGCAAGGAGAGGCATAATGGTTATTATTATTATTATACAGAGCAAAGGAGGTGTTTCATAGGCACTTAATTTGTTATTATGTGAGGAATAGAGTTTAACCTAGGTCAAGGTGTGTGAGAGAATCCTCAGGCAAGAAACACCATATTAAATCATTTATATACCATATGTGTAAAAAGCATACTGTCAATTAAAATGCAGCAAATTGAGTTTTCTTACTGTGTTATGGTCAAACCTGCTCTAAGCAAATGTGTATTTGGCCATTTTATTTAAATCATCTCTTTAGATATTTGGCTTGCCATTTAGCCTGTTTCCAGCCTTCAAAACTGGATGCATGGGGCAGTGTGAACCAGTCCTTTTGGGTCATCTCACTGGCCCTCTTGGCTTATAGATGGCACTGAGGTTTCCTGTGTATACTCATTAAAAAAATAGAAAACTTGTTTTTTTGTGATTTACTTCCTCGTTGATACTTTTATGGGAAACAGAATAATGTAGAACACAAGTGTATATTGTCATGGCAAAGGTCTCTTCATTAATAATGCGGATGCTTTGCCTGTTTATATTTGTTCTCAGTACACTGGCGTGTTTTTGTGGGCTGCTGTTTTTGCTAGTAGATCTGTGTATATAAAGGTATGGAATCCGTTATCTGGATACCCATTATCTAAAAAGTTCTAAAATACAGTGTTCCTTTCCCCATAGAGTTTTATTTAACACTGAGGGGGCATCTGTTATTTTTATATGGTACTTAATCATTAGATACAAAATTCTCTCAACTTCATGATGTTCTTGAAATATAATAATATATAATATAAGTCTTTACTAAAGGCCTATCCTGATGACAATGGCTCAGTTATATAATGATACTATTGGCCTTTCCTTGGCTTATTGTGACCCAGGACCTTAACAACTCACCTTATTATGGAACCATAGAACAGCAGCATATCTGTAGATACCTGCTTGGTTTGCAATGATAATAGTTTCTTTTTCTGCAGACGTTCGGAACAGACTGTTACCTTCCAGAGCTTCAGCATGGATATTAACCAGATGTGGTTTTAGCTGGGTTCAAAGCCTTTCCTGCTGGTAAGAAAAAAAATTATTCTCTTAGTTACTGAAAAGTTTGTGACATGCAGCAGGTATTTAGCAAATTCATTCTTTACTGATTTCAAAGGAACAGCATCCCTTGTGTACATAAGTAGATTGCATTGCTGTAATGAAATCTAATGCCTCCTCTGATCTAAGCAATATGAAGTGGCTGCTACAAAGTAGCTCTGTGTGTCTTTACCCTAAAGTCCCTCTGCTTTCTATAACTGGTGGAGCACAGATTCTCTGGAAAGCACAGGGACTCCACATTCCAGAATCCATCACTTCAAAATGAAAAAGTTGAGAATGGGGTTGAAAGACATGTGACCCTAAGGTGGGTCAGGGAAATAGTTTCCTGTGCTCACTGGTATAAAAAAAAAAGTTTTTTGTTGTGGTAACGTTTATTGGTTAACTAATATAAATAAGAATGCAAGCTTTCAAAAAAAAAAAAAAATATCTCTTCAGCAGACATTTGTATTTACGACCTTTAAAGGATGACACATTTAAGGTTAAGTCTGCTCATGGACTGGTATTTATTTTCTTTTTTAAAGAGAGCAGTACATGAAATGAGCTGCATTATGGGGTGGGCTTGTGGTAAAGCACAATCTAATGTAAAAGATATTTAAAAAAAAAATGCTTTTTGAGTTTCATGATCTCATTTCAAGAAATAGAGAGAAAAAAATTGTGCTTACATCAACATGCTGTAGTTATTAAAATATGTTTTTGTAATCTATATTCTTCATATTCTCTATGAAGAATATAGATTTATTGGTTTCTTTTGCCTTACAGATTTTGAAATCTTATAATAAATAAGTGAGACATCCATGACTAAAATGCCTGAATCATGCTGTGAAATCTGGTGGTTACTTTTAGTAGGACCCCTGCCCTCCCACTGACGTGTATATCTGTTGCTGATAGGCAAGCATTTCAAGTCATTTGATGAAGAACTGAGTTTTATCTATGGAAACTGCAGCACATGGCTGTCCTTTATTTACCACAGCTTCCTGTTAAGCTACAGGCAGTTTGAAGTGATAAACCCCCATCGCTTTAACCAGTTTTGCAAAGCTGATTGGAACATCTGATTTGTTAATATTTGAGCAACACGGTGCAATACATTGTAGCAGGAAAGAGGAAATACAAAATAAACATTTGAGAATGCAGTTACCCTTTTCTTTTTTGTTCTATTTGGCACCGTGTCAGACTGTAAAAATTGCTAAAGTGGTAATTGTGGTTTTGAGAATACTTAGCTAAAATGCATGTTAAAAACTCAGACTCTGCAATTTAATTTACTATAATGGTTACTGTGATGTTGTACAGACATGTTAATCTTGTTTTTTATTATTACACAATGGTAACAAGCAGCAATGCTTTTGTGCTTTGTGGCAGGGATTTAGCTAATTTAGCTGTGTGAGTTGAGGAAATTAAGTTAATGACCCAAAGGGAGTTTCTTTTTATTTGAAACTGCCCATCCCAATAACGTCACCTTTGGTATAAGTGGTGCATGTTCTTATTGGAGTCCTTTTTGGACATGAAGACAATTCCGCTTGTGCCATTAGACGTAGGGGCAGATTTATCAAAATGTCAGTTTGGCCCTTTCTTTTTCTGTATTTAAAAAAAAAAAAAAAAAAAAAATGTCAGTTTGGAGCTTAATACATAAAAACTCACTCATGTTCTATTTATTCCTATGGGATTTTTAGAAGTGTATTTATCAATGGGTGAAAGTTAGAACTCACTATTTGATAAATACGATTCTAAAAATCCCATAGGAATAAATAGAACATGGGTGAGTTTTTATGTATTAAGCTCCAAACTCACATTTTGATAAACCTGCCCCTAAGAGTTGTGAAAGACACTGTAGAAAGAAGCGCACGTTTAAAGGAGCATATATTTCCTGGCATGCCTATGTACAATTCTTCACAGTTTTTCTGTCAATGGAACCCCTGCACATTAGCCATTGAGGCTCAAAGGGGTGGTTCACCTTTGTAATAAAATGTATATGTGGCTTTTCTGTGTCAGAAGAAGCATTTTTGAAATATATATGCATTACTACAAATTAGCCCCATATAGCCCACCCGCAGATGGGCATATCGGGAGAAGATCGGCTCGCTTGGTGACCTCACCTCTTACAGTGTATGGCCAGCTTAAGTTCACAACTTGCAATAGCAATAATACCTGCCATGGTTGGTTTTATGGCAGTTAGACAGCAAGTTTTGTTACTTATTTGGTCTTTATTTTTGGTCATGGAAACTGTACGGGAAGGCTTTTGGATCTTCAGTAAAGTTCTGTTTTCATAACACTGCCAGTTGGAAACATCTACATTTTTATGTGGCACAAAGGGCATTTTGCCCGCACAAGATGATTTCTGGCTTAACTGAAAGACCATGAACCCCTAGTAATCATTCAACCGTTAATTTGTATGGCGGTCACCTGCACCCTGTGGTTAAATTTATGGGTTGGGCCAGTATCCAGAAACACCGTAGTAATTAATTACTTGGCAGTGTATTAAACAATAAGGTCAAAAATTTGCTGTTAATGTCTGACACCAGATCAACACTAAACCATTAGTTGCTTGGCTCAAGCATATAGTCCCAAAAGTTTGCACCAACGTTAATTTCAATCCCTATGGTCCAATCCACATTTGCTTTCTGCACTGACCTTCTATTATGGGGATGGGGGTTAAAATCTTTTAAGATTAGTTGACCTTCAAAGCATTAAATGGTCATACATGTGCTTATTCTAAAGACTTTTGGGCTTATATATCAATTTTTGAGAGTATTTTCTAATACTTGCATTTTCAAAACACTTTTATGCTTGCTTATTTATTAATATTGAAAACTCAACTAAACAAAAAACTCGAATACCTTTCATTTTCAAGTTTATGTACTAGAAAAAAAACTCAAACAACTCCAAAATCTCAAATTGAAAATGCCACAAAAAAATTTGAACATTGATTAATCACCCTCTTTATATTTCTACTTAATTATCTTGTCTGCCTGTATCTTTCTCTGCCCAATAAAACTTTCACTGACACGACTTATAAAAATGATTTTGCCCAATTAAACTTTACTAAGTTTAAGTATCCATTATTTTTAAGACCAAAACCAACCTGTATCAGTAACTTCTAATTAAGACTGATTACTAAAATGTAAGAAAAGCAGATATTGGACCTGTTCTTGGGCAATTGCCTTGAACTGATTTTAAAAATAAGTTCCTCTTCTCAATAGGCTGTAAGATAAAATAGAACGATTGGCTTTATAATTATGAGGTTTGAAATATTCTATAAATTGGAAATCAGTCAGAGTTTTCTGGCTCAGAACCCACTGGCAGGATGCATCTCTTGAGAGTATCAGCAGAACTGGTCTTATTCAGAGAAATTTTCCAATAGAAAATAATTCATTACTTTCTCAATAAAGTAGTTTTACTACTGTGAAGATGCATTCACAGCAGTAACATGCTGTATTTGTCACTTGCTTTCCTTCATGGCCAAGCTTAAATGCTTGTGATATCTGTTATACACAAATTTGAAACAATTTCTCTCTTGTTTTCTCGAAAGTGCAGTGGCACAAAACAGGAATTTGATGTTCACGACATCAGTACATTTTTATATTACATAGCTTGCCAATTCTCTTATATTTGGGTAATTTTGAGCTGCCCAAACTGCTCTGCTGTGCCATGC
Organism: Xenopus tropicalis; assembly: GCF_000004195.4. Taxonomy (NCBI): domain Eukaryota; kingdom Metazoa; phylum Chordata; class Amphibia; order Anura; family Pipidae; genus Xenopus; species Xenopus tropicalis. The sequence continues at coordinate 100,750,523 of NC_030679.2, forward strand.
CATGTTATGTAAAATGTATTTATAACATTACAACAGCAAGTTGAACTAGTTTTACTGATATTAAATGAATTCCTTAACTGCCCTTGAATTGCAATTGCTTTGGGAATTTTGGGGAAGCATTTTCTCCTGATTATGGAACACTATTACTTTATTGAATGAAAAATGAACTGCACTACTAAGCCTTTACAAGGAAAATCAGTTGATCAGTCAGCAAAACCACATGACAAACAGCTGAGAGGAATTAGATGGACGTTGCAGTAAGATGAATGTTGTGCTTTCCTTCATAGTTCCTTTGGACTCCTACATCAAATGCTGTGATGTTATACTGCCTTTCCTTTTCTTTTTTATCTATTAGCAGTTCAGAATTTGCAGCTTGACTCATAGGTGATGCAATTGAGGACTTTTACTCAGTTGTGTTTGTGAAACCTACCGAAAGAGCATATTGCACTGTGTACAGCAAGGTAAGAACTCTTCTTATATTAATTATTATTTATAAATGCATATGATATGTGCATATATACTTTTGTGTAATATTTTACTAGCATCTGCTGACACCAAAAGACTTTTATGGCATAGTGGGAGTGGCAGCTGAAAGGGATTTAGGTTGGCATTTCAGTTATAATATTAGACAAAATACTTTTATAACTTAGCAGGAGATAAGCTTTAAAAAAATGCTTTTCCATCCTTTGTTAAGGTGTAGGAGACATCTAAGGCCAAATTCCAACAAGCTCTTCCTTTAAAGAAAATAATAACATACACTGTATGTAAATATCAGGTTATACATTGTGTGTGTTCCACCCATGCCCTCCAGTAAGCCTTTTCAGTGCTAACTATTCAATTGTTTTCTAGTTTGAGTTTTGGATTAGTGTGTTCACTGTAGTGTTAAACCTGTGATTTTGGCATATTCAAGTAAAGACTGAAAAAAAGAAAACATTGTGCTGTATTTGCCTTAAAATACTAACCCTCTAACCCTGCTAACTGTTAATTTACAAAGTTCCTGAGAAGTAGGTTTAATATTTCCAGACTACAGAAATATAGGATTGCAGGTTGCATTGCTATCCCTTTTATGGTGGCAATTGACAGCATGTAAAGGGTTAAAGGACTGTTGCGACCAGAAAATGGAAATGTGCTTAATATAATGTGTTTGAATAAAATGTTCACTTAGTCTACGTGTGAACTCTGCACCCGTTATAGAAAGTGTGATATTTTTATTAAAAAAGACTTGTAGTTTCATTTGAGAAGGCTTTGGAAAGTAGGAAATAAATATGTATTAATTCAGATTTATTAGGCCTAGTTTTTGATCTCACAGCAAATGCACTGCAAAAAAAACACCAGGATTTCTTCTAAGAAAACATTCTCCTTGTACAGGGTTGAAATAACTGGTATTCAAGTTTGATGGGTAATTTGTATTGTTGGTGTTACTGATACTTACCCATAGCTCTGGATATTACTGTACTGTCTTTATCTTCCATGTGAAAGATACAAAAATCTGCTGATAGATGACTGGCCAATGGCTAGACATAATTAATCAGGTCAAGTGCGATTTCTATTTTCTACTCCTAAAGTTAGGAGACTCTTTCTTTTTGCATAACATTCCAGTTGGCATAAATTTAGGCTCAGCTACCCGTTTCCCACAGTCTGATCCTGTGACTGTGGCATACTGACATCAGTAGCTCATGTTAAAATTCCAGAAGAGGGAGGGAAAAGGGAAACAACCAGAAGAAACAAAGTGTGTTTTGCATGTTCCTTAAACTGCAGAAATGATCCCTACTTTAAGAGGGTTTGTAATTAGCGTAAACATTTGTATAAACCGTAATGATTTTCTTTTATTGTACTTCCAGCAAGAGTGGAAGGAACAAAAATGATAAAATAATTTATTAGGTAATGTTTGGGATAAGAATATTGTATTGTAATCAGTGGTGTATTCTGGTCCAGTGCTTCTCTAGGTACCGGACCAGTGTGCGCCCATTGGTTCATGTTCAATTATGTCACTTCCGGTCTCACATCGCTGGGCAACCTCCCTACCCCCCACCTCTGCTGCTGGATTTGATAGGAAAGCATCTGGCAGCAGCAGAAGGGTTTTTTTCTTTTCCAACAAAAGTTTAGTTTGCTATATAGGCATCCAAGGGCTGCCCCCCTAAAGCTGCTGCCTTGGGCACAGGCCCTTGAGTGCATATATGGTAAATACACCCCTGATTGTAATTCTAAGATAGCATACTCAAATCAAGAGAAGCTGCATTTAAAACATTTTGGTCTTGAATACATAAATGGGCAGATTTATAAACATTCTGATATTTGTGGTTTTAGAGTTTTTTTAAACCATGACTAACTCATTTCTACTAAAACCACGAATGTCTAGTAATTTGAAGATCTATATTTAAAAAGCATTAACAAAAAAAGAAATTTGGCTACTGAAGACATTGTTTCTGATAAGTCTATGAATGATTATTTTATAATTTACCTTTGTAGAGGCAGTAGGGCCACAGATACCCAACCCTTAAACTTATAGTCAAACTTGTATGAACGTTACAACTATTACATTTAAATGGCAGATGTACGTCAAATGCTTATTGGAATTGGAAGGTGTTACAGACTTCATTCTTAGGAGATCAAAATGGAACTCATTCAGCAATTATTTTGAGACAGCAATTAACTGCTGCGAGAGGTCACCAGTGAAAGACCCTCATCATGTGATATATGCTTTGTGTCTGGTTCCACGTGCTTTTGGAATTTCTACTTAGGATGAGTTTGCTTCAAGGCACACAAGCCTTCATCCTGCTTTTCAGTAACAAAATAAAAATAAAATTTTCCTGCACTATCTTAGAGTACCTTTACTTGAACCATAACAATTGAGACGTCACTATAATAATCATAAAAATCTCTAAACCCATGTGTACTGAAAGGCACTAAGTAAGCCCAGGTGTAGTAATCCATAGCAACCAATAAGATGTTTAATTTTAAACAGGTGACCAATAAATGCAAGTGCTGTTTGGTTGCTATAGGTTACTGCACCTGGGCAAACTTACTGCCTTTTATTACATCACCTCCTAAATGCCTTAAATAACTTTATTTACTTCTGAACCTTGGTCACTGTTTGTTTCAGTTTATTTCCTGGTGCTTGATATGACTTTTTTAACTTTATTTAGAATACAAAACAGAAGTCTTTTCTTGCTTTGTGACATGGATTCTGGATATTCACACAGAAAGAGAGCATTCTTTTTAAATGTTTTGTATGTATTAACTACCCCTTTTGCCTGGTGAATACTATTTCTGGTCTAACAGAGTAAACAATATACAAGCTTCAAACTGATGCAGAACAAACAAAACAAATTTGCATAAATACATGTAAAAAGATTGTTTTCCCATTTGATCAATTCTATTGATAGAGATATGCTAATACTTTTTAGCATGGGCAAATTGCCCTTCTTTTATCCTTCCAGCATCATCTGCGAAGAATTTTTTTGCTTCCTCATTTTTTTATTCCAGAAAATACAAATCCCATTCCCCATTGTGCTGCACTGTTTTTGCTTCTGAGAGAGTTTTTTCTCTCTTCCACTTCAGAGCAGTGACATACCTTTCAATTAAGGAAAGCTAAGGGAAATAACCTTTTGTAGCATTGGCCTGCAGAGCTGTCAGAGAAAAGGAGTGTAAAACCATTTATATACTATATGTCCCTCCAGAGCAGCCCATCTATATAGCACAAATACACTATATAGCACTTTTATTAACAGGCAATATAACTATTACTCTGACTGTTACTCTAAATATAATGATCTATTACCTACTGATAAAAGCAGATTATTGGGTTTGCAGATGCCATATTGGGCCACCTGATACCCTGTCCCAATGTGCTGCTTTTGTTTTTTTTTTTAACAAGTTTCAAGTTTATTGTCATATACAAATAACAATGAAGCATCATTACTGTAATGAAATTTTTTGACCCGTGTTCCTCCCAACTTTACATAGGCAAAAAAAAAAACAAAAAACAAATATTAAATATAATAAAAGTGTGCAATAAAGGTACAAGTATTTACAAGTATTTAAAAAAATGCATTGAAATATTTCAAAACAGGCATGTACAACTGGAGTAGTATTACTGAGTGCAGGTGGTGAGGACATAAAATATATAAATATCTTTTTTTGCCTCTCATTCTAAAATGGCTGCTTTAAAAAGTGACTGTAACTTTTAGTTTGGGAGGTTTTTTATCCTGTTAATTGTTCCACTGTGTGTATATAAACACATATATATCTGGATAACAGGTCCCATACCTGTACCATACTTGTACATAGAGAGGCGAAATCATAGTTATCAATTAATTTTCCAGGGTTTGGTCAAACATAAAATCCTATAATAATAATAATAATAATGAAGAATTAGAGATGGTCCACCTAAAAAAAGCAACATTTAGGTGGAGATTTCTTAAGACACGAACGCTCCGAGCGTATTTTGGCTGATTTTTTCGCGCTTGCGTGACATTTCCGTACGCTTGCGTGAAAAATTCGGAAAAGGTTCTGCCGCAGTTTACAATCGTTCGGTACAAAAATTTCATGACTTTCGGATTGACAGTACGATATTATCGTGACTTATACGATTTTTTTCGTAAGCATTTTCTTGATATTTGTGATCTTCAGAAATTATCTTATCCAATCCGAATTTTTCCCATTCAGGATTCAAACTCGTGTTTTAATGAATCGGCCCCTAAGTATGTTAAATTACTAAATCAAATAACTGTATATGGAGCAAAGGAAAACAAACTTTCTCTGTTGACACATCAATGTCTCTTAAACTATACATCAATGCCTAACTGTTTCCCTATGAGTAATACTGAAAAGAGAAGATTATATATTTTTTAGATTAAGAAGGATGGTAAGCAGAAGGGATGTGTGGGTCAGGAAAAATTCAACCCTTACCCAGCCCTAATCCACAAAATGATCAGTTTAGGTAGAGTCACCATGTGGTTCTACAAACAAATAAATAAAGTTGAGGAGACTGCCTCATACAGACAAAAGCAAACAAAAGGAATTCTGGGAATGAATTCCAGACTCTTAAAAAAATCCCATTTACATGGGTTAATCCTATAGGCTAAAGCTCACCCACTGGGTTGATCAGAAAACCCTGCACTACACTGATGAGCCTCAAGAAAGGTGAAACCGGTCTGTAGTTGGGAATCTGATCAGCTATTATCCTGGCTTCAGCTTCAAACCCAGTGGGCGAGCTTTAGCCTATAGGATAAACCCATGTAAATGGGAGTCTGGAATTTAGTCCCCTCTTAGAATTCCTGTTACTGACACCAATAAAGCAGAGACAAGTCATTTGTTGCACTTTATTTGGCCAACATTTCTCCAGATATCTCTTTCTCATTGTTGTCAGTGCATTTATTTTCTCTACTTTAGGGCTATGTCATGGACTCTTTGTTCACACCTGCAATCTGTGCTATGCTATGTACAAAGTAAACAGGGCTCGGGGCTTTAGCATGGGCACTGTGTGCATCCTGATTCCCCTGCCATTGTGGTGCACATGTGGGAAAAAAAGTGGCTGTATTTAGCCCTAGGCCCTGAAAAGAAGATACAGCTAAGTAATTATGGAGTATGACTAAAGAGGCAGGGTGTTTATAAGGTATCAAATTTTTAATTTGGTGGCTTGGACTATGGAAATTTTATACAAACCTGATAAATTATGTTAAAGAAAACTACACAACACTGGTTATGTACTTAAGGAGAATAATTTATACTAAAACTGGGCACTTTTTTGCATGGCAATAAACCAGCTTATTACTTTTAAATATTCACTTCATTCTGTCATAGAAACAGCTGTTATGTTACCATAAATGTTATCTGACACATCATATTATCAACATAAGGGTTACTTAGCCTTTCTCCCTCACTGTATCCTTCTCTACATTATTGTAAAAGGAGGAAACAAGTGATATTACCAGGGTGCATTCCACTGTGACTTACTTTTCAGGTTTGCTTGATATCAAATAGAATTTAAGAGCTGGACTTTACCCTTCACCGTGGCACTGTTGGTTTCCTTTCATGACAGCATTCTTATGTTTTTTTCCTTTCTGATTTCCTCTCAGCTGTTGCTAGTAGTAACATGAATTCAGTGAAAGTGACAACTGAATTTTGTAACATGTTTAGATGTTGAGCACATAGATATTCATTTATTGTGTTAACATTTGCATTTTTAAAAGACACCTTAGAGCGTTTTTATTAGTTTTTTTTATTGCAACCCTCTGGTCATTTGGCTTCTGAACACGCATCGAGCAAGAAAATGCAGCATGTGGCATCTAAAAACTCATGAAACCTGGATGCCATGAAACGCAACTCTGAACACTCATGTGTACAACCAGACAGAATATAGTTGAATTAATTAGCTTATACGTTTAGGTGCACCCAAACCTGGCTCTCAAATATGCGTTAAAGGACTAGGATAGGTAAAAACTAAGTAAGCTTTATCAGAAAGGTCTGTGTGTGAATACAGCCATAAGCACTCACAAAAACGCTGCACTGAGTACTCTATCAAAAAAACGTAGGATTTCTTGTCTCCATTTTTGTAAACATGTTCTTCGGTATGTGTATTTTTGAAAAATTCGAATTTTTCAAGAAACAATATCAGGAAAATCGAGTACTGGCAAAAACGGTAATCATTGGGGGCAGGGCAGTGTGCCCATAGCTGGTGGGGAGCAGGGTGCAAGTGGAGTGGCCCCACCTACCCCGGTCCAACACTGACTGCCTAGTTGCTAGGGTCTGAAAACCTAGCAGCTATATTTTAATATAATAATAAACAAAGTAAGCAGCTATATTTTAATATAATAATAAACTAACTTTCAACGTACATTACATATCTTCAGTGGTTTTCAAGTTTTATTTTTTTTGCTATTGTAATTACTATTAAAAGCAGTATTAATAGCAATTACATTCCTTTCCTTTGCAATGCAAAAGGAATCCTGTTAAGAAAACCTGGTTTCTCCAGTTTTGCTTCTAAAATTGCCTTGGAGGAAGTGCAGATACCAAAAAAAGTCTAAACAAATAGGGATTTCAATTGCAGTTCATTTACAAATAATTGCTGAAGATGTTTACTACAAAGTTGTTAGTATTGAATTTTCCTTCATTATGCAAAAAAAATACCTTCTAATATACAGACATGGGACCTGTTATCCAGAATGCTTGGAACCTGGGGTTTTCCGGATAAGGGATCTTTCTGTAATTTCAATCTGCATACCTTAAGTCTGGTAAAAAAAAGCATTTAAAAATTAAATAAACCCAGTAGGATTGTTTTGCCACCAATAAGGATCAATTATCCTTAGTTGGGGTCAAGTACAAGCCATTGTTTTATTATTACAGAGAAAAAGGAAATATTTTTTTAAAAATGTGAATTATTTCCTTAAAATGGAGTCTATGGCCGATGGCCATTCCCTAATTCGGAACTTTCTGGATAATGGATTTCCAGATAACAGATCCCATACTTGTATAAACTTTTTTCCCTATTAATAACATTGGGATCAAATATAATTTTTACTGGCCAAGCTGGTAATATACTGGCCAGGTGGCAACCGTATATGAAAAACCATTTTTAGGTGATCCCTTTTAATGAAAATAGAACAAAACAAAAATAATACAGAAAATAAATATTCCAGTTGAAAATGATCATAGAATATCCGTGTCTGTGTCATACTGAAGTTGGATTTGAGACTGATTTTCTTTTTAAACGTTTCAAGGTTTGAGCCCTAAATTGTTTTTAAATCACTATTATCTGTTGTAAAGAAAACAAATGCTGCTTCTTGTTAGAGATGGGAATGTTTCCACTTAGCATGAATAATTCTGATGATTGGCTTGAAAAAACAACAACAAAAAGCAGGTGGAGACAGTAGCGCAGGCCTGCCCTGTAGGTATACAGACATTAGGCACACCTTCAGCTGCATTTACACACTGACATTAGTTGGAAGCAGGTGACACGTAGGCTGATAGACTGTGTGCTAAACAGGTGGAGCGAGAAAGCACTTGTGTTGAACATTTACCACAGATTTACAGCACAACTAAGATTCTTCTGCTTTGTTGCATAGTGGAGGTGAGTTTCTTATATTCCATCATTAAGAAAAGAACAGTGTTCTCTTGTTTTAGCTGCCTGGTCTCTAGAGAAATTCTCCATACACAGGATTTATGTATGGGTGATACTTACACTGCGACTTGATCCTCATGGCGATGCGTATGGAAGTTGTTATTAATTTGCCTGTTCAGTCCAAGGCCTGGAAAGAAGTTGTTTGCACAGTGCACTGAAGCATATCATCCTTTTACAAACTGCTGTTTTGCCCATTTCTCTTAGCTTTGCTTTCCAGTTTACGTACCTTACATTACTGCAGTGGTGCACAGTGTTTGATGGAGCGTTTTACATGGATACATAGTAGATGAGGTTGAAGAACGACACATGTATACAAAGTTCCACCTTTAGAAATCCCACTATATATGTACTGTATATTGCAGCAAACTGTAGACATTTGATTTAGGTTTATGTATCTTCAGTTATATTATTAGTGCAGGGATAATGCAAAATGCTCTCTTTTTTTATCAGTAAAACCTAATTTATGTTGCTAAGAGTATTTTTATGGAATACTGTGTTATGGTAAATGTTTTTATATGTAAGTGTATATATTATTATACTATTTATATGTAATATGCATAGATCCCCTTTGATGCTATGGTTCCTTTTTTACATAAAGCTGTGCTGCTGTCCTTAGTACTCCATAGATTAGACTTTTCACTCTCTTTCAAAATTTTCCACTCTTCATTTAAACAGCTCTGCATCACGCCTACTCTTGAAAAATGCCACACACCTGTCTCACTACCTGCCCCATGTCTTTTCTGCCACTGGCCTTTAAACTTTTAGGACATGGTGTGTTCTCTTATTCTGTTCCACCTAGAGTTTTCATTTGCATTTGATAATGTTGACCATTAACTTATTAAGCAAATATTTCACTTCCTTGGTATCTGTAATCAAGCTGCATCCTGGTTCTCCTCTTACCTTCCTAACCAAACCTTCTTTGTCACCGTTCTGGGGTGTATTTATAAAGGTATGTAAAATACTTTACACTACGAAAAGGTATAAAATAAATGTGATAGAAATTTCAGTTGCTGTCCCTACTTTTCAATTAATACCATGCCTATCAAATACAAAAATAACTATTTGGTGTATTTACTGCTATATTGTACAATATTCAATTGTGCCACCTGATGGCAGCTGGGCGGATATCCAAAAAGTCAGGTGGGGAAATATCCCCAGGGCTTCCAAGCAATTAGTGCTAGTAGCAGTATTTAAAATATTTGTATTCCAGATAAATGGCAAATTACTGATTCCAGTGTAGTACTATAATGTCTGATTTTAGTGTATGCCATAAATAATCCCATTAATTGTTGTACAGGTATGGGATCCCTTATCCAGAAACCCGTTATCCAGAAAGTTCCAAATTACGGAAAGGCCATCTCCCATAGACTCCATTATAAGCAAATAATTCTAATTTTTAAAAATGATTTCCTTTTTCTCTGTAATAATAAAACTGTACCTTGTACTTAATCTCAACTAAGATATAATTAATTCTTATTGGGGGCAAAACAACCCTATTGGGTTTATTCAATATTTGAATGTTTTTTAGCAGACTTAAGTTATGGAGATCCAAATTACGGAAAGATCCCTTATCCGGAAAACCCCTGGTCCCGAGCATTCTGGATAACAGGTCCCATACCTGTATCTACATTCTTAATGCTGATTCTGGCTTGGATTTGCTTTGCTGGAGATTTTGAAGTTATAGTTTGTATCAGCGGGAACAGCTTGTAGTTGGTGTTCTGTGTTGTACAGCATTTACATTTAAATTTGTGTAATTTAATTATGTTCTTCATCCGACCCTTTGCATAAGCTTTATTTGACACTTGTTAGGGTTGTTCTCGAACAGCCTTTCACTCAGAGCCAAGGAGTTAAAATGAATGAAAAATATGAGACACCGATGCAGACACACCCATCTCTATAGAATGCTGGTTAAAAAGCTATTCAAGACTGAATGCTCCAAGTGTTGTCTTTTGTAAGGACTGTCAGTATACAAAAACAATGGAGGTATAGTGTAGGAATGTTACAAGAGTCACTACAAATGCCAGGAATGATACCATGCAGGGTACTGCATTTTATGGTCAGCTGAAGCTGCTATCTTTTGTGTTAAGGGTGGAGATCAAATTCAGTATTTGTGTAAGGAGGAAACCATTTAGAGCTGATATAGGCTTTATGTTCACATGAAGGAAAAAAGTATCTCGAAACCAAGAATTTTCAAGACTCAGTGTTACATGAAAACAAAATATCTTAAGCATATACTGTCATACAAACTAAATTACTGGGTCCCATAGCTAAATCATTTTAGGGCCCCCCTAAACTTTGGGAATAAGACATTTTCATGAACCTGCTTATCAGTCAGTGCCCCACTGGGCAGTTGCAGGGTTTGCTTTATTCTTTAAAAGGAAATGTGCATTGATCGGAGTGCTGTTACCTGTTGGCTCCAAACACTATAAGATAATTGGTATGCAGAGATGCCAACCCAGCGGTTTTGCCCACACCCTGTTCTGCACCTGGCCACAGGATGATCACAATTTGCCTGTTTTGATGTATATAGTGATATACTCAGGTGTGTTTCTGTGCTTTTTATCTGAGGATGTATTAGCAATTTGGGTACAAATCACAGAGAGCTGGTGCCTGAACTGTTAAAGTGACGAACTGGGTGCGGGGCAAAAGGACAGGTGTGAGTTTATATGTCTGGGTATGTGCCCCTGTCAACACAGTAGCTTTTATCATGTGCTTTACATGATCTATCTAGAGGTACTTAACTAAATATAACAGTTCTTATATTTCTTACATGAATACCAAGCATTTGTAAACATGACTCTATTGCATATATGTATATTTAAAATTGATTGTGCTTTCTTTAATGCTAGAATAAAACCAATATTATTGCTTCTGTTTTACACTGCTGCAGACCTGATGTATCACATTGAAGTCAGTGGAACAAATTCCAGCATATAAGAATTTGTGGCTTTTATGGGTGATTAGCTAAAATGTATTATTTAAATCTGCAAAAAGTGACGAGGTGGGGAGAGGATATTTATAAACTGTGCTGAAATACATGAAAGGGTATGGGTATATTGGGGAGTTCTGTGGTTGGCATTAGGGTGTACAGCATGTTTGTGCCGGCACAAAGGATTTGGTTACCTCAGTTTCTGTGTGACCACCCACTGCATTCTGATGCTTTTATTTCATAGGTGTCCTTGTATTACAATAACTTGAATAGGTTTAAATATTTTCAGGATAGTTAGCAATAGAATGGACCCAAAACATTTTCATTCTTTACCAGACATGCAGGCATGGACCTGCCTTTCCGATTGCCTAATTTTGCCTGGTTGTGAGTTTTAATTGCTCATATTATTAGGCCTGCAGTATTGGCTTTCTTATTTTTTTAAAGTGGACCTGTCACCCAGACATAAAAAGCTGTATAATGAAATTCCTTTTTAAATTAAACATGAAACACAAATGCATTTTTATTTTAACACATCCAAACCCATTATAAAGGCATTTTAAAATCCCAGCTGTCAATCATATATTGCTGCCTGCCACTATTACTTTAACTTTCCATTCAGCACTCACTTTCCCTCTCCCTCCTTAGCATCTAATTGTGTAGCCAGTACATGGGCATCCCCCATTCTACCACATAAACAAGATTTTGGGGTGATACAAAGCTTGCCTTAATAATAGCGCCCACAAAATATCTCCTGCCTGATTGCTGTGATTGTGTAATTCCAGGACTTAAGGAAACAAGATAATTATCCTTTATGTAGTGCAAGTGAAGTTTATTTTACTTAACAAGCACAATAGAAAAAAATTTGGAATTATTTCTTAGGGTGACAGGTTCCCCTGTAGATTAGGCATTGAGATGACATTTTATATCTCTGGCTGGTGTCGGGTAACAAGTTAAAATGCCATTAGGCAAAAGAGACATTAGATCCTTTATTTTACAGAATTGCACACATGCACATAAATGTGAAATGGTAAATACAGTGGGTGTGTCAGGGTGAAACAGTAATCATGGTAGTGAGGAACATACCACTCAGTGAAGCGGACTCTTTCTACCTCCTAACCCAGTGGTTATCAACCTTCCTAATGCCGCGACCCTTTAATACAGTTCCTCATGTTGTGGTGATCCCCAACCATAAAATTATTCCTAAAACCATCGGAAATATGTGTTTTCCGATGGTCTTAGGCCCCCCTGTGAAAGGGTCGTTCGACCCCCAAAGGGGTCCCGACCTACAGGTTAAGAACCGCTGTCCTAACCCATGAGTATTTCACAAATGATATACTTATTGCTCATATTTTCTCCTTACTTAACTTGGGGCACTGTAGCTTGTGTAATGATGCAATCACTTAATTTTGCCTGTTGAGGAAAGAATTTTTTTGTAAAGCAAGATGGTTTTCCTATCCTATATTAATATGCAGTCAACTACTGTTGTGTATAAATGTCATGCCAGTCACAACTGCTGTACACCACAAAGGCATTTAACCTGTCTACTTACTCTAGTCACACATCTGTCACCAAGGATCTTTGTAGTATGAGTTGTATGTTGATGTCCTACAACAGGATCACTCCTCTCTTGATTATTGATCGCCAATAACTAAGAAATATTAATACTTGTATATTATTATTATGAATTTGCCATAACAAAATAACTGTATCTGGCCTTTTGTGGGAACTTTGTTGACCTGACATGTTTCATATGGAATGTCCTTAATTATTCCAGGTAGAATTTGTAAATGTGTGGTTTAAATACACTTTAATTAGAGGGGTGTTGGTGGGACAGTCTTTAATCCATTGATTGTTACACTGCCATACTGTAACATTTTTAGGCTGGTGGCACAGACAATGATTTGATTATGATGGTCCTGTCTGCGATTATAGTGGTAGTTTTAATGCCCCTACAATCCTGCAAAGAGTTCCCATTCATATTAGTGGGGCATATTTCATTTAAAGCACATGTTGTCACAGTCAGTCTGGTATTGTTCGAAGGGAGGAGCTTGGCAGAGCAAGATTATTTGTATAAATGTTTCAAATGTAATATTGAGAATAGTATTTTTCATATACGCTTCTCTGCAGTAAACTGATATCTGGCAACAAATTAGCAATGCATTCAAAATGTGTTAGTAGGTCTGTATGGAGAAACCATCTTGAGTTTTCTTCTGCTTGTCTAATTCCATTCTTATGTAACAAATTTGGAGTTTCACAGATATTCATCAATTGCCAGGTCTATGGCTACTGTTAGTTGTTGTTTAACTTGTTTTGTGACTCTAAGTTAGCTATTAACTCTTCTATGCTTCGTAAATTCTGTCCTGTTTTGTCAGCAGGTTCAGCTAGTCATTTTTAAATAGCTGAGATTATTTCTCCCAATGCATAATAGCTTGTCTCTGTGTATTGTGCAGCCCTATGCACAAATTGACAAATATATTTTTCCGCTCTACAATAGGTTCTCAGTGGCAGAAATAGTGGCACAAATGTATGCACCTATATACAAATAGAAATAGGCATAATTGTGGAGTACATTTTTAACACAACTCTTAAATATCTTCTCATTTGTATGCTGTCCCCTGGCACCGAAAAAGCAGTAACTTGTGGGCTTGTATAACTAGTTTGTCTAGTTGCGTGGTACTTTGTTTTTGTAACCTACATAGTCTGAAACATGTTGCTGCAATCTACTAACCAATATTTACCCTTACAAAATAATTCTTGGTAAATATGCCATTCTTCCTTTTCTTTGAAACGAACATGCCCAATACGGCTTGAGTAGTGTAACATGCAGAGGTTCAGTATTGAGAGAAAGGAAATATTACAAAACCTGAATTTTATGTCTGTAAAGAATCACACAAGGGACCAATACACAACTGTTTTTCAGTAAGCTGATAAATATAAATCTTTTTAATAGCCATGACATGTGGTGCCTGGTTCAATTAAATGTGCAGGACTCTGAGAATGCAGGAAGATCAATATTGGTTGGGAGTTTTCCCTCCATTGTAAAATGAGCACTATAACATACTTAGTGCCCTTACTGCGACCATCTTCGGGGGTTGGGGGAATAGAATTGTACTATTTAAATACAGCATTGTATGGTAATTTATAGTCTTGGTGTGTAAGGCACACAAGGGCATTAAGCAACTTTGTTAGTGCCCTCACTTACTGAACCACTGCAGTATACTTATTGTATACTTATTTTGTATATATTTTTTTTAGGTCATCAGCCAAATTTCAAAATGTCGGATGGGGATTATGATTACCTCATCAAGTTTTTAGCACTGGGAGATTCTGGAGTTGGAAAAACCAGTTTCCTTTATCAATATACAGATGCAAAATTTAATTCCAAGTTTATCACAACTGTGGGCATTGACTTCCGGGAAAAAAGAGTGGTAAGATATATCAATGTAATGTATGTTTCTCTCTCATTCCTATTTCTTTCCATATTTCAGTGGAGTGATATTGGTAAATGCAGTGCTGCACTCTGCTGTATGCTGGACAGAAGACACTAAGGGGTATATTTATCAGGCTGTGTAAAAAGTGGAGTGAAACATTACCGGTGATGTTGCCCAGGGCAACCAATCAGCAATTAGATTTCAACAGTTAGAAAACCAAAGCAAAGCATCTGATTGGCTGCTATGAACAACATCACCGGTGATGTTTTACTCCACTTTTTACACAGCATGATAAATGTACCCCTAAATGACTTTTACCTACCTCAAACCCAACTGGTTGTGGGGCAACTACCGGCAGATATTGCATGCAACTCTGGCACTCCCTTCCTTGGTGAAGGAAAGATCACATACTTGAACTATATCTCTCTGGTTGAATAAATTTAATTGGATGCCAGTGGTTCTTAAATATAAACAGAAACTTTAATGAACATGAGAATTTAAAATAATGATGCCAAGTTATACTTGACCCTTGACCCTCAGCACTCCCACCTGCCATTCAGGAGGAGCACATGGCAATCCACCCTTTTTATTAGCTAGGGAGCATGATTAAGTGCCCTGTTGGATATGAAACATGCAAGGCTGTAGAGAGATGATAATAACTTAAAGGGTTTTAACTTTTTTGTGGTCTTTATGGATATTTTGTACGCACACTACCATTTTTTTAAAATTCCACTGATCAGCATAGGTATTACCAGCACAAGTTGTATTCATTAAAGCCACATTGAATTTATGAGGAGTATAAGTTACTAAGCACTACCAAGACCATAG
The DNA here is from genome assembly GCF_000004195.4 of Xenopus tropicalis. Classification (NCBI taxonomy): domain Eukaryota; kingdom Metazoa; phylum Chordata; class Amphibia; order Anura; family Pipidae; genus Xenopus; species Xenopus tropicalis. Next base: position 100,765,833 of record NC_030679.2, read on the forward strand.
TATCTTACAGCCCATAATTCATATTGATTAAAGTTCCAGTATGCTGTACTAGAATACAATAGTTAATGCCTTTTCCCACACAGGTATATCGATCAAATGGGCCAGATGGAATTTCTGGCAGAGGGCAAAGAGTTCACCTACAGCTCTGGGACACTGCTGGGCAGGAAAGGTAATACACTGCCTTCCTTTCAAAATCTGATTAACAGACTGCTTTTTTAGTCAACCTATTGATTTTACTGTACATGTCTTTTCTATAGATTTAATTGGGGCGTTTTGGCCAGGTCTGGTAACCGATAGCAACCACTTAACAAGTAGTATTTACTGATCACTCAAGCAAACATTTAATTGGTTGCTATAAGTTACTGTACCTGGTGCAAATTTTTCAACTTCTATTACTTTTCCCATAATATCAGCAGAGAATTCAGTCAGTATATCTCTTCTACTCTTTGCTCCTAGCACTTATTGTCCACTTGTATAGTATTTATTGTCACCCCTGTTTGTGTTTACACCTTGTAAAGCACTTGGGTACACTTATGGTGCTTTATAAATAAATACAATGATCACTGTCAGTGATTACAGTGTAGCTGTGCATGATGCTGCCGTTTTGTTTTTTTGTTGCTAGTTCTGTAAGGTGTTGTCTATTTAAGGGAATAGGAGGCAGAAGGGGCATTTTGGGTGATGAATTGCCTGCCAAAAATTAGGTGTAGGACAAAAATCATGTATACTAACATTACATATATTCTGTGTCCAGAAATTTTGGCAATGTAATGTTTAACAATGGGCTTGGTCACCTGGGTGAGTCTGGAATAACACTCCCCAACCTAGATTAGATGAAATCCTATTCTTACTTAATAAGCCTCTAAGAAGACTTGTATCCACACATCTATGTTAAGGTTGATAATTGAGATAAACAAAAAGGGTGTGGTTGCCTCAGATGAAAGAATCATTATGCTTTGGGTTGCATTTGCAGTTTACAGTAAAAAGCACAGTGTTCTAATATAAAATTATCCATTTCTGGACAGATGCTAGAAGAACAATTTTGCTCAACTCAGCATAAACATTAAATTATACAGGTTTTCCCTTTCTTATATCATTTTGGTGCTATAATAAGCAGCTTAATTAGGAATTTCTTACAGCGAAGAAATATTGATCTATGAAATTGCATTAGAAAAGATAAGTGTGTTGTGGTGATTCATTACTGGGGCAGTTATTGATCATCTCTGTTGGGCTTGCTATTTAAGAGATACTTGGCTGCCAACCTGAATTGGAAAGCAAAAAAGAAACAGCTGCTAACTTATCCAAACAACAGCTCTTATGTTATATTTAGTGTAATATATTATAAATATACAGATGCCCAGTATCCACAGATGCATGGACGGTGTGTGGCTATCTGCGGCTCAGAAAGGAGCTCTTTCACATCATTCCGGCATGCCTGAAATGGCAGTCTGTGAATTCTGGCAAATGCCAGAGGGGCTGCTGTATGCAACAGTTCCTATTTAGTGGGCCTGTGTGGGGCGGTTTGGCCTTGAAATGCCAGGGCCTATTTTAAATCTCAGTTCACACCTGTTTCCATTTCCCTGTCCTTATTTTTTAATTTGTATCAAAGTCTGCATTTTAGTGAGTTTTAATACCCCAATATCTGAGTGTACAAAAAACAACTACAAATACAAGGTATATGAATTTACATACAGTACATAGTAATATCCATTGCAGCTGAGGCTGATAAAAGAGGGACATCCATGAAGTTTTGCCTTTCCCAAATAAAATCATTTTGCTTCCAGTTGATCCAAATGAAGATACACAGAACCCAGTCAAAAGCTTCCCTGGCAATATGTACTAAATATAAAATATTTTAGCACTGTATGTGTTTTATATAGCATTAATTGTGGCTAAGCAATGAGTTTACTTTACGAAAATAAGCACCAAGAGGTGGCTCCCAGCAGCAACACCTTGATCAAACTTTGAACCCATTTTTATAAGAGGAGCTATTTTTGTTATAAAGTCTGGTCAGTTCCACTGATTCCTAATTTCAGTCCCTGTTAAAATAGAAGAGCCTAGGCAGTACAGCCCATTCTACCACAATAATATACTTTCTTTTTTTTGTTCACTTTATTTTTATTGGTTTTAATTTACATTGCAATTAAAGTTGTAACATCCTCAATGTAAAATTAAGGTTTGAAAGAGGTTAGGGAAGGGGACAAACATAGACAACTGGGTTTGGGGTAAGGATAAAGCTCTAAATTTAAGGAAAAAAAATGCTCTTGAGGCTTTTACTTAATACTTTGACACTCATTAGGTACAATTACAGTTTTAATAATGTTTCCCCCCCCATGGAGGACCTAGTGTTACATCAGACCTGCTTGGAAGAGATTCCTAATATCCCAAGTTTTGTCAAACAGTTCCATAGTATCATCTACCTGAGTCTTTATTTGTTAGTTTATTTTCATATAGTTTATTTTTGTAGCACTTTTGCATAGGAAAGAGTGGTCTTTTTCCAGTTAGCTGCAATATGTATCCTGTCGGCCATCCATATGTTGGATCAGTTTCTGTGCAGAGTTATTGTATCCTGTTAATGTATGTCCAAGGCACATTTGTGGGTTTACTTGTATTTCTGCGTGTAGGAGATGGAAGGATTTTATTTAGCTTTGCGAGCACATAGTATGCACAGTGGAGCAATTTGATTGATGTTTCCATGAGGGTAACATTGTAACTACCTTTATTTATTGTGGTGGAGCATTTTCTCCATTGTTATATAGTAAGGGTAGAATTTCTTATTCTTCTTGACATTAGTGTGGGGTGGGGTTGCTGCTCACATAACACTATAGAGCAGGAGTCACAGTTCAGCACTAACAGGGATTTCACATTACTTGAAAAACCAGCTATTCAACATTGTTTCCAAGTATTTGTAAGATTTGCAGATGCCTTCAAGTGCTTCTACTCTATGTACTCTAGTCATCACTTTCTCTTGTTCTGCTTGCTTTGCAGGTTCCGCAGTTTGACAACTGCATTTTTCAGAGATGCAATGGGTTTCCTTTTGCTTTTTGATCTCACAAATGAACAAAGCTTCCTCAATGTCAGGAACTGGATGAGTATGTATTCCTCTTCTCTCCTTCAGACGTATTAACACTATACTAAATATATAATCTGCATTGTTTCCTGCCACTAAAGTATGCAGCATTACACACATTTCCTCTTATGATTGAGAAGTTTAGTTGTCACTGTTAACATTCAGTACATTTGACTGCATAGAATATGCTTGGGTCTAAGGCAAATATCCTACTGCATGGTCCTGGGTAATTTGCACCTAATAGTGCACACTCAGAGTTCTAGAACAATTGTAATAATTTCTTAAGAAAATAAATATCTTTATATAATGCTTCACAATACATTTTGCTTAACGTATTCACATTTACCCTAATATAAAAACAATTTTATATAATGATACCACTTTGTTTTGTGTAAGGTTAGGAGATGATATGAAAAATCCTAGACACACCTAGAAAATTCAGCTATCATGATTGCAATTACTATATTCCATTTAAATGCAATCAGTACAGCCTTTGTAGCTAAATTTTAAGTGTCCCAGATTTGACATGTAATCTAGTAACCTTATTATAAATAAAGAATAAAGAAGTTGCATTGAGAGGAAACTTCGGGCGACTTCGGGAAATCGTAGTGACGCATATGCCATCCCACCAGTGATGTACATTCTTGCCGGTGGGCTGGCATTACCGGGAGATTAGTCACCCCGTCTGTCACTGCCCTAAGGGTAACAGCACAGGGACAATAAAAATTGTACCTACCCATTAGTATTAATTTTACCACGTGTTTTTAAAATGTGTTTATAAAGAAGGCATTTATAAAGAGCAGAAGTTTTAAATGCCCTTATCTGTTAAGAGAGGTATGGGATGTATTATCTGGAATGCCAGGGACCTGCATTTTTCTAGTTAAGGGATCTTTCTTTTAGGCACCATACCTTAAGTCTATAAAACATTAAAAAAAAAAACAGAACATGGTTTTGCCATCAAAATAGATTTATGATATCTTATTATAGTTATTACTGTGTCATTATAGACAAAAAAACAAAAAATGTAAAAGCTAAATGTTTAAATAGAGCACTGTGGGGAAATAGCATTCCTATACATGCATAATAGAACTTTTTGAAGAATGGATCTCACACCTGTAATACAAACTCACAGCGTCCACTGAAAGATTTCAGAAAATGCTAAAGGAGCTATCTACTCCGTTGTTCAACATGAGTGCAATAACTAGGGCTTGTGCTGAACATACATTTTGCCTGTTTTTTTAATTGCTAAATAATTTTTGTTAAGTTTTTAGCTAAAAGTAACAAAGACCTCAAGTTACATTGAATAGGAGAAACAACAGCTTATCTGAAATCAGTTGCTTTGTGAAGTGCTGGCTCTTTCTGAAAGCTCAGACTCAGGCACAATGCACTGAGATGGTGCCTACACACCAATATTACAACTTAAATAAAAATACATTTGGTTCAAGAATAACATTTTAAATGGTCGAGTGAATTATTTGCTATGTGAACAGTGTAACTTAGAAATAAGTACACCATGAAAATCATGACAGAATCCATTTAAAATTACACCACTGACCAGCCCTATTCATTGCACTAATGTTGAACAAGGGGGTATATTACCCCTTCAATTATTTGAGGCTGTATAAGGTATAATTTATAGTAAGTGGCAAATAAACAATATATTTTTTTAAAGGAATAGTTCAGAGTAAAAATGAAAATGGGCAAAATAGATAGACTGCCCAAAATAAACAATGTTTTTAATATAGTTAAGCAAAACTGTAATCCATAAAGGCCAGAGTGAACAGATGTCTAACATAATGGCCATAACACTACTTCCTGTTTTACAGCTCTCTAAGTTATTAGCAGCCAGTAACCAATCAGTTAGTTGAGGGGGGGGGGGCATATGGGACATAACTGTCAAGTTAGTTTGCATTTGAATCTGACCTGCGTGCTCACATACTGAACAGTTATGTCCCATGTGGCCCCCCTAAAGTCACTGACTAACTAAGAGGTTAGAGAGCTGAAAGCAGGAAGTAGATTTCTGGCTATTATGTTAAATATTTGCTCACTCCAGCCAATTACATTTTTGCCTAACTATATTACAAATATTTTTTATTTTGCTCAGTCTATCTATTTTACCCAGTTTCATTTTTACACTCAACTATTCTTCTAAGAAGTCTTATGAGGAAGGAGCAGGGATGATCATGAGTAGAACCAGAGAAAAATAGGAGGTCTTACTTTAAAACGGCAGACCGTTGCTCAGGAAAACTACTTTAATCAAAAGTACATCTGACTTCCTCAGAATTACAATAGTGTTTGTATGGATGTTAGTAAGTATATATTCTAATCTAGATAAACAGACTTCATCACGTACTAAAGTATTTTTTGTTGGTCAGAGTCCAGTTGCTGTGATTCAGGCATACCTGGTTCAAGAACCTCTAATAGTTATTAACCTTCCCAGTACCCCTTTTATTGTTGGAATATGGTGGTAGTTTAGGTTTAGCAGCTGCTACAGGGCCACAATTCAGACATTCTTTCCCTTTCCATTGCTGCATATCGGATAAACTGTTATCTCTCATTACTGTTTTTATAGGCCAGCTACAAGTCCACGCATATTGTGAAAATCCAGATATTGTACTGTGTGGAAATAAATGTGACCTGGATGAACAGAGAGCAGTTAAAGAAGAAGAAGCCAAGGAATTTGCAGAGAAATATGGGTGAGTAGTTTCCTTCCACATATTGTTCAGACTGTGACCCATAGCTTGCCTGCCCAGACTGAGTATAACCAGACAATTTAACTAAAATGTGTTTGCCTGCTTGTACTTTCATATAGGTAACGTCTTTAAGTACAAAGCTTATATGCATAAGATGCCAACATATATGATTTATCTAGGGTTAAAGAAGATACACTGTGAATGTAATTAGGAGAATGTTTGATGGGTGACAGAGTGAATCTATTCATAAATGAGTGCTGCACTTTGAGCAGTTAAAAGTAAAAGTGGAGACCACTGAAAGAAAAGTAGGACATTTTATTAAAGGAGTGGTTGATCATCACTTTTTTTAAATAGTACATGAAAAATAATTTTTTTTTTTTTCAGCTGGTTCCTATTTTATTTTATTTTTGAACACGGTTATAAAATTAGTTCAGTTACTGCCTTATTGCATTTCCCAAAAGAAGCTCAGTAATCTGCTCCAGTTTGATACAGTTGTTATTAACACTTAACAGCAGCTTGAACTTCTGCTGAGCATTCACCCACCTTTACTAAACAAACTCCACAAAGCTTTACTAAAGTCTGCTAAAAAGCAACTATTACAGTTGGTGCATTAGTTGCAGGAATATTTAGCTGCTCGTCCTAAATTAGTGACAAATTTATAGCATAGCTGTATTTATAGCTGTTTGATGGAATCACTTAGTAGAAGTACAGACTTGGTGCCATCTTGAGTTCAAATCTGGAATTACTCAAAGTGCTCCCCTGAGCACTTTTGCAATTTACATACATTTTCTACAGTTAGTGGTTTATTAGTTATTTGCAGTGCAGTTTTAGACTGCCAATACCAGGCTTTTGACTCAACAGCCAGGGCCAGATTTACAGTTTTTGTGCCCCCTATGCCCCCCACCCCATGCCACTCACACCCCTCCCCCAGCGGAGCTCATCCCCTCTTCCATTGACTGCTGGCAGCTTCCTCCAGCTGGCTCTGTTCTAATGAGATCTCTTCCACTGAAGACTGGGCCTGCGGCCAGTGGGCGGCATGCCGACCCCTGATCTTTGCTGCCCTAGGCCTGCCCACAAATCTGGGCCTGTCAGCAGCTCCCTACCAGTGTTAGTGACCCTGTGACAATGCAAGCAGTGCATAGTTGCTGATGCAACAATTCTGAACAGATGCTGAGCTGAAAGCCTGACCTTATACTTTCTAATATTTTAGAAACAAGCAAAAATAGAGGAGCATTCTTAGTAAGTGTACATTAATTTTCTATTAGATCCCCTTTAAACAATATCAGGTACTTTACCTGATAGTGCCCATACTGCAGATATTGCTGCCATGACCTACAAAGAGCTAGCAAAAAATATATAGTTGGAGAGAGTAGGAAAGAAAATGGTGAGTGAAAAAGATTATTACAGTGCTGATGTCAACCACACAGCACTACAAATAACAAAACCCTATGACAGTTTATCTAAGTTTGACTGCTGCCACAAGGGAAGTAAGGTAAATATAGCACAAACCATGCTTACAATATTTTACGCAGCAAAGCCTGGTGATTTTTTGTTTTGTGAATTTTGTTGCCATTTTTTTCACCGCATAATAAAATGGCCTGTGCAGTGTTGAGGTTTATAGTTTCTTCCAGCCTACAAAACTGCACTGTATTCAAGAAAATGCTTACTAAAGGTTTCTTTATGCATCTTCTGCTTTATCCTCCATCTGTAGGTAAAAGGAAGGAAGGATAGTTAAAAAAAAAAAACAACAAACAGGTTTAAGAAGCATCAAAAAGATTACATTTTCTCTTTTTACACTTTTTTACACTTAACCCAAGAAAAGCACATAGATTGGTTTAGTTAACCAGAAAGTGCAGATAATGCATATAAATGAATTGTATTTTTCCTAAAATATTGTTTTTTATTATGCTGTACAAGTATATCAGTGATTTTAAATTACTCATGAGGCCACCCCAGCAGTGCACGGTTTCAGACAACTATCCCAGTAGATCAGATGTATTGGGAAATGTATAGATAGCTGACAGATCTCTAACTGCTTGATCCATGTGTGCCGTGGAGATGAAATCACTGACAATATTTGTATGTCTTTGTATTCCCAGAATCCCCTATTTCGAAACCAGCGCTGCAATCGGAACTAATGTGAATAAAGCAGTGGAGACCCTACTAGACCTTATTATGAAGCGAATGGAACGGTGTGTGGACAAGTCTTGGATACCTCAAGGGGTGGTACAATCCAATGGCCACAGCTCTACAGAGCAGTTAACTGAGGAAAAAGACAAGGGCAAATGTGGCTGCTGAGACCAAACCTTATTTTGAAAAAATGGCCCTACTTCCTCCCCCATTTTTAAAAAAATGTAAAAAAATATATATTTGAATAATTGCACAAAATGTTTGCTGTGCCTGTGCCGCACATGTATCAGCTAAGTACCAAATGACACTTCCTCAGCAGAAGGATTCTCATCATCTATGAGCTCATGCAAGGACACTTTCTAAGCCAATGAACATTGGTCACAGTCTTTTGGCTATATTAGAATTTTATATATACAGCCTTTCGTCTTACAATGTTGCATAACAGTATTTTCTGCCTTTCTCCAGAAGTAATCTTATAGTACAATATTAAACTCTTATTTTCTATAGAGGATGCTCTTAAATCTTGTATAATCTAATATGAAATGTGTTCCAACCCATGTACCCTATGTATTTGTGCTACTCTTATAATGAATCACTTACATATAATCTGTTTTTGCAATTATATATATATATACTATTTTTTATGTTTCAACAGGAACTTAGGGCAGAAAACTTGTCAGCAAAATTTCATCAGGGCTGGTGCTAAGCGATGAAATTGTATGTGCCACGTGTACTTTTTGGGACCCTTTTGGATAGACCCAGTTCCACACTGGTCCTGGTGAGACTTGCTACACAAGATCTCTGTTGGGAGGTGCCAAATTCCAAATCTGGGTTGGAAATGTTCTTTTTACTTCTTGAAAAGTGCCTAGTTTATATACAATACAAGTACATTGTTGTCTTTTACTGTCCTGTTGGTGTGACGTGGGTGTTGTGGGGTTTCTGTTCCATTTGATTATTAGTATACTAGATAAAACCAAATACTGCCTAGAAGGTATATAAACAAATATTTAATATATGTCACAATGTTGTATAAATATGGTTTATTTAAGCAAAGAGCGCTGTCATTTTAGATCTTCAGTTTAAATTTATTAATATGGTTTCCAGCAAATGGTAATAACACAGAGTAAGTAATAGAAAGCATGGAGGCATGGTAAATATCCTAACACATATTGAAGTGCTTTAGGAACATACAAATAGGTATATACATTCTTCATTATTCATATTTCTTTTGGGTAAATATTTTTATCCACTTCAGTAAAAAAAAGAGAGAGGGGATTTCAATATGTTCCATTTGTACATATGTGTTAATTTCAAGACATTTTATGTTCTTTTTGTTTATACAAAGATAAATGGATGCAATATGTTGGATATCATCAGCATCCCAAAAATGGAGATATAAGTGTTTGCTATTCAGCCCACAGTTGTATCATATAACTGATGAGGTATGTCACATTACAAGGGGTCATTGTAGAGCCGATCTCATAACAAAGCCCAATATAGTTATTTATTGGCAGATATATTGGCACCCATCTGCTAATGGAAAGCCAAACTGATATCCTTAGTACCCCTTGCCTAACAGTTGCATGCATCCCAGTATTCACCTTTAAACTGGACATTTTGTGGGGCTGTACTGCAGTCCAAGCAGCCTACCTAAGCCATATTTCATTAGTCTCCCTAGTCGGAGGTTTGAATGTATGTAGCCACAATTCTCAACATCTGCTTAAATTCAACTGCATGAAAAAAATATTTTCATGTTGTATCTCACAAAACCTTTGAAATTCATAAATCTGTTCCCTATTTCCATGCAGTTGAAACTAGCCCATTCCTGGAAAACCAGCATGGGAAGCAAATATAGAACTTTTCTTGTCCTTTGTTTTCTGTTTGGATTCTTTGGATCTAGCTTGCTTATTGCACATCATGCAGTCAGGTTACTGGGGGTCATTTATAAACACTGGGCAAATTTGCACCTGGGCAATAACCTATGGCAACCAATCAGATGTTTGTTTTAATTGTTCAACTTGCAGATGGTTGAAAAAATCTAATCACTTATATCTGTGGATTCTGGCAAATGCGAGAGAGGCTGCTGTAAGATGCCATAGACTGTCATTATTTATTGGGCTGGAGGGGAGCTGTCTGGGTCTCTATGTAGTTGAAGTGCCTAAATAAATAGAAGTGTGAAGTGGGGTGCTTTAAAGCTACTGCAAAATATGGCAGGACATTATTGTGAGAGCTACAGTAACAGTCTGCTACAGCAATTGCGTTTGAATATATGGATGCTCATAACAGTAGCAATCCCCAGTGCATATTGGGCAACCATTGCAAAGAAAATACAAAATCTTCTTTAAAAAAAAAAAAAAAAGAACTGGACCCTAACATACCAGTCCCCAAAATGCTTCTAGTTTTTGTTCACAGGCAATATCCTATGTTTTGTGTGAGCACAATAATGAATGTTACAAAAAGTACTTTCACATGGAAACGCTATCTTTTATAGTTACAACTTTCCTTGATATGAAATATGCATTCAAAGAGCAAACCAAAGTGTATACTGCTATTGCTAATAAAACAAAAGCTCATCTATGTTACTACTAATTAAATATTTGGCTTAGCTTAATTAAATAATATGCTTATAGATCCTTGCTAGAAATTAGTGCATTTTTGCCTGTTACTGCTACACTTGCCTGCATTGTTATAGCATTCTGTTCAATAGCCAGCCATGCTGTTTGCTGTCCAAATTCAGGTACCCTTTTTGTCCTTTCAACCTAAGAAACAGGCTTCACAAATTCAGGATTTAGGTATAACCAAATGTAAGGTTTCTAAATCAGTGCCATGCAATGTTTTTTCCTACTCTCATTTTTTGTCAGATAAATCTTTCAGTGACATTAAATTAGTTGCCATTACCAAATGGTCTTAGGTAACCTGAAAAAAAAACCTAAATGCCATATTGTTGTCATATTTGTGATACTGGAGAAATATTTTTATTAAACAAAATGTTTTACAATAAATCAAATATTAAAGTTTATAAGTTAAAATAATTTCCGTCTTTTGTCTGGGATTATGGGCAGATGACTGCCCGGAGGTGATATCTGTTTAAAAACATGGAGATGCAATCTACAAAGGCTAGGGGTACAGCCGAAACACTGCAGAACTGGTGGGTTAGCCTACTAGGTAAGGAATAAAGCTGTGCCAAGAAAATTACTAATATCCTGAATGCAATGGATCAACACTTTGGCACTTTGCACACTGCGTGGGGCATTGTGACTGAGCCCTGTGCCCTTTAAGGACACTGAGTACAGAGCACAATGTTAAGAATATTAAAGGAGAACTATACCCCAGGGCGCTAAAAGCCCCCTTAACTATCACTGCCAAGACCCCCCTCACCTCTCCATTATCGCATAGTTTTTAAGTTTAAACACTGTCCCTATTGCTAACCCCTAGCTAAAAATGCAGTAAAGACAATGCTAAACTAAAGTAATGGAATACAAAGTCCAAAGCACAAATCTCAGTGAATGACTTCAAAATGCCCAAATGAGGGACTTTCACAAAGGATGGATCCAAAGCAGTAGTCAAGTACGAGTACAAGGATCAATTAGCTTGTGCCACTGCCCTATCATGGGTCTGCATGTAGGATTCAGTAATTCACAAGTGTTGGCCATATATGCACCAATTAAAGCTGCTGACTATGCTCCTCCAAACCAAGTCAGCCATGCCCGACCACTATTTGGCAAAAAAGTGGTGTAAGGATAAATGGACAGTTTACCTATTAAACTAACATAGAGAATACTTGAAATCCGAGAAGCTATAGCTAACAAAAATTCAACACTATAGCATACCACATAAAGATATTAGTTACAACCCTATCCAAAAAGTGAGTAAAACACTTGCAGGTTTTTGTTGACTGTATTTTGAGACCTGAACATCTAAAAGAAATCAGGCAAGCCAAGATTTCCATGTTTAGGGATAATAACCAGGTTGACTGACAACAACTAAATTAGCACACCATCATGGTCAGTGTGTGACCAACTGAAGCCTTGCCACAGTATTTCAGTTGGCTTTTAAGGGAAAGCTTTTAGAGGAAAGACACCCTAGTTACAACATTGGACATAGGAGAAAGTGGATTAAAATGTGTGTTGTGGTGCTCTAAAGCTAAAGACCAACGGAATTAGTTAGTTGCCCACGATAGATCTCTACTACTGCAGGCGACTAACCACTCCAAATGCCTTTCCACCGGCAACAATAGGGGTCACCAGTGGAAAAGCCTATGCATCACTTTCTGAAGTCACACAAAGTTTCCTCCTGTATGCAACTTTGTGTGACTTAGGATAGCCAAAGTGATGTGTAGATGTTTCCACCGATGACACTTATTGTTGCCGCTGGAAGGGCATTTCCAAGCGGTTACTCACCCACGGTAGCCTTTGCACCCCTTGCACATGTGCAGAGTAAAGCCGAACTTTAATAAAAAAGGTGTCTTTTTCACTTTACTGCACGGGCCCCTGGATTGTGAAGAAAGAAGGCAGGAAGAAGAGGATCACTTCCCATGCGCAGGTACCCCAAGTTGGTGTAATTTTTTTCTGACAGGGGCACCGCTCCCAGGTGAGAGAGGTAAGAATAAGAGATTAAAGTTACTGGAGGGTGCCTAACATTTCGGCACCCCTCCAGTGATTTTACTTTACTTTTCCTTCTCCTTTAAAATGTCAGTTGCATGCTGAGCCCAAGCAGTGTCAAAATTACTTTAAAAGCATTAGTATAATCTGCTGTGACATAACCCGGCAGGGTAGCTATATGACATATTTTATTTGCATAAAATAAATGATTATTGCAAATGATTATTGTATTTTCAGTCTTGCAGAACGATGACATCAAAATTGCATTGTGTCACCCATGTATAAGCATATAGGCAGTGACAATCCTATGGTACAAGACCACTAGGACTACTGTGCTAGTTGGTATAATGGGATGGGACTATGATTTAGGATAATGCATATCACATGCCAATAAATGGGCTGTGAATGGCTGAGTCTTTGGAAACTCACAGGCCAATTGCAGGCTGTTTTTGTGTGTCACTATCTAAATATAAATGTTCCTGAGAGATTTATGTAATTAGACTGGTACAGATGAGGATTCAACCCACAGTACCTACATATGGCAGATAATAGAACACATTCATTCCTGTGGCTTGGCACAAACACCAGGCAATGTTCTGTGTAATGCCACAAACTGCTTTCATCTACAACACGGCTGCCTAACTTATTACATGTAGCAAGCTGATTACTTCTCATACAGCATGTTTCAGGGCTGGTTACATTAAAATAAAGATGGCATACAGTGAAGTCTATGGACTGTTTGAGCACTCTGAGCACCCAGTTACCTGAGGGATACATTAATCAATAAGGAAAATGACATCTGCGTCATTTATCCTTATAAAGACAAAATGCACCAATCCTAAACTGAGAAAAGAACTGTTTCCCAGTGAACACCTTTGATAACATAACCACAATGGAATGGACGTGTTATTTTTTTTAAAAAATACATATTGTATTATTTTTTGTCATTAAAAAGCACTAATTGAATATTTTTTTTTTTTTGGTAAACTCAGTACTGGACTTCAGGTAGAGGGCACCCAAAACAAGAGGCCCTCTGAACCCCCCGCCCCAAGCAAGAGGAAGACAGGCAGAAAAGATACATGCCAGGTGCTTAAACTGCCTACCTCTAGTTTCGGCTCTGACTGAAGCTTCTTCCCCTCTACTTTTGTAATCAGGGCAATTTGTTCAGAATTTCTTATTTCCATTTAAACTAGCAGACCACTCCCTTGCCTAAGCTGCAGTTCAATATCAGAGGGCTTCTTAGTGGTAAATTAATTTTTCAGTTTCTTCTCTGCTTGGCATAACTGGGAAGTGAAATGAAGCACTAAAGACAAACTGGTTTCATTTTATTGTTTAGTGCCAGATTAACAAAAACCATAGATATTTCTCAACTAGAACAATGTGCAGCACAAGCCTGTAAGCTCATTTGCACAGGGCCCTCTTTACTTCTGGTATTGCTCTGGGTTGTATATTATATATTAGGTTTTACACTCATTTATTGTAGTCAAAGCCCTCAGCCAGATCAGCAGTAGAACAGAGGGCCAGGCTTAGGTAACTGGTCCAAACCATATTACATTAACAATTATGAAAAACCTGCATATTTGTTTAGTGAAGTGCATTGCAAAGTTTAATTAGGTTACTTTTCAAAAAGTTCAAGTTGTGTTTGGGTGCAGTTCCCCTTTAATATAGAAGATATCCCCATCTCCTAATTCTCTTCTGAATCCCAGTGTCAGCTTTATGCGCCCCATGGGAAGATGGCTGCTTGATTGTTTCATTTTAGAAGCGCTGCTCTCATACGCTCTATAAGTACGTTTGTTAGAACAGTCCCGCAAGCACAGGAAGGAAAAGTCGCAGGATTCAGTATTCGGTCTAGCTTTTGTCGGAACGCTCAGACCTTGAGTATATGCTTTAGCACAGGCTGGCACGCAGCTTAGTCCGCCGGCCATTAGGTGTCGCTGTGGCGGGGAGGCGCACAAGCCGTTCTGGCAGTGAGGGGAATCTTGGTGATCGCAGGTCCGATACTTCCTTTTCCAGCTGCTGCTGGTAGCGTGTGGTCGGTCTCGGTTGTGAGCCGCCACCATGAGAGTGGAAAAGTGTTACTTCTGCTCTGCGCCCATTTACCCGGGGCACGGGATGATGTTCGTGAGGAACGACTGCAAGGTAAGCGGGGCTTGGGCCGCTCTGTGGGTTGGGTTGCGCATGTCTGCCAGTACCAGCGGGTAAACACCAGCAGCCGCCGGATACACTGGGCTTGGAGCCTCTCGGGGGGGTGGGTTGGCAGGAATAATACTTTACAACTGATAGTAAAGGACCATAAACTTATGGTAACTACACATTTTCTCTATTTATATGAGAATTTTTGTCAACAACAGTATTTAAACCTTTTTCTTAATGTATAGAAACTGGATGCATTGTATTCTAAAATACCTTATCTGCTATTTAAACCAGTCCCTTATACCAGCTTTATTATTTTATCTGTAGTAGTATTTTTAAAAGTTGACACTTTATAAATACTAAATAACAGTAATAATACTAGAAATAAAAAAAAATGTTGTTACTGGACCTTTTAAAATTGTGGTGTCAAATCTGTGTCTTTCAGCTTCAGTTATAAATAAATCAGGTGAGGGCTGTGTGGGTTATTGTATTGTAGTTTGGTTACTAAGCAGCTTTATTACAACAAGTTGTTGGCCAAGGATTGTAGTTGTTGATTATAGTTTTTATACTCATAGGGTACAACTTTGCTGAACATAGGTATACTGAATAGGGTTTGTGTTAGAAATGAATTCAGCCAGAAAGCATTCTCTCCAATTCTTATCTTAAATGGCCTTCAGATGGGGCCCAGAAAGGGACTAACCCCCAGTTTTGGGAACTTTTGCATTAAATTATCAGTGTTTTGTTTTTGTTGTACAATTCTGTGTTGATGCTTTGAAAATGCTTGATGATAAGCGTTGTTTATAGTAGTAATAACCTTCACCATCTCTTTAATCAGGCAAGATTGTTTACCTGTAGAGAAAATGAACTCTATATAATTTAGTCCCTCCCTTCCCCTAGCTGCCAAGCGAGCGGATCTTCTCCCGATATCCCCCACATACGGGTGGGCGATATTGGGGGAATCTAGGGTAATTCGATCGTTTGGCCCTGGGGCCAATCAATCGAATTATAATGGCGGGTATAGGCAAAGTCGGTCCTGGGAACGCATCAACGAGCTGTTGCGGTCCCTGATCCAACTAGATTTTTTAACCTGCCCGATCGAGATCTGGCCGATTTCAGGCCAGATATCGGTCGGCAAGGCTCGTCGGAAGTGCCCATACACGGGCCGATTAGCTGCCGAATCGGTCTAAGGGACCATTATTGGCAGCTAGAATCGGCCCGTGTATGGGGACCTTTAGAGTAAGAACCCACGGAGCGGTTCAGTTGCCCGCAATAGATCTCTATCACGGGCGATAAACTGTGCTGAAATGGCTTTCCACTGGCAGCAATAAGAGTCGCTGGTGGAAAACCCTTCACATCACTGTGTTTTCCAAAGTTGCACGGTCACCTGCAGGAGGAAACTTTGCATAACTATGGATTACCGAAGCGATGCAAAGGGTTTTCCACTGGTGACTCCTATTGCTGCTGGTGGAAAGCCATTTTGGAGCAGTTAGTCGCCCATGATAGCAGAGATCTATTGTGGGTGACAGAACCGCTCCGTGGGTTCTTACCCTAATCAGAGAGATTAGCCGCCCGCAATAGATTTCTGCAACATCAGGCGACTAATCTCTCCAAAATACCCTTTCACTGGCAACAAAGGCAATGTGTTGGCCTTTTTCACCGGCGATTCCCTTTGTTGCCAGTGGAAAGGCATTTTGAAGAGATTATTTGCCCACGGTAGATCTCTGGTACTGCTGGCGACTAATCTCTCCATGGGAAATTAGCCTTAAGGTGGCCATACATGTAAAATTCACTATTGAATTCACTTTGGATTTAAGTGTATATTGCTTTTAATATGATTTATATTCTTCCCTGCCAGGCTTTTTTTTTTTTTTAGTAAAATATAAAGAAATAGTTTTGAAATGTATTAAGCTTTAGCCTGATGCCAGCGTAGGGGCTGATTCCTGGCCTGTGGAAAAACACAGTCAATTGAATTTACTACTTTTTGCTATCTGTTTAGGTTTTTAGATTCTGCAGATCAAAATGCCATAAAAATTTCAAGAAGAAGCGCAACCCTAGGAAGATCAGGTGGACCAAAGCGTTCAGAAAATCAGCTGGTAAAGAGTTGACCGTGGTAAGTGTTGATCTGTGCTCTCGCTTGGTCATTTTCTTGATGTGGGCCCTTGTATAGTGTGGTATTTTTTAAGTGGATTGTCGTTTTTCTGAAGTGTAATAGAGGCTCTTCTACAGTTAAGGGAAGTGATACTATTTGTGGCAGAAAATACCCCTCATAACACTATGCTGCCTGCACCTAGAGGAAGCTTTCGGTGTGGTCGCCTTTTTGAGACACACATGCACTTAATGAGCAAGCACCCTAGTTAGCTTATTAAGCGCATGCATATGACATAGTATTGTGTGTATTAGACCAGTGTTTTTCAACCTTTTTTGGGCAAAGGCACACTTGTTTCATGAAAAAAATCACGAGGCACACCGCCATTAGAAAATGTTAAAAAATTTAACTCTGTGCCCAGCAGCAGTGCCCCCCTAGTACACTGGTGCCCAGCAGCAGTGCCCCCCTAGTACATTGGTGCCAAGAGCAGTGCCCCCCTAGTACATCGGTGCCCAGCAGCAGTGCCCCCCTAGTACATTGGTGCCAAGAGCAGTGCCCCCCTAGTACACTGGTGCCCAGCAGCAGTGCCCCCCTAGTACATTGGTGCCAAGAGCAGTGCCCCCCTAGTACATTGGTGCCCAGCAGCAGTGCCCCCCTAGTACATTGGTGCCAAGAGCAGTGCCCCCCAGTACATTTGTGCCAAGAGCCAGCCCCCCTAGTACATTGGTGCCAAGAGCCAGCCCCCCTAGTACATTGGTGCCCAGCAGCAGTGCCCCCATAAGTCAGTGTGCCCCGTGGCCCCCCCTAATACATTGGTGCCCAGCAGCATTTTACTTCTGCTCTTCGGCGGCTTCAGCAGCATCTTCCCCTCTGCACTTCTGCCTACACGCGACCGCACACAGGCCCTTTTATAACGTTGCGCCCCGTGCGTACTGACGTCACCCGTACACACGGGGCGCAACCAATGACAGGGCCCGGATTTTATTAAAGGGGGCCCGAGCTACTAAGAAAAACTGTAGCATCGCCGGGCCCCCTTTGAAAGTAAAAATTGTGGCCCTGCCTACTGCACACCAGGCAACACACTGCACACACTAGTGTGCCGCGGAACAGCGGTTGAAAAACGCTGTATTAGACCACACCTGCAGTGGGGGAAACATTTTTCTGTGGTATGTGCCAGATTTAGTTTTCTTTAAATTGTTGTGCTGAATTTACTGAAAAATCACTTTCGTACAGCTTTGTCGATCAACACGTAAACATTTAAGGCTTCTTCGTCAGTCACCACTCGTGTCCTTTTTTATCTGCAATCTCATTGTTTTTCTGCAAATGCGGTCTTGTAAAGTCACAACAAAAAACTTAATTGCAAGCAAAATTTTAAAAATACAAAAAAAACTATATATTGAACTTGAATGCTCAAAAAAAACAATTCCCAGCAGGTTTTGGGTGGCATCATTTTCAATTAGAATTTTCACTTTTTTAAGTTGCTGTGCTTCTCTTGTTCTTTCCTAATGCTAAGTACAAATTCAGCTACTTAAAAAGTGGAACTTTATGTTGTAGTATCTTAGTAAATCCTCTGGTTGCTAGATTCAATTTGCCCTGGCAACAGGCAGAAGATTCAGTAAGAGAAAACTGCTAATATTCCAAATGAAGAGCTGCTGATCAAAAACCTAAAAAAATTCCAAAATCTCACCAATTGTTAATTATCTCACAATATAAGGGCTGTAACACAGGGGGAGATTAGTTGCCACGCAACAAATCTTCCTTGTCGTGGGCGTCTAACCTCCCCGAAATGCCATCCCACCGGTTAGAATGTAAATCGGCAGTGGAATGGCATACACGGCACAGCGACTTCGGCAAATCACAGCGCCACGAATGCTATTCCACTGCCGATTTACATTCTAGCTGGTGGGATGGCATTTCCCGTCGCCCGCGACAAGGAAGATTTGTTTTGTTGATTTAATCTCCCAGTGTGTCACAGCCCTAACTGTCTGCATTATACCTTTCATTTGACATGAAATTTACTAGTCACTAAGTGTTTCATCTCTGTCGGTGACAGAGCATCTGGGTATTTACAATACCTATAACTTCCATATGAGCACTAGCTATTGTGTGTTGTTGCAATGTTTGATACATATATACAAAATTGGTATATAAAGAAAATCACTTTTGCAGATAGGAAATAGATGAATAGTTATTTTACTCATACAGTTAGGCTTACAGTTTATCATATTTTGTACACAGGATAATGCATTTGAATTTGAAAAGAGAAGAAATGAACCTGTCAAATATAAGAGAGAATTGTGGAGCAAGACAGGTAACATTCCATCTTCTGTTCACACATTCTTTAATCCATGTTGTTAATATAAAAAAATATCTCATTATGGAAAAGGAACAGTAGTTAAAGGAACAGTAACACCAAAAAATGAAAGTGTATAAAAGTAACTAAAATATAATGTGCTGCTGCCCTGCACTGGTAAAAGTTGTGTGTTTACTTCAGAATGTCTACTATAATTTATATAAATAAGCTGCTATGTAGCCATGGGGGCAGCCATTCAAAGAAGAAAAGGCACAGGCACATAGCAGATAACAGATAAAACACTATTGTATTCTACAGAGTTTATCTGCTATGTAACCTGTGCCTTTTCTCCTTTTTTCCAGCTTGAATGGCTGCCCCCGTGGCTACACAGCAGCTTATTATATAAATTATAGTAGTGTTACTGTAGCAAACACACCAGTTTTACCAGTGCAGGGCAACAGTGCATTATATTTTTATTACTTTAAAGCTCTTTCATTTTTTGGTGTTACTGTTCCTTTAATTGACCAGCTGAACTTTTTGTCATTATATGACCACCTACCTCTTCTACTACTGCTACTAATACTACTACAGATTTAACAAGTACCTTTATATTCTATTGTTAATCATTTTGAATCTACTTTAGGAGTGTTATTCATATACTATTTGTTGACTTTTTCATCTAGTGATTAGGAGCATTGTTATTCCACTTTTTTTACATTAGGAAATAAATTTAGTGTATTGACAGTAAAGGATAATACAGGTATGGGATCATTTATACGGAAATCCGTAATTCTGAGCTTTCTGAATAATGGAAAGGCCATCTCCCATAGACTCAATTTATAAGCAAATAATTCACATTTATATAAAATGATTTCCTTTTTCTCTGTAATAATAAAACAGAACCCTGTACTTGATCCCAACTAAGATATAATTAATCCTTATTGGAAGCAAAACAACCCTATTGGGTTTTATTAATGCTTAAATTATTTTTTAGCATAAAAAGAGTATCTTTAACTTGTTCTATGCTGTATTTGTTTTTATTAACATTCTCCTTGCAATATTTTTAGTCGAGGCAATGAAGAGAGTGGAAGAAATCAAGCAGAAGAGGCAGGCCCGGTTTATCATGAACAGGTAACATAGTAACTTAGGTTGAAATAAGACATGTGTTTATCAAGTTCAACCTTTTATGCCTATATAAAGACCTCCCTAACTGCTAGTTTTATCTCATTACCAATTGTAAATATAATTGCAGAAAGTGTTACAGAGTTTTTCATAATGTTTTCTCTTCCATAGACTGAAAAAGGGCAAAGAGTTGCAGAAAGCACAGGATATCAAAGAAGTCAAACAGAATATTCATCTTATTCGGGCTCCTCATGCCGGTAAGAGTTGTTTAAAAATTAGAGTTCTTCGCTATTGTTTTCCATGCAAAAGGCTTCACAGTATACTGAAATAATAGCACAGTGTTGTAATTTTTTTCAGCACTTTCCTCTCCATAGGTTGTCTCTGTCAGTACCCACTGACAGAGAACGCCTGTTTTCACTGCTCTGCCTGCGAGCTACTATATAAAGCTTTGCTGATTGGTTGCTAGGGTTACTGTACTGAGACAAGTCACCCTTTGCATCTTTTATTTTAAGCCACCCTTTTGTAATGTTCAGAGTTCTCAATTACAATTCTTGATTTTAAATGTAATGTTTTTTGCTTGATTTATAGGAAAGACAAAACAACTGGAAGACAAAATGGTTCAGAAATTACAAGAGGATGTGGACATGGAAGATTCTTCCTAGGCATGTGCATTGGCATCTGTTGGTCATCTTTGCTTTCATACCATCATCTTGTGCGTTGTGGAAACAATATTTTGTTTGCACTTTGGACTGTAACTTTTTTCGCTGGTTGTCAGCAATATTGTTCAGAGAATGAACGCGCAAACAGCCAAATAATTGTGTGTACCCACTGGCTGATAAATAAAAACTTTTATTTACTGAAGGTGTTCTACCAGTAGCATTTAATATGTGCTGTTACCATATTTCATTAAATGTATTTTTTATTTTTTAAAGAACAGAAAAGCAAATTAGATTTGATATTTATTTCATTTGTGCAGGGGCATGTTCCTCTGGAAAAAAAAAAGTTTTTTAATATTGTGATATTCGTATCTCGTATAGATCAGCCCCAACATGTATATTCATGAATGCTCATTCAAATAACTTTGACCTAGATATTTCTGCAGCCTGGCATAGCTTGCCTGCCCAAAAAAAAGTCATCCATGCTTCAAGTAGCACAAAAGTCCTGCGTTATAACCACTGAAGAGGCATTTGCACACTATTGACTGTCAAGAACTGGAGCTTCTCATGTGATTGCAATGTTTGCCTCGAGGGTTGTCTAGAAGGTTTTAACAGTTTGTTCTTTAGTTTAAAATATCCAAAACAACCGCATGTGCCATAATTCATACAGGAAACCTAACATCACCAGGGAAAATTCAACAGCCTCGCAGTGAAGAACTATTTCCTTCAGATATAAAAGTGTAGTATCCAAAAGTGTTTAAGTAACACAATAGATTAACATCGACAGTTTTTCTTCATAACTTAATTGTTCAATTCCCTTTACCAACAAAAAACACAGTTGTCTTAGACTCTGATAAATATCATTTTTATATTTTTAAAGCTTACCTGTAAAGTGCCAGACACTGGAACATCTGCTTTTGTCTTACTCTATATTCTTTGGCCCTAGTCAAACATTATTTGTAAGAT
The DNA here is from genome assembly GCF_000004195.4 of Xenopus tropicalis. Lineage (NCBI taxonomy): Eukaryota > Metazoa > Chordata > Amphibia > Anura > Pipidae > Xenopus > Xenopus tropicalis. Next base: position 100,787,580 of record NC_030679.2, read on the forward strand.
ATGCAGGCAGGCACCCAAATGAGCAGTCTTCCAGACAGGCATGTAAAATTAATAAGTTCATATGTTTTACACAGACAGGAGCAGCCTGGTCAAACAGGTTGACTGTTCTGGATCTGGAGGCAGCCAAGAAACATCTATATGTGAGCAAGGCCAAAGTGAAATCACTGCATTTGGATTCTGTTAGAGTGGCAATAACCAATAGAAACTGGATGTTTTCTCCAGATCTCTAGTATATATTTGTTTAGCACAGAACACAGGTGTCTCCATATTAGTGCTGGGCGGTATACCAGTAAAAACCGAACACCGTTTTTTAAAAAAAAAACGATATCAATTTTTTACATACCCCCATACCGGTGTGCGCGCTTCCTGGCAATTTTTCCAAATACTTCCGGGTGCGCACGTGACGTCAGCGCCATCGCTAGGACGCATCATTCAGAGTCGGATACCAATGTTAGCTGTCGGGGGTGCCTGCGGCTGCCTGGCCAGTAATTATATTTTATGTGAAGGGGATGGGGGGGTGTTTTGGGTGGGGGGTTATATTTATGTGAAGGGGATGGGGGGTGTTTGGGGTGGGGGGTGTTTGGGGTGGGGGGTTATATTTATGTGAAGGGGATGGGGGGGTGTTTGGGGTGGGGGGTTATATTTATGTGAAGGGGATGGGGGGGTGTTTGGGGTGGGGGGTTATATTTATGTGAAGGGGATGGGGGGGTGTATTTATGTGAAGGGGATGGGGGGGTGTTTGGGGTGGGGGGTTATATTTATGTGAAGGGGTGGGGGGTTATATTTATGTGAAGGGGATGGGGGGGTGTTTGGGGTGGGGGGTTATATTTATGTGAAGGGGATGGGGGGTGTTTGGGGTGGGGGGGTTATATTTATGTGAAGGGGGTGGGGGGTTATATTTATGTGAAGGGGATGGGGGGGTGTTTGGGGTGGGGGGGGTGCTTGCGGATGGGGGGGTGGTGGGGGGGGGGTGCGTGCGGATGGGGGGGTGGTGGGGGGGGGGGGTGCGGATGGGGTGGCGGGGGGGGGTGTTTGGGGTGGTCACCTAATCATGCATGGGGAAAAAAAATACCGTCAAATACCGTGATACCGATATCATTTTGAAAAATACCGTGATATAAATTTTTGGTCATACCGCCCAGCACTACTCCATATCTGTTATTCTCTCCAGAAGGTTCACTGTTATCGAATAAATAGCATTACCTTGGATGTATAGGGCACTGCTAAAAAAAAAAAAAAAAAAAAAAAGGCGATGTGGCGACTGCTTTACTTCTAGTTAAAACCTGCATTTTCTCTATGTGAGCGGAGCGTGCTGCTGAGATTGTACAGTGGGAAGCAGACTGAAAGTCTTGTCACCAGAGGAGCTGCAGCATGAGCCCTACCAATACATGATAATGTTACTTATTTTAAATATACTTATAACATTGATATTTCTTTATGGTAAATTATCTCTATGGCATATGTTTAATGTAAACAAAAATTGTGTTACTGGTTCTTTAAGAGTAGACATGAAGCCTGGAAAGCTTCCATTTGCAAGGCTGGAGTTGTGCCCATTTTAATGCCAACAATTAAGGCTGTCTCTTGAGTGTTTGATTCTAAAACCAGGTAGTAACTGCAATACTCCGTTTTCTCTGTTCCTTGGGCTATTGTTATCAGTAATTATTATCGTCTGTTGATCAGATTCTTATTGATGTTCTGGCCACCATGCCAAATGTTGAGAGATAAAGAAAAGAAACGTGATACTAAAACTTGCAGGGAAATGCCTCTATCTGTTATTGCTTCAATGGTGTAAATTTGTTGTTATTTTAGTTAATAAAACATTTAGATTTAAAAGTAAAAGGGGACATATTGTGTGAAAAACAATATTGTGCCAATGAATTCTAAATATAGAAGGAATGCGCTTTAAAAAGTAGTTTTTTGGGCTGATTTATTGTAAATGTCACCAAAACCCCCACTACTCCGGCCCATCTGTTCCACTTCGTGTTGCCTCCTTTCCTAGGTTTTGCAGGGGGGCTGGCTGGCAGCACTACCTTTTAGGAGCCAATCAGCAGCTAGGCTGCGAGGACACACCCGCCCCTTACTTCAAACATGGACATGGACCTGAGAGGCTCTATAGGGAGCTCCAATAAAGGGGCCTTTTTTTCATAGTAATTTTTAGACCAAAGTGAAACCAACATATATTATTCATAATTGTCTACAAGAGTTTTTTTCATTTATCCTTTATATCTCCTTTAAAACCTCAGCAGACTTCTTGTGCCTGGCAGTTTTATAAATGTTGGGAAGGTTGTACCCAGATCTAGACTGGGATACAAAACAGACCCTGGCATTTTAAGTACAGAGGCCCAAACAGCCCCCCACCAGCCCATTTAATAGTGACTGTCCATTGCATCTTACAGCAGCCCCTCTGGCATTTGCCAGAATTCAGTCAGAATTGTACCTTCTTTCCCTATAGAAATTGCTGGCTGGATGTAACTGTGGGATTAATATTTTCATTTCTTCGCTATCAAAATGATGTTTATCACATGGCTCTGGCCCTACAGTGTTAGCACTCTTCTTTAAAGTCAGCAGTAATATTGCATCTGTGGGTTTTATTTGACATTTTGTAATGTCTTCTTGTAGTTCAGCTATTGCCAAGAGCTGCTAGTTTGAAAGCTCCAAATAGATTCATTGGCACAGGAAGCCCCTAGGTCATATGTCACATGATTTTAACACCCAGTGAAGATAGAGAGGATACGTAAATTCCTGTAATGACCCTGCCAAGCAGTTTTGATGGGGTGGATTGGGTCGGCAATAACACATCTCTACTTTACTAGCATGTGCTAGTATCCCTTTAAACTGCCAGAAATAACATTTATATACTGTGTTTAGTGCTGGAATTATTTTAGCCATCTTTGCAAGTTTGATTCCCTGGTGCTAGGAAGTTCCAGTCAGCATCATACATAGTGTCCTGCTAATGGGGTAAAAGTATATATTCCAGTTCCAGTCTATCACAGCATGTATCTAACTGGGTGGCTATGTTAATGCTACATGAATAATTGTCAGTTCCTCTGAATTTCCAGATCTGCAGGAGCTTTCATTTCTCAGCTGTGTTCTGTTTATTACAGATGTTGGCAATGATAACTGCTTTGCATAAGAAATGACTGTAACATTAGCGTAGATTTAATTCACATATGGCTATGATCTGTAATAACTAAATTGTCTGGCTCCCTTATTAGTTGTAAGGGATAAACTCCTAGTCATATTATATATACAGTGGCTTGCAAAAGTATTCGGCCCCCTTGAACTTTTCCACATTTTGTCACATTACAGCCACAAACATGAATCAATTTTATTGGAATTCCACGTGAAAGACCAATACAAAGTGGTGTACACGTGAGAAGTGGAACAAAAATCATACATGATTCCAAACATTTTTTACAAATAAATAACTGCAAAGTGGGGTGTGCGTTATTATTTAGCCCCCTTTGGTCTGAGTGCAGTCAGTTGCCCATAGACATTGCCTGATGAGTGCTAATGACTAAATAGAGTGCACCTGTGTGTAATCTAATGTCAGTACAAATACAGCTGCTCTGTGACGGCCTCAGAGGTTGTCTAAGAGAATATTGGGAGCAACAACACCATGAAGTCCAAAGAACACACCAGACAGGTCAGGGATAAAGTTATTGAGAAATTTAAAGCAGGCTTAGGCTACAAAAAGATTTCCAAAGCCTTGAACATCCCACGGAGCACTGTTCAAGCGATCATTCAGAAATGGAAGGAGTATGGCACAACTGTAAACCTACCAAGACAAGGCCGTCCACCTAAAGTCACAGGCCGAACAAGGAGAGCGCTGATCAGAAATGCAGCCAAGAGGCCCATGGTGACTCTGGACGAGCTGCAGAGATCTACAGCTCAGGTGGGGGAATCTGTCCATAGGACAACTATTAGTCGGGCACTGCACAAAGTTGGCCTTTATGGAAGAGTGGCAAGAAGAAAGCCATTGTTAACAGAAAACCATAAGGGCTCTGGCACACGGGGAGATTAGTCACCCGCGGCAAAACTCCCTGTTCGCGGGCGACTAATCTCCCCGAGTTGCCTACCCCTGCCATCCCACCGGCGAACATGTAAGTCGCCGGCGGGATGGCAGACGCGGCGGCGCGATTTCGCGCAAATTGCAGCCAAGAGGCCCACGACTCGCGAGTCTTTTTCGGCGATTTCCTGAAATCGCCCCGCCGCGTCTGCCATCCCGCCGGCGACTTACATGTTCGCCGGTGGGATGGCAGGGGTAGGCAACTCGGGGAGATTAGTCGCCCGCGAACAGGGAGTTTTGCCGCGGGCGACTAATCTCCCCGTGTGCCAGAGCCCTAAGAAGTCCCGTTTGCAGTTGCAAAGCTGGGAGAGACATACCCTAAAAGCCTGGCAGCTGTAATTGCAGCAAAAGGTGGTTCTACAAAGTATTGACTCAGGGGGCTGAATAATTACGCACACCCCACTTTGCAGTTATTTATTTGTAAAACATATAGCACTTATATTGTAGTGTCACCCACTGTGACGTACAGCACTTATATTTGCCTATTTGTATCTGTAAGTTACCCTCCCATATAGATTGTAAGCTCTACGGGGCAGGGACCTCCATCCTCTTGTGTCTTTGACTCTTAACTTATTGCAACTGTAACTGTATCTTGTATTTATTTGTATTTATTGTTATACTTTGTATTTATCTTTTATCTTATCAACCCCGTTTGTATTAATGTATTCTACTGTACAGCGCTGCGTACATAAGTAGCGCTTTATAAATAAAATTATACATACATACATACAAAACATGTTTGGAATCATGTATGATTTTCGTTCCACTTCTCACGTGTACACCACTTTGTATTGGTCTTTCCCGTGGAATTCCAATAAAACTGATTTATGTTTGTGGCTGTAATGTGACAAAATGTGGAAAAGTTCAAGGGGGCCGAATATTTTGCAAGCCACTGTATATATATATATATATATATTATATATATATATATATATATATATATATATATATATATATATATACAGGATCATAGCGGTGCACGCCACTAACAAAAAATACAACCTGGGTGCAAGAGCCATATAAACTAAAATATTGCGGGAGTACCTGCAGGTGCTTCAGTTTTTGCCTCCTGATGAAAGTCCCAGTGGGGACTGAAAGTTGAGGCTTGCTATGTTTATTTTGCTCTTTTTTTCCTCAATAAATATCATTTTATATACATTTGTATGAAACCCTGTGTGTGCTGGCATTACTCCTGCAATATATATATATTTATTTTTCATATAACATGTTTTATCTGCCCGAGCATCCCTATTATAGTATTTAAGAGTAATATTAAATGCTATTTCCTATGTACACCAGATGGACCTGTTATGGATGGTTGAGCAGTTTGAGAATCAATCAGATGGGAGGGGTAAACCGATCTAATCAGCCTAATGAGCAATACAGTACTTCACACAACTGTCTGACAACTGATGTGGAGAAAATGCATAAATGTGTGTATAAAGGTTTCATGCATATCACAGATTAACTGCTGTTATTATAGCAAATAGTAAGGGACATATTTGGAGGGCAGGGGGAAAAAGCAACACACGTTGCATGCTATAGAGGGGGAAGTTACAGGGCTGTTAGGGAGCCCCTCCCTGGCATATGTCCTGGGTTATTCCTAAGAGCCTATATAAATAACACTGGGCTCTCAAGCTGTCATATGAACACAGACATGACATTGGACAAACTCAAAGGGGGAAATTCACAAAAGTGTCAGTCCCCAAAGGTAAAAATGACATAAGTGCAACAAATTCACGGTATTTTATAGTTTTATGGATTTGTTGTAATGTCGCCAAATTTGAAAAAGTGTTAAAAATTGCTGATATTGTGCTGTGAAAATGGTGTTTGCGTGACAAAAAAAATTCTTTGCACAGACTTAAAGGAGAGGAAAGGCTAGTAAAGAGTTAATCTCAAGCTGCAGGCATACCTTCAGTTGTCTCAATAGTGCCCTTAAGTCTCCCCATATTTCACCTGTTCAGAAGTTCAGAAGACCTGAAGCCAATCAAGAAGAAAAAACGCTGAGCTGGGTAAAGAGGATTCCCATAATGCCTCACTCCTCCATTGACTTTTTGACCGGGACACTGAAGGCGGCGCATGCGCCCTGCTCATTTTGTTGCAATCGGGTTTCTGTTCGCCACGGGGGGTGGGGAGGTGCGAGCAGGGGCCTGTTTGATCGAGCGTTGGAATCCAAGATGGCGGCCGTGAGAGGCTGCAACTTCAGCAAAGTTAAGTAAGCATTATTTAAAAAAAATAATTTGGCGATTTGCTATGGCCAAGGGGGCTCTACACTATGTTAAGGGCTACAGTAGTAGCCTTTCCTTGCTCTTTAAGCCAAATTAACCTATCAGCAATTTTCCCCCTGACATTTCTGTTTTGGGTACGACTAATTCTCAAAAAGGTCATCCCACGCCCAATTTTTAACAACATTTTTTTAAAATTGACAGTAGAGGCAAAAAAATGACGGAAAATTGGTCTTTAAAGTGCACAAACAACATTTTAACAACATTTTTCTTTACCGACATTTTTTTCTATTCCCCCCTAAGAGATACAGGCCAAAAGCCTTAGGACCAAAGTACTGATAGCAATGTCGTAGTCAATATTAATTCTGGTCCTGTTAGTAAATTTCAGCTGGACAATTTTGTGACAGCTTGTGATATCTAAAATCATCAATGAACCGTGGGTTTATGTCAAATGTGTCTATATGATGCCACTTATCTTATTGTTGTACATAAATCACAAACAGGGGGATTAGGTAGCTAGACTGAATTTAGTAAATTAGATAGGCTGATGGGCATAGAAAGGTGAGGTGGAGTACAGTATATTGATGGCCCAGCTAATAAGAAGGACCAGAAGTCTGAGCCTATGGGATAGAGTGGGGCTCTTTTATAAACACCAGGCAGATTTGCACCTGGGCAGTTACTTATAGTATGTATGTATGTATGTATAACTTTATTTATAAAGTGCCACAAGGGTACGCAGCGCTGTACAATCTTACAGAATACAAAATTACACACAGGGAGGACAAGTGATATAATAAATAAATACAATAAATATATATATATATATATATATATATATATATAGTGCCATGTGGTATGAGACACAGTAATCAGTAATTATCTTTCTTCAGCTAGCTGTAGGTAGAACACTGAAAGCAAACATTTAGTTGATCACCATAAGTTACTGTCCAGTTGAAAATCTGCCCAGTGTTTATAAGCGCAATTGTGCTTGAAAATTAATTATAACATGTCAGTGTTTGCAGTTTTGTGTTGACATTTCTGTTGTGTGCAGGCTTTTACCTAATCCTATTGGATTTGTCTATATGGATGCCTCTTGTTAGCTTAGTGTGCAAACATCATTGTCATTTTGAATTCTGTGCGTACACCTGACTGGCATGAGTGCCAAGAGTATGCATAATAAATACAATTATATCAATTCATCCTCTGATTGCTGATGTGCTGTAATTGCTTTACAGTACAACACTGAATTGTAGCCGTGGAGTCATGCAAAATAGCATCTACCAGGGGAAATGGATTTCGAGAGCTTATGCCAAGAATGATTTCCATTCAGACTTTGCTGCTGCACCTTTGCTAATGTATGCCCAGGAATAGTTACGTCTCTTCTTGTAACTAGAATATTCAAAGCAGTGGTCTGTAAAATATTCTGAGCAAAGTCATATGTATGTGCTATTCTCACTTGGCACTGGCTGGTAATTAGCTGGGTTCCTTCCTGGCAGGAAACAATTATCTGTGTTATATAACGTGACTAGAAAGCTGCTAGGGGTATTCTTGCTAAAGCGTCAGTTCTATTCAGTGTTATCTCAGCATCTCTAAAGAAGTCATGTGCAATATTCCTTTGCTTGTTGTTGTCATTGTTGTCTTTCCCACCATAATTAAAAGTGGCTTGTAGGGCAAAGGGTTGTGATGGAAATAGAAGAAAGAAAAGTAGGTTCAGGCAGATCAGTCGGACCTATTCCAGAATACATGTTGTGTGAGAAGTCACTGGAAATGAGAACTACTAAAGGGGTCCTCTACACCTCATAGACTTTGTGGGAGCTCTGCCTTGGGTAACTATATTGGTTTTAAAATGCAAGGATAATAGAAACATTAGCAGCTACAAAGTTTCAGGATGCATTCAACCATAACAATGGCTCATATAGATGTAATATTTGTGTTTTTAATGAGAACCCTGTGTTCAAGGCACATTCTTTAAATGTCTGTCTGCATTTATAGTCTGCAAATCCCTCATAATGAAGTGACCATTATAGGTAGTTCTTTCTGCTTTTTTTTTCAACCTTTGCTGCTTTTAAACAGATAGAAAGAACCAGTCTGCTCCCTAGCAGCTTTCTCAGAGCCAGTTATTTTGCTAACATTGTATTCACTGTTTCTGGCTAATGTTGTACCCATTATTCTGTTTTGTTAATGGACCTGTCCTTGGTACTCTATGATTTCCTTTGGCCATCTTTTTCCAAAATGGACTTTAAAAAGGAAATATAATAGTTCTCTTTTATGTTAACATTTGCCAGAAATAGAAAAAACTAGAATATTAAATGTTCCTACTCCATGGAAAGTGAAACAGTAGTGCATATTTGAATATAACATTTCAAGTACAATGTCTATTGATGCAAGCATGGAGCCTTTAGTCTGAAGCAGTATAATATAAAAACAAATTCCTTCAGTGGAAGGTGATCCTATTAGAATGTAGAGACACAGTAACACAGCACTGTTCAGGGATAAGTACAGGGTAATGGGGAAGTACAGGGTAAGTGCTCATTTATGTCTGCAAGCGGAATTGCACTTCCACATTCCCTCATTTTTCCCCGCAGTGAGTTGCATGTTAAATCCCTTTCACTTCAGTGAAAACTGCTCCTTGCTTTTCTATATAGTTGCACTTGGGGGCGTACAGGCCTTCCTGTCTTCTCTTCCTAATCGAGTGCAGTTGAGGCCATTGACGCAGGGGGACCCTGTAGCTACTACCAACTCCTCACTGGGCGGTAGCTCCTGGGATCTCTTTTTGCCCAGCATCAATAGGTGCAGTACAATTGTGCCTAAAGAAATGGACACAGATAACACTCGCACACCAAACACTGGAAATAATGAGTCTACTTTGCGATGAAATGCATGCATATGTGCCAGGTGCATCACCCCTTTTTGTACTCAATTATGCTGGAATTCTGAGAAAAAGCACTGAATTGTTGTAAAAAAAGGAAGGCGATTGCACACACTGCTCACTGCGCTTGCGGTCCATGTACATGTGCCCCTAGCCAAGCTGTTGGCCTAGAGATGCTATGCCGTTGACACCTGATATGACGCTAGAGACACTTGTTCTAATATCACTTTGTATTAATTGTTGCCCTGGACAAGTCCGTCTAAAGGTGTTTTAGAATACCTGGTAGCGCAAAGATATCAGACACAGTGAGCCATAAAAAGGAGACATACCGATGCTACTAATGATAATTTACTTGTTCATTATTTGGATAAAGTCACCATTGTGCTCAAGTTTAGATCGATCGCCCTTCCAATAGCACCAGTGCATACATATTTACCAATCCGTGCTAATGCCAAACTACATGTCTGATACAAAATTACTGTCATCTTAGTACCAACTGGGGTGATATCTGCACATGCATGTTAAGCACCCCTTAAGGGGGTTGTTTATCTTTAAAATAACATTTAGTATAACATAGAGACAATTATATTCTGAGATAATTTGCAACTGGTCTTCATTTTTTGTTTTTTTGTGGTTTTTCAGTTATTTAGCTTTTTGTTGCGCAGCTCTCCAGTTTGGAATTTTAAGAACAAGGAAAGCCCCCAAACCTGCACTTTGTCTAACAGCAGTCCACCCCTGCCTCTTGCTAATTGCTACCTTATTTCCCCTGAAATCTCCTTACTTTTTAAATGTAAAAGCCCAAGAAAATCCTCCTTGCTGTCAGATTGCATATGCCTTCTTGATTTTGTTCACATTAGCCCCGAGACCTTATGTTTCTTGTGCGCATGCGCCACCTAGTGGTGAAACTGCAGATCTTGTTGGTTGTAGGGTGTTCCTGTGTGCCACAAGGCTTATACTGGATGTTCTATGCATGCATCCCAGTCTTGGTCTTAGTCCCAATGGCACTACCAGGCCTGGATTTGTGCGAAGGCCACAAAGGCCTGGGCCTAGGGCGACAAAATTTTAGGGGTGGCATGCCACCCAGTCGCATTTGTTTTTTCCACAAAGCACTGGGGAAATAGGCGCGCAGGAGATTTGTTTACCTCTTCTGTGCACCAATTTCTCAGTGCTCCTGGACCAGATGAGAAGCAGTGGGGAATAGGTGAGCTATTACACATGCAGGGGGGTGGGACACAACTTCAGGTGGCCTAGGGGTGCACCAAGTATAAATGCGGGCCTGCGCACTACTCGCTGTATGTGACATCCTTCTATACAGTTAAAGTTCCCAGTTCCTTTGAGAGCTTCAGGGGATATTGTGCAGAATATAGATGCTGGGTAAGTGATTTCAGCATGCTTTTTATGCATTCTGTCAGATGGGCAACATTTATGATGAGGCTTTCCTTGTTCTTTAGCAGCTATCTGGTTGCTAGGACTTTTTTTTTACCATAGCAACCAGGCAGTGGTTTGAATGAGACACTGGAATATGAATATGAGAGGGACTAAATAGAAAGACAAGGAATAAAAAGTAACAATAACAATAAAATGGTAACCTTACAGAGCATTAGTTGTTTGGCTGCCAGAGTCAGTGACCCCATTTAAAAGCTAGAAAGAGGCAGAAGAGAAAGGAAAATAATTGAAAAACTATATTTAAAAAAAAAAAAAAAAAAATGAAGACCACTTGCAAAGTTGCTAGGAATAGGATACTTTATAGCATACTAAAGGTTAACTTAAATGTGAACTCCTAAGCAATATGTTATTTATTTTAAAAACACAAGCATTTCCTATTAGCTGTTATTTAGAGGAAATTCTCTTATAAAATACATAGCATGAAACATGGCTATATTGTAAATGTAAGCATAAATACCTAACCAGTCCCAATATCACACTTTATCCCAGTGCAGCTGCATTTAATTATTAAATATCCAATTCTAAACGCCGCTTCCCACTGAGAAAGTAAAAATGCAAGTATAGCCATAAAGCATACATTTATATACCATCTTAAGATTAGTTCCCTCAGTTGGTAATAAAGCTGCTTCTATTTCATTGCTATGATTTAATTTGAATCAGCTCAATGAACTATTGCTAGTGACCACCTTATTATGATCCTGTATAATTCCAATTAAGCGGCTGCACTTAATCATTTTCATTCTCATATCTATATGAATAAAAATCAAATCAACATATTTACTGTTTGAAATTATTATATACAGTAATATGAAGTGTTCAGATAAACTTTAGGATGTGGCTCTATATGCTATATATGTGGCTATGCAGTGCTGTGTATACTGACATGCAAATCATACACTAAACTGCTTAAACTCTTTCTCTGGTCATTCAGGGCAGACTAGGCAGCTGATTGAAATACTGATTTTTATGTTATTTTGTCACTGAGCAAAGTCTTGGCAGGCTGCTCCAAATGACTGGAGAGTGTTAGATAACTTTAGAAGCATTCTCACACTCACTCTGCACCTCAGCATAAACAGACTGAATAGCTTTAAAAATCTTTGGGGGAGGAGCGAAAGAACCATATTGTTTAGCGAGAGAGGGACTAAAAGGAGCCTAAAGCTGGCCATACACGCACCGATAATATCGTACAAAACCCGTTTCGTACGATATTCGGTGCATGTATGGCAAGTCGGTGAGTCGACCGATATCGCAGGAAGCTGCTGATATCGGTCGACTCGCCGATCGGCCAGGTTAAAAGATTTTGATCGGGCGCCATAGAAGGCGCCTGATCAAAATCTGCCTTCAGGGCTGAATCAGCAGAAGGAGGTAGAAATCCTATTGTTTCTACCTCCTTATCTGCCGTTTCAGCCCTGAATGGTTAGTGGCCGATTGTACGATCTTTTGTGCCACGTGTGTGGCCACCTTAAGAGCCCTTCTCAAATGGCTGAAGCAGCAGAAGGAGGTAGAAATCCTATTGTTTCTGCCTCCTTATCTGCCGTTTCAGCCCTGAACGGTTAGTGGCCGATTGATACGAGATAAGATCGGAAATCGCCACGTGTGTGGCCACCTTAAGAACCCTTCTCAAATGGGAGACAAGCACAATCAAACAATCACAAGCCTCATTCTACGCCCATACAACTGCCTTAAAACCAAAAAATGAAAGACTTTGACTTCACTTTTGCATGTCCCTGTGAGAGGAAATGATTGAATATCTTGTAATTCAGTCAATGCACAGTATGTACACAGCCTCTGCAAACTACAAGCACAGTGCACCCCTCACCTACCTTAGAAAGAGCAGAGCAGGGAGCGGTGCTTAACATGCAGCTCATCTATTGGTTTGACACTGTCTTACTGTGCCCAATGGAATGCTAGTTAGTGTAGTTCCAAAAGGCTAAGAATCCAGGACAGCAGGCTGTGCCCTGAAAATCAGTACTGTCCCATAAAAAATAGGACAGGTGGGGATGTATGAATGAGTGCAGAAAACAACTGAAATACTATTTAATGATAAGTGTCATGAATAAATGAATAACTCACACCTGATTAAGAAATATAGGGTTTTATAGTTCTTCTCTTTAAGCAATGGCAGGACAGGAATGTTATGCATTCATTTTTTTATATAAAAGAACTGCATCATGGGAAATTGCAATAAACCATATGGACAAGCGGTTCATAGTGGAAATGTGTCTGATAATTATCTGTAGCTTTAGCAGTCTGGTCAATGACAACCCCATAAGTCTATGTAAGAGTATGAATAAAAGTATGGTCTGAGAAGTGCAGCAGTAAAAGTCAGATATCTCCACTTCTGCACTTACTTCTCAAAAGAGAATAGTGCAACACAGAATGGTAAAAGAAAGGGACGTCTCCATTCCTTCCTCACATGAATATCTGCCATATCTTGTGCAGCCCTGCTGTATAGGTGAGTGATACTGGCACCTGCAGAGACCTGCAGTCTGTGTGTTTCCTTCATTTGATTTCCACCACTGCTGGCAGATGTTTTAATTAGTGCATCAAATACTTAAGTTTGGTTTTTCATTCAAGTCCCATCATTTGTTTGGACTTAATTTTGAGCCACTGTCTAATTATATTCTTGCTTTATTTTAGTAGATTTTGTTCCTACAAAATGATTTGTTTCACATTCTAGCCCTTTATGATGAAATCATTCTTTCAAACGATGGAAAGGGAATGATTCACTGGACACTCATTACATGGACAGCATTGGTGCTATAACCACTGTTTGTTTTATTCTTTAAAGAAAACCATGCACAGAATATGGCATCTATGTGAACATTTTCTCTGGATATGACATAAAGAAACATTGTTATATTCCTGAGTGTAATATAAGGACCCTTCTGTTCATACCTGTTCAGAAATGGATGTTCAAGTCAAAGTCTAAGTCAGAAGTCTAATAAACATTATCATTTATGTATAGGTTCTCTTGTAGGATATAATGAATAGACCAGTAATGTAAAGGGAAAGTAGATAATCATTTCCATTGTCAGGCTAGTTAAGTCTTTCTAGTACCTATAAAAATGGTTCCTTTGATGTCACAGAAATACAGATTTAATTTGTAGGGTTTTATTTGAATTCATTTTCCAAGAAACCAGACAATCACCCATTAACTACAATCAGTATACCTATTCTATTAACCCCCATTACATTAGCATCTATAATAAGTTGCTATTTTCCATGTATCTTCCTAAAATGCAAAGTAATTAGAATGAAATAATTAACAGAAAACCAGTGCTTTATTCCCTGTGCTAATTGAATCTGGGCTGCTTGTAGAAAAAAACCCCTCCTATATATATATATATATATATATATATATATATATATATATATATATATACACACACATAAATGAAGCCTGTTCAAAACAATTCAAGTCCAGGTGCAGGGTCAGTATCAGAAACAACAATACATTTGAGTTGAAAAGTTGGTGGAATAGAGAAAATGTATTGTTTCTTCTATAATGCAGTGCTGGTTCGTGTATTTTCTATATGTTCTCATACTGACCCTGCCTCATTTGCATTATATACATAAAATCTCCAAAATACACTGCACTTATATATGCTTTCAATTGTTTATTTAACAGTTGTCTTGAATCCTGGCCTTTTTCAAGGAGATCCACCTGAAACCATAAAAACAAACTATTTAAAACATCTATGAGATCTGTGGTGTATTTTGTAGATTGGATCACTGATGCCGCTGAACTGCACCCACTTGTTATAAGTGTCTGCTGTTCTTATGGCTACATATAATCATAAGACAGGAGAACTCAAGGGACTTTAGAATAAAATAAACTGTATATTTAATCAATGTATCAGGTTCCCCCCCCCAGGGAGCTTTCTCAAGACATGGGGTCCCTGGGTGGATTCAACACGTCAATTTAATAGTTTGTTCCTTTTTCAAGTCTCTTAAGTGCTCCTGTCTTATTCTATTGAATACCAATATATCTAGGGAGCACCTTGGCTATTTATATGTTTATTTGGACTGCATCACTTTATTATATATGTATATAACATGATGTATGTAACATCTTAGATGTTGATTTGAACACCTCTGTACTTTTGATAAGACCTGCGAGTGCGGACTCTCTCTACAGCTATCTTCTTCAACCTTGGTGGGGCTGCACCCAGGCGACTTTGGACCTACTGATATGCGAGTGCCTGTCCATACGCATTATATATATATATATATATATATATATATATATATATATATATAAATAAAAAAGTTCTTTTAGTTGATGTTTTGGTTCTTAAAGAGCAAGGAAAGGCTTCTACCAAAGCCCTTAATATATTGTAGAGCCCCCTTGCCTGTAGCAGATCGGCAATTTTTTTTTTATAATAACCCTCCCTTGTCCCAAAATGTGCCTTCAAACTTTCCTCTCTTTTTACCCTGTGGTGGCCGCCATGTTGGAATTTCACCCCCGGCTCCCCCAGCATCATCCCTGCACAACCAAAATACACCCCGCTCGCACCCCCCTCGTGACCGAGCACCCCCAACCCGCAGTGCCACACTCTCAAACCCCCTCCGCTCCCCACAGCGCTCGCCTGCTCACCTGTTGCCTGTTCTTCGCTCTGATCATCACTCCTGATTCTGTGTAGGGGAGGGGGAGCGCGCCTGCTTGCTAACACTAAAAACTGCAAAGCGCACGCGCCGCCTACAGTGTCCCGGTCCTACAGTCAAGGGAGGAGTGATGCATTATGGGAATCCTCTTTACACAGCTCAGCATTGTGGCATTTTGAATGGACAATGCAACAGCAAGTGATGTATCACCGACTGTATTGCTTTGTAAAGTCCTTCTGTAGAACTATTTCAGTACCATTTATAATCTAAAGTAGTCAAGAGAAATGTTCCTGTGACCTCAGTAGTAAGACTCAACCATCTCTTCTCGCCACATTTGGCCTTTGAGCCCTACACATGGCAGCATTCTCCCATTGGCTACAGATGTTAGAGGGTGATGGGAATTCTAGCTGAAGAGAAAAAATGGAGTGGGTTAAACATCTGTATTGTACTCCTTGTGTTGGCAAAGCAATGGGAAATAATGATGCAAATGAGCAGCCATCAGAGAGATTACTTCATTTGCTTGTGACAGTTGGAGCTGGCTACGTGCCGCTGCGTGTACTTCTACAGGGAGCACTTCATGCATGCATAATGAATACACACAGTGTTACATGGAGATTGCTTTATGTACAATTATAGAAATCAAGATTTTGTATATTTAAATCAAATTAATTTTTAATCCAACATTTTGCTCCTTACATTTCAGTAATAATAAAAGCAATACAAGGAAATACATTATATATTACACTTGAACAGATTTCCTCTATCCTGTACACACATTTGTTCTAGATTTGTTGCTTTAAGTCATTTCGAATGGCACTCATCTGGGTGCATTCACCATAATCCTTATATTGGTTTCTATTTATCACTAATAAAGAATACAGTTTCATAGAAGTTCATGGACAGCCATGGGACCTTTAGAATACTGCTGTTACCAAACTCCAAATAAAATGCCTCTATTGTATATATATATATATATATATATACACCGTATATATACCGTATATATATATATATTATATAATATATATAAATGAAGAGAAGAAACAAAACTGTGCCTGCTTCAAAATGAAATTAGAATCTCAATGTATATGGTACATTTACCCTTTAGGTTCCACAAAGGTTGAAACATCAATAAGGTAGGAATTTAATAAGCAAGTCCACTGGAAAAACATTCTCAGGATGCAGACTTACTGTAACAAAGTTTCATTGGCATTCCCTGATAGCAAGAATACTTTGAATACATTTTATGTGGGATCTTCGTGAAGGGAAGGGAGCAATAGGCCATTGGGGTCCCTAACATTTGGAAAAGAAACACTTTTCAGAAGCACATATTGAAACTTCTAACTGCCACACTGGGCCCCTTATACCCCCCTGGGTCCCCCAGCGATTGCAGATTAGTGTTCTATATAGATATAGATACACAAAACAGTCATGTTAAAGTAGGGTTGCCACCTGTTCAACATTTACTCAAACAGTTTGGTTTTTCTTAGGCCCATTTGGGTGTCAACTGTTAGTTCGGTTTTCAGCCTTGTGAAACCTGGCCAATAAATGAAAAATATTTATATATTAAGATACTCACTGTGATTTTTTCTATCAACATAAATTTGTTATCATCAAATGCACTTATTATTACTGAAAGAAAAAGCAAATCACAAATGTGAAATTGTTCCCTAATTATCATTGTTGTATTTTTGGATAACTGGTTTCTGTATACTAGATTGCATCCATTTAAAGGTAAAAACTAAGTAAGCTTTATCAGAAAGGTCTATGTAAATACAGCCATAAGCACTCACAGAAATGCTGCACTGACTTCTCTGAAAAAAGATTTAGTGTGTCTGTTATTCCTGTGCCACAGACATGCAGCTTTCTGCAGTCTCCTCTCTTCTGCTCCCCCCTCCCTCAAGAATGCTAAGAACTCCCTCCCCCCCTTAGGAATGTGGATCTGAGCCAATCAGCAGGAAGCTGACTCATAGTCTAACTAACTGAGCATGTTCACTTGGTCTGGGTGTCTGTGCAGGAGTGAGGCATTATGGGAACTTTCTTTACACAGCTCAGCGTTTTTACTTCCTGTTTGGCTTCTGATCATCTGAACGGGAGAAATATGGGGAGACTTAAGGGCACTATTGAGAGAACTGAAGGTATGCCTGCAGCTTGAGATTAACTCTTTACTAGCCTTTCCTTCTCCTTTAAGTAAAGGATTTCACAATATAGACAGAGCAAGGGTTGCCATCAGTCTGGTCCCAGTTTTTCATAGGGCTGTTCATTTCAAAACTTTGTCTCGCTTAAACCATTGAAAAAACTGGACAGAAATCTAGGCAGTTAAGTCCAAGTGATGCAATAACCCTGCCCTAGCATCATAACCCCACCCACATCATTGCACTTGCCCCTGGGATAACTGCTCCAACCCTAATGCCATCAGCCACCCCCTTTGTTTTGGTTTAGCCACTGGCAAAAATGGCAACTTTACGTTATATCCAGTCAACGTCATTTTAGGGACTGATTTCATTTATATCAAGACACAAACCTGTGCCTTCCATACAATACACAAATAAAAGCCACAAGCTCTGGACTGCTCAGTACAGACTTCCATAGCATTTCTGCCTGACCTGGGACAGCCTAAAAATAACTTACTAAAACAAGCAGAAATGTGTTAATATGATAGGGATCTCAGACTGTAAGCTCAACTGTGGCTGGAACTAATATTAATAAACATTAGTGCTGTGTATACATATCAGTACTCTGTACAGTAAACAAAGTATAACAACACCCTTTTTATATGGATCCAGCAACCTTTTCAGTTGGGTGCATAACTGGAAGCCCTTGTATATACTGTAATGTTTCCAGCAACCTTATATACTGCAATTCTAACACAATACAAAATGTGTTTACGTAGGCATAGAAACATACAGCATAGAGTAGTCTCATTTTGGAAAAATAAATGAGTGATTTTAGGTTTGAAAAACTAAGAAAAGAAATTGTATCACCATATATTGTCTGCTAAAAATTAGAATTATTTGCTTAGGGCTCTGGCACACGGGGGAGATTAGTCGCCCGCGATAAAACTCCCTGTTCGCGGGCGACTAATCTCCCCGAGTTGCCTACCCCTGCCATCCCACCAGCGAACATGTAAGTCGCCGGCGGGATGGCAGACGCGGCGGCGCGATTTCGCGCAAATCACCGAAAAAGACTCGCGAGTCTTTTTCGGCGATTCCCTGAAATTGCCCCGCCGCGTCTGCCATCCCGCCGGCGACTTACATGTTCGCCGGTGGGATGGCAGGGGTAGGCAACTCGGGGAGATTAGTCGCCCGCGAACAGGGAGTTAATCGCGGGCGACTAATCTCCCCCGTGTGCCAGAGCCCTTAAATTGGACTGAGTACATGGGAGAAGACATTACTGTTGACATTACAGATTAGAGATTTCTGGATAAGAGTATTCTGGATAAGGCATCCTATTTTTGTATATACATGGGATACACTAGACAAATTACTAACTGTTTGTCATTAATTACTAAAGGGGTTTCACAATCAGACAAGCCTCACAGCAAGAGATAAGAACCTTTAGCTAAGACAAAGCAAGCAAAAATACTGCACTTTTAGATAGGAATGATTAAAATGCTTAATTAAGTTGGTTAATACTGTATTAATTAAAGGGGATACACTGTATAATAGTGATGAAATACTGTATAACACTGATGAAACCACTTTAAATATAGTGGTTTCAGACTTTTTGGTTTCAAGCTCACCCTTTGTTATCCAACATTTGGTCAATAACCCAATAATTCATAATAAATGTGGAAGAAATCACCTTCTAATCTCAACCTAATTTTCTTTTAGGCTGCACTGTGCCGTCACCTACAAAAACCAGTGCCAAATATATGTACAAGCAAGCTGCGAATACTGGAGGCTACTTCTTCAGCTGTGTTGTTATTAACCCTCTGATGATATAAAGTACTATAAAAGTATAAAGTACATTTGAAGTATTTTTAGTGTCTTTAGGTTTTAAATATGTATCATAAAGTACAATCTCCCTATCATACCTTAAGAATAAATTGCCTTCAGTAGACATGTAAGTGTTCTGGCCAGTAGATGGCAGTAGGAAGCTGCAAATAAATGCAGCAAGGACCTCCTAATTGTTATCAATTCCCTGCCTGCCCTCCACATTTCTAATATAATATCCACATTTAAAATGGATTACTTTCAATGAACACCATCGATGGGAATGACTGGAGGAAAAAAACGAATGTGAAACTGAGAAAATATTATTAATTATAGTAATATTTATTGGTGTATAATATGACTGGCAAATTAGGCACCATAGCTGTCCAGTAAAAGCAATGTTTTCAGGGAAATATATCTAGGGTGGAAATGAATAGATTGTGTTATAACCCAGAGAATTTATGCCATTGATTAATAAAACTAATTGATCACAACATGAAAAAACTAAGGTTTAGGAAATTGTTCCGGTCTATGCCAGAGGAGCTCTGTTTCCCAGTTGAGGCCTATAAAGTAGAATTGTTCTAGCATTATGGGTTGCTTGCTGTGTATTTCTATAATACATAGATGCTCATTCGGCTGCCTTCAGCTATGAAAACTTTGTTAAAAGAACCACAGAACTGCTCTGAAATGAGAAGGGAATGATTTAATACTGATAGATATGTACTCAGAATACTGCAGTTTGTACATGTATCATCTGCCCCAACAGACGCAATTTTCCTTTGCTTCCCTGGTTTGAGATGATGTATTGCACTATACAAATAAAGGCAGTGGATAGATGCCTGGGGAATCTCCCTCTTTGTAACCCCCAGGGTGCTTAATAGATATGATAGAAGAGATGCTCTTGCCAGATGGGCAGAACATTGCTTATAGGATTAGCGGTGGGAAGTACACCCTCGTGTTTATTGAAATCTATTTGATTACATGCCCAAGCTGTCACTCTGGGTGTTTCACCTTCTTTATTAAATGTATTTGGTCTTCATGCAAACCATTACAGAGAGTGTTTCTTGGTTCATTGGATTTTTTTTTCTTTAAATGTGTGATTGATTCTAAATCGTATTTGACAGCGGTTCAGCCAAACAAGATCCTATTCGCCTATTCAGCCTTTCTCAAAACTCAGTTTGTTTTTCTTGCTCTACAAGGGCCCCACACCAGCCTAATGGACAGAATTCAGATTACATTAAACTTCAGGTTTTTATTATTGTAATTTTAGGTAATTGAACTACGATTTTCTCCCTGGTTGCTAAGGTAATTTGGATCCTAGAAACCAGATAATTAATACAATTTCAAACTGGAGAGCTGCTGAACAAAAAGTGAAATAAGCAAAAAACAACAAATAAAATATGAAGACTAACTGCAAATCTCAGAATACTACTCGCTACATTATATTAAATATAAATGTATGGTAATCCAAATTACTGAAAGATCCCTTATTTTGAAATCTCCAGGTCCTGAGCATTCTGGATAAAACATCCCATTCCTGTGTTTCCAAATTTTCATTCTTTTTTTTTGCTCATATATTTTATAGTCCTATGAAACAATAATAACAAGGAATTAACTCATGGCACTGATCCGAATGCAAATAATCCCCTCTGTTTCTGTAGGCAAAGTAATTTTATACATATCTGAAAAAAGCAAACACATCCTTTGACTTTGGTTATGCAGGTGTTCAACCGAATCAAATGGGAACCCTTAAAGGTAGGTGACTTGAAAGCATTCAACAAAAAGAAGCCAACACATTTGCATTCATACAATGGAGTTTTATGGATTCAGCTTAAAGCTGAATTCGGTACAAACAAGAATGAGCAAGTGGAGGCACAGCCAAGGAAGGCAAGGTCTAGGGGCTTAATAGTCTACAGAGTCTGGCAAAGTCAGAAATTATAGATTTGGTTAATCCTTTCCCTAAGCAGTCACTATATAAATTACTGGGGTTTATGGCCTCACCTTTTTTTAATTGTTTTTCATGCAATCAGATTTTAAGGGATTAATTTAAAAAACGCCTGTAGGTATTCATGGGGGATTGCAGTCATAATAGAAAGGGATGTTATGTATTACCATTTCTGTCGTGTCAGCTGGCTTGTACTTACATACCTCTGGTTATAGCATTTTATTATGTCCACACAGGATGTTTGCTTTCTGTTCCCATATATAAGCTCTGGTGGCCATGGCATTTATTTCCCCTGTGTTTCTTCTGTCAGTTCTTTCTCTTATACAGGCACTGTTGTTTTATCCTGAGCCAATAGCCAATCACTTATAAAAATATATCTACATTTATAAATGCATTTTTGTGGTGCAGGACACTTAAAAGTAATTTAACTAAGTAGTATGTCTGTTTCTGTCTCAGGTATTATTATATATATATATATATACAGATTTTATACAGATATCATTCACAACAGTCCCTGCCCCAGTGGAGCTTACAGTCTAAGGTCCAACAGTACAGTCACACACTATGGTCAATTTTATCTGGAGCCAATTTACCTAAGTATATGTTTTTGGAGTGTAGGAGGAAACTGAAATATCTGGACGGACATAGGGTCCTTACTGGAATTGAACCTAGGGGTGGTACGGGGGAGGCTGGGTACTAATACAATGAACACGCCTAGCCGTTAGGAGGTCTGCCTTACTAACATTGCCCAAGAAGTAATCTCTGTAAAGCTAACTGCACATGGATGTTCTTCCTGCTGGGTTCTCTTATATGATAATAGATGTTTTAAGATCCCCATGACAATATATATATATATATATATATATATATGGCACGATTCTCTGGTTCTTGGGCCCATCAGGAACAAACTAACTGCATCCTTTATAAGCTCACTGCTCTGGATCCTCTTATGGGCCCTTCACCATCAGGGGGCCCTAACTAAGTGTTGGACCGTACATGGAACTGTGGAAAAAGAAAAGTTTTAAAAACACTGATCTGATCAATAAAAGAAAGAAATGACAATTTTTCTTCTAGGATTTTGTCCTAGCTTCTGTAAAGGAGTACCCAGTCATGTTGCACTTGAAGTTTTGATTCTACTGTTATACTGACTTTCCATAATTGTCCTTACCACATCCTGTAGCCCCGTCTGTATTGCCCTCTAACAAAGGAGTTACACATCTTAGAACAGGGATCCCCAACCTTTTTTACCCATGAACAACATTCAAATGTAAAAAGTCTTGGGGAGCAACACAACCATAAAACATGTTCCTAGGGTTCCAAATAAGCACTGTTATTGGCTATTTGGCAGCCCCTATGTGGACTGACAGCCTACACGAGGCTCTGTTTGGATGTTTGCCCAAAAGTCAGGAAACCTCCTGATTCAAATCCTCATTTTTTTTAATGGAAATCCTTCCATCATGCCACTGCTTGATTTTTCCAGAATTTTCTTGGGCATTTTCACACTTCATTCATGTGACAAATAATAAATTATCTGAGACCTAAAAACTCTTGTTGCCTGATTTGGCAAGAAAAATCGTGAAGAATACAGGAAAGCCCTGGAGATATAAGCGTAGGGGCTGCATGACAAGGGATCCGAATAACCAGCAGCCAGATTACACTGGTTTATGTTTAGAGATTGGCAGAACCAGGTGCAACTGTGATTAGGTGAGAAGGAAAGAGTTAAGGCAGGAGAAGGCTGGCCTGGGGAGGGGCGGAGAAAGAGAGGGATGTGATGTCAGAAAAGCACTCACTTCCTTATCTTCTGAGCAGGTAGAAACATCCCACCCACCCTCCCTCTTTTTGCATATTTTGAGAAATGTCAGGAGTTTCTCTTCTTTTGGTTTTCATATTATCTATTAATAACTGAATGTTGAATTTTACCTGAATGCATTTTTATATTGTGCTTTCTGTATCTTTATATGGTATAAACTTGAGAGTCAGCTTTGTGTTTAATTCATGTTAACAACGATTTCTTGATCCAGGGAATGTTTCCGATCGCCCAGGGGGTCAGGAAGGAATTTCTTCCCTCTTGAGGCATAATTGGCACTAGCTTCAGGTTGGGTTTTTTGCCTTCCTCTGGATCAAAATAGTGGATATATGATAATATATTTTAAGTTTTATTTGTCACAGCAGCGGTAAGACCTTGCCAGAGTACTGCACAGGTCATTTTAGCAGAGGGAGAAAGGAGGTTCTCTCCTGTGACTGCACGGTGGATTGATAGATACAGACGCTACTACTGCTTGTGCTAGGTGACAGCCTGCTTGGATTTCCTATCATCGAGACACTGCAGATCCAGGACCGGCAGCAGGGCTGCTGAACTTCTCTCATGGTTGGTAATGCAGCTCCTGCTGGTAGCAGAGTTTGGGGCCATCCTCTCTGTAGGTAGAGGCAGTCTAATACTCATTCAAGTCTTCAGCGAGGAACGGCAGAGCATAGTAGCGACCTCTTATGGAATTATGGCTTTAGAATATTGCCTTGGGTTAGGCTGGCAAGGTCCTATTTATTTGATAAAATGTGAATAAATGCTGTGGCCATTTTCTCCACCTCTGTCTCCTGGTGTTTCATTGAGATATGTAACAAGGGGGTTCAGTGGGGTGCCTCAAGGCGAAGGGTCAATTGAGGAGTCCCCTTGTCATGTATTTTGCTGGGATGCTGTATTTTCAAATGTACACAATGGATTTGTATATATTTCTGTACTCCCTCTGATTAATAGAATAAATATATTTTTTATCTCAGTAAATGCTGTACATATAGTAAATATCATCATAGCAGTATAAATATAAAGGCAAATCTGAATACAGCTTTCTTGTCCATAGTTTGTTAACAACAAATGAATTGAACTAAATATCTGTTTTATTAGGCTATTATCCTACTGTATCACACAGCATTCTGACAATTTGAAAACAAACACAATGGTATTGCAAGCAAACAATGAAAGCTCTTTGCACAAGATATAAAAGCCTAATAATTATAATTGCTGTTTATTTTGTGCAAGCTAAGCATGCTAGCATTTATGGAACAGACACTGTTGTCAGAATAAAAAAAAAATTACTTTTGTCTGAGAACAACGTACATCGTTCAGTGAATAAGATTTGCTTTGGAAAATGGTTTCCTTTAATGATTAAGAGGTTCTAGTCATACTTGCATCTCTATCGCAGTTTATACAAAGCGAGTTGTCTGAATTTGCTGAAGTAGGAAAGTCTATGGAATTTTTCATATAAAGTTTTTTAAAACTAGATTACTTAACAGAAATGAACACACACAAATTTAGTTGTGTAAGAAACAAATACATACCTTTTATGGTAGATAAGAATCCAACTGGAAATTTAAAAATAGCTGACTTGATGAATGAGCAAAGTGTGGCCAGTCATACAAATTCTTGTTCTGTTGCCCAAAGGTTATATTTATGTAAACTTGTATATTTATTCTCATAAATATAAGTACATACTAGTGATGTACGGGCCGGCGCGGGACCTGCGGGTCGGGGGGGGGGTATTGGGCCAACATGCACATAACTCGTGTTGTGGGCCTGTGACCTAACTGTGCCCCACTATGAGCGGCTATTTATATACGCACGCCTGCCTTGTCCCGTCCCCTCCATGATGTCAGAGATGGGGCAGTGCAGGTATATAAATAGCCACAGAGCATCGCGCTGGGTCGGGCGCAGGCCGAATTTTCTCACTACTACATACGTATTCCGGGTTAAAAAAATTCAATAACAAAAAAGACAGAGCAATCAACATATATAATATTTATATATATATAAATACAAAATAACAGTGAATCTTTAGACTATATCACAGATATTTATAAGGATAATGACAATAAATGTGGATATGTTACACCTAATCGTCTGTGTCCTTCCCGTGGGTCTGGCATCTGTGTCTACACTCCAAGCTGGCTCCAGAGAACTCACTGAAACCAGTGGCTCAGGGTCAACATGTTGCTCACCAACCTCTTGGATGTTGCTCCCAGTGACCTCAAAGCTTATTTTTGAATTCCTGGCTTGGGGGCAAGTTTTGGTTGCATAAAAACAGGTGTACTGCCAAACAGAGCCTTCTGTAGGCTGCCAGTCTACATAGGGGCTACCAAATAGCTAATCATAGCCCTTATTTGGTACCCCCAGGAACTTTTTTCATACCTGTGTTGCCTCTAATACGAATGTGGCTCACACATATAAAAGGTTGTGGCCCCCTGTCCTAGAGACTGACCATGGGCTCATGTGTAAGCTCTGATTGGTCAGTATCCATTAAGTTAATTTGAGGGAGTTAGGCATGGATTCCTTAGGCACTCCAGGACAATCAGGGCAATGGAAGGTGGTAAATGCAGTTGGGACACAGAAAGGATTGAATTTTCATGAATTTTTCTTTGGTCAAATGTGTTTGAAGCTTGCATTTGTTGTATCTTGGTATATTAAAAAAATACACAGAGGCAGATTTACAAAATTCCATAAATGTCTGGCATTTATCAAATATCTGAACTGAAAAAGCACCTGCGGGGAAAAGTTGCGATAACCACAACTTTTTTTTTTAATTGTTGCTCAAAAGCCAGCATCAAAAATGTGAAAACCTCTAAAAATTTGAACCACAGAAAGTTCTTCCAGGAGACATCTGCCATTGACATTCTACACCTTGACAAGTTGGATGGAGTATTTTTGGATTCGGAATTGTTGCAGCTTTGTTGCATAATAAATCTCGTAAAAGCGCCTTAAAAATCCATATAATAAAGATATGACACAAGCAAGATAGCATTAGGGAGATAAAGAGGTAGGGTTCACGTCACATTGGGGCAAAGCTCTTCCAGTGCAGCTAATTTTCTGGTTGGTTGCTGTGCGCTGGTTGGTTTACTGCCCTGGTGCAACAAAAATATGAAGGATCAAATCTTGACCATATGCCAGTTTCATAATTTATTTTATCCCAGACCCTCAAGATAATGAGTAGTCTTAATCATCACATTCTATGGCTGTGGGATATGTACATTTTTTAAAAGTATTTTTTCCCAGTGGATTCAGTTAGTATAGATATTGATCCAAACTGCTTCTATGGGAGGAGGAATGCAACTTCCTAAGTGATCAATAAAATTCCATTGACTCACAGTGATTCTGTATCCAGCCTCTTTCATTCTTACTCTATACTATTCTTGGCAACATTTTGAACATTAGCTTTCCCCAAAGTGTTATTGCTGCCTGCAACTGTGATATCTTCTCTTTTTGTATTAATGGTACAGTCACAAATGCACTTTATAATATCTACTGTATATTCAGCTTTAATAATCAGGTGCATAGTTAACCCACCTAACTAGCTACCATTCGGCACTACATATAAATGCATTTACTATTACTGTTTTAGTAAAATCTTGGTTTGCTGAGCTGATGATATTGAATTTATTGCCTTTCCGGGAGTGGTGGTGATCTACCAATATCAATTACAGCATAAAAAAAACATACATTTAAAAGTTTAGGTCAGGTAGGACCCTCGGGGTGACCATATATGGGCAGATTAGCTGCAGAATCGGTCTGAAGGACCCAAATAGGCAGCTAAAATCTGCCCTTGTATGGCCACCTTAGGAAAGTGGAAAATAGACACAATGGTTGTGCGTATGGAAAGTTGCAGTAATTGCAGGGTTCCCAAAGCAGGATGTGTCAATAAGTGCAGCAGACTTGCACCAAATTATCACATACAAATTTTGTTTTACCTCAGAACACTGGAAATGACAAAATCCCATTTCAGAAAATGTTAGCACACAGAAACAGCTTGGCACGATGAAGTTGTTTGTTCTAGAAAGTTTTTTAAGAAATTGGATAAGAAAAGAATATATGCTATATTTCTGGAAATGCTTAGCTCCTTACAAGGCACCAGTGTAAATGTCAGTCTTTAGCTTTTTATTAAAGGCAATGTCTGCCTGCACCTTGGCAGAGACAAAGCTTCTGGGTGCAGGCAAGGTAGCAGGCTGGTGCCAGTGTAGGGGCTGATTCTCATCCTGTGATTTGCGCAGGTCGAGAATCCGAATCAGACCCATATGGCACTAGCCTAAGTGTGCAATGAGCAATTTAGGAGGCCAAATGTGACCACTGAAGGAGTAATGCCCACTGCCCAGTGCATAAAAATGAACGCAATTGCATCAAATTTGCTACCACACACATTCAATTGTGTTTAAAAGCACATCAGTTGCATAAAATACCTATACAAATTTGCATTGTCTATAGCTTTATATGACAGCAAGGCATAATCCCAGTGAGTTGTGGGACTTGCATCAAATTTGCTACCACACACATTCAATTGTGTTCATTTTTATGCACTGGGCAGTGGGCATTACTCCTTCAGTGGTCACATTTATGGAAAAAATGCTGCATTTGTTTAAAAACATAGTGATTGGCCTCCTAAATTGCTCATTGCAATGGCACTTAGGCTAGTGCCACATGGGTCTGATTCTGATTCTTGGCCTGCGCAAATCACAGGATGAGAATCAGCCCCTACACTGGCACCAGCCTGCTACCTTGCCTGCACCCAGAAGCTTTGTCTCTGCCAGGGTGCAGGAAGACATTGCCTTTAATAAAAAGCTAAAGACTGACATTTACACTGGTGCCTTGTAAGGAGCTAAGCATTTCCAGAAATATAGCATACAGTGGTGTGAAAAACTATTTGCCCCCTTCCTGATTTCTTATTCTTTTGCATGTTTGTCACACTTAAATGTTTCTGCTCATCAAAAACCGTTAACTATTAGTCAAAGATAACATAATTGAACACAAAATGCAGTTTTAAATGAAGGTTTAGGTTATTAAGGGAGAAAAAAAACTCCAAATCTACATGGCCCTGTGTGAAAAAGTGATTGCCCCCCTTGTTAAAAAATAACTTAACTGTGGTTTATCAATTTCAATTTTCAATTTCAATATCAATTTCTGTAGTCACCCCCAGGCCTGATTACTGCCACACCTGTTTCAATCAAGAAATCACTTAAATAGGAGCTACCTGACACAGAGAAGTTGACCAAAAGCACCTCAAAAGCTAGACATCATGCCAAGATCCAAAGAAATTGAGGAACAAATGAGAACAAAAGTAATTGAGATCTATCAGTCTGGTAAAGGTTATAAAGCCATTTCTAAAGCTTTGGGACTCCAGCGAACCACAGTGAGAGCCATTATCCACAAATGGCAAAAACATGGAACAGTGGTGAACCTTCCCAGGAGTGGCCGGCCAACCAAAATTACCCCAAGAGCGCAGAGACAACTCATCCGAGAGGCCAAAAAAGACCCCAGGACAACATCTAAAGAACTGCAGGCCTCACTTGCCTCAATTAAGGTCAGTGTTCACGACTCCACCATAAGAAAGAGACAGGGCAAAAACGGCCTGCATGGCAGATTTCCAAGGCGCAAACCACTTTTAAGCAAAAAGAACATTATGGTTCGTCTCAATTTTGCTAAAAACATCTCAATGATTGCCAAGACTTTTGAGAAAATACCTTGTGGACCGACGAGACAAAAGTTGAACTTTTTGGAAGGTGCGTGTCCCGTTACATCTGGCGTAAAAGTAACACAGCATTTCAGAAAAAGAACATCATACCAACAGTAAAATATGGTGGTGGTAGTGTGATGATCTGGGGTTGTTTTGCTGCTTCAGGACCTGGAAGGCTTGCTGTGATAGATGGAACCATGAATTCTACTGTCTACCAAAAAATCCTGAAGGAGAATGTCCGGCCATCTGTTCGTCAACTCAAGCTGAAGCGATCTTGGGTGCTGCAGCAGGACAATGACCCAAAACACACCAGCAAATCCACCTCTGAATGGCTGAAGAAAAACAAAATGAAGACTTTGGAGTGGCCTAGTCAAAGTCCTGACCTGAATCCTATTGAGATGTTGTGGCATGACCTTAAAAAGGCGGTTCATGCTAGAAAACCCTCAAATAAAGCTGAATTACAACAACTCTGCAAAGATGAGTGGGCCAAAATTCCTCCAGAGCGCTGTAAAAGACTCGTTGCAAGTTATCGCAAATGCTTGATTGCAGTTATTGCTGCTAAGGGTGGCCCAACCAGTTATTAGGTTCAGGGGGCAATTACTTTTTCACACAGGGCCATGTAGGTTTGGATTTTTTTTCTCCCTAAATAATAAAAACCCTCATTTAAAAACTGCATTTTGTGTTTACTTGTGTTATCTTTGACTAATAGTTAAATGTGTTTGATGATCAGAAACATTTTGTGTGACAAACATGCAAAAGAATAAGAAATCAGGAAGGGGGCAAATAGTTTTTCACACCACTGTATATTCTTTTCTTATCCAATTTCTTAAAAAACTTTCTAGAACAAACAACTTCATCGTGCCAAGCAGTTTCTGTGTGCATTGCAGTTTATTAAACAAATCAGCAGGATGTTCAGGTTTAATGACAGATAAAGATAAGAGTGTGGAATGTAGATTGTGCATGTGTGCCTCTGTGGCACCCGTTCATTTATCTCTAATTAATAGCTTTCTCGTTTTGCAACAGAGGCATCAGCATTTCCTATCTGCATTCCTTTTAAAGTGAGAATGTTAAAAAAGCTCTTTTCAAAATGTAGACAGAATTTAAAAGCACATCAGTTGCATAAAATACCTATACAAATTTGGATTGTCTATAGCTTTATATGACAGCAAGGCATAATCCCAGTGAGTGTAGCTGAACTAATACTTTGCCCAATGTAAAAATGATTTTCCAGCCCTTCCCACATGACAAAGTTTACTTAAAGGAATACTGTCATGGGAAAACATGTTTTTTTCATAACACATCAGTTAATAGAGCTTCTCCAGCAGAATCCTGCATTGAAATCAGTCACACTTTACTGCTAAGCTGCAAGTTGGAGTGATATCACCCCCCTCCCAGCAGCCGATAAACAGAACAATGGGAAGGGAGCAAGATAGCAGCTCCCAGTAGATATCAGAATAACACTCAATAGTAAGAAATCCAAGTCTGGCTTGGGACTCCTCCAGGTACATGGGAGTAGGAGAAACAATAGGTTATCTGAAAGCAGTTGTGTAGCACTGGCTCTTACAGAAAGCTCTGGATCAGGCACAATGCACTGAGATGGCTGCCTACTCACCATGTGTAGAGCTACTGTTATGCTTGCTGAATATAACCATTATAAGAATGTGTAGAATGCCAGCCTTTACCAAGTGATACAATTTAAAGGAGACATATAGGATAAAGGAAAAAAAGCCTCTAATCTTGTAGGTAATTATGAATAATATATGGTGCTGGTTTCACATTGGTCTAAAAATTAATACTGTCTGTAAAAATGGCCCCTTTATTTGCGCTCCCTATAGATCCTCAAGTCCCTGTCATGTTTTCAATAAGGAAACACAACAGGGCACAGTAGAAAGGGAGAAGCCAATCACAGCCCTGCAGTCACACAAGCAAACACAGGCTTTAGTTCCCTATCAGGTCAACCTAGCTCCTGATTGGTTCCTATCATACAGTGCAGTGTGCCGAGTGTGCCGCCCCCCCTGCACAATTCATTGGCACAGTATTATTTTTCACAAAATATGTCACCTTTAAGAGAAACCATATCGTCATATTTAACTCAGCAATTTGATTTGCATCCACCAGTAGCATCCTAAAGTTAATACTAATAATGACGTAGCAGAAATTCATCAAAACGTGCACACAAACACATATGTACACACACCCAGAAATAAACATCTTTTTGAGTTTCTCCCAAATCTCTTACTGATTAGGCTTCGATATATAAAAAAAAGTTGTCTATAATCTAACTCGCTCCCTTGGGTGTGGAAGCCGCATCCTTCAGTGCCATTTTGAGTATGTAATTCTGACTCTTTATAAAGTATTTGTAAAGCTGGCTATACATGTTCAGATTTAAGTCTTTTTCTGATGAATATTCAGATATCAATTGTATGTTTAATATTATTGGTGTGTGTATGACCAGCTTTAGTCGCCATCGGAGCCAGGCTTCCTCACCCAGGACTTATCTTAAAATCCCTTACAAAAGTACACTTAGATCTATCAATGTCTGCAAGGTTAATCTTTAAATACCTGTATTGTTACTTTCATGAAAAAACTAGTAACAGGCACAACTCATGCGCAAGATTGTTAATAAAAAAGTTGCAGCATCTATTGCCATGTATGGGAAAAAAAATCCAACAATTTGAAACATTTAGTAGAGATTTGGTGTCAACAAAACCAAATTGACTGTTAAACACAAAGGAGATCTTGTAGAAATTATAATAAAAATGAATTACATTATACAGACCTAGATTATTTATACTCAGTATCTATCTATTTGCTAAATTGCCTTTGGTAGAGCTTAGGCAGACAGGGATGCCACATTGTAGTTTAAACAGTATTTTCCTGGTTTTTATTCTCCACAAAGCAAAATTCAAACAAGTTAGACAAATTTACAAGAGAAGGACCCTCACTCTTGTGGGATCTAAATATAGGTTTCCTACACCTCAAACAAAGTAACACACAGTACCTTAATGCCTTAGCACCTTTTGCTCTGCAGCAGCTCTTCAGAGAGTCACCTTCGCTCTATCCAGCCTATAAATAGACTGAGGGTCTGACAGTATAGTCCCAGAATTAGAAAAAAATGAGAGTTTAGCCACAGAATGAAAAATTCCACCATGCATCCCTTTTACTTAATAAAGAACTAGAATCAAATTATAAGCCCGTTATAGATATGCACATGAAGAGAAGTGCAGTGTGTATGGCAACCTCAAGCAATCACATATTGTTAAGGATTTCCTATAATTGCGAAACTGCAATATATCCCTGAAGATGTAATTCATTGCTGAACTGCTATATAGCACTGAAGATGTATATAAAATGTGAATTATTATTATTATCACTGTCAGACTGGGATGCCAGGGGAGCACCACAAAACTTTAAACCAGAAAATCTTTTCTTGGTATTCTGGTGGGCCACTTGGACACTGATTATTATTTAAACAACCAAAAGTGGACTTAACCCCTAGGTGGCTATTTAACAATCATATTTATGAATAAAAAGCAGCATTTTTTAACATCTCTACCAGCAAGTATTAAAAACCTAACCTATAAATGATTGATATTGATTGTTATATAACCACCTAATAAGTCCACTTTTTGGTCGTTTAAATTGTATTTATATATGATGGACACCCTGGAGGGTAACATCTTAGATGAAACTTATCAGATTATCAGAATCTATAAATCGTTAACAAATATAAATTGAACATAGAAGATTTACATACAAAGCAGCTGATACAAGAGGTAAAGAGGGTTACAATCTAATTACTGGATAGATTTATAAACAAGTAGAGACTGTAGCCCATCAAATCAAAATGAAACGGTCAGTTACAAAGTAATAACTGAGAAGCGACTAATATCAATGAACCAATCCCAATTATACTGCAATTAGTATTGGAATACTTGCAAATAACTATTTGGAAGTTGGGGATCATAATGTCATACTAGTGATCATTCAGCCCTCCCCAACCTTGTATTCCCATTAAAGAACATATTAACCCAAAAAATATACATTGTGTAGTGTAACTAGTGTATCCATCCTTGGAAAACAAATCTAGGTTTTTTTTTTTATTTGCAAAAATATAATGATCAACTGACAGCCTTATCAACACTATCTTGCCTGCATCTTTCATCTGAGCAGTAGTTCCTAGTAAAATTGCAAATGATGCTCTATATACCATAGTCATTTATTACCAGAAAGGGCACAATGCCGGACCCATATCTGTGCATTCTGTAAAAAATAAAAGTTATCATTTTGTTTTGAAGTACTGAAAATAGAATTAAGAGATTTTCTCCTAGAGAATTGAATTTGTCAGAAGATCGAAATGATATTGACCTCTCGCTGTTCATCATCTAGGCTCCTCTTTAGAACCAACAGATGTTCTTAAAGGTATTAATTCCCATATAGTGTGCTGATTTTATCAGGTAATAGGCTGGCAGATCCATTTCTCAGTTCAAAGACCTTCCTATTGAGGGGGGAGGACAGGTGGAAAATGAGAGCATCATCTTGCTGTTATATGGATTGTACCCAAGTATCCCCCAAAAGAGAAACACATGATAAAGGTAGAAACTGTTTTATTGAGTAGAATTGTCTCTCGTTTTAACATAGTTCCTAAACTCAGTGGCTGGTTTCTTTGAGATAAAAATCTTTTCTTAGACCCCCTTTATAAAAGGCCTATAATTAGATATTAGGAATAGCACTGTTCTCAAACTGACCTGAGAGATGTAAGGCACATTTTGAGATATGTAGTTATCTGGAAGAAAAAATGCCTCATAGTCACTTTCTTAAGACCAGGGAGCTCATTTCTGACCATAGAGCAAATTGCTATCTTCATTATTTTGCCCACAGGAGGCCTTATCTTTCCTGCAGGGAGCGGCTGAAACCCTGCAGTTAGTAGTCCAAGTAGCTGGCAATTAGAGAGCTCCTTGTAGTGCTCTGTGTGTGCTGCCAGTAAGTTACTTACAGTGCCTATATTCTGTAGGAAGTGCTTTCATGTGGCACATTCTTTAAAGGAACACTATACCTCCTATCAATATAATTTCAGTAAATAGGGTTTCTGCTGAACATACTTTTTGACTATTAATGAGGAATTTTGAGTCAAATGCTACATCCTGTTCGAAACAAATTACCAGTCCACTGAGAAGCCCTCTATATCAACAAACTCCTTCTCTTACTCTACTCCTTTTCTTAACAAAAACAAAGGTTTTGCACAAGGCCTATTAGCTAAACACTATGCCCAAGTTTGTGGAAAGGCCGGAAAAGGACAAGGGCAACATCAACTTAGGGATGGCATGCCACCCTGCTGCATCTGCTTCCTAGTTCCCACTAACACACTGAGGAATGGGGACATGGGAGATTTTGATAGTTGAAATCTCCCATTTGCAAAGTCCCCAGTGCCTTGTGTACTGGTAAAAGCACATGTGCCTGTGTGCTCCAGAGGGGTATGGGAGAGCAGCCTGGCATGGCCATTGCCTTGGGACAAGGACAAGACATTTTTATAGAAATGGTTCTTTTTATTTCCTGCAAAATATTCTAATGTTACCATAGACCCTAGTGTGAGTTGCAGATTATCTATAAAAAAATGTACAGAGTTAACTGAAGGCATATACTGTAGTTAGTGATGAGCGAATCTGTCCCGTTTCGCCAAAAGGTTTGCGAAAATGTTGTGCGTCAATTCTTTTGACGTAGGTGACAATTTTTTTTCACGCCCGACAATTTTTGGATGCAGGCGACAATTTTTGGACACATGGGGAATTTTTGCCACTGCAAATTTTTTCATCCATTTCATGAAAACAATCCGCCAATGTGCTGTAATTCACTGAAGCCTGGCTATGGTATCCCTCTCTGAAGTTTCTGACTTAATTATGCCACTTGCTTACAAGTTAGTGTAAATAATATTAATAATCAATGAGGAAAGGCACATTGCAGGGGAAAAAAATACTGAAATATGGACACAAACTCACGTTATTCTCCCAGTCATTTTGCTTACTCTGCCATTCTCATTATGTCCCTATTCCCCTGCCATAGAGCAGAAAGGATGTACAGACAGAATACACGGCTTCTTTACTTGCACGCTCTCTCCCTCCTGAGTTTAATGACATCTTTGGCTTCTTTACCTTGACACCCTGTCTCTGTAATTGTTACTTGCAATATTTACAGAGCAGCCATTATATTCCTATTAATGTCTTTAGAAATCCACATTTATTCAATGAATCACAACTCTTTCAGCCCATTTAGTTGGTGCAGCACTTATAGAAGCAATTAAATTGTGGGTCTCCCACTAATTATGTGCTTGTGGCACACAGTTTAGCTGAGAGGGACTAAAGTGACATCTTAAATTGCAGTGCCGTAAGAGCCTACCTTTTAAATTGTTCAGTAATAAAGATATAGCACCGTTACAACCGACTTGGTTTCGTGATAGGTATTAGATTGTGGTATTGTGTATTGCTATTTGTGGCTGGCCTCACGTCCCTCGTCAGCTTCCACAGTCCTCATGTTGCAGTTAGAACCCCAATTAAACAGATAGAGATTTTGCCCAATACTAACTAGTTAAATCTGTGCAAATCCCCCCTCCCAAAAATGGAGTAATCAGAAAATATAATTCCAGCAGCTTTAAGATATACATTCATTACAATGATTAGTTGTTTCTGAATGTAATTGCTACGGAAAGCCGTATCTGCTTTCAGAGGATTAAAGGAACAGTTAAGTGTAAAAATGAAACTGGGTAAAATAGATAGACTGTGCAATATAGAATTGTAATATTGCAATATATTTGTAATATAGTTAGGGAAAAATGTAATCTGTAAAGGCTGGAGTGAGCAGATGTCTAACATAATAGCCAGAACTCGACTTCCTGCTTTCAGCTCTCTAACCTCTTAGTTAGTCAGTGACTTTAGGGGGGCCACATGGGACATTACTGTTCAGTTAGTTTGTGAGTGCGCAGGTCAGATTCAGGAGCAATCTAACTGAACAGTTATGAGCGAATTTTTTCACCAGGCATGGATTCTCATTGAATTTCCACATTTCGCCATTAGCAAACTGTTTTCGTGCAACTGGCATGAAAATTCGGCACGCGTCAAAAAGAAATTGCGGTTGCGTCAATTTGGGTGCGGTCGCAGAAAAAATAGGTGTGGTTGTGGAAAAAATGGGCACAATTGCGTCGCTACAAAAATAAGATGTGGGCTACAAAATAGTTGTGCGCCAAATGCGTTTCACGGATTTTTCACCGTTTCACGACTTTTATTGTCATTTTGAGAATTTTATGGCAAAGTGAAACTATGTGATTCTACTCTTGAAGAAGCGTGACAAGAATCATGTGAAACACGTAGAGCTGAGCTATACATTGCTGTGACTGCTGATTGAGCTGTACTTTGACATGACTTTCTGTACTGGATTGTTTAATAAACGGTATTATACCATTTGCATTCCCTCTCTCTCTCTACAATTTTGTTAGCGACGAGGAGTTCTTTTGCCTCAACGGACCTTGGCTACACAGTGATTGATTTGTTTGGCGCTTTTACATTTGGGTCTGGTAAGGGAGCACACTTACCAAACCACGTTGGTGTTGGTGGCCACTTGCACATTGCACGTTATTGTTTGCGTTTCACACTGTACACTAAGGGGCCGATTTACTAATCCACGAACGGGTCGAGAGCGTCCGAATGCGTTTTTTCATAATGATCGGTATTTTGCAATTTTTTCGTTGCCGTCGCGACTTTTTTTGTAAATTGACACGACTTTTTCGTAGCCGGTATGACTTGCGTGAATTGTCGCGATTTTTCGTAGCCGTCGCGAAAAAATCGGAAAGGTTTGCCCGCCGTTTACTAGTGCTCAATACGAAAAAGTCACGACAATTCGCGCAAGTCGTAACGGCTACGGAAAAGTCACGACAATTCACGAA
The DNA here is from genome assembly GCF_000004195.4 of Xenopus tropicalis. Classification (NCBI taxonomy): domain Eukaryota; kingdom Metazoa; phylum Chordata; class Amphibia; order Anura; family Pipidae; genus Xenopus; species Xenopus tropicalis. Next base: position 100,824,100 of record NC_030679.2, read on the forward strand.
AAAATCGTGACGGCGACGAAAAAATCGCAAAAAATACGAAAAAGTTGCAAAATGTTCATTTGCAATCCAATTTTTCCCCATTCGGGATTCGGATTCGTGGATTAGTAAATCAGCCCCTAAGGGTATATTATTTTTTATTTTAAACTTTATACACTATTGGTTGCATTATTTTTACTTTATTTTCATGTGCTTCCATCATATTCTGCATAATGCCTTGTGATTGCAGTCTGATTCAAGTCAGTCTAGGCACATGCCTCTCTTGGGTGGAGAGGGAGGAAGGGAGCAAAGGAGTGGCAAGCTGATGTGGGGCTTTGTGTACCGAGTGCTGGGTGGTTTTGGGGTGCAGACTGAGTGGTGGGGGGTGGCTGGCTAGGAAGGCACCAAACAAAGTAATATTTGCCATGGGAACCAATACTGGTCTGGTTCTGATTTCCCATATGATGTAGGAGAATTGTATTTCCCTTTTCAAATGGTGGAATCAAGTCAAATGCCAGGTAATCACAGGGCGGGGGTGAGATTTCTATAGCATGAGGTGTATGTTGCAACCAGAACCAATTACTTTTTAAATGAGCACCAAGGAACAAAATTTTGCTCTTGCTTTTCCATCCCTTGCTGTCTTTAAATGACCCCTAAAGTCTTACAATGTGACCGGGCTGAGTTTCTTATAATTTGGGTTGGTAAATGTTCTGTTTACCTCCACCTTTTTATTCAAAAACTGTATGTATTATCAAGTCTGATTGGCTCTTATTTTACATGCATATAACAGTGCCTGTATTTATTAAGTGCAGCTACATGCAGGGGGACAAAGGCATGAATGCTTACATAATGGCTAGTTCATTTTTTCAAATCTACATGATCAGAATCCTAATTCAAGCTGCCTAACATCCCGTTCCAAATTCCTGTTATTCCTGTCCTAAATTCCTGTTCCTGACTGTCCTGGCATGAAAATCCTGTCCAGTAAGTTCTGTTCCTGCTCTGCCCTTGTTCCTTCTGGTTTGATTTCCAGGTTTGACCTTGGTCTGTTACCCAACTCGGCATATTTTCAGCCTGTTCTGACTTTAGGCCTGTTATAAGGACAGTGATTGTTTGCTGCCTGCCCAGACATGTGCCTGTATTTGCAGTTACGTTTGCTGACTGTTCCCATATTTTCAGTTCTTGTTATTAAATCTTTTTGTAGTTACTCAGCACAATGGCCCCTATCAGTTAATTCTGTGTGCAATCCTAACACTCACTGGGGCAATGAAATAAAAAAAAAAAATAAAGTTTTCCTGCATCTTATAACTCTTATCAACCAATTGGATGGAACCGATTGGAAGGCAAGCAGCAAACTTTAGACCCTTTTATTATCATTACATCACTCAATAGAATTGTGGTTTAACACATATTCCAGTATTTTCTCTCTTATTACCCCCTCTAAAAGCTTTCTTACCCTCAATGTCACACTAATAGGCCTGTAGTTTTCAGACTAGGAACAGGATTCCTTTTTGGAAAATGACCAGCTGTCAATAGTTACATTGTTAAAATCGGGGCTAATAAAAAGGAAACCTTTATTTGTTGACGTGTCAGTCACACTTTACTGCAAGTTGGAGTGATATCACCCCCCCGTTTCCCCCCAGCAGGCAATCGTCCGAATAATGGGAAGGTAGCATGATAGTAAGAAATCCAAGGGGCACATTTACTCCGAGCGTATTTTCGCCAATTTATTCGGGCATCCGCGTGACTTTTTAGTACGCCGCACGACTTTTTCGGATGTTTGCGCGAAAAAATCGGAAAGGTTTTACCGCTGTTTACAATTGTTCGGTACAAAAATTTCAGGACTTTCGGATCACCAATATGATATTATCGTGACTAATACGATTTTTTCGTATGCGTTTTCGGGATATTTGCGATCTTCAGAAAGTTTCGTTTCCAATCTGATTTTTTCCCATTCGTGATTCGGATTCGATTCAGTTACATAGGAGTAGTAGAAACAATAGGTTACTTGAAAGCAATTCTAATGTGTAGCGCTGACTCCTTCTGAAAGCTCAGACTCAGACAATGCGCTGAGATGGAGCCTACACACCAATATTACAACTACAAAAATACATTTGTTGGTTCGAGAATACGATTTTAAATGGTATTTGCTATGTAAACAGTGTAATTTAGAAATGCAAAGTACACCATAAAAATCATGACAGAATCCCTTTGATAACTATAAATCAAAAAAACTATTGGAACATAAAAATTGATCAAAGTCACTGCTTTGTCCCTGTTCTCTTTCATCAAATTACCTCCCTCTGATAGAGTCCAGGAAGCCCTGAAGCTATAAACGCAGGGGCTGCATGACAAGGGATCCGAATGACCAGCAGCCAGATTACACTGGTTTATGTTTAAAGATTGAAAAATCAGATGCAGCTGTGATTGGGTGAGAAGCAGTATGTTAAGGAGGGAAAAAGCTGGGCTGGGGGTGGAGAAGGATAGGGATATGATGTCACAAAAGAAGGAGTTCACTTCCTATCTTCTGAACAGGTAGAAACATGAGGCAGAGCTCTCTCAGTAATATAATGTTATTAGCTGCAGTATATACACACTAACTCCTCACTATACTGCTGGCTTTGGGGGTAGGACTATTTGGGCAGACTGTTTGTTAGGCTCTTGCTGTTTGTTTGCAGCTTTACAGCAGTTAATCTCACTGTAGCCACTCAGGCAGCATGGAAGTCAGCCTGGGCCCAAAAATGTACCCTCTCTATTAAATAGGAATACAGGCTGTGACATTGAGCTGCAGCTACTGCAACTCATTACAGTATACAGAGAGCTATAGTTGGAGTATACAGAGAGCTGTAGTTGGAGTATACAGAGAGAGCTATAGTTGGAGTATACAGAGAGCTGTAGTTGGATTATACAGAGAGAGCTATAGTTGGAGTATACAGAGAGAGCTATAGTTGGAGTATACAGAGAGCTGTAGTTGGAGTATACAGAGAGCTGTAGTTGGAGTATACAGAGAGCTATAGCTGGAGTATACAGAGAGCTGTAGTTGGAGTATACAGAGAGCTATAGTCGGAGTATACAGAGAGCTATAGTCGGAGTATACAGAGAGCTGTAGTTGGAGTATACAGAGAGCTATAGTTGGAGTATACAGAGAGCTGTAGTTGGAGTATACAGAGCTGTAGTTGGAGTATACAGAGAGCTACAGTTGGAGTATACAGAGAGAGCTGTAGTTGGAGGTGGGGCTCAGTTGGTAATAAGGCAAAGCCTGAATTCAGTAACTTTCCTGGGCTTTGTTTTACTAACACTACGTATTATACAGTAGTTCTATAGATATAATCATTTGATTCAGCAGCCTGCTGTCAGAGTTTTACCTCTAAATTTACTGGGCCTTATCCAGTTGCAGATGTCATCTATCTATATATTATTAACCCATGCAGAACCTGCCAGATAGCCATCTAGTTATTTGGACAACATTCCTGTAGAGGCTACACTCAGGCTGTGTACCTAGGGCAGAAGTAGTTCTACTGTGTTTCGGCGCACACATACACATATATATATATATAGAGAGAGAGAGTGAGGGAGGAGGGGATTACAGTACAATTGCCCCTGTGAGTGTATCATGGACCATGTACAGACCTCTCTCTTTTACATAATGTTATTAGTTGAAGTATATACAAATTTACTCCTCATTATACTACTAGCATTGGGGGTAGAACTATTTGGGCAGGCTGCTCAATAGTCGTTTCCTTGTTGTTGCTACAGCAGTTAATTGCACTGTAGTCACTTGGGCAGCAGGGGAGTCAGCCTTAGTCCTAAAAGGCATCCTCTCTATTAAATATAGAAATCCAGGCTGTGACACTGAGCTGCTGCTACTGCAACTCATCAAAGTACACAGAGAGCAGTAGTTTGAGTTTACAGAGAGGAGCTTAGTCAGGAATAGGGCAAAGCCTGAATATAGTAACTTTCCCAGGCTTTGGTTTAAGAAGTCTGTACATTGCATGGTATTTCTATAGATATAGTTCTCGATTTAGCAGCCTTTAGTAAGATCCTTACCTCTAATTTATTGAGTCACAGATTTCAGGTCATGCTCAGAGGACAATCCGCTGCTACTGCAGACAGAACCTAAATATAGTATAATCCTCTATTAGTACAACTAGTAGGAGTCCAGATACTGATGGGTAAGTATAAAAAACAGAGCCTGCCTATTGTAGCTTAGCTGGGATGCAGCCGACTGTTAGCGAGGCAGGTGCTTGATGGGCTTGGGTCCCACAGGAGTGTTGACAATTGGCTGCCTGGTTACACTTGCCCACCCAACCCCTAACGGTTGGGTGGCTGGCATGCCAGGTAGTCCATGAAGGCGGATGGTGGTTTATTACTGGCAAGCATTCCCTCTGAAAAAAGGTTTGTATAAGAAAGCCACAGCGCCTGTGAAAATACCATACGCTTAGCACAATGTCGCTTGCAGTTTCAGGGCACTCAGCTTGCAATTGGGGGGTAGATACAATTTCACCATATCTGTGCAATTATATAGAATTAGCAACCCCAAGATTATATGATAGAGGCCTGCTTACTGTAGATTATATGTGTATATATATATATATATGTATGTATATATATGTATATTTAAACTGATCACATAGCTCCCTGGCACAATGCTAGCCTTTAATTCATAGAACTTATTTTTAAATTTTCTGGGCAGAAAGCAGTTCCCCACTGTCAGTATATGATTTGATCACCTGGGGGGGAGGGCATACAAGCAGGCAAGAAACTAATAGCCCCCATTCTCGACAAGGTTATTATTTCTTTCTTTCTATGGCTAGTTGTCACTACAGTGACTATAATATCAAAGCCTAAGAAAAAGTGGTTGGTTGGCCTTTTTCCCTGAGCTGGGGCCCTTATGAGCTAGGCTTGCAAGGTTGGATGGAGGTCTCTGCACAAAGGGATGGGCTGTGGCAAAAAAGCACAGTAGTCTGTACGGGAGCAGCGACAGGAGCAGTTTGGCCTTACCCTCAAAGCTGGGCATTCACAACGTGGAAGGGCTGCTACGGAAGCAGCATGGTGGAGTGGTTGGTTGGCCTTACCCTCAGAGCTGCGGTAGTGTGTACAGGAACAGCGAGTGTACGGGAGCAGCAACAGGAGCAGTTTGACCTTTTCCTCGAAGCTGGGCATCCACAACGTGGAAGGGCTGCTACGGAAGCAGCATGGTGGAGTGGTTGGTTGGCCTTACCCTCAGAGCTGGGGTCTCTGAGCTGGGTCTCCACATGTGTGGAAGGGCTGCTATGGAAGCAGCATGGTGGAGTGGTGGTTGGCCTTAACCTCAGAGCTGGGGTCTCTGACCTGGGTCTCCACATGTGTGGAAGGGCTGCTATGGAAGCAGCATGGTGGAGTGGTGGTTGGCCTTAACCTCAGAGCTGGGGTCTCTGACCTGGGTCTCCACATGTGTGGAAGGGCTGCTATGGAAGCAGCATGGTGGAGTGGTGGTTGGCCTTACCCTCAGAGCTGGGGTCTCTGAGCTGGGTTTTCACAGTATGGATGGGCAGCTACCGGACCAGTATGGCAAAGTGGTTGGATGACCTTACCCTCTGAGCGAGGCAAGTACAGCCGGAGGGAGGTCTCCACAGAGAGGACAGGCAGCTATGGAGCAGCTTGGTAAGTGGTTGGTTGATCTTACCCTCTGAGCTAGGCGTGTACAGCTGGAGGGCATGGTAAGTGGTTGGTTGACTTGTGCTCCATTGTTATTAACAGAAGTGCAAGTTTGGTATCCAGGATGGAATCAGATTGCCTTTGAAAAGCCGTGTTTGCATCCTAGTCTACCACATGGGCAGAATACATGGTAATTTGCAGCAAAATAATGCTACAAATTTTTAGTCTCTTGGCCAATAGAATGCTCCAGTGGTTTTTGTTTTTTGTGCTCATCAAATCCTCTAGTTGAGAACTATTTGGGCTGATATGCCAGGCATCCTAGTGGGAAGTTTTGCCTTGCTGTAACGTGTCCAAAAAATATACATCCATAACTGGCCATATTGGTAATTGCACATGGTCATGGATTTAAAGGTATTTCAATAAAGGAAAGTATTTATTTATGTTTTGCATACATATGATATTTAAAAAAAAAAAAAAAAAAAATGATTTGTATTTATACCATAGAGCTAATGGCCAATTTTATTCTATCCTGTGGTACAGTATGTGTGATACAAAAAGAAATGTTTTATAACATAGTTAAAAATTTATGGTGGGGACGAACCCAACTGAAGGTTTTCAGTTGGGCTCGTTGTGGCGGTAGGACCTTGCCAGAGTACTGCACAGGAAATTTTAGAAGAGGGAGAAAGGAGCTTCTCTCCTTTGACTGCACGGTGGGTTGATTGATACAGACGCTACTACTGCTTGTGCTAGGTGACAGCCTGCTTGGATTTCCTATCATCGAGGCACTGCAGATTCAGGACCGGCAGCAGGGCTGCTGAACTTCTCTCATGGTGGGAGATGCAGCTCCTGCTGGTAGCAGAGTTTGGGACCATCCTCTCTGTAGGTAGAGGCAGCCTAATACTCAGTGGTGGATATAATGACATAGTGCTGATCTCAAGTCTTCAGTAAGGAACAGCAGAGCATAGTAGCGATCTCTTATGGAATTCTGGCTTTGAATATTGCCTTGGGGTGAGGCTGGCAAGGTCCTATTTATTTGATAAAATGTAAATAAATGCTGTGGCCTCTTTTTACCCATTTCCGTCTCCTGGTGTTTTATTAATGTATGTAACAATGGGGTTCAGAGGGATGGCTGAAGGCGAAGGGAAATTGAGGAGTCCCCTTGTCAAGGAAGCCCTGAAGCTATAAACGCAGGGGCTGCATGACAAGGGATCCGAATGACCAGCAGCCAGATTACACTGGTTTATGTTTAAAGATTGAAAAATCAGATGCAGCTGTGATTGGGTGAGAAGCAGTATGTTAAGGAGGGAAAAAGCTGGGCTGGGGGTGGAGAAGGATAGGGATATGATGTCACAAAAGAAGGAGTTCACTTCCTATCTTCTGAACAGGTAGAAACATCCCACCCACCCTCCCCTCTTTTTTGCATATTTTGTAAAATGCCAGGATATTTTCTTTTTTATGCTCTCATATTATCTGTTAATAACAGAATGTGAATGTTTTCCTATATGCACTGTTATATTGTGGTTTTGGTAACACTATACAGTATGAATGTGAGAGTCTGCATGGTATTATTAATGTTAAATAAAAGTGAAATCCTTGATCCAGGGAATTTTCCGATCGCCAGGTGGGGTCAGGAAGGAATTTTTTCCCTCTTGAGGCATAATTGGCACAGGCTTCAGGCTGGGTTTTTTGCCTTCCTCTGGATCAAAACAGTGGATATATGTTAATGTATTTTAAGTTGTTTCTGTCACAGCAGCAGTAGGACCTTGCCAGAGTACTGCACAGGAAATTTTAGAAGAGGGAGAAAGGAGCTTCTCTCCTTTGACTGCACGGTGGGTTGATTGATACAGACGCTACTACTGCTTGTGCTAGGTGACAGCCTGCTTGGATTTCCTATCATCGAGGCACTGCAGATTCAGGACCGGCAGCAGGGCTGCTGAACTTCTCTCATGGTGGGAGATGCAGCTCCTGCTGGTAGCAGAGTTTGGGGCCATCCTCTCTGTAGGTAGAGGCAGCCTAATACTCAGTGGTGGATATAATGACATAGTGCTGATCTCAAGTCTTCAGTAAGGAACAGCAGAGCATAGTAGCGATCTCTTATGGAATTCTGGCTTTGAATATTGCCTTGGGGTGAGGCTGGCAAGGTCCTATTTATTTGATAAAATGTAAATAAATGCTGTGGCCTCTTTTTACCCATTTCCGTCTCCTGGTGTTTTATTAATGTATGTAACAATGGGGTTCAGAGGGATGGCTGAAGGCGAAGGGAAATTGAGGAGTCCCCTTGTCATGCATTAGGTCGGGAAACCGTAAAGCGGTTCTTATAATCTACTCTAGGCGAAATCTACTTGATGTCGTTCCCATGCAGGTAACCCCCGCATACCTGATCGCTGCTGTAGGGTGGCAATTTATGGGATTACAAAATAAATTCTACTTTTCGCAATGTAAAAATGATTGGCATTTGATGTCACTTCAGGCCGGCGAGATGCTTACTGTGGGAGTGGGTCGGTTGGGCTTGCGTAGGGTAAGTGGGTAAGCAGGTACAGGTTGGGCACGGGAACAGGTTTCTACGCTCTAATTCTAAGGGTCCCACCCCTTCTTACTCTTTTACTACCTACATATTAAAAATATACATTTGAATTTATTTTACTCCTTGATGCAATGCTTGTATGATTGCTTTTTTAGCTTGCTTTAGTTGCCCTTTTGTACTGAATAACGTTTTAGCTGTCACAGCTGACTTGGATGCCTTAAATGCATGTTTTTTTAACCAGCCTCAATGCTAACCTTCCTTCAAACTGGTTTTGCTTTGCTACGTTTCTTTGCTTACAAGAGGAATACACTGACATGAATTTAAGCAGCACTCTATTTTCCATCTGTGTTTAATGCTGTGAAAAGTCTTTTCCTTCTAATATATTTCAGAGATGCCCAGGGTCGGACTGGGGGGTGAAGGGCCCACCGGGGCTCCCACCCCAGGGGCCCTGCAGGTGCCCACACCACTCCCCCTGCACGGGCCCCCCACCCGAAGTCCTCCCCCAAGCGCATGAATTTAAAGCATTAGGGGAGGAGCGGTCGGGCAGGGGGAGCACCAGCAAGGGTCGGGTCTGGGCCGCCGAGGCCCACTAGAGCCGAGGCCCAGTCCGACCGTGGAGATGCCCTTATACTAGCTAAGTTTGTACATATAAAATCCAGTGTTTTGGTTACTACCTTATAAAATTGTCTTTGTGACATAATCTTAATGCTCACTGTCCCCTAAATGCTCACCTACACCAGTTTTCAAAATAAAGTCAGTATTATGCGTTAATCCCATATCTTTCCTTGTAGGTTCCTGAACTACCGAAAATAACAAGTTGTCATTTTGTATATTTCCAAACCTTCTACCTTTCTGTCACCCATAGTAACAACTTGAACTCACTGTGATGCCTCTTCATTATTGTATTTATAAAGAGCCACCCTATTCTGCAGGGCTGTATGATAAATAGGTATATTCACTGAACATACAGATTTACATAAAAGCAGCCAATACAAAAGGGCCCTTCCCACAAAAGCTTACCATCTAATAGCTCTTCATATGTAAAATTAGCTGGGTTTGATTCTTTTTACCTATACTGGGCAATTTGTAGTATATACCAAAGTATAGCTGAAACTTCTACCCATAGGGCTTACACCCCCACCCAGTACTGCCCTTAGTTATTTCTTAAGTGCACACTTTAATTCTGGCTTTACATAAAAACAAACTCCTCTGACTTTTTAATCCCTCTGTCATCTCCTTGAAAGAGTGTAAATATTAAATTCACAGCCCAGTCACATGTTTCATCCAGTAATACCAATTATAGCTTCATTTTCTGTACATGCAATTAACTAGCTCTTCCATTTTAACAGACAAGCTCAATGCATTTGTAAGCAGACAGTGGAGGTTGCTGCTTTTTGGTCAGTTAGAATATTAGATTTATAGTTATTGTTAAACCTATTTGTTTGTAACTGTGAGATCTCCTTGACAGATATAATATGTACCCCCTCCCATTCCTCCTGCATGACCCCATTCTAATCCCACATCCCTATCTACTCTATCTTTCCCATAATACTCTGATTCGCCCCCCCCTTTTCTAATTTAACAATCATCCAGCTTCTAGGAGGCCATTATTTTCTCTAGCACAGTGGACCCACTTGCATTGAGGTGCAATCTGTCACAGCTTTATTAATTGTACCCCAAGAAAAATCCTTTCTTTTCTACACCAAAACTTTAGCCACACATATAGCTCCCACTTCTGCTGTCTTCCTAAAGTTAAACATGGCACAACAGCACCTGCATCCATTTAGATGCATTAAGGGAGATGCTACTCAAAGTGTGACTGCAATTATAGGACAACATGATGCATTATTGGTAAAAATGTGACATTTTGCATCCAAAATTGTACTTTGTGTTTGTATATGGCCCATAATGCCTCCTTGTGGGTTTGTTCACTTTTTTTTTTTTTACAAAAACTTTTAATGGAAAATGTTGTTTACATGAGTGAATCAAAGAGAACTGGGTGCTACTTCACATATTCCTTGCTGCTTCTGTTGCCTGGAATGGAGTAAATTACAGCCAGCAGGAGAAAGGCATGGTTTGTCAGTTTTCATAAATGTCATATAATAATACTCTCTGCTTATGAGGCTTCACAGTCTTGAAGCACTGCCTTACAAACCTAGAGCTGTAAATGTAAATAAAATATGATGAGATCCCAGGCAGTATGATTAATTAAGCTCAGGATTATATGTAAGCATGTTTATTTATAATAGATTTTTTCCTAAAGGCATTTACTTTTCCTGAGATACATATCGCATACCTGTAGTGTAAGGGGATAGGTCAGGTTGCTGTGTGACTACTTGGCAGTTACTTGGCCTTGCATGGTGAAGGAAGCAGAAAGATTTCACTAATTTTAAAATAATAAATGTCAGGGGACATAATTGCCTGGAGGGAAAGAAGCACTAAATTCAGGAATATTATCAAACTTTTTGCTGACAAGTTATTCAGGAGATTTGGTAGAATTACTGTAGCACACCAAAGACACTGCACAAAATATTGTCAACATTTCTATAAAAATTAATTTTAGAACATTTGTGGGAGTAGTCATTGTATTGAGCAAGGCAAGCTATGGTTACACAAGGCAAAAAGGGACTTGGTGGGTTCATGTGGAGTTGTGGCTAAAGTAAAAAAATATTTAAGCACTGATGAAAGTATCCCTTTAAAGGACGAGGAATGCCTGATTCATTGGGGGTGCCAATATATTAAACACCTGTGTAATATTAAAGTTGCTGCCTGTGGCTGACAGCCACTTACTGTTATTACAAGCACTTGGGCTTGTGCACCTTTAAGAAATGGGTGAAGTTTAAGTGAAGAGGCTAAGATTTAACCCTATTTCACGTTTAATGATTGGTTACAAGTATAACCTATAGTTATAGAGCAGTGATCCCCAACCAGTGGCTTGTGAACAACATGTTGCTCACCCCCACAGCCTTTGATGTTGCTCCCAGTGACCTCAAAGTAGGAGGCCAATTTTACATTTCTGGCTTGGAGACAAGTTCTGGAAGCAGAGATAGACAGTTTTACACCAAGCAGAGCCTCCTGCAGGCTAGCAGTCCACATGGGGCTACCAAATAACCAATCACAGCTCTTATTTGTCATCACCAAAGAACGTTTTCATGCTTGTGTGGCTCACCAACACTTTTTACATCATAGGGGCACATTTACTAACCCACGAACGGGCCGAATGTGTCCGATTGCGTTTTTTTCCTAATGATTGGTAATTTTGCAATTTTTTCGGCGTCTTTACGACTTTTTCGTATTTTTTGCGATTTTTACGGCGTCTTTATGATTTTTGCGTAAAAACGCGAGTTTTTCGGCGTCTTTACGATTTTTGCATAAAAACGCGTTTTTCGTAGCCATTACGAAAGTTGCGCAAAGTTGCGATTTTTTCATAGCGTTAAAACTTGCGTGAAACGTCGCGCCTTTTAAGTTTTAACGCTACGAAAAAGGCGCGACTTTGCGCGCAAGTGTTAACGCTACGAAAAAATCGCGACTTTGCGCAACTTTCGTAATGGCTACGAAAAACTCGCGTTTTTAAGCAAAAATCGTAAAGACGCCGAAAAACTCACCGTTTTTACGCAAAAATCGTAAAGACGCCAAAAAAAAATCGCAAAAAAATACGAAAAAGTCGCAAAATGTTCGTTTCCAATTGGAATTTTTCCAATTCGGATTCGAAATCGTGTCTTAGTAAATCAGCCCCTAAGTGTGGTTCAAGAGTAATAAAGGTTGGGGATCCCTATTATAAAGGGACAGATGCTATCCACATAAAAAAAAATAGTATGTGCAAGACATAAAGCTAGTACACTCCATAAGGAATCTGGTTATACTTGGATAAATAGAAGGAGGCCACAGGCTGGCATTTTGTTTTTGTGAATTCATATATGGTAGGTGGTGTGTGGTTAATGCAATGCAATTCTGGCACTGACTCCCAAAAATAAGTTTAACTAGTTCTCCTCTTGGTTTAATTAGCACAAAGAATTGATATACAGTATAATCTCTTTTTTTTCTAAATCCAGTAATTTATATAAAGGCTTTAGAAAAAAATATCCATTAATGGCAATAGTACAGTTAATGAGCTTTTGGCAATAAAATATGGACTTTGCAGTGGGATTTATTCAAGTCTGTGTTGGCCCTAGAGTGATGCAGCCTCCAGTTTGCAGGGAAATGGTCATTTTCAGTACAATCATTTTCTGTAAGTATTGGCATGAATGGCTAACATGTCGTGCGTTTTTTCGAATGCGGCAACTATTTATACACGGTGCGTTGATTAGTGCTCGTTCTGTCAAATACCGCACGAAAATAGTCTTCGCGACTAAAATAACGCAAGCAGTATCGCGTGTAAATTAACGCAAGTATGCTTTTAGTGAATCGTGCGTTAAGCAAATAATGAATTACTGGTAGGGATTGCACATTTATTAAACCTTTTTCGTATTTGGGGAGAATTATGATTAAGGCAAGTCTCCCAGATCCGTTAATAGTATCCAATGTTCCCTTTGTCACTATATATATATATAGTAGTTTCATTATTTTATTTTCCTTCTTAATGGTTTCCTTGCAGATGTATTTACCTTAACGTGGCAGAACATTCCACTAATTTCTCTGGTGTAGTATGACCATAAAGGATAATAAAGACGGTTATATAGATTCACTTTAGAGGCACAGCAATTGGATTACATCTATATAGAACTAGTTTCTCCAGATGCAGCTGCATGGATAAGTTGTAAAAATTGTCTAATCAAGTTTTTAAAAGAGGAGTCCTCTATGAAAGGAGGGTGAATAAAAATCCTAATGTTTTTAGACTAAATGTATGCTGGAAAATTTTTTTTTTGTTTGTTTTGCAAAGATTTTTTATAACATAGTTACGTTTGTGTCACAAGTTTATATAACAACATTGAAAATGTGATATAAATCACCTTATTAATCATAAAATAGAATGGTAACGCATTTCATTATAGGTTACTGCAAATTTATGGCCCGTTAATTGCATTCTTATTATTAAACTGCCTTCATATTCATACAAAGTGAGAACATATAAAAATATAATCTCTTTTGACATGAAATTCTCTTGTATTGCATCAAACTGCTCTATTACTAAACCAAAGGTACCATGTATGTAACTACCCAGTTATAAAATTTTATAAATTTAAATTTAGTGCCACTGTCTGTCTAAACATTGTGGTCCCTCTTGAGGACTAGTTTCTTACTGCCACCCCATCCCTTCACCTATATCCCTTGTTACTGGGCAGTTGTGCCAAACGGCTCCCACTCCATCTTACCCATGTTTCTATCACACCATAATGTCACTCTGCCATAATGTCACTCTGAGATCCTAATTGCATTATAAATACTAAGTTACTGGTTTCTGAATTCTTTCCTTCCCATTTACCATTTTAAACACTGCCTGCATAAATAATTATTCAAGTGGACGGAAAGGCAGAGGGAAAGGTTGCAAATGGAGCTGAGGATACCGAACACTCCCTGTGTGGAGCCCACTGGACTTGGTTGGTAACTACCTTGAGAGATTTATTGCTACATTTCTCCAGACAAAAACAGAAGGCAAAACACTCAGGAATATCTCCAGGTAAGACAGGTAAAGACAAACAAGCATTTCAATTGCAAGTGCTATTGTTTTGGGGCATTAATGACTAGCACAGTAAACTTCCTACAGACAATGTGCGGAGACTGTTGTACTAGTAGTTAAACAACATGCCAATAAAAATAACTAATATTTGGATTGTTCACACATAGATGTCAAATGCATTTTGGGAAGGTCATAGTTTCTTGAAAGCATGTCACTGTTATCTCTATAGATATTGATTGGTTTCATACTCCACTTTGAGATTACAACATCAGATTACAAAATCTAAGAGAACTCTCAGTAACACATCAATCCTGTGGGATTAGGGGGAAATAAAGTGACCACATTTGATGAAACAATATAAAGATTTTGATGGTTGCTAAGAGGCCCTTAGGGTTTACTTCAATGTTCTGATGAATGGCAGTGTTGTACTGTATTTCTTAGTCATATGTTGATCAAAAGGGGGGCAGTATTGACATGCTTTATCAGGGTTTTTGGTTTATCAGTGCAATGGTTTGGATCAGGTCTTTTTAAGCACTGAGTGCTGACTGTATGATATCCAGTATGTTTAAGAGCCAGTCAAATTGTGATGCCAAACACACAAGAGTTCATGTTTCCAATACCTCTGAAAAACAAAGTGGAGCTTGTATATTAGGAGGCACAGCATGAAATTGTCCCCAGAAGGGCACAGTTATGACTTCCGGCTTTGAAGAAGGCTACAATTTCCTGGTTCACATAGCTCCTTATATCTGATGAACTATGTACACACACACACACACACACACACACACACACAATATCCATACTCACAGAACCTTTGTATCTAAAAGGTGATTCCGGACCCCATACATAAAAAATTCCAATCATTTAACCATTTTGATTATTTTAAGCTTTGCCATTAAAGTAGTTGCCATTTTGTGTCCCACAATACAGGCATTCCTTTTGTTTTTATGGTGAAGGGGTTAATGAATAATTATTACTTTTTCCTATATCAATAAAATTTTATTGTCATTGAATATTTTTATGTCATTACTTTATAGTTATAACATACTGGCACCTTTGTTATGAGATTTGTTAGTGTCTCTGGAAATTAGTACTGCACTTATTTTGATTTCATAAAATTGCAGAAATAGTTCATTTCCTCAGTGTGCAGAAAGTGATTATGGAAACTTGATTATGGAAAATGATTTTGGAAACTTACATACATATACATCCATGAATGCCATAATGTGACCTTATAACAGCAATTTATTATTTATTTTAGATTTACAGAGCTTCCAAGCTTGTAATTCCTACAAGTTTAGTTTATAGCTGACAGCTCAGTGGCATTGTTGCTGGAAAGTAAAATATTTTGTAATTTGAACTCGGCTATTTTCTTTAAAAATAAATACACCACCAGTAAAGCTGCCAAATGTAACTATTTGGAATTATACTTAAAAGGCTGGAAACCTGAAACGCTCATAGGAAAATTAATGATAGGCCTGGTAGCATTCATTTCAAGGTCATATGAGAGGACTGGCTGCTAGACCACAAATGCTAAGCTTTGTGCCAAAGTGCCAGTTATTTTTTGACATAACACCAAGTATGTTACCACAAAGTTGTGAAGTGTTTATTACCATATGGAATTACTGTGTTATATAAGCATACAAGTCAGTTATGTTAATACATGTACAGGATCTGTTATATGGAAACCCGTTATCCAGAAAGCTCTAAATTATGGTAAGGCCATTTTTAGTAGACTTAAAGTGAGTAGATTAAAATACAGAAAAATCTCTTATCCAGAAACCCCCAGGTCCTGAGAATTCTGGATAACAGCTCCCATACCTGTATAGAGTAATGTATGTAACTTGAACTGAAGGTGGCTAAATAAAGGCCGAATATACACAAACAAAATGTTATTATACAATTTTTTTTTATTTAAATAGTGGCAACATATTCCATAGTGCTTAACAGAGCAGTGAACCATTGCCATCACTACCTGCCACAATAAAGCTTGCATTCTAATTTTCCTAGGGTCGATTTGATGAGACACCCATTACCCCACCAGTAGTTTTTGCATTGAGGTGGGCCAGAGTACATTCATTTTTATTTATTTATTTTCCGTTATTTATAGTGCTGACACATTTCCGCAACACTTTATAGAGATTATCCATCATTTGCATCTGTTCCTGCCCCCTACAATCTAAGGTCTCTAACACATTCACAAAAACTATGCTCAGTTTAGTCAGAAGCCAGTTAACCTGCTTGTATGTTATTGGAGTGTGGGGTGAAACCAGAGGAACCCACTCATGGGGTTGAGAATACAAACTTGTCTATATTTGGCACTTGCACAGTACCTTTTCAGTTGTAAATGACCCCTGCATTCTGATTGGGCAAGTGAAATCTCATTCCAATCACACAGGGTTATTCTGAGCTTCAGGAAGTGACTTGTCACATGTACATTCTGGAGACACAAGACAAATATTAACTGGAGGAATGAAACTGGTCTAAAGTATATTGAAATTAATCTTTTTTAATGAGGCATTCTGATACATTTCACTTGTCACAGTTCATTAAATGTATGAGCTGTAGATTTTTTTTTTGCTTGCAGTTAAAAGGCCTGTCCAATGCTCCCACAATTTAATCCCTGGAAACTACAATGCCCCCTTTATTTCATTGCCTGGAATAAAAGACTTTGAGCAAAGCATCAGTGACAGTTGATTAATTCACTCCTGCAAGCCTTTTCTATTTTTCCAGTCAATGCCATTTATGAACACTTTCAAGTAATTATCTATTATCTAGATACAGAACATGATCCAATTTATTCTTCCTTGCTTCTTCTCTTTAACATTATTTGGTTTCATCAATCCTATCTTGGTTACTTTTAGTGGAAGCATGTTATATGCTTGGGCAGATAAAAGAAAACCTATGAATATACAGATGTGGAAGCAAAGAGCACAATGACAGCAGCTTACACACCAAGCACCCTAATGCAGAAGCTGGACACGGATCTCTAAGCCCATTGCTCTCATGGTATTGGGAATATCACTCAGTGCCTTAGTTCAACATTGACATTGTTTTTCCTGCTGTTTAACTCGGATACAATTATAAGCCCAGAGGCTGATCCAATCAATAATACATGTTAAGCTCCAGACCCTGCCTCACACTATTATATAAGTTAAATTAAATAAGTTAAAATATATCACATTTGGCTGTCCCCTATTTCTGGGCTTTGGTAACTTTTCCACAAGTCTACTATTACTTTAGTCTCCTTTTCTACTATCACTGCCTGACCCTAAGATATCATACAGAAGGTGCTGCAATGCTTCTTAGGATAAAAAGGGTATTATTATGAAGCGCAGTGTCCGCATCTCTGTAGTATGCTGTCAGTAATGTTATGCCATTATGTTGTCCCCAGTAATGTACCTTACATGCTCATGATATGCATGACACCCAAATGCAATCATATTGTCTGCGCATTGGCTATTTCTGTTCTATCTATTTGATGACTTAATTTAATTTCTGCTTTTATATAAAGACAATTCTATACCATGCACAAGAAATGTTAGATGCAAGAGATATGGCAGTCGATGGCATTAAAAGGTCAACATTATGATTATTGTTTTCATTTGCCCAAGATACACCGTGCCTTAATATGAGAGAGAGCGGCACTGAGCTGACAGCTCCGACACAGCAGAGGCTTAGAAGGTTTCCATGGTTTCTCTCCTGCTGCTGTTTCAATGATTGCTGCATGCCCATCTGTTTCTTTCACAGGGAAATGGAATTACCTACTTGTCTTCAGTGCCAGCTACAAGATAGGGAACCTTTTCAGAGCTGCAGAATTTAAAAACAATTTCCAATAGCAAATTATGCAAAAGTCAAATATTTTTACATTTACAGTTGCTTGCCACTCCCCAGATATGATTTTGTTAGTTAATAACAGCATTTTAAATAACACAGGTATTTATGCCATTAAGTACTGAATTTGGAGTATCGCAATGGAAACATTAAGTACCCATAGACATGATCAAAACTCACACTGGCACAACCTGAAGATTGCCCAAATTGTAAAAAGCTGATGTTCTTTTATTGTTTTAACTGCCTGTTTGCCAAATAAATTCACTAACATCCTTTTTTTTCTTCTGTCCTTCTGGTTTTAGCTGTGCACAGGACTTATTTATTATACGTTACTGATATATATGATTTCACATAAGCTTACACAAAAAGAGAATAATTGCATTAAAGAAAAAAAATGGCAGTGGTTTTAAATGGCCACCTCTTAAACCACAGTGCCAAATGGTGGTCTTACACATATACTGAGGTTTCTGTCCACTGTGCACCCGTCTAAGTTGCCCTGGGACCCTTTTGGTCTGGCTGTGATGGTTGTGTTTTGTACCGGTGTTTTCAAATTCATTTTGAATGTCATTTATTTTCCAAACATTCGATGGTTAACTTTCTACTATACGTTTATTGGTTATTATATTTGATAAAAAGGCCAAGACTAGCTCTCTTAAACAGGATATTGCTTGTACTGCTTGTACCACTGAGTGCATTGATTTCAAATTATATTCCTGTTGGATCAATAAATACAGAGAATGTCATTTTATTTCCAACTGTGAAAAGTTTTAAACCTTATGTGCACTAAAATAATAATTGGTGGCTTCAATGGTTTCAAGAAATATCATCCAGTATTTGTAAAATGTATGCACATACAGTATATGTTCCTAGCAAGTTATGGATACTTGCAGAGAGCTGCAATATACCCACCCAGCCTGCTCTGATGAATAGGACACAGATGCCCACATGGACAATAGTAAACCATGGGATTACTGCCAGCCTGGATATTGCATTTATTCCAGAGTTTGCTTTCCCGTTGCCTTTAAAGCCCCAACATCATTCAAGCTGTAGGCTAACAGGTTACGTGTGCACAATATACCAAGATGGATGCTACCTTTGTGGGTTAGAAACAAGTTGTGCCTGAAAATTTCACTTTGTGCTGCATTTGTAAATTAGCCCCAATGCTACAAAACCATTATAAAAAGATTACTTTTTGTATCCAGTAGATTTGGTGCAATTTTATAGCCCAGATGGCCATGGTAATGTTGTTTCCCAAGGGTAGCAGCCCTAGGCCACTTAAGAATGTATATATATATATATATATGTATGTATGAGTTTCATGAACTTATCTACTGTCCTCCCAATCTGCATTGTGCAAAGGCATTACACCAACTGTGGGTGCAGGGTGCACATCCAGCTACTAGGGATGAGCGAATTTGTTCCATTTGCTTTGCTAAAGAATCACAAAATTGCTGAAAAATTCACAAAATAATGAAGAATTGGCACAATGCATTTTGCATGTGATATACACACAGTTATTAGAATACATGACAAAGGAGTGAATTTATCATTTGTTCGGAAAAGTATGTGATTTATATGACAAAAATCACTCATTGTTATATAATATACTTTAACTCACCAGAGTGACGTGATAGTCCAGGTGCTTATGCTCCAGACCCTTCAGCTTTTAATGAGGCTGTAAATCAACCATATTGCAAACAGGTGCAGATGAAATAGTATTTATTTAAAGAAATAATAATTGCCTGATGCAATTGCAGCCAATGTGTTCAACTTTGGGTAATGGTGGCTTGATGCAAATGCATGTAGTCTGATGCAATAATACTGAAAATGTTTGCTGTCCATTGCATTAAGCAAAATACCATCTAGATTAGGAAGTGGAAAAAGTTCTGTAAAAGGATTGGAAAGGAAATTAAAGGAAAACTATACCCCAAACTATGCAGGTCTCTATAAAAATATATTGCATAAACAAGCTCATATGTGAAACCCTCCTTTATCTAAATAAACCATTTTCATAAAAATATACTTTTTTTAGTAGTATGTGCTATTGGGTACTTCTAAATAGAAAATTGCCATTTTAAGAATTAAGGGCCGCCTCCTGGGATCATAGGATTCACAGTGCACACAAACAAGCCAAGGCACACATACATGCTAGGCCCCATCAGCCAATTAATGGACAGAGTTCTGCCTTTTACTCCCACACTACTTCCTGTTACAGTTAGAGCTGCATTATTTCTGGTCATGTGATCTCTGAGGGAGCACCCAGCCCATCACTAAATGGCGGCTCAAGGGAAAGGATGTAAAAGGGCAATATTTACTGATATATATATTCCAGTTTGGCGAGATTCTTTAAAAGGTCACTTAACATAATATAATCTGTTAGTTAAGTATTCAGTCTAGGGGTTTGGTTTTCCTTTAACCAGCTGAATCTCTGCATAAAAGTAATGACAGAAATGCATATTCAGTAGGAGTGAATAAGAGAAATGGAAACAAAGAGGCAGCAGAAACAGTTCTAATTTGCACAAATTACAAAAATATATAACTGCAAATAAAACTTGAAGTTGTTTGGATTTGATAGAAAACACAACATTAGGCAGCATTATTATAGCCATATAAATTAGGCTGTATAGCCTGCTCAGATATAGATTTTAGTTTCACTCATAAGAGATTGGATTTTCTTTCCAAATTAAAATTTTAAGACAAAAATGATGTTTATTCTTACACTATACTGTGGGTATTGAAGACATGCTCTTTTTAATTGTAACTATTTGTTTCAGTATCTGTATCCATGTCTGTGTTTAATATTCTGTATTCACCTTCTTAACAGCCTTGGGTAAAAAACACAGTAATACAGATATTCTGCTTGATAAAGAACATGCATGAAATGATGTGCCACATCTTTCTCTCTAATTTCCCTTGCAGATCAGTCATAGCCAGGCACTTAGACTGCTGGGAAGAATTTATATATCTATAGTTTGTTTTTTTCAGGATAACAACACATCTAAATAACTAAAAAGTTCCAGGATTACCACTCAAAAGTCATTGAAATGTACATTTTTTTCCACCAGAGAGCAATGTTTCTGGCAGTCATCTGCCCACAAACACGATACATTTACTACAGGTCAGGGGACCTCTGGAAAATATGCAACAGGAAATGACATCAAGTGAACTTATTGTCAAACTGGTTTACCATCAAAAGAGTCACAGAAGGAAGAGCTTTGGTGAAATGAACAAAAAACCCCCACTGGAATATAAGATGAAAAAGGACCTTGTCAAATCCTATCCATCAAATTATATTTATAATATATTTCAGTAGAAACTGTCAATTCTTAGCTATATCCCAAAAACAAATTCAGAATGTTATCCCTATTAACCCTCTTGTTTTTGCTCAAAATCAAGTGCTTCATTTCAGCATTCGGTGCATTTGCTGAGAAATAGACACACAACATGTTTATATTATAGCTAAAGAATAGCTAAACGTCGGGGAAACATAGTGAGGCAGATAATAGTAGCAGTATTGTACAATGTCTTGGCAGCTATGGGAATTATTAGTACATTTTACTAGTTTAGTTGTGCTTACACCTTGTGCTGTGAATTCATAAATGACTCACTATTTGTCACAAGGCTTTGGATTGCAGTCCTTTATGGACTTCTGTATTGGCTTCTTACAGACATGGGCAACATACTCAACTTTCTTCTGCCATAGTGAAACAATATAACAAAGAGTAACTAATAACCACTGACAAAGTGCCTGAATACATATAAACACATTTAACGGAATGCTGAACCATAAAGCAAGATTTAGTTTAAATCAGAATGCCAGCAAACAGTTGCAGATTGCAGATATCCCTTCCCTTTCATGGAGGATCCTTCTTTTGCGTTGAAACTTTAGGGGTTTCAGATTTTTGACGCTGTTTTTTTGTACGAGAATTCGTCATGTGCTAAAGTCAAAAGAATTGTAATTTTTGTGACTATTCTGCGACTTTCCTGTGTGGACTTTTTCAGTTCAGACCTCAGAGTAAATGGAAGACATTCATGTAAACAAGTTTATTTAACTTTTAAAATAAAAAAGAATGAGAAAAGCTAGAGTTTTAGTAAATCTGCACCTAAGTGCTTCACAAAAAAGTACAACAAATTTAAAGTGAGATTAAGACTCACTATACATATGGAATTGTAGCATGACCCTTCTCATAACTAGTAGCCAGTGTAGTAACAGCAGTACATGGTGTGGCTCTAATGCCTGATAACAACATCTTCTTACATATCCTAAATTATTCTTGAATTGCAAAAAAAGCTATGCAGAGAGAACCTTCTTAGAGCAGAAAGTATTTACATGTTTTATGGAACATATACATATATATAAATGCACAAACGGGCCGCTTCGCTCAGGACTTATGAAAAAATAAATATAATTTATTAAAAGTACAACATGACTGACATTTTGGCTGTGTCAACATCCTTTCTCAAAGTAACAAATAAACCTAAATACTCAGTGTGGTGGGAAACCCTGTGATGTGACATGACAAAATAACGTATGAACCTGCGTGACTCGCCCATGGTAAAATATACACAAATCTTCATTCCAATAAAAAAGTGCTACACTTAAATCTTAATAAAGAACTTTATACAAACTCACTGTGTCCCCAATGATCGTGTGTCAAATATCAACCAATATGAAAAAAAAAGGATAAAGAGAAAAAGAAAAAACTGGTGCGATCGTGTGTCTGCTAGTTGAAGTAACATCAGACCCACTTCTATGTAGTAACATCCACTGATTAGTATATCACCTGACGTGCCTTCAATCAGCTGTATCTATGGGTATATATTGCCTTAAAACCAAAAATGAAGGCCTTTCAACTTAAATTAAGGAATTTTAGGCAGGGCCATGCAAATAACTTCATAATGTCCCTGTGACCAGCTATATATCCATAAACACTGCTTTAGTAGCACAAGTACTGCCTTGGAAAGCAGTGAAGCGGAGGAACCAACCTGGTTAAGGTAAGAAGGGCTCAAAGGCCCTCAAAGAGGACTCAACGCCCGAGAGTCCTTCTCAAATGCAAGTCATGCACTGAGAGACTTCCTAAAACAGAAGGTATTCACATACCTCATGCTACACACACAGCGCTGCCTTAAAAAATAAGAGGCTTTGACTTTCAATTAATGAATTATAGGTAGATACATGCTAAAGATTCCTTTATGTCCCATTGGCCAACTATACATCTGTCATTCTTAGGTATACATAGGCGGACCTTGGTAGACATGGTTGCTGGACTGTTCTCTTTGATGACCAGTATTTAAACAAAAAATATATAATTCCCATTTTGTTGATCATTTGGGAACTTTCAAATATCTAGGATAAAGTAACAGAATTTCTACATGACAAAAGTTAAAAGCTAAAGAATAGCATCCCATAACGTTTAGAACATTCATTGTCCATCTTATTCAGAAACAAAATCATATTTACAGCAGATTATGTATGAATAGCTATGAGCTGCCCAGTTTCTGCCCTAGTAAATAAACAAACCATGTTGCTCTTTTGTATAACCTTGTATGAACTGAAAATATCCTTAAGAGATGCTGTGGGTATTCATCCCACTTTACTAAAGCTATGATTACTGCTAAGAATTGCAATTCAATGACAGCAGCTGAAAACACCCAATAAATATCTTTATTTACAAAGTGACAATAACATTTATATTATTTTTCCTGCTAAAATGCTGTGGTAAATTCTATGGAAAAGTCCTGCAACTAAGTAATTGTTTTTATATCTTTTTACCTAAGAAACAACCCTAGGAAAGAATGATAAATATTGGGGAGTTTCCGGACAACTTGAATTTGGTAAACTTGGTCTGACTGAATCCTATGAACAAAAACTGGTCTCTCTAAATTCAATTGCATATTTCCCTGTAGACTTCTATTGAGTTTTCATTGGAAAAACCATGACATACTTCTTACTGATTTAATTGGACCTGTCCCAAAATCTGAGTTTTAATTAAACCTTAGCTACTCCTTAGGGGCAGATTTATCAAAATGTAAGATTAGAGAACACCACAGAATTCCTATGGGATTCCTATTTTTTCCTATGAGATTTTCAATGTGTAAAAATTCGAGTTCACCATGAATAGAAATGAAATGAAAGCAAGTGAGTTTTTCTGTGGTGAGCTCTAATTTCACATTTTGATAAATCAGCCCCCACAGCTAATGGTTTAGCTGTCTCAATCGTAAAGAGATGGTAAAGTACTCAAATTCCACCAGTTCAAGCAGTTGTAGCACCTAAAGTTGTTTGGAGCAACATGGCCATGAATTTTATATATAAAGCATTGTATCTCAAACATAAAGGCTAATTTCAGGTATGAGGCTCTTTTGAACCTGATAAGGCCTTAGACAGTGCTGTATTTTTGGCTCAGAGCTGCCCTAGCTACTGCACCTCAGCATGCTCCCTTGTATTGGTGAATGTGCAGAAGGCTTTGGGGCAGCCCCCCTAAAGCTCCTACCCTAGGCAAGGCCCTTTGAGTTCCTATATTGTATATACAGCCCTTGCCACAGGGGAAACTTTGTTCCTTGCACATGTCTATAGCTCTTGCTCCCTCTTCATTTAGCCATTTATGCATATCAAAATATCACTTTCTAGTGGTTACGAACAATAATGTTGCACTCACCTGGAGACATAAATGGGATTTCAGGAGTAGGTTTTAAGGGTGGGCTAGACTATGATATGCATGTGAAAGGCTGGATTAATAATTCTTACCAAAATCTCCCTAAAATCATCTGTTGATCAGCCATTTAAAAAACCATATGCAAGAAAATATTTTCATTAGCAGAAATGTAATTCAATGTAATACAAATGTATTAATGTGGGTAAATAAGGAAAAACAAGTATGGTTACACAAATAAAGGTTACAGCGTGTTATGTTTTCTTTAACTGCTATTGTTCCATTGTAACAGGAAATACACATTATGGGATCTGAACAAAAGATGGTGCAGGCAGAATCAAAATGTCAAATGCAATCAATATTTGGCAGGTTGTAAAGATGTACCAGCCGAATAGAGTAAAAAAAAGATTTACAATATTGCTGATGAATGATATGGGAAAGCTAGAAGGAACAGAATCGTACACTAGGTCACAGATCAGGAAGATGGAAGCAAGAAAGGTAGAGAATGTAAGACTTGTACCAAAAAGCCACATACCTTTTTATTGTTGCCCTCCTGTGCCCCCTGTTGCTGATTTAAGTGATGGATAATGGCTTTATGAAACCAATGTATAATTATGTAAATCTGTCAGAAAGCCGGAAAAAATCTCCCTAAAAGAATAACAACAGAAGAATATTTAATCATCAATTTTCTGTTTATATCAGTGTGAATGCTGCCATGAAGTCCTTACTAATGCTTATAAATAAAAAACATATATACTGTATATATATATATAAAAAAAAATGTATCAGGCCAACGTTTTTTTTGAAAAAATTACTTAAATAAAGAATCTTGATTTTTAATTTTAAAGGTTCCTGGAATGCACCTGTTTTTTCCTGATTTTTTGGATAACCTTGCATAATCTGGTAGCACCCAGGTCATTCGGTCTGTTGGTGTGCTGAAAACCTATGGATTGTATATGTACTGTATAATAAAAGGCACTAAGTTTGCCCAGGAGCAGTAACCCATAGCAATCAGCAGTAAGGATTTACTGGTCACCTGTTTAAAAGCAATCATCTTATTGGTTGCTACTGGTTACTGCTCATGGGCAAACTTAATGCCTTTTATTACATATGGGGGTGAGATTTAGTGAGAAGTAGCAGTCGTTCGAGTTTCTAGTGAGCAGGATTAAGTGCCACTGAGTATAAAAAATGGTTGATTCTGATGAAAGGTTGCAATGCAAGTTTCATAGGACCCAATTTCCTTTGTTTCAACATTTCAACATTTTTTTTAAAATATGTCATTATTCATGGATCTCCAGCTCTGACCAGACCAAACACCATTATTTCTTTGGGGTATATGGAGACTTCTTTTAACTACTTGTTTCTAATTTTGTTGACATCAAAATTCTATTGTTGTAAAATATTACTATTGCACTTTCCCTCCATCACTGATGAAAAGGTTTTGAAACATTCTAAATAAGAGTTTGACTGCATCCAGGGCAAGAAGTTTGCATTTTCTCCTGTGTCTCTGTGGGCGAGAAAACAGTTTCTCAGGCACGCCAATGCACTGCCTGTGGTGCCAGGGTGTTAGGGGTTTAAACTTGCCAACAAAAGTGAAGCATACAACTGTCTGGAGAAACATAGAGAGCCCTATTACATGCACTGTACCATGGGGATATATGGCGCATTCTTTAATATTAAAACATAGTTACATAGTTACATAGTTACATAGGGTTGAAAAAAGACCAGTGTCCATCAAGTTCAACCCATCCAAGTAAACCCAGCACACCTAACCCACACCTACCAATCTATACACTCACATACATAAACTATAAATACAACCACTAGTACTAACTGTAGATATTAGTATCACAATAGCCTTTGATATTCTGATTGATCAAGAACTCATCCAGGCCCCTCTTAAAGGCATTAACAGAATCTGCCATTACCACATCACTAGGAAGGGCATTCCACAACCTCACTGCCCTCACCGTGAAAAACCACCTACGCTGCTTCAAATGGAAGCTCCTTTCCTCTAATCTAAAGGGGTGACCTCTGGTGCGCTGATTGTTTTTATGGGAAAAAAGAACATCCCCCAACTGCCTATAATCCCCTCTAATGTACTTGTACAGAGTAATCATGTCCCCTCTCAAGCGCCTCTTTTCCAGAGAAAACAACCCCAACCTCGACAGTCTCACCTCATAGTTTAACCCTTCCATCCCCTTTACCAGTTTAGTTGCACGTCTCTGCACTTTCTCCAGCTCATTAATATCCTTCTTAAGGACTGGAGCCCAAAACTGCACTGCATACTCAAGGTGAGGCCTTACCAGGGACCTATAAAGGGGCAAAATTATGTTCTCATCCCTTGAGTCAATGCCCTTTTTTATACAAGACAGCACTTTATAACATATATCTATTTTTTTTCCACTTTTATTCCAATTCATCCTTCTTAAAGAAGAAGTAAACCTTTTTAAAATTACTCTAAACAACCCCCGGAACAACATACATTAGTCCCTACATTCAGTCTGATCTGGTTTCTGACTTATAAGTTGAAATCTCCAGCTCCTTTCCTCTACTTCCTGGTACAGCCTGAGAACCCAAGCCCTCCTCCTGCTGAGCTCTCCTTATCCCTTCGACTACAGCAGTGATCCCCAACCAGAGGCTCGTGAGCAACATGTTGCTCCCCAACCCCTTGGATGTTGCTCCAAGTGGACTCAAAGCTGGTGCTCATTTTTGAATTTCTGGCTTGGAAGCAAGTTTTGGTTGCATAAAAACCAAGTATAATGCCAAACAGAGTCTTTTGTAGGCTTCCCATCCACATAGGGGCTATTAAGTAGCCAATTATAGCTCTCATTGGCGCCCCCAGGAACTTTTTTCATGCTCATGTTGCTCCCCAACACTTTTTCCATTTAAATGTGGCTCAAGGGTATAAAAGATTGGGGATCTCTGAACTACAGTATAGTGGATATCTATAAATTGTTCTAAAAATGTACAAAAATCTAGCAACTTGACAGTGTAGTGAATAATAGTTCCACAGTTATATCAATTAAGATGCAAGTATGTTTGCAATTTTGGGGTTTGTTTAGAGTCATTTTAAAGATAGAAAAAAGGTTTTCTTCTTCTTTAAATATGTTTATTTAAAAATGGAGCCAGAATGGACTAATGTTGCCTGACAACTCTTATGTATAAGTAGAAATAGCCAGGGCCAACATAGGTGTAATAGTTAGGTGCAGTAACTATACTAACTTACAATATTCACTGATTTAAATCATAAAACAGCAAATTTGTTAATGGCACTCTGGCAACAATTGTGTAAGAAATTACTGTTCTTGAAAGTGTAAAATATAAAGACAGGGAGTGTGCGTTTATCAGTCCTATTTTCATGTGTGTTTGCAACAAACCAAGAGATATCAATACAATTTTAAAGCAGACCTATCACCTAAAAAAGAATATGGCTAGAAACACTGTATTATATTGAGTAAACCTACTATTCTAGCCCTGTAACATTAATGATTCATCCCTTGAAATTTGTCCAGAGCAGCTCCCCCATCTTATGATTTTGTTAGTCCATATTTTGCACGTCATATACTCTGCTCACATACACTGCTCTGAAATGTTGATATGAGTCTTTCATTAGAAAGAGAGGTTACATCTGTCATAGAAGCTGATATTATAGGATTTATTTATTAATCAATTATGCTGCAGAATGGCCTGGAACTATTCAATGGAAATGTAATCTATTGACAACATTCTGAGTAATGTAAAGTATACATACTGTATACAGTAGTTGTGAGTCAGTCCCTAGGCTCAGGAGCAGCCTATGGCATGTGCTTTGAAACAGCAGAAAAGATGTGAATCTACTGGGGGCATTGTAACAGGCCATAAGCCATAATATCTTATGTTTAGCAGGTAAGAACTCTTATGGGAATCAAGTTTGTTTTTCTATATCAAATAAACTTGCATATCTAACGATCGCTTATTTATTATTAAGGAAAAACTGCTCCAATAAAAAAACTCAAATATCTCAAATTTTTTCGAGTTTACAAGCTCTAAAAACTCAGAAAACTCAAAAAATTCAAGTTTGAGAGTATGGCTTGACTTTGGCTCTGACAGCTCCCATTGACTCCCATTGACCAATTTGCAAGCTTTTACATTGCAAATTTTTACATTCGAGTTTTCATGTTTTTGCACTAAATAAATACCAGACATTCATGTTTTTAAACCATGACTCTAATTCAAGTTTTTGAGCACAAAAATACTTAAATCGAGAAGAAAAAACAAACTCGCCCGTTGATAAATCCTTAGAGTTTAGGAGCATGATTTTCTAGTAGATTTCATGAGAAATTAGCACAAGATGTTGGTGCCATTTTAAGACATGAGATACACCAAAATATCTCCAGCCTTACTTACTGTCACTTTAGGAGCCAAAAATGTAGTTCCTTTCCCCTTACCAAAAACAAGAAGAAATACTAAATAACAGAATTGTAGGAACAGAGATAGGGTCAATGGCAGGACTTTCCTTGCAGAAGTGCATTTATTGTGTCATTTTATACAACATGTTTCGGGGACCCAGGGGTTATTTCCGAAATATGTTGTGTAAAATGGCACAATAAACGCACTTCTGCAAGGTAAGTCCTGCCATTGAGCCTATCTCTGTTCCTACGTGAGTTCATAAGTGTTACCACCACCTACTGGCAGTGTTTACCTGGAGTGTCCCACAGATAGTCCATGTGTAGGCACAGATAGGCTGCTATACTGCAGTCCTTGATATTATTGTCCCTCCAGGTTGCATGAATCTATTATGTCTGCTGGTTACCCAATACACTGAATCCCCCCACATAAAATAAAGTTATACTGTGAATACAAGATAACTAAGAAAAGAAAACACACCCATGGCAGGCATCTTCAGATATAGGTCTTTTTCAGCTTTGCTTCTCCTGTAAACGTACTTCATTTAGCCTTGAAATACTTTCACAACCCCCTGGTGTTTTTGCATGTTAATATTACTATGGGCAAGCAGAAGTTGTAAAGGCTAATAATATATTAGAATGCAAGGAAAGGGGATAAATTCAAGGAGGACAAGAATGATTCTGGCAAAATGTTAGTCATATGTTAAACAGTAGGGGGTATAAACAATTTTGGATGTGAATCAGTTTTTTTTTTTACTCATAATGCATGTCCCCATTTCAGAGTGATTCAGGCAGAACTCTGTTTTGCATCCACCATAATTGCGCTCAATGCATCAAAATTGACACTACTGTGCTTGACATACATCGGGTGCAAGTGGCATTTTCAGAATGAGGTATCAGGTCACTTCTGGAGCTTGCGTTTAAATCAGTGTAAAGTTCGGATTCACTGGGCGCAAGTCTGATGCACCTATTGACGCAGCCCTCTGTGGGAACTTTAGAATCATGGTGGTGGTAGCCCTGGGGATCTCTTGCATCAGTAGGCTCAGCTGCGCACCATTCATCAGAGGAGACAGGATAAACGCATTGCCAACTGTGTGATTGGACACAAGAAACTTAATGAATGCTATCAATATGTACTCTCCATTGTACATTTTGGAGCACTTGCTCTTGTGGGCACATTCATAAAAACCTTAATAATTAGTATGGGGAACACTATATGTATGGGTACACATCCATAAAAACAAGAGATAGACACCACAACCAAATGAATTGCATGTGCAATTTTCAGCAAAGTCTGGCATGTTTTGTCCCCTGATTCCCATGTAATTGTGGCCAAAATGGGGTGCTGCGTCTAGGGTTCCCCTGTATTAATAGTTGCACTTGAATGCAATTTGGAAGTGCAAGTAACATCTTTGGACACAAGTACCTTTAATGAACACCGTAAGTGACCAGGTCCATTTTTGCTTGCCTGCAACTTTGGCAGCAAATTAGCCCTAGAGTATGCATTGAAAGTAGCAGCCTTGACTTTACTTAGTATACACTATATTTATCCTGTTTTCTGAAATGCTGTTGTTGCTGCTATACGCTGCAAGCATTATCGACCAATACCATTTTACACTGAGAGATGTATAGTCTGTCAGATTCCTGTGTCTGATCCAGCAAATATGTAACAGTTACTACTTCAGGAAAGACATTTGAGTCTTGGCTTCCTGTTTCTTTTCTGGAGATATTTTTACCTTGCTTAAATTTTCTCTACATTAAATATTTAGTGTTTCATTGTAATTCTCTGGCAGCCATTCAGCAAGTGTCAGGCAGCTGAGAAGAACACGTGTCACTGAGCCTCTGAAATGCAAAGTGACTTTAATTATACAGCAGTCAATAGAGCTGCATTGAGGGACTGACAGCCTAAATTAGATTTAATGTTAATTTAACAAAGCTTTCTTGATTCAGCCTCTGACAAGCACCAGAACAGGTGGGGCAAAACAGGTTTTTATATGATCATAGCAGTCTTATTTTAAATTAATCTACTGTTATCAAAACACCTACAGGAAAGGGATCAGTTATTACTGATTTGGCAGAGTAAACAAGTATTTGACCAGAACCCTTCTGGTATATTACCCAAAGGGGAATCTGACACTGCAGAGTATGTTTATCAGTATATAAAAACATGCATAAAAAGGGCCTAGAGAAAACTGCATGCTGCAACTGAGCGTTATAGACCTATATACAATCTAGAAGGGAAATGGGAATTTACACTAAGCATCATTAAAATTCATTCAGTTATCATAATAAGAGCACATTTACGTAGTTTCAATCTTATATAGAGAATTGGCCTCAAATACCACATCGATCAGGTATTTTTATATGGATTTGTGGGAAGCTGACCTGAGTATCACAATGACAATTCCACATGGGCGTTTCTTGATGCAGTCCTCTGCCTTTTAATGCATTCCCCTACACAGAAACAGACAGTGCCAGGCCAAGTACCTAGCATGCCCAAGGCAATAAGGTTGTATGGGAAATTGTATGAATATTGCTAGACCTGGATCATATGGGGGTCTCTATTTAGGCAAACTGAGGGATAGTGCCAACATATTCAGATGGGATTTACAGAGATAATTCATCATTCACATTAGTCCCTGCCCAGTGGAGATTACAGCCTAACCACATTTGTAAAAAAGGCACTAAATTTTTTACTCAGAGCAGTAACCAACAGCAACCAATAAAATGTCAACTTGTACAAAGGTAAACACAGGGGTGGGCCAAGCTGACGGGGCTACCATTGCAAGACTAGGGGTGGAGAGGTACTTGCCTCGCACCCCCCCAGTGTTGTACCCTAGGCAGCTGCCTCTTCTGCCTACCCCTAGTTCCAGCTCTGGGTAAACAGTAAATGCTTAGGAAAAGGCAGAAACGTTATGTGCAGTTTGTGTTAACATATGGGGTTATTTTAAGATCTGGATGGCGGGTGCTGATCCCCCCTGCCTCCACATTGTTATCGCTATAATAATATAAAGCTCTTTTAAAAGAAACATTAAAGTGACCAATTATTTTTTACTAACAAGTACTTTTTGCTTTTGTTAAATAGATTTTTGTAGTGGGAGTTGCACAAAAATTCCATCTGTGAGTGCTCAAGCAGGCTAATCCTATGTTTGTCAGCACACACGCTTAGAGGGGATGGAAGGCAGAAAATCAACTTTTTTCCACTGGCATATACACGCCAGAGGAAAAAACATATCATGTGGCCTAGAGGTGAGCAGGAGCTAATGAGACCTCTCTTATGCCACTGAACAGTTTGATGAATACAAAACATTGATGTGCACAAGCACAATTGTGCTCTCATTAATTTCCCAGCAGTCAGTTATGCAATAAACCACTTTCAAAATGCACTTCTGTATAGTTGTGCTTTGTGCTGCTCAGTCATTCCTGCCTCCCTTTCCCAATCAAGTACAGTTGCACCTATTGAGCATAGGACTTGCTTATTATATAAAATACTTATTATATAAAAAAAAAATGTGAATTTGCTTGAAATTGCAGTTTGCTCAGTGCACTTGTGGTAAATGACCCCTTATGTAAAGCATGCGGTTCAAATTAATGTACGATTATATATAATTACAGCAATTATTTTGCCAGTGTTTGTTGTTCTGTACAAGTAAAAAGGCCCCTGCTAGTGCATGCATTGTAATCAATGAAATGGTTATTTCCATATTTATATATAATATTTCAAGGTAATGTTACATTTCCCAGTAATATCACTAGTTTATGGTGACAGTAGAGATATTTCTGTCTCCTGCAATGTCATGTGTAATGTGATAATATGGGCTCCATTCTTGCATGAATGTAATGTAGTTTCATAAGCTCCCTTGTCAGATCTCTCACTTGCACTTTAGAAGGACACTAGTGCTAATATGCAAGTGCTTGTTACATGAACGAGCATCTTGTAGGAGGCACACATTCTGCTGTTTAAGTACAAATAAATTGATAGAACTGTTGTCAACTTAAATTTTCAAAAGGCGTTTGGATGGAGTTTTACATTAGACTTTTCAGGTCAGTAAGCTGTTACCCAAATCACAACCTTCAATAAGAAGTGAGAAGAGCAATGAAATCACTCCCACACTAATTCACAGACAAGGTAATTCTCAGATACTGCAATACTACTTTGCAAGTAGGGGTGGCCTGTGCAGTAAGAATAAAATATAATGTGCCCTCCCTAATGGACTTTCCTAGGCAAGGTTTATGTATATTCTATCTGCTATGGTTGCTGGAAGGAAGTGGCAGTTTGGTAAATTAGTTTACTCTAAAGGAATCCTGTCATTATTTTTATGGTGTAGGTTTTTTTTTACTAAATTACACTGTTTACATTGCAAATAATTCACTCTACCATTTAAAATTTTGTTCTTAAACAAACAAATGTATTTTTTTAGCTGTAATATTGGTGTGTAGGCGCCATCTCAGTGTATCGTGCCTGAGTCTGAGCTTTCAGGAGTCAGCACTGCAAAATGAAACTGCTTTCAGATAATTTATTGTTTTTCATTTTTAATTTTGTTATTGTAATTTATTGTACTGGGGGAGTCATGGCCGGACATGGGTGCTTTACTAAATAGTGCTATTCTTATTCCTACTGTTAGGTGGGGCATGGGGGAAATTTTAGCAATGCAGGTGTAATTGTGCTTCCCATTGGTCTGCTGATTGGCTGCTGGGGGGGGGGGTGATATCACTCCAGCTTGCAGCATAGCAGTAAAGTATGACAAAGAAGTTTCAACAGAGCCTGCCGTTTCGTGAATTTTATGGCAAAAGATTTTTGTAGAAAAATCCCTACAACTATACATTACAGGGCCGCCTAACAAACCCAACAAAGTAGTCTAAGCACCTAACATACTTTTTTGGAATTTTCTTAAAAAAGCACAGTTTACCTTCAGAAGGGATACAAGTTACAACTCTTCTCCATTATCAGAGAATACCCTAAACTTTCTTTGCAAAAATACCAAAGAAAAAGGGAAATAAAACCATTTGTGTCTCACACAAAGCCCATGTTTAAATGTTTAATATGATGGGTATAGGTGCCGGAAGGCTTCTAGTGGTAACAACACTGAACATTTAATTGTTCAATGAATCATTATTGACACTTCTCTAATCAGGCGCTTTCTGTTTGCAGAGTGGGTTTGTTTTTACCGATGTGTTTTTAAATAATGCTAAATTTAAATGTTGGCAAGATGAAGCATGATTGTGTCAGCAGAATCAATATTTGGTTTCAATTGCTTTCTAGGTAGAGTAATGGACACCATCTGGGTTCATTGATGGCTACTAAATATTTTATTATAGACTTTGCATTTTTACCTATGCAGTTGCGTCATTTATTCCATTTTCCCTGCTTGAATATCACTTAACCATTACTTTAATCTTCGATATGTAATTACAGAGATTTAGGGTTATGGATATTTCATTTAATAGATGAATGCTGTTTTAATTTTCCTGTTTTTATGCATGCTTGTGTAAATATCCAGGGAGTCCAGATGGATTAAAAGAAGCACTGGGCGAAAACCTTATAGAGCAAAGCCCCACATGTGAAAGAACAGTGTTTATATTTTATGGCCTGTGGGAGAAAGTTGTTGCCAATAACAGTAAATAATAGTAACCCCACAATAAAAGTGTTTGAGAGAGCTATAAAAAGCCTCCTATGGAATTTGGTTGGAGGTGGATAGGTGCACTATTATCCCTTATCCTGGCTGGACCAAAATCTCTAACATCTACTCTGGGCTGGAGCGCCTCTTTTTTAATTTGCTGAGCATCGCCACCCTCTCTTCTTCAGGAATCCATTGGGGTGGGGCGAGCGCTTGCACAGTACAAAACTTTTTTAGAGATTTGTGGAAAACACATGCATGCTACTAGAACTGGAGCAGGGGACACCCCAGAGGACAAAGGAAAATGATGGAGGAGCGCTCAGCAACACCACCCCGTGCTGTTGCATTTTTTGAAGAATTAGAGTGTTATCATTTTCTTTTGTCCTCTGGGGTGTCCCCTGCTCCAGTTCTAGCAAGTAAGCAACTAGTATCACTGAGTGGGAGTCTACTATCTTGGTATCCCCCATTGATTATACCTTTCCTTCTCCTTCTGGAACTAAGCCCCATTCACATTTTTCAAAAAGCATAAAATGAATTCAGAACAATTATTTTCGGCATTTACATTAATCCAGTTAAATAATGCCCCTTCATAAAGCCTTTAGTGCTCTAGCTAAAGCCAAACAGATCTGCAACCTGTGACCTGCTGTTGTGGAAATACAAGTGCTTAAATACACTGGGGGGTTGTATTTAATCAACAGCTGGAATGCTGCAGGTTGCAGATTTCTGATAAAACATACCTCAATTACATATAATTAACCTACTTCAATAACCTTACTTTATTGCTTTCAAACTGATATTAATTATAGAGAAAAACATTCACAGCATCAGAATTTAATTTATGTAACTTAATTATTGCCTCATTATGGTGAATAAAATTGTCTAATTTGGGTGAATTAGGGATGAGCAATTATACTGAAGAGCATAGTTTTTTCAAGTGTAAAATCATTTTAAGAAGCAAAAGGACAAAGATTGTATGGCTATCTTAGCAAATGTTCCAAACTAAAGCACAGAAAACATAGGGGGCAGATATACCACAATCCCCAGAAGTTGTCACAATCGATGGGAGAGTTTAAGTTGGGGCTTTTAACCCTAGGGCAAATACAGGTATGGGGTCTGTTATCCAGAATGCTTGGGGCTTGAGAGGTCTTTCTATAATTTGGATCAGCTAAAAATAATTTAAATATAAGATAAACCCAAAAGGACACTGATAAGGATACATTATATCTCAGTTGGGGTCAAGTACAAAACACTGCATATAAAAATTGCATATATTTGATTAAATTGGAGTCTATGATAGAAGGCCTTCACTTAATTCAAATCTTTCAGGATAATGGGTTTCTGGATATTGGATTCTATATTCTGTTGAGGGATCTGTATGATTGCTTAATAATTTGGCACAATGCTGTTATCTTGCTGATAACTGTCAGGCAGAACCCAGATTCACCCAAACCACCAATGCACTTAGCTTTGCAAATATACTAATTGTGCTTAGGACATGGGCCAAATCCAGTTCAAACATTTATTGTATCGTTAGAAGTCAGTGGAGAAAACTGTATGTAGCCCAGTATTACATTTTATTCTTTCTCTCCCAACCCTATCAGTTACATGAAAGGAAGGATATAGAACAGTGGTTCTTGGCCTCTGGGTCAAATGATCATGGGGTTTATGGTATTTTCTACATACCTTTGCTTCCAAGGTAATATCCCCAGCACCCTGTGAACATGGCTGCATTGAAATAATTTCAATCATTATGATTGAGATTGACCTTTGATTCAAGGAATCAG
This sequence comes from Xenopus tropicalis, assembly GCF_000004195.4. Lineage (NCBI taxonomy): Eukaryota > Metazoa > Chordata > Amphibia > Anura > Pipidae > Xenopus > Xenopus tropicalis. Next base: position 100,860,125 of record NC_030679.2, read on the forward strand.
CATAAAGCCACAAAGCCTTGAGAGCTGGTGCATGTTAGCATGTTTACATCTGAAAAACGTGGTGTGAAATAAATGGCATTTTTAGAATGGTGCATTTTTTTACATCACCCATATTTGATCTCCACATTTGATGCCATTATTTTACATCCCTACAGATGTCAAGTAATCCATTAGTGTAGGAAAAAATTCCAGTGTCAAGTAAATGGTGTAAAAAACCCAATGATAAACAAACAATATCCACATATAAGACATATTATAGACTTCATTAATGTAAAAACTTATTAGAAACTTACTTGGCTTCTATAAAAATTACATTTCATTGCACTCTTCAAACCAGGCTTAAATCTGTCTGGAGTGTTACACAATGACATGCCGTTGCATAAATAAATAAGTATTTGCATATAAAATGAGGTAAGATGTGATTTTGATAATAACATGGAATCTACAAGCATTTTGGCTAAGAATAGCTGAGATGTTTTTTAAATTGGTTATTTTATCTGGGCAGTAATTTATGGCAATGTGCCACTATGAGAGGGTTTTGTAACAGATGGTACATCATGTACACAAAGTAATCAGTCAGTCTCAGCCAGAAATTCAGTGGTGGTACAAACATATGAACTACAGGAAGGAATATTATTAATGTGACATAAATACTTCATAAACGTTGTTCCACCTACCTGGAGTGTATATGGTTATTCAGCATATGGTACTGATTTGAAGAACCAGTAAATCAAAAACTAGATAAATCATTGCAAGAAAAAAAAAATCCAATTTTAAAGGTATATTTGCTATCTGTTATAAGGGCACATTTTTATTAACAGAGTTGGACTCATATTGACATGTTTTTATGGTTTTTACTGGTTGAGAATTGATGACAGGGGTGGCATCATTTCCAGCATGCCAATGTGTGGGTTGTTAATATTGGCATAAACATTGGATTCCCTTGGTGTAAGTCAGTTGCATCCATGGATCCCTGCATTAAGGGGGGACATGTCTGTAGGCTTCCCCAAGCACTCAAAAGTCCAATAAAGTACCAAAAATGGCTTATAATCTATGTAGGTAGGGTAAAGGTTTTTCCAACCTTTATTTCAGGAGGGTTGTGGAAGGGCTGTTCCTGAACTACAGTTGGGAGGGGGGGTGTTCTCCATTCCTGGGTTCAAGTATTTTTTCTGGCAGTGCAATAAATGGCTAGGGGGTGTCATGGTCCCCTAGTTTATAAAAATGGAAGGATCTTCTTTATTTTTAGGCCCCCATTTGCAGGAGTAGGTGGTGGACTAAAAGACCTGGGAGGAGGACGGCCTGGTTAGGCAAGATCAGGGTAGTTAGTAGAGCAGCCACAGGCTCCAATGAGGAGGCCAGCAAGGTTTAGTATCTTACAGTGACAAAGCTGCCAGTTTAGGAACTTGAGCAATTAGGCTCAGAAATAGGAGATTTCTTGAGTGTGGGACCACTGTGAGCTTCAGCATGCACTGGGGATTGCACTGGCACCCAAGTTATTTGTGAGATCTGGGTTTAATCAGTGGGGTTAACCCTTCCTCCAACAATAGAGCGAGGGCCCACCTCAGAGTAAAAAGTCCATGTAATCTGTGCTTTGCCAGGAGATGCTATTCCCAAAGCAAGCCTGGGTAAGACCAATACAAGTACAAGGTACCAGTAAACAGGCCATTTCTAAAAAGGTGTTGTGGGTTACCAACAACCATCCAAGCCTACACAGTGACAGCATACATAGTATACACAGTATACATCACAGTACTGCTGATCTTAAGGATTCAGTTGAGGGACCAGATTTCTTCTTTTTAAAAAACAATCTTAATGAGAGCAATGATTTTAAATACATTCAATTGCATATTATGTAAGAATATCCGATTGAGAGGTGGCAATAATTTGCTTTCAGGTTAAGCTTAATACAATGTGAGACAGGTTAAAGTCACTTTACCCATGGCAATGAAGAATCCAGTAATGACCAGTTTCTTGTAAAGGCAGATCACATCTTGCTGAGGCCATTAGGATAAACAAAATTATCAGAAAGTTTACAGGAAAAAGGAGATGAATTATGGAGCGTTAAAGAATGTTATATGAAGGTGTCTACTCTGTGAGCATTTTTGACAGAATTCTAATACTTTTCTAGGGGCTGCAAAATTTGTTACACGGCAACTGCTTTTAATGGATGGGAGCATGGTGAGAAAATTATTAATTATATTATTATTAATTATACTAGTACAGGTAAAGGACACATTATACAGAATGCTTGGGACCAAGGGTATTCCGGATAAGGGGTCTTTCCGTAATTTGGATCTCCATACCTTAAGTCTACTAAAAAATCAATAAAACATTAATTAAACCCAATAGGATTGTTTTGCATCTAATAAGGATTATTTATATCTAAGTTGGGATTAATTACAAGATACTGTTTTATCACTACAGAGAAAAAGGAAATCAGTTTTACAATTCTGAATTATTTGATTAAAATGGAGTCTATGGGAGACAGGCTTTCCATAATTCAGAGCTTTCTGGATAATGGGTTTCCGGATAAGGAATCCCATACCTGTAATTATTAACTACTTGTTGCTGCAAATGGCATGCCTTTTGTGTTAGGTACAGGTATGGGATCCCTTATCCGGAAACCCGTTATCCAGAAAGTTACGAATTATGGAAAGGCCATCTGCCATAGACTCCATTATAAGCAAATAATTCAAGTGTTTAAAAATGATTTCCTTTATCTTTGTACTAATATAACAGAACCTTGTACTTGATCCGACTAAGATATAATTATTCCTTATTGGAGGCAAAACAATCCTATTAGGTTTATTTACTATTTCAATGATTTTTAGAAGACTTAAGTTATGGAGATCCAAATTATGGAAAGATCCCTTTTCCGGAAAACCCCAGGTCCCGAGCATTTTGTATAACAGGTCCCATACCTGTAATTATTTTTCTCTGACAAATCCTAAATTAAGATCTAACTATATACATTGCTAGATTTGAGGTATAAATAATGTAAAAGGTTGATGTCTGTTCCATTTGTTTGACCTTGTTGCTGTAACTCTAGATTACAAATTGGCCTCATTGTTCATATTTCTATGTGTGATGACCTGCCAACCACTGCCACACTTTGCCCTGTCATTCCATCTATATATTATTATGGCCTAACTCAGTTATACTTTATGTACCCACCATCGGATGCATATCATTGATTTACATAGGCAGTTTGCAGCCTGGTTAGAATATAAATGAGTTTAGTGAGCCTGAAACTAATGAGCTCCATGCATTATTCTGATCCAGTTTTAAATAAATGTCAACAAAAAAACACATTATATAAAGGTCCATTCGATTACACTATAAATCTTTTGTCATTAAATTTCCTCTTCACATTTATTAAGTCACAGCCCTTATACCCATTCATTTATCTGTGCCGTGTCTATTGTAAAGTTAATTTCTGAACATGACCCACGGCTTAAAACCTCCATGTCCATAGTACTAAACCTTTACAATGTGCCATTATTAATAGTTATTTTTTTAAAAAAACAATAAATTCAAAACTTAAGAAACAGACTGATGTTTCCTTCAGCACCTATATCATAGTGAGTCAGATTGTTTGCTGCAGTTACTGAGCAACAGCATATGCAATACTGTATGTAGCAAATGGAAAATCCACTGTATTTCTATGCAGCTTTACCTCCCATTTATTTTTTTTTAATAAGCAAGAAATTATCAGGGACTGTCTTACTCTATGTATAGAACCTTCTTTCCCTGCATATTCACATTAATAACAGTGAAAGTTGCTTTATTACCTGCCTTGGCATGCTTTATAAATGGCATTTAAAAATATATATATATTTGTCCTATAAATTTATGGAAACACTGGTGGTAACCAGGGGAACAGTGCATTTAATATGTAGGTATTATATCACTGTGCAGAATAATCACTAAAGCTTATTATGTAACATAACTGTACAGTGTTAGGCACCAAAATGCCATAATTCATTTTTTACCTATAATTTTTCCCACAATGGTATTGGTGTGCTATTTACAGGTGCAAATCATTTGTGTATAGGGGCAACTTGCAAACAAGGGATTTTTGTTTATTGTGTTATATACAAATGCTGGATTTCATACATGGGGTATGGGATCCGTTATCTGGAAACCCATTATCCAGAAAGTTCCGAAATACATCTCCCATATTCTAATTTTAAAAAATGATTACCTTTTTCTCTGTAATAATAAAACAGAACCTTGTACTTGATCCCAACTAAGATATAATTAATCCTTATTGGAGGCAAAACAATTCTATTGGGTTCATTTAATGTTTAAATTATTTATAGACTTAAGGTATGAAGATCCAAATTATGGAACAATCTCTTATCCAGCATTATCTGAGCTTTCTGGATAAGGTCCCATACTTGTACTGATATTACTGTACCAGCCCAGAAGCTCAGTAGTCCTATAACATTAATAATCTATGTCTTCACATTTCTTCCAATCTTGGATCTTGTTAGGCCATCATTTAAGTGTCTGTGATATTGCACATGCTCACTGTGCTCTGGGCAGCTAAGAAGCCAAGCTTAGGGGCTGCTGGAAATCATCAAGCAGAAAATGAGGTTTGTTTGTAGTGGATACTGCATGTCTCATTATTAAACTCTGATGCAGAATCCACTTTTGACTGAGTTGCCTTGTAATGTGAATATGAATTAAGTGCTAATTAGCCTTGTATCATGGTACCAGATCATAAATTAGATAATCATAAATTAAAGTCCTTCATATACTTTCTTGCATCAGTTGTTATTCATACTTACTGCATGGTAATACAATCCCCAGAGCTAGGTGAAGCTCACAGCAGTGTATTATACCAGGAATCTCCTATCCCTGAGCCTAACAACTTAAGTTTGACATTACAGGGTCCCAACCCTTACTAGCCTCCTTGTTGGAGCCTATGATTCCTCTACTAACTACCCCAATACTGCCTCTCACTTCTAGAGTGAGCTATACAGATCTTTCCTGGGAGTTACCTCTCTTACAGGTACCCGCTGCTGTTCTGGGCCCTTCTAGCACACCACCCCCTCCAGCAAGAGGGGACCAACAAAACCAATCACATATGGGCTTCCCCTTTTATAACCTAGGGAATCCAGACACCCCAGTGGCCAAACACTGAACTATAAGAAAACATACGGCCCCCCTCCCAAATTTAATATAGACCCAGCCTTAAGCTGCCCCAAATCCTCACTCCTAAAGCTATCAAAAATTGTTAGCTTTGCATTTTCTTTAAATCTGGAAAAAACAATACAATACGACTAAGTTGATGATTAATAACTTTTGCAGATATAATTACCCTATTACTAAAACATTTATTTTTATTGCCCTAGTTTCTTTTTATTTGCTGAGTATTTAAACTATACATGCAGTGCTTCCAGTTTAACACTTTGTATTCCCAATCTGTACCATCCTGTGCCAATTAAAACATCAGGACAACAAATTTCACAGATAAAAACACAAGTTCTCATAATTATTCTGAAAAGTTACAAATTGTTATACTTTTGTAAACCTGTATATTTTTCAAAATATGTACTTTGTCACTTTTACGAGTTAACTATCAAATCTATCATAAAATTGTTTGGGTGACCAAGTATGACTGAAGTTGACAATTTTAGAACTGACTGAAAAATACAAAACTGTCATGTATTTTTCTAACGAGAGAACATGGTTTGCTAGCCACCCATACATCCCACATTTCCTGAAACATGTATAAGATAGGTAAGGAAATCATTGTATTTTCTTGTATATTCTTGTATATCTGTATATTTTGAAGAATATATACTTTGTCACTTTCACAAGTTAACTATAAAATACACCCATACATCCCATGTCACTGTGTTTCCATCCACAACATGCATAAAGAAAGAAAGGTAAGGGAATCTCATGGCTCTGTGTGACGTAGACTTCAGATTTCATTAAACTTTTCATAGTATGCCAAGTTGCCTGAACTGTATTATTAAATGCAATGCAGGCACCTTGTATATTGAATTACTTAAAGTGAATTACTAAAATTGGATTACTGTGTCAAGATGGTGTGCACATTTTTACTGCAGTTTTAAACAGCGGCTACGCTTTCCATGAGCTCCCCAACTAGACTTTTCCCACCTGGAGACACAAAGCATAGTCAGCAGGCAAGGCAAGAGTAGACAGCACGCAAGGCAAGAGCAGGCAAGGCAAGAGCAGACAGCAGGCAAGGCAAGAGCAGACAGCAGGCAAGGCAAGAGCAGACAGCAGGCAAGGCAAGAGCAGACAGCAGGCAAGGCAAGAGCAGACAGCAGGCAAGGCAAGAGCAGACAGCAGGCAAGAGCAGACAGCAGGCAAGGCAAGAGCAGACAGCAGGCAAGGCAAGAGTAGACAGCAGGCAAGGCAAGAGCAGACAGCAGGCAAGGCAAGAGCAGACAGCAGGCAAGGCAAGAGCAGACAGCAGGCAAGGCAAGAGCAGACAGCAGGCAAGGCAAGAGTAGACAGCAGGCAAGGAAAGTGCAGACAGCAGGCAAGGAAAGTGCAGACAGCAGGCAAGGCATGTGTCACTTGCTTGCCTAGGCATCCAGTGTGAGCAGGGGCCCAGATGTGTACAGATCCAGTCACACATGCTTCTTAGGCCATATCAGGTCTGAGTCACCTGCCTTCTTCTCCAAGGGGCACCCAACCGGACCCAGTGCAAATAAAAATAAATATTGAAAGGTTGGGAAAGTGAAATAATAATTTAAAAGAAAGCTAGGCTGAGCCCCTGATTTCGCTGGACCCATTGGATATAGCCTAGGTATGCCTATGCATTAATCTGCCCCTGGTTTTAGAGCCTGTGTACCTCCTAGGATTATGGTACATGGATCACATGTTTATTTTTAGAGAGAACCACAGGGACTTGGCTTAGAGAGTTTAGAGGGCCCACATGGGTAGTAAAAAAAGAAATTAGTCTCTGCTAAGGCAAATGTTAAGTAATATAAGTGGACAAGTGAAGTTTTTCTCAAGAAAATGGTGGTGATTGGCAGGAGATCAGCTGTAACATTGAGAGACGTGTCTATGAAGATTCTCATTCATGCAGGTCATGATATACAGGATCTAATATAATTAAGTCTAAATCAACTGGACTACTCTGTGTTTTCTTGAAAACATTTCATGAATTTTTTTTGTGCCCATTTTGTGGAAAAATCTGCCAATGGTGAAACACAGAAATTCACAGTGAATCCATGCCTGCCGAAAAATTTTGCCCATCACTAGTATCATCAGAAAAACATAAAAAGCCATTTTTAAAAATACCGATTGTAAATAATTTTGCTCCATTAGAGGTTATGGAGCCCCGGGCTTAAAATTTACACATGGAACCAAGTGCTTCTACTGTAGTTGCACCATGTTCACATACAGCTCTGCAGCTTCTTATTCAGTTAAATGAAAAATGCACTGGCCATGACAGATGCCAAATTAACTGGAACCAGGTATGAACATATCTTATAATGTATGGCCAACTTTATTCATAGATGTCCTTTTAATTAATCAGATGTATAAGGTAAAGGGATGGGATGTATTATTCTTTGAGGCTGGGGTCTTCTGTAATTTTGAATATTTGATTATTTACTAGTTTTATGATATTATGATGTTTTAATATTACTGATAACATTACAGTACATTGGCATGACTGTACCTTAAATCTACTAAAAACTGAACTACTGAATCTACAAAAATTAACAAAAAAGACCAAAAGGATTATTTGCCACTATTATGAACATATGCAACTTAGTTACCATCAAATACTATGTGCTATCCTTTTATAGAGAAACTGTTCATGTTTTGCATAGTAAAAGAGAATGAAATTTTAAGCAAATGTTTAATATATATGTCAACATTTTAAATGTCATTTGTATTAAAAGCAGTTACTATGTGACTGTTCACATTCTCTGTAATTCGGACAGTGATGCAAGCCAGCTAAAGCTCAGAAAAAATTTAATGAGATCTTACTCCTGTTACACTGTTATAGGATTCAGAAGAGTCACAAACAATTTCAATTACATTAACAAATAAATTCAAATCTCTTGTACATTTATATAGAATTTATATTGGAATGTTTCTTAGAATTACATTGACTTTAATTATCCAAAAAGGACTTTATGGCAGATGGCCTTCCCATATATGTGAGCTTTTTGGATATTGGATTCCATACCTGTAAAGGTATCAGACCCCTTTTCTGGAAACCCATTATCCAGAAAGTTCCAAATTATGGGAAGGCCATCTTCCATAGACTCCATTATAAACAAACAATTCTAATTTTTCAACATGATTTCCTTTTTCTCTGTGATAATGAAACAGTACCTTGTACTTGATCCCAACTAAGATATAATTAATCCTTATTGGAGCCAAAACAATCCTATTGGGTTTAATTACTGTTTAAATCATTTTTTTAGGAGACTTAAGGTAGGAGATCCAAATTACAGAAAGATCCCTTATCTGGAAAACCCCAGGTCCCGAGCATTCTGGATAATGAGTCCCATACCCGTATTATCATTTTTCAATGATTTATTATCTTAAAATACAAATATGTTGGTGAAACTGCTTATGTATCTAGATGTACCAATTTTTGGCAATAAATGTATGGTCTAGAACTGAAAGAGGAAGGTGGTAAATCAGACAAATGGCAGAATAGGCTGGTTACATATTAGACTTGAGGCAGGCATTACAAAGCAATGTGTAGAATTTATTTCCATAATATATGGTCTTCCATTTGAGTTTGCTAATTCATTCAAGCACTCTAATGCTATGGTTGGGTATCACATTTGCAGGAGTCTGCAGATTGAATAACAGCAATGAAGGATATTCTCTCAAACAACAGGATTAGAGATCATTAAACTGTAGACAAAATGAATAAACAGAAAAGAGAAAGAAACTAAACAAGGGAAACAAAATCACAAAATAATCTAACAGATGAATTCGGAGAACTCATTCTACTAAAGGTGATTCTGTTTCAGAATCGGAGCCACTGCAGGGTAATTTTTTTTTTTTTTTTTAACAATATGCATTTTCTAATAAGGTAATAACTTATGCCCCAGTAAATCACAAGCCCACATTAATATGCCAGCTATGATTTAGTGAAATATATTTTGTGTTCCATTTTGTGCAAGATTAACTAGAGGGTGAAAATATTGCCTCGGGGTATTTATATGCTGTTTTGATGTACAGAACATTTCCATTTCCATTTAGCTCTTATTTTGTGATTAAAAAACAAAACAAAACCTCCAGTGTATTTACAGCCTGCAAATGCGATTTTCTGTAACAGCTAAATTATATACACCATTTTTTTTTGCATATTTTTTGGGCACCTGGATTGTATATGTTAATTGTACAGATAGCAACAGAGATTTAAAACTTAATTCACACAACCATAACAATATGTGTAACTGTTATGCCTGTATGGCAGTGCAGTATCTCTATTCAGAATCATTTCATGTGAGTTGCTTCATGATCTGTGCCAGTTTCATGATAATAGTAAAAAAACTGCTCGAAAATTGCGTTTAATAATCGGACACATAGGGGCACATTTACTAAGCAATTTTGAGATAAAGTTCTAGATAATTTCAAGATTTATGAATGGGTTTTGGCAGAACTTGAGTTTTTCTAAAGTAAATCCCCAAATTTGTGATTTATTAATGTTTAGTTAACTTTACAAAAAAAAATAAAAAAATCAGCAGGTTTGATCTGTCGATTACCATGGAGTCCTATGGAGGCTTAGAATAGTATAGGAATAGAATAGTCAGTGACAGCCTGTCCTTGAACTTTCAATGAGAATCCCCTCATTGGTTTCATTTTCACTCAGCTTCAAGGGGAACTTAATCCCCTCATTGTTTTCTATTTCACACGTTTTCAAGGGGAACTTAATCCCATCATTGTTTTCAGTTTCACCCAGTTTCAAGTGAAACTTAAACACATTATTGTTTTTCAAGAGTGCCAATTCTCCTAAAATGACTTAACTTGAAATTTTTGTACAAATGATTCAAGCATTATTGTTGTTTTTCTTGCATGGAGGGATAGACTTGATTTTGAATTAATGTAGACACTTGTAAAGACCTAGATTGTATTTAATTAGACTAATTCATGATACAATCAACTATAATGTGTTGTAGTTTATGCAGAAAGAAGAAATACTTAAGGAATGTTGAGAAGGCTGGTTTCAGCTGGTGTTTAGAGACTTTGCAGCTATGCCATGTTTAAGCATCTCAGCAGAGGGTTTTCTCTGCTAATAGATTTTACTGCATATGTCACCTACTGGTGAAACATAGAAACTATGAATAAATATTCCTAATTCTAAATTATAGATTAGGTATAAAATATATGTTCAGTTGCAATGTATGAACACACATTGAGAGAGTTATCATATTTCCAAAAACAGAGAGTAAAATACATGAGTCTTAAACTGGAATAGCTAAATGGGAAATTTGGAAATGTTATTCTACAAAAAGGTAATTTCCTTCTAGTCAACAGATTGTGTTCTGGGGTAAAAGAGACATGTATAATGTAATGCAGTTATATATGTTAGAAGCTACCCTGGCAGGTAAAGGAACTGCTGATTTGCTGCAGTTTGGTTCTAAACACTTTACTGTTCTGAGAATTAAGTATACTGCAGTTACCCTTTTCTCTGGTAAGAAATGCTTTTAAAATTCTGTTCATTAAAAATGTTTTTTGATGGTTCCATAAAAAACTTGGTTTAGAGGTTTGATGATTAAAGTAAAATCAGTAAGTAATGTGGCATTATAATTAAGGAACAGTTTCATGATGTTCCCAGTCTGTGTACAAATTGCACTGACTCCATTGTAACCCATATCTTGCTAATAAAGTGTGCTGAAACAGATAAGCAGAAAGAGAGAATGCCTCAGGTGCCACTGGCTTCATTGTTAGTAACTTCTCCCTGCTATATCAAAGGAAACAGTCCAATCAGTGGGTGCTGCAATTAATTCAGAGAAGGAGTGCTATTGTAATGAAAGATTGGCTGGATGGATTTGATTGAAATAAAAACAATTACACAGAGATATCTGAAAGAAAGTCTGATTGCCTTCCCAGCTTTCAGTTTAATGAAGATTAATATTTGCTCATAATCATGTCAGCTTTACGGTGGCATCTATAATAATCCAACACAAGGATTTCCTTGAATAAACTCTACAGCACAAGATCATCTAGTTGGTGAGCACAATTCTGCTCACACAATTCTTCTCTCTGTGTGTATAAATTAAACATGCCGTAACATTTAATTATTTATTATAAGATTCACTGTCCTTTTCATAAACCACATATAAAGAACTGAATAAAATTAGGAAGGAGATGGACAAGTCATGTGACAAGAGGGAGTTAATATTATACCACAGCCCAGTTGAGCTCTATGGGGCATAAGGATTGCTCCCATTGGGTTTCCCAGAGGAGAACTGTAAAAAAATGTTATACAAGTGAATACAGACCTGTGAAAACCTCCAATGGTAAACTGAGGCAAACTGTCCTTTTATCGTATTCAGGTGATGTTTATATCTAACTTGCTTTTACTCTTAATGCTGAGAGCTCAACATTCTGCTCTGTTTAAGATAAATGTAGTTGTACTGAACTATTTAAAACCTATATCCTAATGAAAATTAATTATACCCCTTGTCTATTAGACTGCTTTATGCTGTTTCTAAGCAATCAACATGATCACTGCTGCATTAAACTATACAAACTCATTTCTGCTTCTTTTTAGAAGAATATCTCAATCCAGTGTATGCTTCACTTGCATTATATAAATTACACAGGCATCATATCCTAACTTATTTTCTGGGATTCTTAGGCATATTAAGCAAATAGCTTTTGTACTGCTGTTTTGTCCAAAGCATTTACTGGAAAAGCTAGGCTTCCCTATAAATCAGTATTTGCATAGCTAGAAAAGAAAGTAGAGAAGCAAAGGGTAAGCAAAGAGAAATACAAAAAGGTGAGAGGAAATGGGTGGGCAAGAACAAGAACAGCAAAATGCCAAAAGTATTCAATAACTGCAATACTAGGGGGCTAATTTACTTACCCACGAACGGGTCGAATGGAGTCCGATTGCGTTTTTTTCGTAATGATCGGTATTTTGCGATTTTTTCGTATGTTTTGCGATTTTTTCGGATTCTTTACGAATTTTTCGTTACCAATACGATTTTTGCGTAAAAACGCGAGTTTTTCGTATCCATTACGAAAGTTGCGTAAAAAGTTGCGCATTTTTCGTAGCGTTAAAACTTACGCGAAAAGTTGCGCATTTTTCGCGTAAGTTTTAACGCTACGAAAAATGCGCAACTTTTTACGCAACTTTCGTAATGGATACGAAAAACTCGCGTTTTTACGCAAAAATCGTATTGGTAACGAAAAATTCGTACAGAATCCGAAAAACATACGAAAAAGTCGCAAAATGTTCGTTTTCAAGTCGGAACTTTTCCAATTCAGGTCGGATTCGTGGGTTAGTAAATCAGCCCCTAAGAGATTAGAAAGCACTTGAGAGGACACTGATGCAGCACTAGGCATCTCAATCCAACGCTGTGTTAGCAATCAGATTAACTGATTAAAGTCAGCATTACGTTCACTTTCAATATGATATGATACGATTCAGTAGTGATATGAAATTAAAACACATGGGCATGTTCACACACATACATGGGCAGTAAACAAAACAAGTTGGTCTCTAATTTACCTTTTGATTTGCTTCAATCTATCTTGGAATGCTGTCATACACTTCTCGAATGATAGGCCATGAAAGGTATTTGACTTGTGCTCATAAAACTACTCCTGAATTATTACATGGAAACATCAAGAGAGGACAGTGTCTGTACCATATTGTGGACATGGTTCTAATATGTGACTTCTTTTTACTTTGCTATTATAGGACCATGAAAGGTGATCATGAGATTTAGGGATGTCTGCAATGTGGCTGCCCATAACATTATGAATCTAGAAATTGTTTGCAGTAGACATTGTGGGTGAAGACACACAGGGCTACTTGGTAGCAGCTACTTGTCACGGCAACTAAATGCCAGAAAATACCCTGCCATAGACAATACTGAGAATTGCCTCTGCTTAAACACACACAGACAATTATCAGTAAATAATCAGCGTTGTCTATTTTAGTAGCTGGGACAAGTAGCTGCTACTAGTAGCTCTGTGTGTCTTCACCCTGTGGGTTAAAGACTTTGAAGACATTTTTTGCTTGCCTTTAAATGTTATCATGTCCCAATGTAGGAAAAATGGAAAGGATGGCTTGAAACAATATTACACGTATGGAATACATTATCAGGAAAACCGTTATCCAGACCGCTCTGAATTACGAGAAGGCCATTATTTCTAATTGTTTGTAATTGTCTAATTAGTTTTTCTCTGTATTAATAAAACAGTCCCTTGTACTTGGGAGTAACTAAGCTGCCTGAATCCATATTAGAGGCAAAACAACCCTATTGGGTTTATTTGGTGGTTCAATGAGTTTTAGCAGACATAAAACCGGATTCATTTGTATTTAATATTTTAACCAATTAAAGGTTATAGTTTACATTGGAACGTATTTCTCTTATACTTATATGTTGAATGGGGAGGTGCAATGTAAAAAGGGTCACTTTTTCTTTGTCCTACTATTATTTGTGACTAAGGCATTTGCAATTGATTATCTGAACATCAGACCTCTTTTATAGTATATCAGTTGGGCATGTCTCCCCCACCCAAATGGCATTATTTGTACTAAATGGGAAAATTGGAAAATTTCACCCAGTGGCCATTTTTCCTCTGATACATAATCAGATACATTTAAATCTGCAAACAGCATACACACACAGACCCTTATTCAGCATATATTTCATCAAGAATACAGGCTCACACTTGCAGAACTGTCTTTGATAAAAGTTCTGCTTTGTTTGAGCTAAGCTCAGGAGAGGAAGTTAGGAGAAAAAAATTGAAGCTGAGTTTATATGGGAACCAGCAATGCCATCTCTTCACTGGCTGCTAGACTGGGGGGCGTGTTTAGTAATCTGAGTTTAGAATAACTGAGCATGCCCACAAGCCAACAGTCAAAGCAAATTCCTGAGGGTGGGGGCAAAGTGGGTTACAGGAGGAGAAGGAAATCTAAGTGATTAAGGGGATGTTGCAGCCTTACTATTAACCTCTGGACTGCGGGAGTGGCAGGTATTGAAAGATTTCAAAGAGGCTGTTCACCGACTAAATTTGTGTGTGTGGGGTTCACATGTCCTTTAAGCTCTAAACTCCCATTTTCATAAATCTGTCCCCTAATGTCCCATGCAGTGGCGTAGCGAGGGGGGTGCCGAGGGGGCCATGGCCCCGGGCGGCGTATCAGAAGGGGCGGCGGCGGCTCCTTCTCTCTTACAGGCAACAGGCGCTTTTATAAGGTTGCGCCCGTGCGTATGACGTCACACGTCAGCGACGAGGCGCAACCTTATAGAAGCGCCTGTTGCCTGTAAGAGAGAAGGAGCCACCGCCGATGGTCTGTTGGGGGTATGTACTATGGGGGAAATTGGGGGCACTGTGTGGGGGCTACTGTCTATGGGGAAATTGGGGCACTTTCCATGGGGGGGGCCAGGTCTTTGTGGGGTATTGTGTATGGGGGCACTTCCTATTGGGGGCACTGTGTATGGGGCAATTGGGGCTCTGTGTATGAGGGCACTTTCTATTGGGGGGCAAGGTCTTTGGGGGGTATTGTCTATGGGGAAACTGTGTATGGGGCAATTGGGGCACTGTGTATGGGGGCACTTCCTATTGGGGGCACTTTGTATGGGGCAATTGGGGGCACTGTGTATGGGGGCACTTTCTATTGGGGGAACTGTGTATGGGGCAATTGGGGCACTGTGTATGGGGGCACTTTCTGTGGGGGGGCAAGGTCTTTGGGGGGTACTGTCTATGGGGGAACTGTGTATGGGGAAATTGGGGCACTGTGTATGGGGGCACTTCCTATTGGGGGCACTGTCTAAGGGCAATTGGGGGCTCTGTGTGGAGGGGGCTGTCTATGGGGACACTGCGTATGGGGCAATTGGAGGCACTGTCTATGGGGAAATTGGGGCACTTTCTATGGGCAATTGGAGGCAATGTGTGTGGGGGGCACTGTGTATGGGGAAATTGGGGGCACTGTGTATGGGGGTACTGTCTATGGGGCAGTTGTACGGGGGGACCGTGGCCAGAATAGCGTTAGGGGGGCCTGGCCAGCATAGTGTTAGGGGGTACTGTGGTAGGGTGACCCTAATACTTTTTATGTCTGTGTGTCCTGTACTGATGGGAGGAGCCCCGTGATTTCTGATGGCGGCCCTGCCACCATGGGCAGCCACAGACGCACAGCTGAATCCACTTTTGACAATTATGACATGCGCACCGCATTTCAAATTCAATCAAAAAAAAAAAAAAAAATTTAATGCTGCTTTTTTTATTTTGTCTATTTTTTTTAAGAATAACTAAATAGAGGGGCGGCAAATTTCCGGTCGGCCCCAGGCGACGAAAGCCCACGCTACGCCACTGGTCCCATGTTAGTTTTAGTTATTTAGTAATATGTATATTCATAAATAGTCTAGTCTATTAGATTGTAAGAAACCTTTCCACAGTGCTTCAGTATACACTCTTGTTTTTATGATTGGACTATTTGGAAAAACCAGTGCATGTTCTCTATCTGACTTGCACCTGGTGATTATGTAGAAGTAGTGCAGGCCTGCTGGGCTATTTTTGGTTAGAACATTAAAATGTTAATATGAAATGTTTAAAAAATATTTCTTGGAAACCTAGGCAATCGTTTCTTTGGTTACAACAAATGTATATGTAATGCATTGCATTTTATTTTCTTGATATAAACTTGATTCTGTGAATATTGGTGAGAGTTAAACACATACCCGGTTATTGTTTGGTAAAGTCAAAGTATTTTAATTTTTTCCTGAATAATTTATAATCAACCAAGGACACTATTGCTTCACAATATACAAATTATTGGCCAGATTTTATGAATACTGGTTTGAAATCTAAAGGCAACCTGAATTTAAATGAAATATTTTTCTTATAAAACCGGCTCTGTTTTACCTCAACAGAAACTGAGCCAGTGACACCTCATTAGATAAATGATGGACACTAATCAAAATAATAACTAGAAAAGTAAGTTTGAGAACAAACTTCATGTTGGGTTGAAAAACATGAAGTCACTGAATGGGCTCTGCCCACTTTCTCTGACCTTGGACCACGGTTATACAGTAAAAACCACTGTGCAAAGTTTGGGGACCCTGGTTTTAATAGTGTCTGAATGGCAGCAATTTAGATTTCCCCCTGAAAGTTAACAAGTGACATCTGATTGTCGGTTGGTGGCTCCGCCCCCTTTTTATAACCTGGAACTGCAGTTACCCAGTGACTAACTCTGCAAAGTTTCGTGACCTTAGGATTAATAGTAAAGGAATGGCAGCAGTTAAAATTTAAACCAATAAAAGTCAATAAGTGAATTGTGATTTTTTTAACCTGGAGTCGAAGTCACCCAGTGACAAACAGTGGGCACTCTGGCAGTGTGAGAATGACCAATAAAATTCAATGGATGAAATCTGATTGGCTGTTAGTGGCCCAACCCACTTTTTCCTATTTTTGAATTGCAGTCCCCCAGTGACCAACTTTGCAAATTTTGGGGACTCAGGCATAAAAATTGTGAGACTGACAGCATTTTACACTTCACCATTGAAATTAAATAGGTGAAATGTGATCGGCAAATACCCAGTGACTAACTCTGGAAAGTTTAACAACCCTGGAATTAATATTTAAATAATGGCATCAGTTTAAATATAAACCAATGAAATCTAATGGGTGGAAATGGATTGACTGTTGGTGGCTCCACGCACTTGTTCTAACCCTGAATATGAAGTCAACCAGTAATTGACTGTGCAAAGTTTGGGAACCCTGGCATCAAATCAATAAAAATCAATAGGTGAAATTTGATTGGCTGTTGGTGGCCCCGCCCACTTTTCAAAACAAAAACTGCAGTCCCCTAGTGACCAAGTGTAAAAAGTTTGGGGACCCTGGTGTTATTACTGAATGGCAGCAGGTTGGATTTCCTTCAAATCAATAGATAAAATCTGATTGGCTGTTCACAGCTCCGCCCACTTTTGGGCATCCAGCAATCATCATATTTTCATTCAGGCTGACCCCATGACTATGTGATTCAAGTTTGGGGAGTGTCGCCTCAAAGCTGTAAGATTGGCAGCAGTTTCAATTTCCCCATTAAAGTCAATGGGTGAAACATGATTGGCTGTTGTTGGCCCTTCCCACTTTGGGGTCATCCAACAAATGTCGCTGTTTCATTCGGGGTGACCCCATTATTATGTTATTCAAGTTTGTGGGGTGTAGCTTCAAAGCTGTAAGTGTGGCAGCAGTTTGAAAATCTTCCCTGTGAAAGTCAATGGGAAAATTGGGGGGTTCGGAGCAGCGCCACAAAAAGACGGGGGGCGGGATCGCTTAGAAAAGCACAAGCAACCTGCTCCGCTATAGGGCGAAGATGTGTGGGGAGTTTGAATGTTGTACCCCTAAAACTGTAGGAGGAGTAGCGTTTAGAAAATGGGAGGCGCTAAGAAGAAGAAGACGCGGAAGAATAAGCCAAAGTGGAAGAACAGTCTGTTGGGGTTTTCAACCCAACATAATAACTATTAAAGCACTAATAATGTTTAACAAATTGATATTGGAAAGTTGCTTTGAATTATGTTTTCTTTTATGAGGCAAAAAAATATTTTTGGGGTTGACATGTCCTTTATGAAAATATATGAATGTAAATTTTTCAAAAAAAGTATTATATGAACTCCAAAAATATAGATAAAGTAGGTAAATTTTGTTGCATGTTGAAATTTCATATTGCAAAACAACCCATATGATAAAAAGGGCCCATTGACTTCAATGTATCTTTTTGGGGGAAAACAAATGTTTTGCAAAACATTCGCTCGAGCCAGTATAGTCCTCCACGACCATGGAGATTATTCATACTGGCTTATCACTCACTCACACATTCACACACTAAGGGAAGGGGGATCCTATCTGTATGTTTTTGGAGTGTGGGAGGAAACCGGAGAACCCGGAGGAAACCCACGCAGCCACGGGGAGAACATACACTTAAACTCCTTACAGACGGTGCCCTGGCCAGGATTGAACTCGTGACCAGTGCTTCTGTAAGGCAGCAGTGCTACTCACTGCGCCACCGTGCTGCCCAGTTAACTGACTGCCCATATAGTAATCTTGTCTTTTCCAGCTCATGATGTCATCAGTGCAGCTTTCAGATAGGGCTACTTGTTCTATGGAGCAACACTGGGGCTGACAGTATCCCAAAATGCAGCCTTTTCTCCTAGTATCATATTCCCCCTTCCTTTAACTGTATAATGTCAAATATACAATTGGTTTACAATGCGTTTTACTGTTTTAATGAGGGCTGGGCAAGTCCTTTCCCTCTCCCACAAGAAACAGTCATAACTGTAAGTGACAAACAGAACTGTGCAGTAGCAGCAGCCCAAGTGTGTGTTTAGTGGCGCTGCCCCAAACTGGAAGGTTATACTGTGCCCCAATATCAGCAGTTATCTCATTCCCAGAACTTTTATTTCCACGCAGCTTCTACTGTGTAACAGTCTCCATTAAAGCACTAGCTGTTGGATACTATGGTACAACCCTCCTCCTGCCAGCAACAACTCCCTTCAACCTTATATTATACATTGGGGGGAAAAAACATGACGATTCCTGTCCCAATGCGTCTTGCCCTTTGCAAGATGCCCCCTAAGACCTGATAGTGCCCGACATGATGGGTCTCATCAAAGGCTATTATAATGTGAAAGTTATTTGATCAAATATCCCTGGGTGGTCAGACTGATGTTAGAGGGGTTTCAGCCTTTTCCAGATCTCTATAATAACTAAAAACACTGAGACTGTTTGCCAGTGATATGAAGGTGGAGGGAACAATAAAATCTCTTTAATTGTCACCTTGTGCCGAGTTAAGATGGGCAACTTATGTTCTGTTCACATGAGCAGGTGGAAAGGGGCTGCATCTGGGCAAACTGATGGGCTGTAGTTACGATTAAACTAAATAAGAGGAGTTTGTTCTGTTTGCCTCATTTTTTTTTTGATTTGCCACAACCAGCAGATGTGTTTCCTGCGACAAGCAAATATTTCATTCTGCGCTTATCTGCACTCTTGCACTTTTTTTGACAACTTTTCTACCCCCTACAGATCTGGCAAATGACTTCTCTTCTTGAAGTCATTGGCCCATCTAGTCATTGGCTGGTCAATGTATGTTAAATACTTATCATACCCTGGACATCTGTGTACAATATAAAATAAATGGAAGGATGCCACATATGTAAAAAAATCACTGTTTGCCCAGTAGCAGTAACCCATAGCAACCACTAAGATGTTTGCTTTGAAATAGGTGACCAGCAAATTCTAAATGCTGATTGGTTGCTATGGGTGATTGCTCCTGGGAAAACTTAGTCACTTTTTTTTACATAGCCCCCAGTGTTCTGTCTATTAATGCTCTAAATCAAAATCCTCCTCAGCTTCTAATCCATGCTGCGTGGTGCATTTGCTCTGAAACATTACCTTGCAAACACTACTAATCTTTGTGGCATAGCAAGTTCTTAGTTGATTTATTGTATTATTGGGTTAAATAAGAAAATCAGGGACTCTAGTGCAATACTGCAGTAGGTAGAACGATAGTTTTTAAGGGAATCTGGCATGGGAAAACACACAGATTTCAATGCAGGATTCTGCAGGAGAAGCTCTATTAACTGATGCTTTTTGAAACGCATATTAAGCATGTTGAACTGGCCAGTGGGTTAGTGTGTAACCAGACCACTCCATAAACAATTTAAGAATCTCGGTCCTTGAGGGAAACTTTAAAACTGAGAATGAAAGGAAGGTTTGGGAGTATAAATTAATGAAAACTTTCAACTCTCTGGAGAAGGGACTGAACCTGGGCCTTGGATTTATGGCAAATTATATAGATTAAGAACTGCCTGCACCCAGCCAGAAATACCAACATCTGTAGAGACACTGGGCCAGTTAATCACATGGAATTCCATTCACTTCACACTTCAGTAACTTACCCTAATTTATATCAAGTCACTTTGATCCACATTATCCTGTACCTTATCTGTTTGTATCTGTTTGTCCCTTGCAGCTGTTTTGGCTGTTCACAGTTCCACCCACTTTTGGGCATCCAACAATCATCATATTTTCATTCAGGCTTGAATGCGTAGTCACCCAGTGTCTGACTGTGCAAAGTTTGGGAATTCTGGGCATCAAACCAATAAAAATCAATAGTTGAAATTTGATTGGCTGTTGGTGGTAAAACTGCACTCCCCTAGTGACCAAGTGTAAGAAGTTTGGGGTCCCTGGTGTTATTACTGTGAGAATGGCAGCAGGTTGAATTTCCTTCAAATCAATAGGTAAAATCTGATTGGCTGTTCACAGCTCCGCCCACTTTTAGGCATCTAGCAATCATCATATTTTCATTCAGGCTGAGCCCATGACTATGTGATTCAAGTTTGCGGAGTGTCGCCTCAAAGCTGTAAGATTGGCAGCAGTTTCAATTTCCCCATTAAAGTCAACAGGTGAAATTTGATTGGCTGTTGTTGGCCCTTCTCACTTTGGGGTCATCCAACAAATGTCGCTGTTTCGGGATGACCCCATGATTATGTTATTCAAGTTTGGGGGCTGTAGTTTCAAAGCTGTAAGAGTGGCAGCAGTTTGAAAATCTTCCCTGTCAAAGTCAATGGGAAAATTGGGGGGTTCAGAAGGGCGCCACAAAAAGACGGGGGGTGGGATCACTTAGAAAAGCACAAGCAACCTGCTCCGCTATAGGGTGAAGAAGTATGGAGAGTTTGGGTGTTGTACCCCTAAAACTGTAGGAGGAGTAGCATTTAGAAAATGGGGGACGCTAAGAAGAAGAAGAAGAAGAAGCGGAAGAAGAAGAAGAAGCGGAAGAATAAGCTGAAGTCGAAGAACAGTATGTTGGGGTTTTCAACCCAACATAATAATCTATAAAAAAACTGTTCACAAGGAAAGGCAATATCACATATTGTATAGGAGGCAATTCACCTTTAAACCGGAATATCTCTTTAATGCAGAAATGTTATATATCTGGAAAAACACCCACTGCTAATAGGCAAGGAATCTGATATATATATAATAAATATAATAAATTCAAAGAACCATGGATACAGTATACCCAAGAGACAGACAAAATCACTCAACTGTTTGCCTCAAAAATATGAAGATAGGTATCACTTTTAAATTGCCAGGTTAAGTCATTCATCCCATGAGTGGCTCAGTCTGCCAAGCATTTCTCTATTCCAGTAATGTTAATAAGAAACACTACTAGGGGTATGAAGGTTCATTTTGCAGCAGGTTTATGGTTTCATACTACTTGCCCACCTCAGTTAGCGTAATGGCATACCAAGTGCAGTACAAAGGTTGGATGTAGTGCTAGAACTGGATATTATTCATTGTCAAGCCACTGATTTCCAATAACACGGGTTTTGCAATTGAATGTCTTGTGTAGCTGAAAACCCTTACATTAAAAGACATGATATAAATTATAAGTGGAGAAAAAGGCACACAGACAAAGTCAACAGGTACTATAGTCACGGTCTTGGAAATTAATTTTCTTCCAGTTTTCTTCTGGGGCTTTTCTATCTTAGATCAATTAGTGTTTAAATTACTCTTGCATAGTTTAGAAGCCTTCAGTGCTCTCAGCTGTGCATGAAAGTAACAGAAGCCTTTGCATTTCTGAGAAGGTACAATTTACAGTGTATTGAATTTTAAATTAAATTTAAAAAGTTATACATGGACATAGCCCTTTGATATTTACATAGCATACTCATTTGTAATTTTGCTTTCCAGGTCTTGCCATGAAGCACAGCTGATCAACTAGATTTATATATATGATCAAATAGAAATTCTTGCGGTGGCACATCAATTTTTAGTTTATTTTTTTCAAATCCAGTTATGCTACTACTGTAATCTTTAATTAAAAAAAAAAAAATTAGTTCCAGAATGTCCACAGATGTTTATGAAAAGTTTACACTGCTTGAGTGAGCTTGAGATATATGATATTATCTGTACAGCAACTAGAGCACAGCAATTAGAACAGATACATTTCAGTTATATTTATCAACATCTTTAAAGGGCACCGATCACTCTAAAATTGTGTTGTGCGGGCCAATAAAGACCATTTTCTGGTAGGGGGGAAACAATATATTTTCTTTAAAAATTTGCCTCCACCAGCACTAGGCTACATGCACTGGGAGGGAGCTCCTGGTGTGGGTGGCCATATTGTATAGCATGCAGGCACATAATGAGTGAGTTTTCCTGCTTGCTCATTAGGCTCATGCATCTGACACTGACAAGGTAGATGTGCCTCACAAGCTTACTTCACACGCATGTGATTTTTTAATTATTTTTCTTCAGCAGCTCTCTAGTTTGGATTTCAACCACTGTCTGGTTGCTAGGGACCAATTTAACCTAGCAACCAGGCAGTGGTTTGAAAAAGAGGAAGAAATATGAATAGAGGAAGGCCTAAATAGAAAGATGACTAATGAAAAGTAACAATAACAATACATTTGTAGCCTCACTGAGCAATAGTTTTTTGGTTGCTGGGGTCAGTGATTCCTGTTTGAAAGCTACAAGGAGTCAGAAGAAGAAGAAGGCACATAATTCAAAAACTATAACAAATAAAAAATGAAAACCAATTGAAACAGTGCTAAGAATAGGCCATTCTATAAGAATCAAAAGTCAATTAGAAGCATGTGCGTCACCTACCCCTTCCTGACAGCAGTTTATAGGACAGTGCTTACAGGACTAACATAGGACAGTGCCAAACTGGGCCTCTGGGAAACTAGAAAAAGGACAGTATGCTCTATTCTGAAAATGTCTGATTAAAATGTAAGGGCCGTATAGATCAAGCTGGGTCAAACATTTTATGATGGAAAATGGAATGAAAAGTGGCAAAGTTGGGTATTGCTTACATGTGATTTTAAAGCCATTCATCGCTGATAACTAAAATTAGCTGCCACAATACATTACAAATGACAGAGAGGGTTTTTTTTAGTAGCTTAATAATGGGTGAGTGCAAAGGACCTCTTGTTTGTGTCTCTATAGAGCGTGTGAGACTGAGAGAGGCACATACCATAAACAGTTCCTTCAGCATATCAGGCACATAATGGTGTTGTGCCCAGTGTTAAAACTTTTATGTAACAACTCCCAGCTATGATACTTTAAAGTTAATTACGAACCTCACTTTAACTAAGGGTGAACTTCCATTGTGTGTCCGTAAGACTACAGATAAATGGCCAAATGAGAATGGTGTGGTGTAGAACTGTTACTAGCTCTGGAAATGAGTTCACCTTATATTATTTATGTCCTAGGTTTATAAATGACCCTTACTGATCCTCTCGGCTATATTAATATCCCAACTTTTGTAATCTATACCACAGGGACAAAAATAATACAGTATTCCTAAACCGAGGGGCAGTAAATTAGATAGCCATAAAACACTGAACTCAATTGTAACCATATCACAGTTCCCTGGTTAGTATTAAAAAATGCTTTATCCCAGACTGTCTCTGAGCAAAGACCAAATACATACAGATGCATACTATTTTAAATTTATAACTCTTTATCGACTGACTTTAAAAGTGACTCTAATTATCATAACAAGTCAGTATATAATGGTAAATCATCAAGCTGATTTAGGCTGTAAAACTGGAGTACTCTAAAGTCATAAATGGAGCACTGAGCTTTACGAAAATGAATACTAACAAAATGCTTTGAAAATGTAGTATAATGGTATAACAATTCTGGTCTATTTAATACAATGGAATGCAGGACAGATAAAGCAGATTCACTTTAGGACTGCATTCATATACCCACTATTGCATTGTGGTTAAAAACCCTTACATTCACATGGTTTAACTCTGTAAAAATCAAAATAAGAAACAAATGATTGATCAATGTTTGGTCTGAAAAGTTTGGCAGTCAGAACCAAGGGCAAATGAAGGGCACTTGCCCTTGAACCCTGAACTTTGCAGGGCTGCTTCAAGGTACCAGTGGGCCCTGGGCAAAATTTTATTGGTGGGCCCCCACTGCCCAGAAAAATTTATGATAGAATAACCCTCAAGCATGAAAAGTTCAATATACTAAGGCAGACGGTTACTGAAGTAGACATGGCCCCCAGGTGTGCCTCCATGTGAGCAGAAAAATTACAAAATGTGATGCCACAAGAAAAAAGGCAAATACATTAAAATAACTATACTATAGAGCTTTACCAGTTATGAAAATGAAGGGTCTGCCATCTCTGTAGAATGCTTCTGCCAAAAGTTATCCCAGATGAAAGGTGTGCTAGTGGGCCTTGGGCAAATGCCCCTTTTGCTCATTTATTTAAATGGCCCTGGACCTTAGGGAGGTCCCCTGAACTGCAACATAGCCTTGCAAGTTTCAGATATTGTTGCTAATTTCATTAGGCATATCCAATCTGCATTCTTGAGCTCCTCATTTTCCTGCACACTTTCTACAAGCAAGCATGTTGTGCATTGTACTTTAGCAATAGGTGGAGACTCCTAAAAAAAACCCTTAAAAATCAAGAGTCCAAACTTTCAATGATCTATTCAAATCAAAGTTTAAATAGAAATTGTTTTATCACTTCACAAACTCAAAAGTTCTCAAGTGGGAACTAAAGTGGGAACTTGAGCTTAAAATATGTTTAAAATGTAAGTTCTGTTGGCAACAACATTGCCAAAAATGGCACAAAGCTCGCTGTGTTTTAATTTCATACATGTAAACCAGGGATCCCCAACCTTTCTTACTCGTGAGCCACAGTTAAATGTAAAAAGAGAGCAACACAAGCATCATAAAAGTTCATGGAGGTGCCAAATAAGGGCTGTGATTGGCTATTAGGCAGCCTCTATGCACACTTTCAGCTTACAGGGGCTTTATTTGGTAGTTGATCTTGTTTTTATTCTACCAAAACTTGCCCCCAAGTCAGGAATTCATAAATAACTACCTGGTTTGGGGGCACTGAGAGCAACATCCAAGGGGTTGGTGAGCAACATGTTGCCCCCGAGCCACTGGTTGGGGATCACTGATGTAATGGTGATGCTTAGGTTTATCCTCTAGGCCAGTGCTGTCCAACTGGCGGCCCCTCTGTGTGGCCCCCCACCTGTCTGGCTGCTTTGATGGCTTACTCTTGTGTAAGCTCTAAATGGTATCAGTACTGAGATTAACTGGCCCCCTGCATGGTTCTCACCTCAGATTCAGGCTGTAATCAGGCTGTATTGTTTAAATATGTAATCCCCTGTGTTGTTCACACCTTTTAATCTCTGCATTGTTCACCCCCTGCAGTGTTCACACCTCAGGCCCAGGCTGTAATCACCCATATTGTTCCCCTGTTCACACCTCAGGAGCAGTAGAAACCCACAAATAATCCCTGCACTCTACAAAAAGAACGTATACTGAGGTGGTACTGCAATTAAAAAGTTTTTTAATATATAGTTATTGTGCAGACTGTTGGAGCAGTGCCAGCATTGTGTCACTGTAGGCTGCCTGTGTGTGCCATACACACAGGCAGCATAGGGCAAGCAGAGTATGGCACACACAGGCAGGGAAGGCAGAGTATGGCACACACAGGCAGAGTATGGCACACACAGGCCAAGTATGGCACAAACCAGCAAAAAATGGCAAACACAGTGAAAGTATGGCACACGCAGGCAGGGTAGGGAAGGCAGAGTATGTAACACACAGGCAGGGTAGGGAAGGCAGAGTATGGCACACACAGGCAGGGTAGGGCAGGCAGAGTATGGCACACACAGGCCAAGTATGGCACAAACCAGCCAAGAATGGCACACACAGTGAAAGTATGGCACACACAGTGAAAGTATGGCACACAGGCAGGGTAGGGAAGGCAGAGTATGGCACACACAGGCAGGGTAGGGCAGGCATCTGCTGTAAAAACCCAGTGGGTGAGCTTTAGCCCATGGGATAAACCCACGTAAATGGGATTTTCTTGGAGCTCGTTGGGATTAGTTCCAAGAATTCCTTTTGTTTATTTGCATATGTATGAGGCAGTGAATTTCATACATGGAAACACCATAGTCTGTTCAAGAAAAATCCTTGTATCATTCACTCTTTTCCAAAAAGACAAATGATAAACCATAAGAAAAATTGTTGAACAAACTGCACATGCTCAGTGTGTGAGAAGAATGTTGTATGTTTTTAGTGTCTAAAATCTTGCTATTCATATTTTTATTATAATTGTATTATTGTCTAAATGCAATTTTTATTGTAGCATATATGTGGCTTTTGCAGCATGATAACATTGAAACCTGGCTCTAGGGGTTAATAACCAATAAAAAAAAAAAATTCCTGTATTATTTTAAATAGTCATGCATGCACATGTATATACAGTTAATTTGTACATTATGTACATTGTAGTCAAATTTTGCTATCAAAAATATTTTATATTATTTTATTTAAATAACTCATTTGCAAACTTTTTTGTGTATTCCCCTCCTATACATTGAGGTACCACTTCTCCTTACACAGTTTCATTTAACAGCCTGAAAACTATAGGCCTGTTAGTCTGACATCAGTGGTAGGAAAGCTTTTGGAAGGGGTAATAAGGGATAGGGTACTTGAATACATTACAAATCATGATACTATAAGTTTGTGCCAGCATGATTTTATGCGTAATAGATCTTGCCAGACTAATTTAATTGTCTTTTATGAGGAGGTAACTAGGAAACTCAATGCTGGAATGGCAGTTGATGTCATCTACTTGGACTTTGCTAAAGCGTTTGATACAGTACCTCACAGAAAGTTAATGATAGAGTTGAGGAATATTGGCCTAGAACATAATATTTGTAATTGGATAGAGAACTGGCTGAAGGATAGATTACA
Organism: Xenopus tropicalis; assembly: GCF_000004195.4. Lineage (NCBI taxonomy): Eukaryota > Metazoa > Chordata > Amphibia > Anura > Pipidae > Xenopus > Xenopus tropicalis. The sequence goes on from NC_030679.2 coordinate 100,887,068, forward strand.
AAGAGTGGTTGTAAATGGAACATTTTCTAATTGGACCAGTGTTGTTAGTGGAGTACCGCAGGGGTCAGTCCTTGGTCCTTTGCTTTTTAACTTGTTTATTAATGACCTGGGGGAGGGCACAGAAAGTACTGTTTCTATTTTTGCTGATTATACTAGTGTGTGCAAAACGTTCCATGCAGGATGCTGTCACTTACTAAAGCAAATAAAGTGCTGTCTTGTATAAAAAAGGGCATTGACTCAAGGGATGAGAACATAATTTTGCCCCTTTATAGGTCCCTGGTAAGGCCTCACCTTGAGTATGCAGTGCAGTTTTGGGCTCCAGTCCTTAAGAAGGATATTAATGAGCTGGAGAGAGTGCAGAGACGTGCAACTAAACTGGTTAAGGGGATGGAAGATTTAAACTATGAGGTTAGACTGTCGAGGTTGGGTTTGTTTTCTCTGGAAAGAGGCGCTTGCGAGGGGACATGATTACTCTGTACAAGTACATTAGAGGGGATTATAGGCAGTTGGGGGATGTTCTTTTTCCCATAAAAGTGATCAATGCACCAGAGGCCACCCCTTTAGATTAGAGGAACAGAGCTTCCATTTGAAGCAGCGTAGGTGGTTTTTCACGGTGAGGGCAGTGAGGTTATGGAATGCCCTTCCTAGTGATGTTGTAATGGCAGATTCTGTTAATGCCTTTAAGAGGGGCCTGGATGAGTTTTTGAACAAGCAGAATATCCAAGGCTATTGTGATACTAAAATCTACAGTTAGTTGATGTTGGTATATAGGGTTTATGTATGTGAGTGTATAGATAGGTTGAAGGGTTGAACTTGATAGACTTGGTATTTTTTCAACCCTATGTAACTATGTAACAGAACCACTTCCCTTGGTGTACAGAAGACATGAGTAAACGAATAAAGAGATTTATGCTTAACTTGATACTCCTACTTGCAGAACATAACTATAGTGATGTACTCTGGGTGCTGCATTCCTTAATTTATACAAATAAAGCAGTACATTTATGACCCAGTTGTGTGTTAATAAACCATAAAGCTTCTTAATGAGCCTGACTCATTACATCAAGTTATGTCATAGCATCACAGCTTTACTTTTTATGGACACTTCAGATCACTTCCAGACCATAAGCCATATAGTCCTTATATATTATTTATCCTTGCTGCTGTTTTTACTATATCTGGTATAGTGCTTGCAAGCTTGAAATGTGTTTGCCTGTAAATAATTTATTATTGTTTGATTAGCACTTTAGCCTGTGTCCATGATTAAGCTGACAATAAAGATGGGGGTAGTTGTACACGTATCTGACCCGTTATCTGGAAACCCATTATCCAGAAAGCACCGAATTATGGGAAGTTCATCTCACATAGACTGCACTTTAATCAAATATTTCACATTTTAAAAAATATTTCCTTTTTCTCTGTAATAATAAAACAGTACCTTGTACTTGATCCCAACTAAGATATAATTCATCTTTATTGGAGGTAAAACAACCTGTTGGGTTTATTTAAAGTTTAAATGATTTTTGACTGGATTAATGGAGAGTTATGGAAATTAATTAAGCTATACATTTGTTAACTGATTTGAGAGTCATCATGATATGAGTGAATCAAAATGTGTTTTTGTTCTTTACTCCTCTTTTACAATGTTAGCAAGGGGTTCAGAACCAAATATATACATAGTAACAGGTTAAAAAAAAAGACACACATCCATCAAGTCTAGCCATATATGTCTATATGAAACCTGCCTAACTACTAGCTGATCCAGAGGAAGGCAAAAAAACCCATCTGAAGCCTCTCTAATTTGCCGCAGAGGGGAAAAATTCCTTCCTGACTCCAAGATGGCAATCGGACCAGTCCCTGGATCAACTAAAAGCTATTTTCAATAATCATGTATTTCCTCATTTGCCAAAAAGCCATCCAACCTCTTCTTGAAGCTATATAATGTTTCAGCCAGTATGTATAAGGGTATACGGGGCTTGCATATTTTTACATCCCAGGTGCATGCCTTACATTTATCCACATTAAATTTCATCTGCCACATAACTGCCCAGATTGTCACATCCTGGATTGATTAATTGGGCTGCATAATTTTGTGTAATCTGCAAACACTGATACATAATTTATAATACCCTCCACTAAAATCATGTACCTCTTTAAATGATACATCCTTCTGGTTAAATATCATATTTTTTATTTCAATAACAATTTTTTTTATTTTATTACCATAGTTCAGACAGCATATTATTTATCTTTTTGTACTAATAACATTTGCAATATATTATGTTGTCTGGGTTTCAGTTTCCATTTGTTCTGATGATATTATAAACCAATTTACAGTTATGAATATTTGTAACTCAGCTGGGTACCAAGTAAATTTTTAATATTTGGAGATTAATCTTGTGTGTTTGAGAATGTTTACTGTGTTCTCGTTAGATGTACAAATGTGCAACAGTTTATTAGTCTTTCAAGCAACCTGCTGTGGGAACTTTGTAGCTACCGCTAGCTCCAGGGTTGTAGTGGCTCCAGATCTTCTTAGTGTTCCTTTATTGGAAGAAGCAGCATAGATGCATCAGCAACCATGGGGAAGTGCAGCAGTGTATTTTGACATGAATTCCTTAATGAACTGCATCCATATGGGCTCTCCATTGTGACCCTTGCTGTTGCACATGGAAAAACCCAAACCCCAGGAGGAGTGACAGGACTTCGGTCTAAGCATAGTCTTCAGCCTATAACAGCCACCTTTGGCCTCGGATCTGGCCCTGAAGTATTCGGGTGCCGACAGGTCTTACCTCATGAGAATCCTGGCACTTAGGGTTGCCAGCTATCCAGGTCAAAACCTTCTGCTTGGTATTTAATGTTCTGAAAACCAGGCAAAAACCCTCCAAATTGTGTTCGGCAGATGAAATATCCCTGCCCCTGATATCATCACGCGACCAGAAAACGTCAAATTGTGATTATGTAGCATGATGACATTGGCGGTTTTCGTGATAACGTGTCTTCCCAAATGTTTGGCCTTACACATAGTTATGCATTAAGTTTCTCTCCTTTTCTCTCTGTACTTTCTTAGCCCCCTTTTTGCAGCGGTCTCTTATTTTCTCAAGCTTTTCCTTATTAGTCTCCCAGAAATATTGATTTTCTAGGCCTGGCGCTCTGTGTTGTGCTAATGATAATTTAAGGTAGGGTCTTTGTAATTTTAGTTTATTGGTACTTTGGGATTTCTTCCCCCAGCAAAAGGTTCTGGTTTATCCTACTTTTATGAGTCTTTTTTTCTAATGTGTTTTAGGAGTTGGTGCACAATCCTGGCTACACACTGAGGTTTCAGTTGATTGATTTGCAGTGGAGGGGAAGAGTAGAACAATGGCTGAAACCACTGACTGTAATAGAAAAAGCAGAAGAATTCCTGGGGCTTATTTATAAACTTTGCACAGAATTATTTGCACAGTGAACATATTTGCTCTGCCTGTGTTTATATTTATAAAGGTGGAAAAGATTGGTGCATTTAATGTGCAAACAACATTTTTAAATATGGCAAAATTGCAAATTGAGAATATTTATGTGAACACTCTTCGAATGAGTTACACCTCAACTTTAGTGGTAGAAAAAATATTTGCTAAACTGATTTTGCAAATTCCAGATTTGTATTCACAAACTGAAAATCGTTGCTACATTTTTGCACAATAAACACACACAGGGCATGTTTACACAAACTGCAATCTCATTTGCAAATTTGTGTGTGCAATGCAAGTGTACCTGGCTGGGGAGTGTACTTCTGAAATATTTATAGAAAGTCAGGGCATGGGGTAAAATTGAAATGCCAGAGGTGCTGTTGTAAACTGCCATGGACTGGTGCTTTATATTGCTCCTGCATAGGGCTTTTTGGGCCACTGTGTATGTGGAATGCCAGAGCACTCTCTATCAGATATGCTTCTCTTCCCACATCCAGGTGCAATGTCTATATTGTCTGTACCGTATAAGATTTTCTTTCTTTTCAGTATAAACAAATATGTCCCCTATATGAGCCAATAACCAGTACAGACAATTTTATCATAATGTTTCTTTTATTGTTTTTTTGTGGAGCACATGAACCATAACATAATGCTTTGAATCTTATACAAGCTTTACAGTGTCTGTACTGGACAGTCTTCCAAATGTGCTCATGTCCAACAAGTGTTCTACTTTGTTTGCATTTAGCCATCAGTCAGCGACTCATCCCGGAAAATAAAATATTTCTCAACTTCCCAATCCCAATCCCAATAGCTTTGATCAAATTATTGGAGGGAGAAAACTGAAAGCAGATAACTGGTGGGTAACTAACTTGTACCAATGCAAATGTACCAATTGTACAAAGCACTGTGATAAAATTTAGAACATATATGAATGACACTCCCCAAAGTGCACTCTGCCATCAAGACTAGTTTATATTATAGCTGGAATCACTTTCCATGTCTGTATGTGTTGCAATTTTTTTACCATCTTTATTAGAGAAATGTGTACACATAGATCTTTCCACAAGAGTCCACAATTTTTGGTAAAACTTTTTTTGTAACACCATGTAGCCAGGCTCATGCAAATCTAGATTTAGCACAAATAAAGAGGTACATATGCTCATAAGAAGAAAAGGTTTTCAACAAATCTCACCCGTAGTATAGTTGGGCCCAGGTGCTCATGCCCCAGACCTTCAGCTAGAGGGAGCCATCATGGATACATCACAAACAATAGGCAGGCACTCCGGGATTTCAAGTAGAAAAAATGGCAGAAGTTCACAAAAAGTGATGTGTTATTAACTAACACATGATACAGCAAGCCTTTTGTGAACTTCTGCCATTTTTTCTACTTGAAATCCCGGAGTGCCTGCCTATTTTGTTTGCGATGTACTCATGCAAATCTATATGCCAAACGTCCTATAAAACACTGCCAGTCTATTTATTTTATTTGGATATTCATCCCTATTACTTTAATGATGGAGGGCCGCCACCAGAAATCACGGGGCCCATCCTACTAGTTGGTGACACACTTATCCATTGTATTAGCCCCATTTAGGTTTTGTTCATTACCAATTCTTCTAACTCTAAGGGGCATGTTTGCTAATCCATGAATGCTCTTGAATGCTCCCAGCGTATTTTCGCCGAATTTTTTCGATGCCCGCACAACTTTTTTGTATGCTTTTTCGTTCGATTGCGCGAAAAAATCGGAAAGGTTTTCCCGCTGTTTACAATCGTTCGGTACGAAAATTTAATGACTTTCGGATTGCCAATACGATATTATTGTGACTAATACAATTTTTTCATAAGCATTTTCATGATATTTGAAATCTTCAGAAATTATCGTATCCAATCTGAATTTTTCCCATTCGGGATTCGAACTCGTGTTTTAATGAATCGGCCCCTAAGAAACAGTTTTTTAGGGATACCACTTATTGTTCTTAGTATGTTGCTCCTATCAAATCATGGATAAATTTACATTCACCAGGTCTGGAATATAAATTTGTTTCGGTTTTGCCTTTTATATTATATACCCTCACGTCAACTATATTCTGTGTGACTTTAATTTTAAAGCTGATTATTAATGAATGTAAGGAACATGAGTTATGTTTTCCTTTGCGCAATTACAGATCATAAAAATATGACTCACATATTGCAGGCAGATAATTCCGTAGAAGCAAACAAGCAGATATCTGACCAATGTGACCAACCTTGTACTGTGCCAAATCAGGCTGATCTGGGGGCCAATAATTGGATCATAGTGGGGGTCAAGCACCCCATTTAAAGGGGACCTGTCAGCCAGCTTGCCAAAATAACAGTGTTTAGAAAATGGCACCGGCCTGCTGGCTGTGACTGTAAATTCGAAGAGTGAAGGGGGAAAAAAATTAAATAATTAAATGGTGTAAGTAAAGTTTATTTTGCTGAACTACCATGCTAGAAAAGGATTGGGTATTATTTTTTAGGGTGACAGGTCCCTTTTAAATAGCTGATAAGATTCTTAATGAAGGTCCAAGTTGGCAACTTATATTTATCCCTGTATTGCCAGCTTAAGCAATGTTGGGCATTATGCTGTCAATATCACAATGCAACTGTAACAGAATGATTTCGGGTCTATAATGTACATGCCTATGAACATGTGTATTTAGGGGTTAAATCTTTAAACTAAATTTCTGTTCAGTGCTGTCTCTTCTACTACTCAATTCCCTGAATAACCTGCTGTTAAGATACTTTGACAGAATCAGATGAAACAACTCAAATCAAATTACAAATAACCTCCAATAAAACACCAATAACCTCTACATATGCCTTTGAAATAATGAAGAATTTTATTACACATAAAACATCTTACACAATAAAACCTGACACATTATTAGCGGTGATTAATATAAATTCTTTTACTGTGTAATAAGTATTCTCTTTGCGGAGATTTGGCTGTTGGCTAGGAATTTTAAATGTAATTTAGTAGAGTAAGGCTAAATAAAAAGAAGAAAAATATGAATATGATTGCGACTCAAGGTTCTGAATGGTACATCAGTCTCTGCCACAGTGGAGCGTACAATCTAAGGTCCCAATCACAGACACAGTAGGGTGACTAATCAGGAACCAGTAAACCTTCTTGTATGTTTTGGAGTATGGGAGAAAAACGACACAAGATGGGGAGAACTTACCAGCGGTGAGAAGGGGGAGACAAGGCTGGTAGTGAAGACAATGGAACCCAGAACCGGCATAGGAACACCAACAAATATTATTATCATTATTATTATTAACATTTATTTATAAAGCGCCAACATATTCCGCAGCGCTGTACAATAAGTGTATTAAACAATAACTGCATGTGGAAGTGCAGAAAGAATAGACAATATGTATTTGAGCTCTCCTACATACACAGGGGCATATTTTATTACAGGGTGAAAATAAAGGTCACTGCAATCTGAGTAAAATCCCACAGCTTTTTATACATTGTATAGGATTTCTAGGGACATAGTTATCCAAAGGTGCCCTTTCACAGTGGTGTAATCTCATCCAAAGTATAATCCGAGGGAGAAGGTCCAACACGCCAACCACCCCTGTTTCAGCAAAGAAAAAATCTGAATCTGAAAATCTCAGATCTGAATCTCTAAATAGAAAAGAACCACCTTCTCTAATAAGGACAATCTAAGGGATTTTTTTTATACCTTACAACCACTGTAAGACTACCGAGATACTGTATTTTAAAGGGGTACTCCAAACACAATTTAAGATTTCAGAAAATAAAACATAATTTCAAGCAACTTTGTCATATACATCAGTTTAAAAATATGCAGCCTTTTTTATTTTTAATGTAATAATATGGTTAGGAACAGTTACCTAAGCCTAACCCCCCCTGGCTGACTACTTAATGATTTAAAAAAAAAAAAAAAATGAATAAAAAAAATGTAACAGCAGTCCACTGTCCTCAGCCCTTATATAGCCTGCATCCTATAAATCCCACAATTCCCTGCACACGATAAGGAAAGGAACATCACAGGGCAATGCATTGTATAGTTCCTGCAGGCTGTCTGTAAGCTGGGGAGAAGTTGTTACAATTTGTAACGTAAGTGTTTTATTCCCTCCTCCCCTGCAAGGATTTCAAATGATGCAGAAAGGGAAGAACTGTTTTGCTGGATTTCAGCAAATAAAAATGGTATTTATTCATATTTTTTGAAGAAACAGATTACAGCGATAGTCATATTAGGGGTTTCTGTGTTCTATGGGGCTCTTTAACAAATCATATATTCATAAAGCACATATACCACAGCGCTGTAGAATTACTGGCCTTTCCATACTTTGTAGAATAAGATACAGGCATTATACATTTGTAGCACTTCTGTATTTTCATTTTGAAACTCACAGGGGCTGATAAACACTAATCTCTATCTATGCTTGTTAAGCAGTTAAACACATTCTGCTAAACTGACACATCTATCTGCACTGATTCATGTGTGAATATTCCCGACATTCAGAAAAGTGTTAGTAAATAGAATTTAGATAGGAAGGCATACCTCTGGACTCCCCATTTCAGACATGTATAAATCTGCCTGTTATCTGCCTGTTTGTACACATGAACACATTCAAAATAAAATTCATAAAAGTCATATACTATATAATACATAAGATCACATGACAGCTTAGCCCTGAGCCAGATATTCTATACTTGTCAGTGTTCTCAGTTAGTTGTGACTTTCCTTTCTTTTAATTTTTCTTGTTCCTTATGGTAAAAACCTGCCATATTGAGAAGAAAATGACAAATGATGCGCAGCAAGCCATTGAATGTACGCACGAGAGAACAGAATGGTGTCTCTATTGTATATTCACTAAACGTAGAAAAGGCATGGACGGTCCTTTGGTATGGCTACCAAGTCAAATAATAAGGATATCTCTACTTGTTCTAACAGATTGATGATTCAATGAATCATCTATTTGAAATGCACCCATTTAAACGCAATGGGTATCCCATGAATGTGGAGAACTCTGTATGGGCAGGCGCTAAGGGGGCATCTTTATTACATTTTGATGATGGGGTTTGTAATGAAGTCAGAAAATGCGAAAGAGATCTTACTCTTGCTTGTTTTTTGTTTAAATAAGGTTTCCTTGCAAGTTTTAAAAAAGGTAACTGATAAATATGCCTCTTATTGTACAAAAAAAATACATGGTGTAAAAATGACTTCCTCTAATTAACTTTATTGAGAAAAAAACGGCAGCTGTAGGATTTCTAATGAGAGAAATTCACAGTTCACAAAAGTGATGTAAACACACACATATATATATATATATATATATATATAATAGATTGATAGAAAGCACTCACGGCATATAGAGATAAAAAAACTTTTGTTTTATCTCTATATGCCGTGAGTGCTTTCTATCAATCTATTGTCTACATTTTTTGGTTAGCACCCGGCTAGTGCTCATGTAATGGTGAGTGCCGATTTCCTTTGGATTATATATATATATATATATATATATATATATATATATATATATATATATATATATATATATATATATATATATATATATATAGATAGATAGATAGGCAGATAGTAACAAAACAGAGCTCAACTGAATCTTCTGTTTTGTTACATTTAACAGCATACAATGTTGCGCTTTCCTGAGACACAACCTCCTGTATATAGTTGTTATATGCCGTATTTATGTTATATGTGTATATATTCCCTTTTATTTTTACTTTTTTGCAAATTCTTTTGTTTATTCACAACTTTGGTGTTTTCCCCCAATGATTGACTTGTGTTGATGATGTCATTTGGAGGGAGAGCAAAGAGATAGATGACTATATAATATATAAAAATGTGTTGGAGCCTATGAATACATTGTATGCTGCATTTAGGGGAGTTTTCCAGGACAAGAAAACTTCATGCGGTGACAAGGTCGGCAAACCACTAACAATATTGTTTTAGGTTCAGTGCAATGCATAGATGTTACTGCTCCCTTTTTTTTTAAAGAAAATGCTGTCATAAAGTCAAAGGAACTACCTAACATTATAAATATATTGCTTAATTAAATTCTACTAACACTATAATACACTATAATGCACTATAATGCAGATTGCTTATTTAGTTTTTATGGCCATGAAATGGTTTGCATTTGAGAATATATCTTATGTGATTAAACATCTGGCAGTCTCTGGTAACTGAAATGTGATGTGACCATTGTAAACAAAGTTATAAAACATGTAACTTATTTCTCGTCTTTCTATTCTCTTGCCTCCCTTAATTTAAAAATAGCATCTTATCTTCAGAATAGCAGATGGGAAATACAACTTACTCCCAGGGGACACAATTCAGTGCACCCAACACAAATATTTGAATCTGTCTGGCGATACACTTTACAGAGTAAGCAAACTGGAGCCTCAGGCTTCAGTCTGGAGAACACTGACTTGCTGCAGCGTGGAGATGGATCATGTTTAACCTCGGCAGAGTTCTAGTTCAGTGCATATTAAAGTATATGTTTACATGTTATTTAGCAAATAAATAGCAGAGGTCGAAAAATGTATACAAACGAAAAATTGAAAAAATTAAAGAAAAAGACAACCCCTTTATATTGGAAGTACGATATTGAAAATTTTCCTTCACAGCCTTGATTGGTTAATGAATTATATATACCTGATTATAGTTGCAATCTAGGAAAGTGACCTGTTAATTATAAAGTGTACGTGCTTAAATAATGCACAATTTCAAACCCACAATTAATCTGTGAATGAATCACAGTATATGAACTCATTTATTGATTTTAAAGTGCACTGGACCCTATGTTGTAGAGTCCATTATTTCATTTATAACAGTGGCTCTGTATACATAATTATTTATTTATATAGAATGATACTGCTTATATTTATTGTATGCTATTTCCTCAGTATCATCTTGGTCCTAGTGAAGCAGATGTAATGTATTGCTGTAAATTTCTAACCTGTACATGTCAAAGCCTAACAACAGTCTACAGGTACGATTTGTTAACTCACCCCCAGAAACAGCTTAGTTAGTATACAAGGACTTACAATATCTTAAAAACATGAAGCTTTACTAAATCATTCATAACTGCAACATAACTCACTGAATTTATTTATTAAAAAGCTTTTTTTACCAATCATTGTGTTTCTTTTTATTTACACTACCATATTTATTACATGATCATAGGAACAAACAAATTGCTGCAGATATAATATTTCTAAATGGGTTTTCACAAATTATGAATGATACATACATATTTTCAAGGGTGACAACTTTAGCCCAATGAAATATCAAATAAGTGAAATTGGTTTTCTTAATTAGGAAATTCATTTATAAAAAATGGTTAAAACATTTACTAAGTAAATACAGGCTGACCTGTGTTTTAAAGTTATAGTCCACCAGTTTAAAGTTAGGTGGCATAAATAAAAGGCAGTTTAGCTCTTGGCTCAAAAATGCTGTTTGTCCCAAAGGTATTACTTGGAAAAAGAATATTGTTTCCACATAGACACCCACACTTGTCCTCACACAGGGGCCACACACTAATAACTCCCAGTATTCTCCCAATTGTGATATACTCACCAGGTATGCTTATAGGAACTGTCTTGTTAAAGTGCACAGGAATCTCTGTTGTGAAATAAGAGACCCTCGTCCCACCCCTACATTTGACCAACAGCCCCAATTTGTGTCCCAAATATAGACCGGCCTAAGGCAGGGTTAGGGCTCTGGCACACAGGGAGATTAGTCGCCCGTGACAAATCTCCCTGCCCGCGAACAGGGAGATTAGTCACGGGCGACTAATCTCCCCATGTGCCAGAGCCCTTAAGAGTTAAGAGGAATGACTAATAATGCAGTAAAGGGTTAATAATAAACATTTGAGAGAAATGAAAGGGTCATGAAATACACATAGCTGGAAGAGATAAGATTGTGCGATGTCTAGAAAACAGCCCCTTCACTTTAGGCGACAGTAAACAACACATCTAGTTCCTAAGGGCCGTGGCACATGGGGAGATTAATTGCACCACGACAAATCTCCGCTGTTGCGGGCGACTAATCTCCCTGCAGTGCCATCCCACCGGCTAGAATGTAAATCGCATTCCTTGAGAGGAAACTTCGGCATCGCGGCGCTGCATATGCCATCCCACCAGCGATTTACATTCTAGCCGGTGGGATGACACTGCAGGGAGATTAGTCGCCCGCAACAACGGAGATTTGTTGTGGCGCGATTAATGTGTCACGGCCTTTATTTCATGGGAACCTTAAGTTAGATATGGATAAAGATTAACTAATAGATTGTATGCTTTTAATATGAGATGTATCTGTAGCAAATGTTCCTGCCTTTTATGGAAATAGTTGCAAGGCTACTGTACTCTATGGTTTAAAGTCTGATAGTGAAGTTTTCAAGGGGTTAAATAAACTTATATTTTACTGTATATTCATGCACAGTTTCTGCCTGTGTGCCATACTCTGCCTGCCCCATGCTGCCGATGTGCCTTACTCTGCCTGCACTATGCTGCCTGTGTGTGCCATACTCTGCCTGCCCTATGCTGCCTGTGTGTGCCATACTCTGCCTGCCCTATGCAGCCTGTTTGTGCCATACTCTGCCTGCCCTGCCTGTGTGTGCCATACTCTGCCTGCCCTACCCTGCCTGTGTGTGCCATACTCTGCCTGCCTTATGCTGCCTGTGGGAGGTTAACCAGGCAGGGGTTTGTTCTGGGAGATTGTAAGCATTTGGAAAAAGCCAATATATATACACCTAAGGTGTGTAATTATATGCTGGGGGTTGCTGTGCTACCCACAGGGGAGGAGGAGGCATATAGATTTAAAGGTGTGTCTCATTTTGGTTTTTGCTCTGCTACCACCATTAATGTGTATGGTCTTAAAAGCTCTCGTGATAGCATGGGTATAGTTTAAAGTGGGTTCAGTTTAAAAAGGGGAGTGGTCAAAACTGGCTTTCATTATCGTCCCTCCTCCATGTAGGCCAGAAAAATTCCAGCCCTCTGTACTACAGAAGTTGGACAGCACTGCTCTATAGTATTACCAAGTGTGCTGTTACAGTATTTATGTAGAAATTTGTAGAGTTTTGCTTTTTAAAAAAAAATAAATGAATTTCAATATTTTTAATGTTTAAATGATATATTCACCCCATGACATAATTAAAATGACATGTCTCTGTTCCCCTGTACCACATGAACTTAACATCCGTGCCCACCTCTTTTTTATTATATACCCTTTAAACGTATCATACACTGGCCATTAATTAGGGCCTCATGGGGCCCCCTATACTGTACTTCCTGGGCCCCCTGCAGATGCAGGGTCTGCTTCCACTGTAGTTAAGCCCCTGGCCCTGGTATCTTATATCATTTTAGAAACTCAATTTCACTTCTGTATTTTTGCTTTGAAGCTTTTTCTCAAACCAGTTTGCTGCAATGGTGCACTTGCTAGATTAAAATAAAGCTTTTCTGACATTAAGAGCTCTATAGCTGGCCCTGTACAACTCTGCCTTTCATAAGCCATTTCAAATGAGACCATATTGTGATCACTGTTTCCCAGATGCTCTGTTGGTTGAATATTTAATACATTTTCTGCTTCATTTGATACCATCAGATCCAGCAAAGCCTCATTCATTTTGAGCTTGGTCTTACTCATCTAGGGACACGTATAGTAGCTTTTTAAGATGCTTATAGATCTGTTTCATTAAGCACCATTTCAAGTTTATTTCCCACAATCAATTTCTGGGTAACATTACCTTCTCTCAGAGTCAATTTAAATTTTTAGCTACATTTCATCTGCTAGAACCATACTTATAATGTCATTTTTTGCATATATAGTTACACAATAGTTGAGTTTGCAATAAGACCCAAATCCATATTCACTGACCATTTTTGTTAACAGCTTTGTCAAGAGTAAAGTTCTCATACATTATATTCAAAAACAAAGTTCTAGGGAATTCAGTACATAGTTAGTTTTGGAAGTTTTGCTGAGGTATATGATCTTCTGCTTTTTCCCAATCCCTGCACTAGGCAGGCCCATATGATCAGGATACAGAACACCTGTATACAGGGCAATTACCTGGGTGCTGGTTATAAACAAGTAAATGGACAAAATATACTGCAGCCTCAGGTTTTAGCATAAAAATCAACAATAGTATTTTTTTTGAAAGTCAAATGATTTGGTGACAAAGTGACCTTTCTCTGAGACAAACTAGAGGAAAATCAAAATATGTGGCTGAAATGGCAGATTTTCAATACATATGGTATAGGTATGTGAGTATGGTGTGTATATATACCATACTCACATACCTAAGAAATATATATATATATATATATATATATATATATAATATCGAACAAAAATGGGCCGCTCCACACAGGACTTGTTAAAAAACACCGTATTTTATTGAATGTGTTTCGGCTGCTTCTACAGCCTTTCTCAAAGTTGCTGCATTAGCAGCCGAAACGTCAGTTCTTGTTACACATTCAATAAACTACAGTGTTTTTTCATAAGTCCTGTGTGGAGCGGCCCATTTATGTTTGATTGTCTAAGAAGTACTGAGAGGACTGCACCCAGGTATTAAAAGACAGTTTATCGTGAGTGCCGACCTATTCGATCTTTATATATATATATATATATATATATATATATATATATATATATATATATATACATATACAGTATATATATATATATATATATATAGTCTTGACTCTCCTTCCTTTCATTAAGGTAATGACTTAAAAGGTGAATTATCATTGTAATGGAAAAATCCAATAGTCCAATACGCTTTAATGGATGTTTAATAAATCACAAAAGGTCTATTTTTTTTTTTTTTTTTTTTTTTTTTAGATATTTAATGACTTGAGTGCCTCAAGCTAACATATTTTAGTGCTGCAGATAAGTCACCCATGGTGTATCCCTGGTCCAGTTAGCCAATTCCAGCTTGCTGAGTCAGCAATTTCGATTACACAACTGCCAAGCAAAACAATTGCCCTAAATTTCAAGAGGACACAAATAATAACTTGAAGGCGATAAACCAATGATTTCTCTTAAGAAAAAAAAATTTAAAAATATATATATATATATATATGAAAAACATTTTTAAACCTTTTTTTTTTGGAAAGGATTGATTAAATAACAACTACAGGCTGCCAGCTTTTTTTTTATAGGTATGATAATCCCCCTTTGATACTTAAAGGGCAGGTAGTTATTCAAATAGGTAGAAGTATAATCTTGAAAGAAATTCGTATTACTAGGCAGGCAATGGATCTACCCTATTTGATAAAGAGGCATTTACTGAAAGAATACTAACCCACAGATTCGCGCACTGTATAAAAAGTCCACCTAGAGAAACTTTATAAATGATGCAGATACCACTGATTTCTAACTACTGCAGAAGGGCTACATATCCTGGGGTGGACACATGTTTTTTCCATATGTAGGGATCCAAAGATTTCGGCCCCTTAGGATGGGTTCCCCATCCTAACGGGAGTTTCCCTGCAGTTCTAGGTGGTGTGCTGAAGTATAAAATGGGATGGTACACATGCTGTGTAAGGTCTTTAGTCCTGGGACCCCCCTCTGTAAGAGGTTAGCTACAGGCTCCAGTTATAGTGTTCAGTCACTCTAGGAGTGAGATAATAGACAGGGTATCCAGAAAGGGCAGTGTGAAGCCCAAACAGGAGTTAAATGAGGTTAAGACCTACTGGCATTACTGGCCGGGGTTTAGGTACACTAAGTGGCCTGCTCAGGTGGTAGCTAGGGACCACAGAAAAGAGATTGCCTAAGCAAAGGGTATTCTTGGTGTGAGTATCAGGAGAGTCCAAAGGGAGTGTCTCTTGGTGGGAGTACCGGAGAGAGCCCTAAGAGAGGGTCTTCTGGCATGAGTACCAGGGAGAACTCTAAGAAAGGATCTCTAGGCAGGAATACCGGGGAATAAGCCTAAGTGAGAGGGTCTCCTGAGAGAAGTTAGGATAAAATACCTGAACCTACATGTCATAAGTCTGGATACTCTGTGTGAATGCAATAAACAAGTTCATCTGGTTAATCAGCACTTCCACTGTCCTGGTTAATTCCTCAAGGATTGGATCCTCAACTGCCTGGTAAGCAACCACCCCAAGGGGGGCAAGGTCCCGGGAGTTGCAGGGAGTCCATATACAAGGAGGACTGTGCAGAGTTTCCCAGGGAGGGGTGTTACAGTTCAAACCGTTCCTACCCTGGGTGGAGGCACGCCAAGTATAAAGTATACCTGCTCCCCCACAGTAAGCAGGGGCACAGGGCTCCTGTTAGTGCCACACACCGTAATTGCGTGTTAGAAGTAAAGCCTAAGCCAAAAGTGGGCTACACAAATTTCCTGTATTTCTGGAGCTTTAACATCCTCGAAAAACTGACTCAAGTCTCACGCAGCACTGGAAGTAAAAGGTATAATGAGCATAAGTGTGGTACTAACATTTTTTGTAAAAATTACTGTATATCTAAAGGCAAATCATGCACTTGCAATCTTTCTTCCTGTTTTGTGTACAAATAAAAATAATGGCTTTTTAGTGTTTCTAGCAGCTGGTCAATGCCAGAGTTTCCTGTATTTCTGGGCTGATGTAGCTCCAAACAGTTGGCAATTATAGAGTAACAACCTCAAGACTTACACTCCTGCAGTAGTTTGGATATTTAAATTATTGTTGCCATTGATTATTATATCGATCTACTTCATTGGCTTTCTACATGTATTCACTAACTTGCCTGTTGCTTACACTAGCCCTTTCATACAGCAATAGACACCAGGCATTCCATTTTCTGGTTGAAACATACCGTGTCCAAGCATTTGGTGGGCCAAGCTTTCTCCCTGGTGTCACACTATAGAATGAACATTCATGGATTGTTTTATGTAATTAGGGATAATTCCCTAGGGAACTGCAAAGTGTTTGATTTGTTTTATTTCTAAAAATTTGCAAGCCTCATTCATCACTGAGTACTAGTGCTTCCTGCAGCATGTGGCAATTAGCATTTTTAAACACTAACAGGAAATACACGAGATAGAAGGAGTGAATGGCTAATAAATAAATGCCATGAAAATAGAGCTGAAATCCTTAAAACAAAATATTAATTTAAAAAAGGTCATGCTGATTTGTAACAACGGACTGGCAGTTAGCATCATCTGGGGTAGCCGGTCAAAATTCTCGATGCTGTGATTTAGAACATGGTAAGAAGAAATGAATGGCTGGCTGGGGGCTGTTTACAATTTTACTGCCAAACTAATCCGCAATGCAATGAAAGATCTTTGGCAGAAATTGTATTGTTATTCTGAGTACAAACCAGCATCATTTTGATTTAGAACCAGTTTTATGGAGAAAAGGTTAATCATTTGCACATTTCTTGGGAGACCCTTCCGCCAGAAACTGCAGAATGAAATTGCTATTGTAGCTTCATGGAGCCACAGAGGAAGTAAAAGTCAATAACATATTTGCATGTGTGGGGTAAAATACCAGATATGTAGAATCCAGTTAATTCTGGTGCAAAATAAGGAAATTAACAAACAGTGGTTGCATTGCAGCCACTACGGACCAACAAGATTGTAGCTTGGTAGATTAGCACACTGCCCAAAACTTGCCTGACAGACTGGGCGGTCACTGAGAAATAGGGTCTTGGGTTTAGTTTGGAAGTTGAGATGGTTTTCTGCATTAGGCATGAGAAAATGTGGCCTTATTCATCATCATCATCATCATCATTTATTAATATAGCGCCAGCAAGTTACACAGTGCTTCACAATAAAATGACTCACTGCAGAATGGCATGCATATATATTGATCTTACATTAAGGTGTCAATTTGTGGAATGACACAGAGTGCAAAGGGAAGTGTGTCACTGTAGCAGTGTACTTCAGCAGAACAAGGGGGAGACTTGATAACACTATATGACTTAGAGCAGTGATCCCCAACCATTGGCTCATGATTGCAGAGCCTTCTGCAGGTTAGCAGCCACATGGGGCAACCAGATAGCCAATCACAGCCCTTAGAGGGTTGATGTTGTAATGTGAATGGTCAGATGAGATTATGTAACAGACTTCAAAAACTTGGAAATAGACTTTCCTGAAAGGGTTGGTATTGATGGAACATTCATAAAGATGTTTAGATTGCAAGCTGTTTTAATCAGGGCTCTCTTTACATCTTTAAAGGGTTATCTGTTGTATTTTTGATGTAACCTGTATGTTCAATGTATACACCCATTTATTGCACAGCGCTGCGGAATAAATACTTAAACCTGGTATACTCACCAACCTGCAGCCAGCCTCCTTTGCTTTGTGGTTGTTGTGAGGAAGTGTAAATGCTTAAGGTCCACTGGTTGAACCCAAGAAAGGAAAGGAAGGGTGTAGTAATGAATATTAAAGAAACCTTAAATCACAAGTGGTTACAATTTATTAATAATCCCCAGTGATTAAAAAGGCTAACTTTCTGCATCCAACCATGTCTCATCTATTAAACAATGGACTGGCCTGGGATACTTGGCTATGGAGTTCCACTTCCCCATCTTTCTTTCTCTCCTAGTTAGTCCTAGGCGGTATATTTATCATGCTGTGTAAAAAGTGGAGTAAAACATAACCTGTGCTTTGCTTTGGTTTTCTGTAAAAATCTCATTGATGATTGGTTGCCCTGGGCAACATCGCCAGTAAAGCTTCACTCCACTTTTTACACAGCTTGATAAATATACTAGTGTGGATTTGGGGTGGGTACTTGAGGATTTACAGAATTGCCATACTGCACATGAGTCCAGACCAAGTCCACCTAAAGAGCAAATAAAAGATGATGGTGATCTGACATTCTCCAATTAGTTTTGACAGGTAACTTCATTTTTTATAGAATGGTGAACCAGCTAGATGTTTATTTTTTTATCACTGGGAGTGGCTAACAAATTAGCCCCCCCAGTGATTTAAGATTTCATTTGATTTTTATATAGTGTTCAGTAAGAAGGGAGAGCTAAAGGAAATTCATGGCAGCAAACATATAGCTTTAAATATATTTCTAAGTAAACCTCTCCTTAAAAGCTTTGCATTTGATGGCAAATTTGACAGTGCTGACTGGTGTATCTGTAGATTGCATAGCCATGCTGATATTTGGTAATATACATTCTAATTAATCATAGAAATGATGAGGACAGCAGTACCTGTATATAGCTTTTCTGAAAACACTGGGAGCGTGATGCAATACGCATTTCTCTAAACCTTATACACAGAATAATTATAATTATTAGTGGTTTAAAAGATTGGGTAGGCACTAGGCTACTACAAAGGGCACATAAAGCCCTGCTAAATAAAAAATTATCTACGGTACTCAATCAATAGTAAAAAATATCATTCAGTCTGTCATCAGGGTGCTTTTCCTTGCATGAAGATCTGCAGAACAGCACAAAACAGATGGACTGTAGTACTCAGATACCTGCTGTGTACCCTTATAATGATCATGCAGTGCCAGTTATCAAACAATGAACTAGATTGCAAGTGACAGTCGTGTCAGCATGAAATGTGTGTGCATTGCTATAAATAGATTCTTGTTGTTTTTCCTCTCTTTTCTACACAAGCACTTTTACTTTCTCTATACTAGTATATGCACTCTCTCTTTATATTATTTCCTTTATATATATATTCTTGTTTCCTTTTTTCTGGGCATCCTCAACATTACTCCTCCATGAATTGTAGAATATCAAACGGAAATTTATATCCTAGATTGTTTCTTCCCTTCTTTTGCATTTGTGCAGCACTAGTTTCCTTTCAATAACGCTAAGGAATGGCAAAGAAGATTTAAAAAAAACCCCAAAAACAAACGAAATTCCTGAACTCAGGCCTAGGGCTAACAGAGTTACAACACTAAAGGGGGCATTTTCTAACACTCATTTTTTTGCTACCAAAATATAATTTTATTGTGGGGAAAAAAAACAATTTTTTTCATGATTTATTATGCAACAAAGTCATGCCAAATCCAAAAGCAAAAATACACCATCTAAAACTTGTCTAGACTACGTAGAAGTTAATGGCAAATGCCCCTTTTACAACTGTAAGATCTTTCTTTGCTTGTGGTTTCAGGGGTTTTTGGGTTTTTTTATGCTCTCATTTGTACGACAATATGAAAGTCCCCTTTTTTGTGCAACAATACAAAAAAAGTTGCAGTTTTCGCAGATTTTACATCTTTTTTTGTTCCTGCTCTTTCAGTTTGGATCTTTTGATAAATGATTGATATTTGTGGAAATAAGATTAGTTGTGGTTTCAAAAAACTCTAAAACCACAAAAATCTGAATGTTGATAAATGCCCCCTTACTGTCCATTGCAGATAGGAGTTCATGACCTCTATTGGTCCATCCTCTCATGATCTCCCTTTGAACTCTTTATCTGAGTTCTTATTATTCTTAGTTATCTCCTTCTGCATTCTTTAGTTACATATTTTCAAGTAATCCCTTCTAAAATGTGGATGCCCCTTAGTTTTTTCCCTTCTGCACGACCCTTCAGTTGCCTTCTAACTGCCATTAGTACTTCAAAGTCTTGTTCAGCAAGGTGCAAAATATGGGAGGGTAATCTAAATAACATAAGAAATTGTTTCCTTTCAATAACGCTAAGGAATGGCAAAGAAGATTTAAAAAAAAACCCAAAAACAAACGAAATTCCTGAACTCAGGCCTAGGGCTAACAGAGTTACAACACTAAAGGGGGCATTTTCTAACACTCATTTTTTTGCTACCAAAATATAATTTTATTGTGGGGAAAAAAAACAATTTTTTTCATGATTTATTATGCAACAAAGTCATGCCAAATCCAAAAGCAAAAATACACCATCTAAAACTTGTCTAGACTACGTAGAAGTTAATGGCAAATGCCCCTTTTACAACTGTAAGATCTTTCTTTGCTTGTGGTTTCAGGGGTTTTTGGGTTTTTTTATGCTCTCATTTGTACGACAATATGAAAGTCCCCTTTTTTGTGCAACAATACAAAAAAAGTTGCAGTTTTCGCAGATTTTACATCTTTTTTTGTTCCTGCTCTTTCAGTTTGGATCTTTTGATAAATGATTGATATTTGTGGAAATAAGATTAGTTGTGGTTTCAAAAAACTCTAAAACCACAAAAATCTGAATGTTGATAAATGCCCCCTTACTGTCCATTGAAGATAGGAGTTCATGACCTCTATTGGTCCATCCTCTCATGATCTCCCTTTGAACTCTTTATCTGAGTTCTTATTATTCTTAGTTATCTCCTTCTGCATTCTTTAGTTACATATTTTCAAGTAATCCCTTCTAAAATGTGGATGCCCCTTAGTTTTTTCCCTTCTGCACGACCCTTCAGTTGCCTTCTAACTGCCATTAGTACTTCAAAGTCTTGTTCAGCAAGGTGCAAAATATGGGAGGGTAATCTAAATAACATAAGAAATTGTGATTGGGTAATCTTACTAACTAATATTCCTCACATTTAAGAAACAGCCGACTCAAAATAAAAACACTACTATGCCCTATATGGTATTTAGTAATGAATTGTCTTCTGTGAAATTATGTTTGTTCTGCAACATAGTTTGCTTGCATGCTTTAATGAAATTCTTGTAATTATTTGTATGTATATGCTTTCTGCAAAAAAAAAAAAAAAAAAAAAAACATGCAAGATATTGATGCTTGATATATAAACCAGGTAGTCCAACCTGCATTTAAACAGTAACACCTAGTGCTGTTCCTACACTAACTAACACAAAGGTGCCAGGTGATAGATCAAAAATATTTTATTTCTTCTTTTAACCAAGGTTCAAACATACACCAGCAAAGATTCTTCAAAACAGACATCCTGAGACATCAAGCTGTCAGTTCAACAAAGTCATTCAGGCATTACTAGTCCCTTATTTGTCCCTTTGCACTCTCACCATCCACCTCCAGTGCCTCCCTAGAGGTCTAGTCATCACTCTCCTCTCTACAGGGCTTAGCCCATGGCACTTGCCAGGTCTCTACAGTGGGCCATAACACCTTCAACCAGCCTTTTTGACAAAATCCTCAGGGCCTATCTATGCCCTAACTATTCCCTCCAACCCTGACTGGCAGGATACCCACTAGGGCACTTCCCCCTTTAATCCTAGATGGGAAGTAAGATGCATATTCTTGCAGTCCTGTTGTTACTTCACTCTACTATAGTGTGCTATTATAGAAAAAATCTAGGCCTATGCTAGCTAATGTTCCCTCTATTGTTCCCCTCTTTGTGCTAGTTAGGTGGACTCTCCAGTGAATCTTCTTCCCATGACACAGGCTAAATTCCTCTTTTAAATAAATACTTTAACTCCAAATCCAGAACTCTCCTGAAGATTTTTTTTACTAATTGCCCCTCTAGAGACTCCTGCATTATAATTACAACGTTTAGCTTTCTATGCTACTCTATGAACCCCTACAGTTTAGATATCTCAGATGTTTATACTAAAAATAACAGTTGTTTCACAATATATTATAGCCTGTGTATTTTTATCTCTGTTGTCCCTATAGGACCCCTCTGCTTCAAGCATTCTGCAATAGAACTCGGCTCATTAAGATTATACCCTTAATCCCAGAATGCCCCGAGACAGTATTGCAGCATGACATCAATGCAGCAGACCTCAGACAATGCATACATCATTCACTTAGAATCTAGAGCTTCTTGAAGAATAATTAAATGATTTTCACAGTTCAATACAATTTACAGCTCTCCACATTGACTGCACTTTGTTCAATTGTATTTCGTGCATCATCTATGCCTGGCTTCAGCAGTGCAGATCATCATCATAATCAATGAACGTTGAAATAGGTTTTTTTTCTAGCAGGTTACCAAAAGCTCACCTACAGATGAATCTTTGTTTTTATTGATGTATGGTGTATAACTTATACTCTGGGACTTATTTTATTCTGATAGCATACTAGCTAGTAGCAATGTGCAGTGGGAAAGTGTGGAATGTGCAGTAAAATTCATAGAAATAAAAACCAAAAATAGAATTTTAAAGGGTTTTATTGTACTGTGGCTAATATATTGATTTAATCCAGTGAGGCTTAAATGTTGCGTTATTTGATTAAGATCTAATAAACTTAGACACATCTGTTCATTAAAGTATGTTTCTGGGTCGTAAACCATAAGTTAGAGAATTTCAATCTGTTTAAATATGTAAAATTATATTTAAATAAATTAATTAAATGAAAATGAAATCAAACACTTCAAGTACATTATAAAGAGCAATATCAGATTTCTGTTTTATTTTATTAAGTTGGATGTTAAGTGAAAAAAGAAAATGTTTAACTAGGAATAAAAGCGAACAACTAAAGCTCATATATATTCAGGGCATCTAAACACAAATAGAAAGATGACCCAACTTTGTATTGCTTTTAACTAATCCTTATGCTAAAAACTCAACACGCAATAATGTACCTCATCATGCAGATGGCCTTCAGGCATCTTGTACTGACAGTTCCTGCTGCTGCTGCTACTGTGGCACCCTAACTTGCACATTCTGAATGATGTATAAGTTAGTGAATGGGTAGGGGTGGGAAATGCCTATGTGCCACCCCCACCCACTTTTTGTGAATAGTGTAATGCCGAAATGAGACTGTGCTGCATTCATAGGGGTGCGGACTATTTGGTCTATGCATTAACCAATGCATAACTGATTTTGGGCTAATTTTACCAGAACCAATTGTCAATGAATTCATAAACAGTTTTTTAGCCATTTTTATACATGTCCAAAATAATTGTCTTATTACTCCTGCTTGTCAGCTATAGACTAAGAAATGACCCATCAATGATGTACACCGCCTACTTAGCATATGCTATTAATCTAGTCTGATGTGCAAGTTAGGGGGCAGTTAGGGGATGGTAAAGTACAGGGCATGGGTAAAAGAGCAGGAAAAGAATGCCTATGTGCCACATCCTTCCTGCCCCTTATAAATAAAGCACTTCCAAACACAGGCAGCACTGTATTCATCGGGATGGTTGCAGGTCTCTGTGGTCCAAAACAGCAGGAAGGCATTGCGCAAATAATGGCAGATTGTTACCATTTTATGGACTTTGCACATTCCCTTCCTACTTGGAAATTACCCTTTACATTTTCTGTAGTTCTCAAGGTCAAGTGTAGGCAAGTAATAGACTGGATTATAATGCTAAGGCCAAAACAATCAACTTAATCTGAAAAAAGAATTTCAGTCAAAAGCTAGGCTAGCTTTACTTGTTTTACACGTTTGCTGATTTATTTAGATTTTCTTCTTTCTAAAGAAGAATTAAAAGGTGTGAAGGGTCAACTTTTCCAAACAATCATTCACATTCTGAAACATAAGAAGAAAACAAAACTAAAGAAGACTAAGATTTGATTCCAAAAAATTTCACCTGTGAAAATGATGGCATGAACCCTTAAGTGCAGCTAGAGCGCAGCCCAGGTAAATGGAACAGGGCACATTTACAGTGGGGCAAGTTTGCTTTAGTCTGGATGTTAACTCATAGCAATGTATTAAGTTCTGGTTTTATTGCTCATGTTCCAGCATTTTATGGGTTAGAGGAACAGTACTATAGGAGGCTCATACAATCATTTTCAAAGGTATTTTTTCTTTCTTATTGCTTTCGTCTGTTCTTTTGGGAAATCAGGAGGAGAACCAAGACTTCCTATTTCTACAGTGTGCTTCAATTGCTAACAGTCATCCATCAAATTGTAATAACCCCACTGAGTATCAGAATATTCGGGGAAGCTTTGTGTTATTAGCAGAGACTGGTCTATATAAAATACACAGAGTAATCAATCTGTCATATAACATTCTTAGAAAAACATGTTTTTTTGTGGTTACTGATATTTTGCTCATTATTTTGCAATTTTTGTCAATTACAAAATGTTGTGCAACTTAAAATTGCTCACATTGCACGTATTTTTTCTTCTAACAATGATTATTACATCCCAACGATAATGCTCCCGGAAATATGAGCTTCTCCCAGTTCAATCAACTGCACATTTATACTTACCTGATTTTACAATCTATCAAATAAAGTTAAGAAATGTTGCATTTCTCGTATTTTTCACTGTGAATTTTACTGAATTTTAGAGCATTGTTAAAGACCCGCTTGAAGGTAGTATAGGTTTTGGGAAGAAAAATAACTTGATCAACAAAGTTTAATTGCAAACACTGCTTGGATTATAAAATGTGCAAAATCATTTTCCACTAGCAACTGGCACAAAAGTTAAAACCCTGCACACTTTTTTTTTCCAAGAATAAACATTTAAATTCCTCTAGTAGCCTTTTTCCCTCCAGTGCAATTCCCTAGTAGCCCTTTTCCCTCCAGTGCAATTCCCTAGTAGCCCTTTTCCCTCCAGTGCAATTCCCTAGTAGCCCTTTTCCCTCCAGGGCAATTCCCTAGTAGCCCTTTTCCCTCCAGTGCAATTCCCTAGTAGCCCTTTTCCCTCCAGGGCAATTCCCTAGTAGCCCTTTTCCCTCCAGGGCAATTCCCAAGTAGCCCTTTTCCCTCCAGTGCAATTCCCTAGTAGCCCTTTTCCCTCCAGTTCCAATTCCCTAGTAGCCCCTTCCCTCCAGTTCCAATTCCTTAGTAGCCCCCTCCCTCCAGTTCCAATTCCCTAGTAGCCCTTTTCCCTCTAGTTCCAATTCCTTAGTAGCCCCCTCCCTCCAGTTCCAATTCCTTAGTAGCCCCCTCCCTCCAGTTCCAATTCCCTAGTAGCCCCTTCCCTCCAGTTCCAATTCCTTAGTAGCCCCCTCCCTCCAGTTCCAATTCCTTAGTAGCCCCCTCCCTCCAGTTCCAATTCCCTAGTAGCCCCTTCCCTTCAGTTTCAATTCCTTAGTAGCCCCCTCCCTCTAGTTCCAATTCCCTAGTAGCCCCTTCCCTCCAGTTCCAATTCCCTTGTAGCGCCTTTTTCCCCCCAGTTACAATTGCCCACAGATTTTTCTTGGTTTTTATGATTTCTCAAATCTTCATGGACTTTCAAATGAAGAGAAACTGAAAAACTTCTTAAAGCACAAACTGAATATAGATTGTTAAAATTTGCCTAGGACAACTCATTGACTTCTACATGACCTTGACAGCTTTTAGATGGGAAGTTTAGTGTTTGTTTTTTTAAAACGGAAAATTTTAGCACAAAAAAACACAAATCCTAAAGAAAAAAAAAATTCACATATTAATTAATCCCCCCCAAAGTGTTTTTAACAACCTTATATTTCACTGTGGGCTTTAAAGGGATTCTGTCTTGATTTTTGTGGTGTACTTTTTATTTCTAAATTACACTGTTTACATAGCAAATAATTCACTCTACCATTTCAAATTTTATTCTTGAACCAACAAATTATTTTTTTAGTTGTAATATTGGCGTGTAGGCAGCCATCTCAGTGCACTGTGTCTGATTCTGAGCTTTCAGAAGGAGCCAGCGCTACACATTAGAACTGCTTTCAGGTAACCTATTGTTTCTCCTACTCCCATGTAACTGGAGGAGTCCCAAGCCGGACTTGGATTTCTTACTATTGAGTGCTATTCTGATATCTACTGGGAGCTGCTATCTTGCTCCCTTCCCTTTGTTCTGCTGATCGGTTGGGAGGAGGGTGATATCACTCCAACTTGCAGCTCAGCAGTGAAGTTTATCAGAGCACAAACCACAAGATCCCCTGGGAAGTGGAGAACATGGCTAGCCCCATGTGAAATTTCAAAATTAACAGATTTCAATGTAGAATTCTGCTGGAGAAGCTCTATTAACAGGTGTATTTTGAAAATAATACATGTTTATGCTGTCACACATATACTATAATAAAAGATACCATTCAGCATGAATTATTAAAACATTAAACTGCCATACAGCAGGAATGGGAATCAGCAATTTACTGCCTCAGAGTTTTCAATTCACGTTTGTATCATGCCAGTGTTATACAAATGTCCTTATGGCACTACAGCTTTGTCCAGGAACATATACTATTTGCTTTTTACAGCACATACAACAAAATCCTTGTCAAAAGTATTTATGTTGCATTGTCACTTTCCCATTGTAAAGCCTGGTGACAAAGTTGTGTCTAGCTCTTCCTGACTGCGGCCCACAAGATACTCTTTATCTGCAGATGGTTGAATAAAGACATGAAATGGATGCCTTTTCCTGGAAGGGAAACCACTCAGACAAAGCTAATTCATGACTAATTACATTGAAATACTGTTCTGACCTTGTAAGTTTCTGCTACTTGCACTTGTACAATGGGATACAGCTAAGAGGTTGAAATAATAGAGCATTTGTCTTATTTGCTTCAGAAATCTCATGGACCTTAAGCATCTCTTTGATAAATCTTTTTTGACTACAGACTGTATTTGCAAGAAATGTGTTTGATATTAAGGCAATAGATATTTGATGTCCTCTTTTGCCGAGATGAGAAATAGGATGGGATGTTCAATAAAGGGGAATCTGTTTTTTTTGGCAGCAAGGCATCTAATTTGCTTGCTAATTAGCCAATATGCTCCCCAACAAAACAGGCAATCCTAAATAAACCCCCTCCACATTTTTTTAATAAAATCATATTGGAAACATATTTTTGGGTTGACCTGTCCTTTAAAGCTCCATCATATGGGGCATGCATAAAATGTAAACTATCCTAAATGTGAAGGGTCAGATGCAGAGCTTATTTACATTATGGTCAAATATTTCTAACTGAACAATTAGTATTGCCAGGGATATGCTCCCCTGAGTTGTGCCTTTTGGGATTAGCGGGTCACCTTGTTCCTCTTAACAAATATAGAACACTGAGTCTGACCCTGTTCTATGCCAATCTATAGCTATAAATTGGATGAACTTTTTGGCCCCAACAGTGCCACAATAGACTAGCAATATTAATGGGAAAACTTGCACCAATTAAATAAACCAATATTGAAGGTGACTGTCCTCAGTTGTTTCATAAAATATTGAGCATGGCTGGATATCTTCCCAGGGGTGCCTTCCTATGTGTTACTTAGCCTAGTGATGGATGCTTGCCATGGCAACAGTGACATTAACACTGCACCTCCTGCTACAGATCATCTATCTAATGCCTGTACCCACTACTGTACTGAAAATTCCATGCAACAAGACTGCCTATATTGTACTTTGACTATAGAGTAAATTATCTACTTCTCTGCCCTTTTTATGTATTGTTGGTTGTTTTATGTGTAAATATGTAAAATAAAAGCTCTGATCCCAAGTTTATGTAGAAACACTGCCATATATGTAGCAAGACAGAGATGGTTCTTTTCACCGAAAAGAGAAATGGTCACATGAGTAGAAGGAAGTAAGCTACACAATAACAGTACAGAATGCAACTCTAAGGGGGGCATTTATTAAAATTCAAATTTTTTTTCATGATTCCTATTTTTTGCACCAAAATATTATATTTTTGTTATTTATTATGCACAAAACCAGTCCAAAAGCAAAAAATACGTAAGCTTAAAGCTGTTGATCATGTGGAAGTCAATGGCAGGTGTCCTTTTCACAACTGGAAGATACTTTGCTTTGTGTTTTAGAGGTATTAGGACGTTTTTAGGCTTGTATTTGAGCGACAATACAAAAAGCTTGCAGTTTGTGCTTTTTCCCACGTCTTTTTTTGTTCATGCTTTTTCAATTCGGATCTTTTAATAAATGACTACACATTTGTGGTTTTAGAGAAAATGGGTTTAGTCATGGTTTTCAAAGCCTCTAGAACCGCAAAAATCAGAATGTTATTAAATAGTCGCTTCCTTTTCAATAGGTCAATATTATTATTATGGCAATTATAAATACTTATATACTGTATACATAAGGTTACATATGGTTTCCTTATATAGGTGAACAATTCTACTGTAAATGTGACTAAAGTGACTTAAGTATTCCATTAAGCATACTATTTAGCAAAGCACTTATTTTCATAGAGGAAATAAAACTCAGCTATATACTGTATAACATTATAAAGACTTCACAAAAGATGAGTAAAATATACATATAATATAAAGTAACAATAGTATCAAATCAGACTTGGCACTTGGCTATAAAAGCCGGTGGCATTGAAGAGGCTGATATGCAGAATTCATTTTATGTTCATATAATCCGAAGGTTGATTGCTCAGAATTATTCCATATGGCCTAAGGAAAACACTTGAGGTGAAACATAACAAACACTTCAATTTTTTTCTTAATGTAAGTTCAGTTGCTAAAAAAATAGCACACAAATTATTCCGAATCCCATAACCTTCAGCTCAATGTAAAAAGAAAAACAGCTGGTGTTTACTAGGCTGGAATACGTCTCAGTTAACTTTATGGAATTATGCATGTTTCACAGTGTGCACCAACAACAAAAAATGGACTCCTTCAATTCATCATCTGTTACAGTTTTTAAGAAACGTTGAAGGAAACCTTAGAAGGAAAATTTAAAATTAGCAAATCAATATCCCTGCCTCTTACAGAATTACAATGTCATTATTGCTTACTTAGCCACCTCTAATTATACATGTAGCCTGTAACCCTTTGTGCAAAAACAATGTCTAGAAGAGCTGGAAAGCTTAGGGTGCATCGGGGATGTGTTTGAATTGGCGCGGACTGTGGGGGAGTCAGTTCTTTTCTCACATGTCTAAGGAATTATGATGTAATCAGTACCCCCTCTGAGCTGGCAAAATGGTAAGCCCTGCTTATTAAAAAGGCTATTTTATAGCAAGAAATAGGGAGCAGGTTAACCCCATAATGGCTTAAATGAGATGAAAAATCCAGTTAGTGAAATCAAAATAAGCTATTAAAGGCTCTAACTTGATCTGAAACCACCACTGAGACATTTTCACAGGTAATCTAGTGATTGGCAGCTTTGCCCAAACCTCTCATTTGAAACTGTTAGCAGCACATTGGCTGCTATGTAGATACACTGCATTTGGCAGCACGGAGCCTGGCATTATGAGAGTCGGAGCCTGGCATGAATGATGTCATTTGTTGACAACTGTTCAGTACATACATCAAATGGACTTTGGCTATTCACAGGCAGTGCAATGTACATGCATACCAAATCTTTATCTAGCTGGTGATATAGCTTGAAAGAATGAAAGAGGTACATTTTAAAGGCTTCTCATTAAAATGGTGCTCTTTTGTAGTAGATATAACTGCCTGAATAAGGCAAGAGCAGGTTTACCACGTTCCAACTCTAAACATTACATTTTTACAAAAGTTTGGGACAGAAATAGAGCAGCACTTTCATATGCAAAGCTTTGCAACAATTTGCATAATACGCTAATTACAGTGTGTATTGAACAGATGCAATATCAGTGACGTTCAGTTGGAGGAAAATGTAGATTACTACATTCATAATTAATTTCAATACACTTGCCAAAAAGTCCTTATACATTGTCACTGTACAGCAGGCACAACATATGAAGCAGCCACACCACTATAGCCAGCCCTCTCTGTGCATCTAAGCTAATCTGGTAAAAGTTGCATATTGGATGTCCCAGTATCAAGAGTAGTGGATGAACTTTCAGTAGACTATTCAAAAAACAAACAAATAAACCAAAAAAAGTCAGAAACCTTTGTAAATGCAGAATATATCTTGTTTGTCTTTCTATCCCCTAGAAAAAGAGGTCATATGCTACACGAGCATTCCTCTGATTATATCTGGTTGTCCTTATCTGTTTTCCTTTTGATCTTTTCTCTTGTTAGTTTACAGCATGTTCTTATATGTACTTCAATGCATAAACTTAATAGTGGCAAAACATGTTTGCTTACAAATCTAAAATCATCGAACTGTAGCTTATTAGCTTAATTGCCCCTTCTGTTGTGTGCTTGTGTTTTAACAACATAAAAATAAATGCAAGTACTCTGTCCTGCCTCATTGTCAGGGAAATGTATGGTTCTGTATGTATGTATGTATGTATGTATGTATGCTACTACAATAAAGGCACACTTTAGGTAATAGAACTATTTGCTCTCTTTGCCTTTGAAAACTGGATATTTAGTCTGTGCAACTGCACATGGTGGCTCATAAATAGATTTAGAATTTTTTTCTGCATAAACAATTTTAACCAGTGATGAGTGACTTCTTTCGCCAGGCATGGATTTGCAGTGAAATTCCGCATTGCACCATTGGCGAATTGTTTTGCGAAACTTTTGCAAAATTTTGCAGCAAAAAATGTTTCAGTTTCACAAATCTATCTGCGAAGCGAAAAGGGACAGATTCACTGATCACTAATTTTAACCCAAAGGAAAGTAAATGATTACATTTACCTTCCATTGGGTTTAAATTGCTCGTATAGAAAACATTGTTTCCATATACTATAGAAACAATATAGAAAACACCTCTCTGTTTACACTAAACACTAACACTGTATCTTATAAACTACATTCAGTAGTTTTCAAAAACAACCCCAAGCCATTATTTATCTTGTGCCAGTCTTTAGAGCTGGCAGCAAACATTCTAGTAATATTCTACTGGCATCTGGCAAACCGAGTTTCTCGGATTGCCAGATAGGGAAAGCCTGATAAATCCAGAAGACACTTTTCCACTATTCCAGAGTCCAACAGTGGTGACTTTTACACTACTCCAGCTGATGCATGGCATTGCACATAGTGATGTTAGTCTTTCATGTAGCTGTTCGCCTATAAAATACCAGGCTCCCATTAAAAAGTTCTTGAGCTTACAATGCTTTTAGGGACAATTTGGAACTTGGTAAGGATGTTCCAACTAAAACAAGTAATTGTAAAATAATCTTTCTTTGTATAAGGACTTTTTTTGTACTTTCCATAGCGATCTTTTTTTTAAAATTACATTTATTTTTCAAACTTTCTGTAGCTTCTAAAAGAGGTAGTAAAGTAAAAGTAAAGATTGCCCAGTAGAAATGTTGTTCTCTCTTGCTATATGTCCCTGCAAAGCCACTTTTTGGATAGTTATGACATAGTTTAAAAAACATTCATGTAAATCGGAAAACTTTTCTAAATGTTAGTGTAGAAAAAATGATTTATATTCTTTCTTGCCACTTCTAGTTGCATAAGGGTATTTAGTTCTGCCACCTTCCATTTAAAAGTTTCTAGCCGTCTGTGTAGGTATATTTGCTGTTGCTTATCTAAATCACTTAGGGGCAGATTTATCAATATCTGAGTGATTTTTGCCATGATTCAAGAAAATTGTGGCAAAAAAGATCACAATCTCTCTCTCTCTCTATATATATATATTTTCAAGTCTGCAGTTTTCAACTCAGATTTGAACATTTTCAAACAGCTTGTTGGTCTTACTTCTTCATTGAATGGAGCCATTGACTAGTTTTCCATGATCAACACATTTGAGTTTTTATTCAATATCCCAGCCACCAAGGAAGAAAAATTTGATCACAGAAAAACGTAAAACAGCCATATATTTTCTGCGATTGTGTGAAGTTATTTTCTGGTGCTGACACTGTGCGGCTGATTTATTATCAATAGATGGTCAGGTACAGCCCCTAAGCCTTCATTCCTGTGGATTTTTGATTATTACCAGGCCTTTTACAAATGAATCCTTCTCTGCCTGCCTCCTTGACCTTGCGTTTTTATAGAAGTTAATGGGAATAGTCTCTGACAACTTTATTTATGTATTTATTTTCCCATTTTAAAGTTTTTCATTCTCTTAGGGGGCTTATTTATAAAAACTTGAGCTGGCATCTTTCTCAATTGAAGAAAAACTGTGACAAAAAATATATGTGAAAATACGTGTGAGTATTTTATGAAACTTTGAATAGTTGGGATTTGCACGCATTTTCTCACAGTTTTTACACAATTGAGTTTTTTTTTCTCGACATAGAAAATAGGCCTCTTAGCTTTATATCTACATTCACATTGTTTTAGTTGCACTACATTTTTAATTACAAAAGTAACTGTATAAAATTCATAAATTAACACTAGTCATAAGTGAATCTGGCCCGCTTTGCCAACAAATTTGCGACTTTCAAAAGATTTACAAAAATGGAGAAAATGACACGAGTCACAAAAAAATTGTCGCCAGTGAGAAGAAAATTGCAAGTGAGCATCGCCTCTTGTTTCTTTGTGTACTTGCGCAGTAGAGTGAATAGTTGAACTTTAACAAAAAAAGCTGGATTTTTTACTGTGCATGCGCCAGCCCCGGGATTCAGAAGACAGAAGGAAGAGGAAACACTCGCTGCAGCTACCCCGGGCTGGTGCGGTTTTCTCCTAACAGGAGCTCCAGCATGGGGTAAAAGGCAAGCGATTACAATCAATTATTTCCTTCTCCTTTAAGTAATTGATGAAAATACCGTATGACGTGAAGATATTGCATGCAGAAGTATAATAAGTGTATTTAGGCAAAATGTCTGTGCAAGTTTATTTAATAATGCTCCTATGACTATATTTTGCCTTTGGAAAACTCTTTCCATAACCAAAAGACCCATATTGCAGTATGTATCCATTTATGATAGACAACTATTTAAAAAAAATGTTATTAGCAATTGATCCAATTTTATTCCACCTTGAAGTGAACTCTGCTTACAAGCACTCTGCCCTTCCCTTCTAATATGGTTGTGTAGAATTCATAAATATTGAAAGGCATAATCTGGGTTTGATATTGTGATATTTTTATGAATAGCTGTAAAGAATCAGTTTGGGATACAAGATGATGGGAATGAGTTCATGTAATGCTACAGCGATTGATGGTCTTGGCTTGGGTTGCTTTTAAGAATTGGAGACAACATGTATTAAAGTAGTGTTTATTTGTAATATTTTATGTAAAGGTCCGGGCAGGGAAAGCCTTAGCTGCTAAGAAAACACTATGAAATGTTACACTTTGTTCCAATGTTTGTCTAAAGGGAATATATAGAGGTCAGTGTATTATAAAATTCCTATTGTACGTCTTCCCTAGGTCTTGCTTTTATGAAGACACATCTAAGTCTGTTTACAAAGCAGGTGTTTGTGTTCTGTTCGCATACACTCTTGGTCTCCATGTAAATCCCTTCTGCTACAGTAAAAGGTCAGTTAAAAAATTTATCAGGCAATTCTATGGCCAACAAATAATACATTGTTGCTAAAAAGACAAAAGTGTCAGTACATTAAGATGTGTCAAAGAACACAAAGAACATTAAATTCTATGGTTAAAAAGAGTTACTTAAAGGAGAAGAAAAAGTGTCATCACTGATGATTGTATTCGCTTTCCTGAAACCCCAGGCTGTTGCTCCTGTTAGGAGAAAACTGCACCGGCCAGGGGTTAATGCAGGCAAGGAATCCTTTTCCTTCCTTCTCATTTTGATAAGATTCCGGGATCCATGCAGTTGAGTGAAAAGCCAGAGACTGAAGAAGGAAGAGGAGGGCTTTGTTACATACAACCCAGCCGGTGCAGTTTTCTCCTAACAGGAGCACTGGCCGGGGGTTTCAGGTAAGCAATTACAATCACTGGGCAGTGCCTAACATTTTGGCACCCCCTATGATGTAATACATTTAAATCAAAAAAATGGATAAGAATTCTACGGTTTATGCCAAGTGCAAGTAATATCCGCAGGCAGAACTAAAAAATAAACTCATGCCAGGGTCTCCTGCCACAGGCTGCTAACCCTGCAGAT
This sequence comes from Xenopus tropicalis, assembly GCF_000004195.4. Classification (NCBI taxonomy): domain Eukaryota; kingdom Metazoa; phylum Chordata; class Amphibia; order Anura; family Pipidae; genus Xenopus; species Xenopus tropicalis. The sequence goes on from NC_030679.2 coordinate 100,921,030, forward strand.
TACTATAAAATATTAACCATGCTGATAAGTGTTCCCAAGTCATCACAATAAAAAGCTTTGCCAAAATTAAAAACAAAAACAATCAGTTACAAACAACTCTTCTCCCAAGCACACAGCAGTGAATACAATAATTAGTCAGAAGGGAGGGCAGAAATAATATATAACCCCAGGCTTTTGTTGCTCACATTGACTGAAGTTAGTCGGTTATTGAGTAGTGTCACATTGATCTAAACAAGAACTGTTTGATTTCTATTGATGTACAGTACACTGCTGCTGTTTGTTTACTAAAATATTATTGCTGCTAAGAACTTTTGGTGGCATGTATTAAGTATATATGTACATCCTCTACATATTAAACACCCTCAGAAGTAATTTGAAGACCAACCTGAGTGCTATTGAATGGGATTAAAGTTATTAAATTGCTTTTACAATTTAATATCATTCAGTCATACCTCATTTAGGTTAATATAATTTGGCTTTGGTCTACTAACTTATAGGTAGGTTTTTTTTCAGGTCATCTATTTTAAAGTCAACATCTGATTAAAGAAAACATTTGTTTTTTAAAGTTTATTACACCTGGTCAGACTTGAGCCTGCAATGCATTGCCTACTGGCCTTAGCCTTCCTTGGGTTGTTACACTGTAGTCTCTGTGTTTGATTTACTGTAGATTGATTAGTTACTATCTATCAATCAATTATCTTTTCTTCCCATGATCAGTGCCCTCCCTGTATTGCATTTCTGTTAAAAAGATATGTTACAATATCTCTAATATCTGTTTCCAAAAGTGCAGACATATATTTGAGCTTTCAGTATTTATGCCCTTGAATCTGATCCTCTGTTTTCTGTAGTTGAGGAAATATTTTTAATCTACACAGATCTATGACTATTTTGAGTTTTAGGATGTAATGGAGAAGATGGAATTAAATAAAATAAATGGTGACAAGAAAACGGCATGTTCTTACCATGAAACCAATAATGATCCTTTCTAAAATAAAATAATTTGTCAGATACTATTGCAATCTGCTCACTCCATTATAAATACATTTTGTTAGTGGGCTGTAACACCCAGTTAATTAATACTACTATACAGCCCCAATATAAAAGTAATATAAATACTTGCCTGACATTTAGATAGATCCATAAATTACACTGTATATAATGTGGTCTATATTTTTTGCTTGTAGGCTCTATTAGACTGATAAACAATTAAATAACTTAGAATAAGATTTGGGGTCATGGAATATACTGTATGCACTTAAGTCTAATCAAATAAAGTGCCCTAAGGCATTTTAAAGAAATGAATAATCAAATGAAAATTGCATTACAAGTAAAAGGAATTGATTTTTTTTAAATTCCATTGGGATCGTGAGTGGATGGGTAGGATAATAAAGATAAGGGGGAAATTCTGGAATTACAGCCAAAATAAATAGCAACAAGAGACATTGTGTACCGATATTATAAGATTGTGTCAATCCCATATGTAGGGAGGATTCCTGCTACGTGTTTCATTGTTTCCTGATATCTTTATTGGGGCTTGGGGTCAAATATCATGTAATTGTTTCTTCACTGTATCTTCAAAGGCACAAAATAACTGGGCACCAGCCAAACAACCGGGAAACTGGCTTTACAGCACCACACATGAGCAAGGAAAGAAAATGACAGAAAACCACTCTATTTGTTCATTTAAGGTGCTCCACCACCTTAATGAATAGTGGTGGAATGGTGGTGGCACTTAATTCAGACATTCCTTGCAATGAAACATTTCTATCTCCAGGCAGTTTTTTCAAATGTAATTATGATTTACTTTTTTCACTTTTCTGCTAGGTGACAGTACCCATTTATCTGGAAGAGATGGTGCTTTGTTTAAATTGCAAATGAGAAGAAAATCAATGGCTCTCTTCCACACTAGAATGAGCAACAGGGATAGGAATCGGATATTATGAACTGAATTCCAAATGATACACAAATATAATAAATGGAGCGCTTCTTCTGAGTCATTGCTACTTTGTTGATGTTCTCAATTTTTCAAGTGCAAAGAATTATGCCAGTACCAGGACCTTTCCATCTTTTTTGCACATTGCTCTAGACATGACCACCTTCTCTCCTCCTCACTCATCACCTCCTCCCACTCTTGCATCCAGAACGTCTCACGTGCTGCACCCATGCTCTGGAACGCTCTTCCCTATCCCATTAGGCACTGCCAGAGTCTCCAAGCCTTTAACCCAAACATTCACTAACCACTGATTTCCTCCTCTCACTCCGCACTTACTGTCACTTTACTCACCAACATGAACTCCACTGCCATGCTAGTTACCCTGACCTTATGTCTCAGCCCTCCCTTTTAGAATGTAAGCTCTTGTGAGCAGGGCCCTCCCCTAGTGTCTCCGATCCTCATCCAATGTAACTGTATACCATTTTTGTGAATTGTTTATATGTACATGTTAACTGCTATGTCTTCTGTACCTTTTCTGTGACTTTTTTGAATATCTGTATGTGACATAATAGTCAGTATAATTTGTTATTGAGGCATAACTTGCTTTTGTTGCAGATATATACAGGTATGGGATCCCTTATCCGGAAACCCATTATCCAGAAAGTTCCGAATTACAGAAACGCCATCTCCCATAGACTCCATTATAAGCAAATAATTCTAATTTTTGAAAATGATTTCCTTTTTCTCTGTAATAATAAAACAGTAGCTTGTACTTAAATCCCAACTAAGATATAATTAATTCTTATTGGAGGCAAAACAAGCCTATTGGGTTTATTCAATATTTAAATGATTTTTAGCAGACTTAAATTATGGAGATCCAAATTACAGAAAGATCCCTTATTGGGAAAACCCCAGGTTCCTAGCATTCTGGATAACAGGTCCCATACCTGTATATATATTCTAAGAGGGGGAGAAGGAGATTACAGCGAGCAGCTGTGGGTTTTGTTCACTATTTGACTGCACTTCACTGCATGAAATCAAGCAAAAGCCCATTTGTCCTGTTTAATGCTTTGTATTTTGAATTCAGCGTTAATGGTTTACTTTAAATATTTTATGAGTGCATCAGTATCCTGAGATATTGCTAACCCTGTGGATACTTCTAAGTGTGTGGTGCCACCAGCTATTCTACTTGAAACTGCCAGCAGCTGTGATCAGTTCTACTGGGAGGTTCTGCAAATGATTCTGAGTAGATTATGTCCCATACATCTTCAGTCTTTGGGTTGGGGGCAGAAAGATGTATTTAAACTGTAGAAAAAGAAATTGTAAGGCCATTGAGGAATACACAATAAATAAATAACATAATAAAATGTTTCAATTTATCATTCTTTTCTTGAAAGGTGTAATAACAGTTATTGTTTAGTAGTGTGGTCATATACTGCCTTACCTGTGTGTGTGTGTGCATGCATGCTTTGGCCATATAATGAGCAATATGCTAAAATATGTTAAAACCATTGTTATTCATGAAATGGGATCCAATTTTTGTCTATTTTATCAAGAACTCCTTCATCACATACAATATTCTGTAACTGAAGGACAGTGAAATAGGTGTATTTTCTGTTTACAAATACATCTGTTTAAGTCAAATAAAAATTCATGGTCTGGAACCTAGAGTAGCGCTACCTAATTCCCCTTGGAGGGTCACGTCTAGCCTGTGCACATGTACAGTAGTCCCAAATCACAGAAGTATTACTAGCATAGTTTCCATTTATTGTTTGTATGATGGAGTTCTTACTATGGGCAAAAATACAATTAAATGTTATGGAACCATCTGGCTAATTACAACATTAATCATTCAGCCATTATTTTTATTCATTTTATCTGTTCTATGGCAATAAATACAAGTCACAAGTAAAACATTGCCACTCTTTTACTAAATAACCACTGACATCTTACTTATTGTCTTTAATTACAATTTCAACATATCACGACCTATTATTGACAGCCTATGGCAACTAATTAACTATAAAAACACAGTATTACCGAGCACAGGAATAGTGTCCAAGTCATGTTGCCCATTCATTCGGTTTCCCATCCCCTCTTGATAAATGCCAGCTCCTGATAATACCGCTCAGCAGTCATCATTCTGTTGCTACTTTTCAGATTTTAGCAATGTGTATTTAAAAAAAAACCCCAGTAACATGAAAAATTAAGGCATTTTAAATATCCTGCCCCATTTCACAACTGTGTATATTTTTCTGTAGACAACACAAGGGGGATGATTTTATTACTGCTTGAGCCTTTCAGCTTGAACAATTATAAAGGAAACCCTGTGTAAGTTACTGAACTCATGTAGCGTTTTGGGGATTCTTAAATAAGAAAATGTTTGGTACCAGTGATGAGTGAATTCTTTAGGCAGGTATGGATTCGCAGATAAATTCCACATTTCACCATCAGTGAATTTTTTTTGCGAAATTGCTGCAAAGGTTAGCCACAAAAAAATTTGGCAAAACCAAAAAAGTCTCCAACACAAAAATGTTGCAGATACAAAAAAGTTGCCGCAAAAAAACCCCCACACATTGACTTTAATGCATTTGGAGTAAGGAAATAGTTGTGTGTAAAAAATGTCGTGAAAATTATAAATACGTTGCTATGACAAATGCATTTCGCTAGTTTTTCACCATTTTACAAACTCACACAGGGTTTGCTTTGTGATTGCTGGAGCGAAAGGCTCATAAATCAGCCCCTAAAATATGACATCATTTACATCATTGTACCTGTTAGGTAAAGCGAAAGAGGATCCAGGTTTCCTCATATGAGCACACAGTCTTCATACTTTTAATTCAAGGTTTGCTTGACAAAAGTTGAACAGTCAGCCTTGAGTTTATTAAAACAAACAATGAGAATGGGAAGCCAGCTCTCAATTTACTATAGAAATGCTCCACTTCTTTCCTACATTCTTTAGAGACTTGAAAATCCTTTTCAAAAGATACAAACTAGAATAGCTGCACAAAGAGCTAAGGACTATCCTTGTGATTGTATGACCTGAAGGTAACACTCTAGGCACAAATGCAAAGTTATCTTGTGTATGTCTACATATTATAGTGCTTCAGCATACCTCCCAACATTTTAAAATGGAAAGAGGGAGAAAAATAAATCAATTTTTTTTTGCCCAGGCCCATTTTTGTGACCACACCCCCTAAATACCACTCCCATTTTACTAAATTTGGCAGGTTACTTAAAGTTTGAACACATTTCTGGGGATTTTGGGGTCTTGTTTTATATGGTATTACACTATTTGGTTAAAAAAGCTGAAATCGCCCTTTAAGCTGCAAGTCTCAGTTCCCCCAAGAGACCAGTTTAGCTTATTAGTTACAATTGTATCAGTGCAGGTGTAGCTTGTTAACTTTCTGGGCTCTCTGCCAAAAGCCCACTTTTTTAATTAAAAACGAGAAACAGTTGACACTCATTAACATTTCTGGGCTCTCTGCCAAAAGCTACTTTTAATTAAATTTGTAATGATGAGCGAATTTTTTTGCCAGGAATGGATTTGCTGCGAATTTCCACATTTCACCATTGGGGAATTGTTTTGCTCATTCTATCACATGCTGAAAGTGAACTTAAAGATGAACTACCCCTTTAACATCAGTTGAGCCTACCAGATAAGTGGTCCAGCATGAAACTACAATTGTTCTGTACAAAGCACATCAGACAATTGCTAAAATTAAAATAAATGTAACCCCTTCTTGGCACACTCACTTATTTTGGGCTGTATACTTGCTTAGACAGGAAATTTGGTCCCCTTTTGCAGATAAAAGTTACTGGGAACTGGGATTCTAGCACAGTGCCTCCACCTAGTGGACACTGAGGAGCACACCTCATGGGAATTCCACTAGGAAATAATCACACACAGTTTGAAGCAAATATCAACTTTATATAACTAGGTGTAAAGGTAATATAGTTATAACATGCAAACAGTAATAAACCCTGCTTTGGAAACCTGGATGGTTTTAGCCACTACTGGTTCAGTCTCTCTGAGGACACAGTCCCACACTCCACTCCTGGAGGAAATACCCTTTCCCAGTTCAGTCCTGGCAAAGTCCCTTCCCCAGAGCTCTTTCAGTTTCCCCAGGTAGCGTTACCTGCCCCAAAGTACCTCTCCCTTTGGACTAGGCAGTTGCTCCCACGTAGCAGGTCACGAAAAACACCTGTCCTCACACAGGGGACACACACAGGAGACTTTCAATATCTTTTCCTCGGACGGATCACTCACTGTGGATCTGCAGGGAGTAAAGGCATCTGACCGCAGTGTAGGAGATCTCTCTTTACAGCTGGCACAGTCTTACAGTCACTGCTTACTGGATGGTCTCTGTCTCAACTGCTGGCAAAACAACTGGGGCTCCCTTTATAAACTGCTGGGCCCACCCCTGATTTTTGGCTCCAAACATTTACTATGCTGTGTAAAAAACGGCGAGAAAATTCGGCACACATCGCCAGGCTTCACCGTGTAAAACCGGCGTCATTTACACTTTTTTTCTTCCACCGGAACTTATGGAAAATAACGGCGTAATATCCGGCGTTCAGACGGCGATGTTTTCCATTTATTTTACACAACTTTTTACTACTTTTTTTGGCGAATTAATTTTACACAGCATAATAAATACGCCCCATAATGTAGTGTGTAATTGAAGTCTTGTGGTTAGTTTAAAGGTGAACTTCCCCATTAAGTTTCTTGAATTTTAGCAAATTTGGTCCTATATAGGGACCAGCTATCAGGAGTGATGCTACTGTGAGTCAAATGTAGGGTTTCCAGAGGTTAATGAATGTTAATACTGAAAGTGTAAGTGTAAAATATAAACAAGAAAGTGAATTTATTATGTAAAACTGCATTAAAAGTCAAGGTTCACATATATTTACAGACTATGTGGCTACTATAATTGAATCAGTTTCAGGAATAATTGCTCTTGTATGCTCTCAGATGTAATTGAATTCAGTGTACAATTTACGGTTCCTTTTCGGCTCAAAATGGAATCCTGGCCCAATTATTTTAAAATAAATTGAAAGTTCACTTTTCAGCAGAACAAGTAAAATCAATACCATTTCCCAAAAGCAGTATTCTGGAATATGTCAATAATTTGTTACATAAAAGATATAGATGTTTTGTTCGCTCTGTTTATTTCTGGCGGTATTAAGTTTGTTCTTCTAGCAGTGTATGCAGAACTGCATTTTGTAGCACAGGGGATGATACACAAAAGCCCCTATGGCTAATATCCAAACAGCCTCATGTAACCAGACGTGTCTCAGGGTTGGATGGTGCTGCAGCTACACATTAGGTCTAGCCTTTTCTGTGTGCATGATTATTTATTGTATTAATAAGTACATACAAATGGTTATTTACATATGCAAGCACAAGTAGTAGGGTGCTATTTTGTTGCAATTAAATGTCAAGGGAACAGTAACACCAAAAAACTTAAAATGCTTTAAAGCAATACAATATAATGTACTGTTGCCCTGCACTGGGGTATTTGCTTTATTTTGCTTTAGTGTAGATAAACAAGCTGCTGTGTAGCCATGGGGGTAGTTGAAATAGGGCTAAATGGCACAAGATAACTTACAAAAAGATCATCCGGAAAACTCCAGGTTCCTCGCATTCTGGATAACAGATCCCATACCTGTACTTCCAGGGCTGCCTAAGCATGCTACACCTCCACATGCAACTGACTTGTTCTGTGCATTAGTGAAGAGCGAATGTTTTTGCCAGGCATGGATTTGCAGCGAATTTCCACACTTTGGCATTAGAGTCAATTTGGGCACGGTCATGGCAAAATAAACAGTCGTGTGACAAACTTGTTTTGTGGAATTCTCTCTGTTTTGCTAATTTTTCTGTTTTGCTAATTTTTTGCCAAAGCGAAACGGGACAGATTCGCTCATCACTACTGTGCATATCACAGGCTAATGCTGTTGTTAGTAAACTTAATGTTTGAATGCCCCTGGTTAGCGGCTTACAAGAATTCATCCCATGTTGCTTTTTATATAACCAGTAAGTCATCCACAAATCTTCAATATCTAATGATATGACTTCTATAGGGCCATTATAAGAACAACCTCTGTTCTAATTTACGTATGTATATATATATATATATTGGGGCCTGTGAAAAAAAACAGTGACACATTTACTTATGTAAAATTATTGTGTAAGATCTGGTGTTTTACACAGCTTTTTACACCATTATTTCAGTGAATTTTGTTTTACACAGCATAATAAACAGGGCCCCCTAGTGTTAGCAAGTATGATCCAATGCTAAAGGAGTATGCCAAGAAAGGGTGACATACTGCTTTGTAAATGCCTTTCATTACAATGGAATTCTGGGAAAAAACACCATGTAGTGCGTAAATATATATGGCACAGTTTATCAACTATCTAAATATGTATACAACCTGTCCTGCAAACAACTGTGCTTACATGAAAGAGAATATTATATAACGCTTCTTGGTGATGTTATTCCCTGCGCCAACTCTGTTATGATAAGTAACCAGGTAGCTGCAGTTAAAACAATAACAAAAAGAATTTAGAAACAGCCTGTATATTTTACATGGACTGGAGAGCAACAGAAGATGTTGAGTTTCCAGTCCCCAATCTCAAATGACTATCATGAGATGTCTTCCATAGTTTAAATGGGACATTTTAATCTACTTTATACTAATCTGTTTTTTTAAACTCTCTATTACTTTCAAACCCCTCTTTCAAAACTTTACAACTAAGCAGTTTCACTCCCTATTCCACATTGGCAACCTGCACCATCCCCATAAGAACCTCCTTAAAGTACACATTTATATTACATACACTGCAATATTGGAATTTCAAATGAATCAGGCCAGATTACATATGTTGAACATATAAGAACACATATATGTTTATAGATGAGGATAAATAGTAATTTATATAGTAAATATCCTATAAATACTAGGAAAGGTGAGGAGAGAACATATTTTTCTTTTTTTGATTGAATTATGGGGAAAAAGATGTATTTCACCCTGTCATTATGATGAAATATATTTGCAGTGGCAAGCACAACTTGTTGGGCCAAACAGATTGCCTCTGAATCTCCACTACTGCCTGTAGACGTAGGTTAAACTGATGAAACTTCAATCCCATCCCCAGTGAGGGATATTATTATGCATATAGAATAAAAGGTCCCTACTAAAGGAAAAGTATTCCCCATAATTGCATATTATATATTATCCTTTTAATTTCTATACACTAAGTGGAAAGTTCTCATGTTTAAATTAATAAGAGTTCAAGGGGAAGTTAAAGAGGGCTGTTGGCACACATTATCTAAGCAGTTTTGCTATTGGATTTCATTCCTTTATTCTTTAATGTTTTGAATTAGCCATTTGATTTTGACTCTTCAGCCTGGGGTTTAAAATGCTCTAATCTGGATGCTAGGCTCACAGTAAGGATGGATTTTTATTGCAATCATTTTGCATTACTTATTCTCTAATACATGACTTCTATTAATATTCCAGTCTATCATTTAAAAGCATTGTCTGGTTGCTAGGGCTACTGGGCAAGTAGAAGTTTACACTATACCGGGTAAGCCAGAGGAAACAGTTAAATCACCCCCAGCATCATACTAAAGTTATTTTAAGGTAAGATGACTTTTATATACATAAGAACAGAGCATATTTTGATATAGTTTTGAAAGCAGACTCAGATGATGCATATACAACTGTATAAAACAGCAGCTCCTTCTGGTAAAAGTACTTTTTTCTACTGATGCCTATGAAGGAAGAAACCCAATATAATATCTACTAGTTTTATGTTTAAATGTAGATATAGAAAAAGATAACAAAACATGCATAGCAGAAAACCCCTACTGTGTCCTCCAAAGTTTTGTTTAGTGGAAAATTTAAAAGAAACCCTGTAAATAAAGCAAATGCATAAACTGATCTCTTTGCTCTTATTTTTTTTTACTCCCATTTAGTAGTAGATTTCTAGCATTAACTAGTTCTTTGCCAAAAAAACACTGACATGTTGTTACTTCCAGTAATAGCACCAAAGGGAGAAATTAAAGCAAGTAAACATTAAAGTAATAGACTATAAACCAGAATAAATGGGACATCTGCGCATTTATGATTGCACTTTCTGTGTCATTGCACCTGTCGTTCCACATGCTCCAGCAGTATCTGCTGTCAACGAGTGCTTCTTAGGCAGCTTCAGCATTCTCTCATGCTTTTCAAGATTTGACTTTTGTAGCTTAGATTAAGACCCACCTTGGGTCAATGGTAGAGTGGGGAAATGCTAAAGTTAGACAAATGGCACTAATCTTGGCAGCCTGCCACACAGGTCATATTCATCACTTTAACATGAGAGTAGAGAGAAACATACTGTACTCACTTACATATAGAAACTGTCTGTAGCTGCCGAGATTACTGAAGCCCTGGAAATCTTCCCTATCCAAGAAACTACCCAAGGGGAACTATTGTCAAAATGAAAATCTGTTTTAAGCTTCACCTTATGGGAATAAGAAACTTTCTAAAAAGAAGCATTTCTCAATTATGTATTTTTTTTTTTAAATAAACAAGTTATTGTTCAGTATCCTCCTCTTTGCAACCAGCCTCTGTACATGCAGCTTTGTGTTAGTTACTTTGAAAGACAGTTCAGTCAAATTCTTTGTCTAGGCAAAGGAAGCACAGGCCTATGATTTTTTTGGCCAAACTGTCCATCAAAATCTTTCTCTGACTCCTGTATGAAGAGAATTTTAACAAAATTTTGTGCATCATTTTTATTTATTATATATAGAAAATGTAATATAGAATGTACAAAAATGTAAATAAAATAAATAAAATGTATATAGAAAATGTCCTATTTCAATGAGGTGAAGCTCATTTTGTTTTTCATGATAGTTTCTCTTTACAAGTATGAAGAGAATCTGTTTTAACTGATTATATTTAAAAATTGTCTTATTTCCATGAGATGAAGCTCATATTATATTTTGGTTTTCATTATAGTTTGTCTTTGCAGGTATTAAAGGAGAAGGAAAGGCTAATAAAGAGTTAATCTCAAGCTGCAGGCATACCTTCAGTTCTCTCAATAGTGCCCTTAAGTCTCCCCATATATCACCTGTTCAGATGATCAGAAGCCTCATAGGAAAAAACCGCTGAGCTTTGTAAAGAAAGTTCCCATAATGCCTCACTCCTGCACCAAGACCAAGACCGGTATACATGCTCAGTGTGTAAGACTATGAGGAAGCTTCCTGCCGATTGGCACAGATCCACATTCCTTAGGGGGGGGGGGGAGAGTCCTTAGCATTCTCAAGGGAGGGGGTAGCAGGAGAGGGGAGAGAGGAGAGAGCTGCATATCTCTGGCACAGGAATTACAGAGACAAGGAAGGAGACAACAAATCCTGTATTTTTTTTGATAGAGGACTCAGTGCAGCGTTTCTGTAAGTGCTTATGGCTGTATTTACATTTCCTTTCTGATAAAGCTTACTCAGTTTTTACCTTTCCTTCTCCATTAAAGGAGAATGCAAGTCAAAATTTAAAAAGCATACTGCCCAATAGTCCTCCTATTGTTTAGTAAAAACCCCACACTTTTGGCTCACCTAATCAAATATTTACTCAGTCACACTTACTTCACATTTTCTAGAATAGGCAGCCATCTCTAAAAAGGTATTCTCCCTTCCTTTCCCTCCTTGCTTCTTACTGCACATGTGTTTCATTCCCTCCCCCCCCCCTCCCCTCTGCCAGATCCGCTTCTGATTGCCTGGTGGGCATGTGTAGCTCAGAACAGGAGACAGGATCAAGTTACACACATGCTCAGAGAATAGGAAGGCTGCCGCTGGCACCTACAGGAAGGGAAGAGATATTTCAGTGATGTCACTGTAGTCTTCACACTGCTGTAGGCTGCCAGCACCATATCTCAGAGAAGCAAGCAGGGATCTGGGAATTTAGATATGCAGTAAGTACTTAAAAAGAATGCCTTTAGACTTACTTTTAATTTATATTAACCTTTCATTGTCCTTTAAGGGAATCTGCCATTACAACGTGTCCCGGCAGTGCTTTCCACAGCTTTACTGCCTTTTTTGTTCTTTTCTACATGAAAAAGATCCCCTGTAACTTGTCTATAGTGTCCTCTTGTATGTTTTTAAAGAGCTTTCCAGACACAGAATAATTTCTGTCTGGAACCTGAGATATTAGTAATCCTCAATATATTGATGTAATACAAAGTTTGAAATTGCAAATCTATTTTCCAGCCTCTTGCAAGCACAGATTACATTCAGGCTTCAATACTGTTAATACAAAGCTCGGAGGGAAAAGAAACAGAAAATCTTTTTTTTTTTTGTATGAAACTGACAAATTTGTTTAAATTGCGCTGTACAACTGGAACCATTATCACTAAAACAATTCTTTTTAACAAATCTGATAACTTCTGTAAGAACGGCCCACAATGTAGAGGTGTAACATCTATGTATCCAATATTTGTTGAAGTTGAAATGTTATTTTATAGATACTGAATTAAACAAATCAGTTTGACTCTCTCCTTTGATCTTCGTTATGGCCACTAAAGTTGCATTTTCACTGGCTCAGATTGGGTACTGTTATTTTGAGATATGAATCATTCTATGTAAAGTTAATATTTGTTCTTTATAAGTAAAGTTTCTTTATTATTTTATTTTCTGTAGCTTGAGGTCCTGGTTGGCATTATATCCAAGGGAACTGTCTGCAAGAATATTCTTCCCATGCTTCAGCTGGTTTACTCCTAAAGTCAAATAACAATTGATCCCTCAAATGGACTGATGTTGTAGGTGGGTTTTGTTAAACGATTCAGTCACCTCTTTTAATTGGTCACTGTGTCTGGCTGTCTAATATGATCTTAAAGGAAAAGTAACACTAAATTTTTTTAAGTAAAAAATCTATTCTACCCTGCCCCAATAATTACCCTATCCTGCAAACCATTTATTACTTTGAATGCTTTAGTACAAAATACCTGTTAAAACTTCCGGTCATCTGAAGAAAGGCAATATGGTGATGCAGGGGAAGTATAAGGGGAAACATCCACTATGCGGCGATCGCTTGATCGATCCTAGCCTGACTCTTTCCTATACAGAAGGAAGGCTAGGATCGATCAATCGCCGCATAGTGGATGCTTCCCCTGCATCGCCGTATCGCCTTTCTTCAGATGACTGGAAGCCAACTTTTAACAGGTATTTTGTACTAAAGCATTCAAAATACTAAATGGTTTGCAGGATAGGGCAATTATTGGGGCAGGGTAGAATAGATTTTTTGCTTAAAAATTTTTAGTGTTACTTTTCCTTTAAGCAAAATGTATAAATATTAATTATGAGGTGATGAGCTCTTGATTACTGAAAGCGATCTTGACAGTGATATTGGAAGATTCTGCTAAAATGCAAACTTATAAACTGTAAAGTTGTTGCAAAAACATCAGAAAATGCAGTTTGACTGTCATAGAAGCTGTTGCTACAGGAATGATTAGTAAATTCTGACGCAGAATGCTCTGGTATAAATCTGAATTAATTTCTAATTAGCCTTGTATTGTGACCTTAAAAAATTAAAAAAATGGTTACAAAAATAGTAACTTAATAGTTACATTTAACATATAAACACATTTATCAAGATCCATTGTTCAAGGACCCTGTTTGAACTGAACAAGAGATAGTCAAGTTAAAACCCATCAAAGCAAAACTCAATGAATCGTTTGTTAATTTTGCCAGGGGAAAGAAGGGCATTCTATATTAAAACTTCTCTCTTGACCTTGCAGACTTTCAAACACTAAAAAAAAAAATCTCAAAATAAATTGTCAATGACAATTGTAGACAAAGATCCCCATAATGTCAATGAGAAGGCCTTATGTTTCTGAATCTTTCCTGACAAATTAAGGAATGTACCAAGCATTTTGCATTTCTCTGGAAATAATGAGATCACATTACAGACCATGGGTGGTTTTATGAGCATTAATCATAACTCCTCAAGCCTTCCTTTCTGTGAATAAGCTTAGTTGCACACTTCTTCAAGTTTGACTAGTCCCTATTTTCAAGGTGAGCATTTATAACCAATACAAAGCCATTAGCTTTTAAAAAAAAAAATGCACTTTGTAAATATATCAGCATCTATGCCTCCACTGGGAAATTACTGTAGTTTTAACATGCCATTGGCATCAATTGTAATTGCATGACTGAAAATCATGTGTTAGTGCTAATACATCTAACTTAAACCCATCATGGTTACAGAAAATGCAGTTGAAAATGCTAAAGAGAATGCTGTTGGTCAGATGACTTTTTTATTACAACTTTTTTGATACAAGCATGCAACCGGTTAGTCAGAATATTTAGGACCTGGTGTTTTTTGGATAAGGGGTTATTCTGTAATTTGTATCTCCATATTTGAAGTCTATTAAAATCATTTCAACAATAAATAAACCCGATTGTTTTGCCTTAAATAAAGATTAAATATATTTGTTGAGATCAAGTACAAGTTATTGTTTTATTACTATAGAGAAAAAAAACTGTTTTGGGGTTTTCCAGATAAGGGGTCTTTCCATAGTTTGGATCTCCATTTCTTAAGTCTACTAAAAAATCATTTAAACATTAAATAAACCCAATAGGATTGTTTTGGCTCCAGTAAGGATTCATTATATCTTAGTTGGGATCAAGTATAAGGGGCTGTTTTATTATTACACAGAAAAAGCAAATCATTTTTAAAAATTAGAATTATTTGCTTATAATGGAGTCAATGGGAGGTGGCCTTTCCATAATTCGGAATTTTCTGGATAATGGGTTTCCGGATAACAGATCCCATACATTTATTTGACTAGTATGGAGTGTATGGGAGATGACCTTACCATAATTTGGAGCTTTCTGAATAACGGGTTTCCGGATAATGAATTCCATACCTGTATCTCTTTTTTTTTTTTTTTTACAGCAACTGATTCACATAATTATGGTTGCTTGTAGATTGCAAGCTCTTTTGGGCAGGGCCCTCTTCACCTCTTGTATCGGTTATTGATTGCTTTATATGTTACTCCGTATGTCCAATGTATGTAACCCACTTATTGTACAGCGCCGCGGAATATGTTGGCGCTTTATAAATAAATGTTAATGTAATGTAATGATGTTTTTCTTGGATATCTTTCAAAGCTTGTGCCTATATTGGACAAAACTACAGCCATATGAGCCAGGTTATGTTATTCATTCAATGAGCCGTGGGGAAACCAATGTAATGCTGGTAAACACCATATTCCTATCCAGCTGTATAGGTGCTTTAGTACAGCAGCACAGGCCAATTTATCAACATTCTGATTTGTAGATAGATGTAGAGTTTGTTGGAAACCACAAACTCGTTTCCGCTAAAACCACAAATGTCAAGCAATTTATTAAAAGATCTGACTATAAAAAACACAAACAAATTAAAAGTATATAATATATAAAGTATATAATAAAGTATATAATAAATACAAAAATAACACGAAAACCTTGAATGTTTACTTCTTGTAAGAAAACCCCCCCAAAACCTCTGAAACAATGAATTAAATATAGATTGTTACAGTTTACCTAGGACAGCTCCCATTGACTTCTACATGGTTTTGACAACCGTTTCATAGCGAATTTTACATTTACTGTATGTTTTTTGTGGATTTTTGTGTTTTTTTGTGCTAAAAACACCTCACATTTTTTGCCATTTATTAAAAAACCCACGGATCTCAGATAAAAAAAACCAATGACCATTGAACAACTTGAACAGCTTCTCCTAATTTTACTAGCTCTTGGGCCTTACAGCCAGAATGGTACTCACACATGTATCTCGCCAGTTGACATTTACTGCCAACTTACACAAGGACAAATATTCACCATACCTGGTTCCCTTTAATAATCACTTAAAGCTTAGTGTCAGTCTTACAATTGCATTTTAAGTTCAGCCCTTGTCTTTGTAAGACTGTGACCTTTTCTTTTCTATTATATAACTGTCAAGTAGAAATTTTAGATTGTTAGTTCATTCTCTACAACTGTACTAAAATGAATTAGGTCAAGTCTACCGTTTGCATAATAAGCATTATCTCTACATGACTGACTTTGTTGCCATTTATAAACATCATTAAAAATTCTCTTCATAAAGTGAGACATACAAGTGTCTGTACTCATAATTTGAGCTCAGGTGTAGATGTATAATGACAAGTAATATATATAAACCATCTGCACTTTCAGGTATGAAGTCACCTCCATAGAAAACTGCATATTTACTGTATTTCAAAATGTACCCCCTATTGTAAAATATATAGTGAATAATGTACCCCTATTGTAAAATATAAGGGTTTTATAGGTCACCAAAGAGTTCCATGACCATATTAAAGGAGGAGGCTGAAGGTGACTTCCATATTTTACAGAAATGCATTACTTATTATAATACACAAGTTTCATTTCATATATTATATCATTTAGAGGATATTCATGACTCTTGTGTAATATGTAGTGGAAAATATACCCTCTACTGTAATTTATAGATATATTAGAAATCACAGAGGACTTGTGTCTCACTTAATGAAACTCTGCAGCAGCAGCTTAAAGAGAACTGGGGAGGGGGAGGAGAAGGAGCCACAGGACAGTTATGGCTTTTGTGTATTATATAGTGAATAATGTAATTTATAAAAATTTTATATAAATGTCACTTAACTCCAAGCTGACTTCCAATATCTTTATAAATTACAGTAAGGGGGTGCATTATTCATTATAATTTACAGTGTTTCTATGTGGTGTCTTCAATAAGCTCTCTGCATTGATTTTATTCTATGCAAAGACTCACTTTACTCCAGGCCCAGAACTATGGCATTGCGCATGCACATTCATGCACGTGGAAGCGTGCAGGGGCGAGGTGGCCAACTGAGTTGCCTAGGGTGCCTTGGCCCTCCCCTGCTTTAGTTTGTTTCTTTCTGTTCAACCTGTTGTTTTAACCTTTTGTTTTGTATCTCTGTGTAGTCCTTGTGTACTTATATGTTTTTTGCATCGTTCTTCCCCAATGATCTGACATCCTGGCTAGCCATGCAATACTGTGCAGATTAATGAAAGGAGGGGGAAAGGAGACACAGAGGGTGGGAGAGGCAGGGGAACAAGAGCAGAGATGAACAGAGAGTGAGTGCAACAAGGAGGGAGTGAGACCAAAGATTGACTGAGAGTGGGGGCAGAGGGAGCAAGGCAGGAGAGATACAGAAGGTGGAAGGGTCAGAGGGAGCAGGGCCAGAGATGGATAGAGGTTAGGAGCAGCAGACAGAGCCAAACCGGAGAGGAAAAGAGGGAGGAAAACCGGAGATAGATGACTGGAAGGTGGGCACGGTATAGGGTGTAATACTTGAGAGGAACAGGGGGTGGGAAAAAGGGTGATAATTGAGAGGAAAGTAAAGTGGGAGCGAGAGGAGAAAGAAGAGTGGGAAGAGTGTATAGTGTAATTAAGTGGGAGAAGTCAGATGGAGGGGGGAAAGGTTGCTGTCTCCTTAAATTATAAACGGTGCATTCTGATGTAGGAACATGCCATTTATAAGGACATAATTTATAGTTCGGTCTCATAGGAAAATTACCAAACTGTAGATTATAAGGATTAAATTTATAGGATATCCCATTATTCAGTGGTTTCAGAACTACTGGTCTTTCTATGCTGATGCTTCCCAGTCCGTAATAACTTACTTAATTTGCCAGGCAATTTTTTTTTAATAAAGTGCAAAAATGTTAGTTTGAAAAATTTTATATATTCATGATGACGTTTTCTGCTGCAATAAAAAAAAAACTTGATTATTGATAAATTTGCCCCTTATCTTTTTATCTACATCTATTCCTAGTCATTTTGCAGTCTGCTGTTTGCATTACTTCCTGCTTGTTGAATGGGATACTAGCTAACAAGATATAAAATGAAATTACAGTTTGCCAAAAACCAATATAACAATCTCCTGTTATAAGCCCTTTTTCTTTTGATTTCTTTTATTTTTCTCAATACATCAGTCACTCTTTCCTTTATACTCATACCATGTTAAAAGACACAAATACATAGTTTAGTAATAAGAGAAGCATCTCTACCTTTAACTTCTAAGCACAGTGTAAGCAGATATATACATGATTTCTAACAAGGAGCTACATACTGTACCTTTACTTATCCTCCCCTTATCACCATCTGTTAGAGTGGAATACAAAGTATGTCAAGCAATTTGGAAACTTCAAATAGGTGTTATATATAGTGTGCCCACAGCACAGCTGAAAACAAACATCACAGGAGCTGAATTTTACAGCAAGCCTTGATTGTATAGTCATCTGCAATGCGACTTATAGTCATTTCTTACTAGGAGAACTCATACCAAACAGCCCTGCCAGGGGAATTGTTCAGTAAGGCCATGCTTTTGAGTATACCAAACAGATGCTTGGGGAAGTACATAGACCACTACATTCCTTGGGTACATATTCCCAGGAAAACTATCTAGAATGTAACTGGAAATTTCTCAGAATTGTGGAAGGGAGTTTCATGTAGAAGGGACATGGACATAGGACATTCACACAGTTTTATTGTGCTTTCTAATGAATTGAATTTATGATGTTGAATAAAAAGCTAGCCAGTGTTCTAGGTGAAAGATGCGGACAGGACTTCATTAGCTATTTTAAATGATCCCAATGCAAAGCTCACATCTGAGACATCTCTACAGAAAGCATGTGATGGGTTTTAATATTTATATTCATCAGTCATTGGTCAAACATAATAGATGGCAGCTTAAACAATACATTTATATATAGTAAAGTATTCATGAGGATCATTGTTGCACAAGGAAAATCAAAACATGCATTTTTGTACACTGGAGATGAATTATTCAGTAAGGGGTTGGGGTTACATTATTAACACTACCTATGCAAGGCAGCAAGACTATTTAGTAAATCAGCCATACAAAGCAATTAGCTGTTTCGTAAAAACTCTGGAAGGGTAAAATACCATCACAAGTGTAGGTACAGCTGCTCTTAAATGAATGCAATGGGTGCAATATTTAGTTCATTCTCTGCTTGGAGTAGGATATTGGGTAGGGGCCCTCAGCATTCTGTACGGGATTTATCAATATCTTGAACATGGGCTTTTTACGTAATGTATCAGTGTTGGCAGCTGAGACAAAACTATGCAGCCCAATTAATTCCATCCAGGATGTGGCATCCTTGCAGTAGAATCTTGACAAAATAAAAAGGGATTTTTACTGTGAGAGCTGTGAGGCTGCGGAATTCCCTCCCTATATCAGTCATACTGGCAGGTACATTAGATAACTTCAAGAAGGGGTTGGATGGCTTTTTAGCAAGTGAAGGAATACAGGGTTATTAGTAAAAAGTCAATTTAGGGACTGGTCCAATTGCCAACTTGGAGTCAGAGAGGAATGTTTTCCCTCCGAGGCAAATTGGAGAGGCTTTAGATGGGGGGTTTCAACTTCCTCTGGATAAACTAGCAGTTAGGTACACAGTATTTAGACAAAAGGTTGCTAAGTAGAAAAGAAGAATAAATATCATTATCATTAATTAATTTGCAAGCAAAAGTAGTTAACTACGATGGAAGTGTCTGTAAGCACTTACAATGTAAAGAATGAAACTTAGTCCCTTATGTTTGTATGTATTTCTGTACTAGATTGGCCAGAGTTGAAATCTTTGTGCTGATCATTCACTTAGAGTTATATATTAATAGAAAGCTTATTTCCCCCAGATTTGACTGTATTTTGTTCTTTTATGAGAATGTATATGCCTATGTTATATGGGGTAAGTTGGATAGCTTTGGTGAACATTCATGGTTTTTAACAAAAAAAAGACCAGGGAATAGTCACCACAGACTTACGTGACCAAGCGTGTGTCTGTAAGGGTTAACACAAACTATACAGTTTCTCACTCGTGCAGTCACACCCAAACAGCACCAGCACGCTAAAGCGTAAAAACTGCCACCACCGAATTTAAGAGCCGCAAGCATTCAACTCTAGATGTTCTATTGCACACTGAAGCCGAATCACCCTAAACTTTCTAGCTAAGCACTCAATCAGTCACTCCAGCAGACAATGCAAGTTAGTCTACAGACAAAACACAATTTTCCCACAAGCAGACAAAGGGTTAAGCAGACACACTTTCATAACTAGCAAGGGGTTAAAACACATTTAACATACACACTCCGATTAAGGCAAAAAGGTTCATTAGAGCTAAGACAAACATTCAATTTTATATTTAATAATCCAAAGTGGACAGTGCATATATTATATAAAAACAGTTAATGACATACAGGTTGCAAACTGTTATAAAATAAAAAGGGATAAAATGCAGAAACCTACATACATCACCAATAGAATGGCTCTATGTGATTTCTGTTCCGGGGGGACAGAAAAAAAAGAGACATATACCTCCCGAAGCAGCTCGTTCCCCAAAGGCATATATTTTCCCAGTTGTCTGGGCCATTGATATACAGGTTAAGAGGTAGGTCACACCCCCATCCAATGAGAAAGGTGAGGTACACTATTTCATAACTGGCTGTTCATGTGACATTTTATTTTTCAGATGGCCTCAAATACTTGTGTATTCAACAAAATTATGGAACCATGAGCATTATGTGGGAAATGGAATTCTCTTTTCATAGACACCAAACACACCAAGATTAACACATATTATTCTGGTTTTATCAGAATATTGGATAATCCCGAGCTCAATTATCATAAGTGTTTGGAGTCTGTGGGGAACCCTCGCTACAAGCTAATTGCTGAGCATCATGATTTTTATCTTTAATAAAAGATATTTATTTTATGGGCCTAAAGAAATATTAACCAAGAATCTGCCCTGAGATAAACCACTCCACTGTAGCACAGGTATGATAATTTAGTTACCTTATTGATTCATTTGGCCCTGTATGGCTCTTCACACCTCACAGTCCTTTAGCCAGATAGTCCATCTATTAGGGAGTATTTGTGAATTACCCCCTACTGTGAGGGGTTTCCCTCAAATGTGGATTCTAAAGATACTTCCTAAATTGAAACCCTTTCTATGCTGGACCTTACTGCCCCAGCATGACATCCCCCCCTTTAATTCAGCGCAAGGAAGTTGACTTTACAAGTCAATTTCAATCGAGCAGGTGCTCCACCGGCTCTGCGTGCCGTGACAGGCCATCAGAATTACCATGAGCACTGTCCTTTTTATGTTGGATGGAGAAATTGTATTGTTGAAAGACTAGACTACATTGAAGCAATTTCCCATTGTCCCCAGCTACTCTGTTCAACCAGCTAAGGGGATTGTGGTCTGTGATTACAGTAAAGTCTCAACCATAGGTAGTATTGCAAGACACTCCTTCTCTATGGTGGCAAGAGCTACTTCCCTGGGCAATAGCTTCCTGCTGAGGTAGAGTAGGGTGCTCCTCCCCTGCCTGATTGATCTGACTCAGCTCCTAGTCCATATGCGGAAGCATCAGTCTGTACCACAAACCTGCATGTAAAGCCTGGGGCTTGTAAAACTGGGGCACTAGTGAGTACTGTCTTAAGGGCAACAAAGGACCTTTTACAGTCTGGTGTCCAAAGGACTACCTCAGGCAGTGTTTTCTTTGTCAAGTCAGTTAATGGTTTGGCCCGTGCACTGTAGTTTGGAACAAATTTCCAGTAGTACCCAGCTGTTCACAAAAAGGACATGACCTTCTTCTTGGTTTGGGATGTTGGCCAGGCCACAATGGAGTCTACTTTACCTGTTTCTGGCCTAAGGGTTCCCCCACCATCTCTATGGCCAAAGTACTACACCTCTGTCATTCCTAACTGACATTTGCTGCATTTAAAGGACATGTAAACCCCACACAAAAAAATGTAATCAGTGAACAGCCTCATTGAAATCTTTCAATACCTGCCACACTGGTTGTCCAGAGGTTAATAGTAAGGCTGCAACATCTCCTTAATCAATTAGATCTCCTTCTCCTCCTGTAACTTACTCAACCCCCTCCCTAAGGAATTTGCTTTGACCTCTGGCTTGTGGGCATGCTCAGTTGTTCGAAGCTCAGATTACCAAACACGCCCTCCAGTCTAGCAGCCAGTGAAGAGATAGCATTGCTGGTTCCCATATAAACTCAGCTTCAATTTTTTTCTCCTAACCTCCTCTCCTGAGCTCAGCTTAAACAAAGCAGAACTTTTATCAAAGACAGTTCTGCCTGTGTGAGCCTGTATTCTTGATGAAATGTATGCTGAATAAAGCTGGCCATACACGCACCGATACTATCGTACGAAACCTCGTTTCATACGATATTCGGTGCGTGTATGGCATGCTGGCGAGCCGACCGATATCGCAGGAAGCTGCTGATATTGGTCGACTCGCCGATCGGACCGGTTAAAAAATTTTGATTGGGCGCCATAGAAGGCTCCTGACCAAAATCTGCCGTCAGGGCTGAATAGGCAGAAGGAGGTAGAAATCCTATTGTTTCTACCTCCTTATCTGCTGTTTCAGCCCTGACGGCTGATGGTCACACGAAACATCATCAGATCGCCATGTTTGTGGCCACCTTAAGGGTGTGTGTGTATGCAGTTTGCAGATTTAAATGTATCTGATTATGTGTCAGAGAAAAAATGGCCACCGGGTGAATGCTGCTATTTGCTTTAGGAAAATGTGATGGTGCTAGCAAACAGCCATTTGGGTGCGGGAGACGTGCCCAACTGATATACATTGTAGGGAAATATAGGCTTTACATGTCCTTTAAGGGTCAGACCAGCAGCTGTAATTTTACCCAAGACTTGTGACACGTGTGACAAGTGTTCCTCACAACTTTGACTGAAAATGGCTATATCATCTAAATAGGCCACTGCACAGTGATATCTAGGAGGATTTATTTGCACCTCTTCGATGGACCCAGATTCCTTTGTAGCTGCCAATAAAGGGGGTTCACTTCCTCCTCTGACAGCATACTACAAACTGGTAGTACATAGGCAGATCTGTCATGATATCCTTTCTTCATATTGACATGATAAACCTTCAGTCTTTTACCGTTATCATCCAGGGACACCACATTTATATTATTTAGGTGCTTTTGTATAGTGTAAGGACCTTCCCAAGCAGCCTGGAGTTTGTTTTGTCTCATTGGTATTAGGACCCATACTTTTTGACCAATTTCATACACTCTCACCCTGGCATTTTGATCATACCATTGTTTTTGAGTCGAATGAGCTTGTCATATTCTCTTGCACTAGGCTCACCATGACCTGCATTTTTTCCGGAAAATTTATAACATAGTCAACAATAGAAACCTCTGACCCTACATGTTTTCCTTCCCAGGTCTCTCGTATGAGATCTAGGGGCCCACACACCCTCCTTCCATACAAAAGCTCAAAAGGCCAAAAACCAGTTGAGGCTTGGGGAACTTCCCTGTAGGCAAATAGCAGGTATGGAATATATCGTTCCCAATCCTGTCCTTGGGATTCCACATCTTAAGCACACACTAGCCATTTGTTTATGGGTGATAGGGACTAGCCACGATATGATCCATTTGTATCTTTTTACACATAAATTGTGTGTAAAAATGCTACGATCTGTTAGCATCTCTCGGGGAAAGCCAACACGCGAGAAAATGTTTAGCAGAGCATTAGCAACTTTGTCTGCCTGTATAGAAGATAGGCTACTGCCTCAGGATATCACGTAGCATAGTCTAATAACGTGAGAATTAACCTTTTCCCAGAACTATTAGGTATAGCTAGGGGACCTAATGATATCAACAGCTACCCTTTGGAAGGGTTCATCAGTTATGGGTAGGGGAATCAGGGGAGGCTTGCTAGTGTTGCCTGATTTACCCACTCGCTGACACAGCGACACAGGAGCGACAGTAGTTGGCAATGTCAGCACCCATTGTTGGGCCAATAAAAGTTATAAGCTAAGTGAGTTTTAGTTTTTAGCACCCCTAAGTGTCCTGCAAGAGGAATCTCTTGAGCCACCTTCATTAACTGCTCACGGAAATTATTGGGTACAATTAATTGTTTTTCTATCAAACCTGGGTTGAATGTGTCACAGGGCCTTTACCTTCCTATATAATTTCCCCTCATTCCAGTATGCCTTTACTTTGTTCCCCTCAGCAGGGAGCCTGTTTGCAAGGCACCCGAGTTCTTCTAGGCTGACATCTGATTTCACAGCCTTGCAGAACACAGAGCTGGCAGCTGTAGGAACTGAGAATACAGCTAGGGGAGGGGGTGCTTGGTGCCTTCCAGGCCTGTTTCAGAATAAGAAGGGGGGGGGGGCAGACTGATTCAGACCCACTCCTCTTATAAACAACTCATTATCCACATACTAGACAGACTTTTGTGCAATACATGTCACAACAGCAACTGATTGATAGGGTGTCTGGACCTGACTTCTGCTCGCCACTTATTACACATATATCATTTACATTTGTCCCTGTATTAACGGAGGAAGGATTTATGGATGCCTCCCCAGATCCCCTCTAATGTACTTGTACAGAGTAATCATGTCCCCTCGCAAACACCTCTTTTCCAGAGAAAACAACCCCAACCTCAACAGTCTAACCTCATAGCTTAAATCTTCCATCCCCTTTACCAGTTTAGTTGCAGTCTCTGCACTCTCTCCAGCTAAGGACTGTAGCCCAAAACTGCATCGCATACTCAGGTGAGGCCTTACCAGGGACCTATAGAATGACACTGCCTGGAATTAGACAACTTGTTATCTACAAAAACCCCTAGATCCTTCTCCATTAAGGATGCCCCCAACACACTACCATTCAGTAGATAGTTAGCGTTTATATTATTTCTACCAAAGTGCATAACTTTGCAATTGTCAACATTGAACCTCATTTTCAAGTTTGCTGCCCAGATTTCCAATTTTGTCAAATCGCTCTGCAAAGCGGCAGCATCCTGCATGGAACTTATAGTTTTGCAAAATTTAGTGTCATCAGCAAAAATAGAAACAATACTCTCTATGCCCCCCTCCATGTCATTAATAAACAAGTTAAGAAGCAAAGGACCAAAAACTGACCCCTGCAGTACTCCACTAACCACACTGGTCCAATTAGAAAATGTTCCATTTACCACCACTCTTTGTAATCTATCCTTCAGCCAGTTCTCTATCCAATTACAAATATTATGTTCTAGGCCAATATTCATTAATTTGATCATTAACCTTCTGTGAGGTACTGTATCAAACGCTTTAGCAAAGTCCAAGTAGATGACATCAACTGCCATTCCAGCATCGAGGTTCCTGCTCACCTCCTCATAAAAGGCGACTAAATTAGTTTGGCAAGATCTGTTCCGCATAAAACCATGCTGGCACAAACTTATAATATTGTGAACTGCAATGTATTCAAGTACCCTATCCCTTATTACCCCTTCCAAAAGCTTTCCTACTACTGATGTCAGACCAACAGGCCTATAGTTTTCAGGCTGAGAACGAGATCCCTTTTTAAATAACCACATTAGCAATGCGCCAGTCTCTCGGCACCATGCCAGACCTCAACGAATCCTGAACAATTATGTGAAGAGGCTTGGCAATTGCAGCGCTCAGCTCATTTAATACCCTGGGATGAATCCCATCCGGTCCTGGACCTTTGTTTACCTTTACATGTTCAAGTCTCTTTTGAATTTCCTCCCGAGTGACCCATGCGTCAGTAGCTATATTACTAGAATTGGGCATATTAAAAGGCAAGCCTTCAGTAGCTGGCTCCTCAGATGTATAGACAGATGAAAAATAAGAGTTCAAAATTTCTGCTTTTTCCCCGTTCTCATCAACCAACGTACCCCCTGTGATAATAAGGTTCCCACCCCTTCTTGCTTAATTTTTTTACTATTCACATAATTAAAGTTGGGGGTCATCTGAGCCCAATAGTTCCAAAGCCTTTTGCAGGGAAGACTTCCCATCATCCTGCACATTGTGATGAGCAGTTTCCGGAGCAGAATCTATTGCTCTGCAAACTTGGGTCATGCAGTCCTCTGGTGTAGAGTTATGCTACTCCTGATCACTTTCCAGCAAGACACAAATCAATGACTCCTTGGACCTAGCAGATGTATCGATACCTCTCTGCTTGCAAAGGTCAATAAGGGCTTCCTTGCTCTGTCTTTTGTAAAATGTTGCCATATTGCTCAACACTAATAAAATAAAAGATAGAAAAGAAAAACGGGGAAGGGGAAAACTCTTTGCTTGTATGTCTTTCAAATATAAAATATGCACTGAGTTTTATCTTTGAGGACTGGTTATCCTCGCAAGGATGCAGTCCTTTATTGCAAAGGTCAATTAGATAAACCAAGCACTAACGCTCTAAAAACAAAAATATCCCACTGCTCTTAGCCACGAATTGTCACGTACGCTTGGTCACGTATGTTTGTGGTGGCATTCGTGACAAGCACGTTTTCCTATCTGATCTAATTCTGTTAGCATCTTGGTATGCAATACAGGTGAACTGTTAGCAAAAACTAACAGGTCTAAGTCTATATTTTATGTAATTAAAACAGTAAGACATTGGTTTCATTGGTCATGGGGATACTGGGAATGCTCAGGGCTGCCTGATTACCCTGTCCGACTTAACTGCATGGCCAAGCAACAGTAGACTTATCCAATCAAAACATGCCAGTAATGACATGCACCAAACTTACCAGCGACACAAACAATCCTTCATATTATTGTGGACTTGTGCTAAAGGTATTTCAGCTCTGAATTTCAGTGTAAATTACTGCATAATAAAAGAAGGTAGCAGAGCATTTTGGGGTGCATTGTTATTAATTCCTCAATGCCAAGCACTGTATTAAAGAGATGGCACTATTCCCTCAGATTTAGGGGGGACGTATGTGACAGTCAGGTGGC
Organism: Xenopus tropicalis; assembly: GCF_000004195.4. NCBI lineage: Eukaryota > Metazoa > Chordata > Amphibia > Anura > Pipidae > Xenopus > Xenopus tropicalis. The sequence goes on from NC_030679.2 coordinate 100,947,775, forward strand.
TCAGAACCATACCACCTGTCTGCCACAGCCCTATTCCCAATCTAGACCAGTGGGAAGAGGTGCCACACATTGCTCAGGTACAGTCTCTGTTATAATGTGGTCATCTGAAACAACTAAAATCTGCAGTGGGGTAGAAAAAGCATCTGCGCCGCTGAAGTTTAAAAGCAGTGAGAATTTAGGAGTACTTTCTCTTAGTAAGTTGGTATCGCTTAATGGATTGCACTTGTAATAAACAATTTTAAGGATGAAATGGACTAAACTTCGTAATGGAGCAAAAAGAGGAACAGCACCGATAAAAGCTTAAACCAAGGGAGAATTAAGAAGATTATTTAATAATTCAATATCATTTTAAGAGTTTTTATAATACATTGTATTGAATTGAATAATTGTGCATGTAATCTTGAATGTAATGGGGGACCTTTAAACAGTGCTGAACAGCCTGAAATTGGTCTGAATTGTAGACATGAAAGTGGGAATGTTTTATTTACTGGTATTCTGCAGAGGGAATATACACTGTATACCGTATTTGCTACACTTCTGCAATAAAAATGTAAATGAAAAGAACAAATATTCATAACTTCCATCTGCATGTTGAAATCAGCCAGCATACATAACTAATGATGAATAATAATGTAATATTGGAGATTTGTTGGTTTACACTGCTATTAACCTCATGGGGGAAATCTAGCAGCTCTGCAGAGCACAGCATTGTGTAAGTGGGAATCAAAAGGTTACTCCTTTCATTTTAAACTACTTTGTCATTGCTATTAAAAAAAAGAATTCCCCCCTCAAAATGCTTCATAATAGATCACCTTTCAAAAATAGATACAACAGTCTGTCTGCAAAGTACCCTGAGACTGAATCCATGGCGTCAGATTTTTTATGGTCTGCTTAATCTTCTTACTCTAACATCAGCTAGCTCTATATTCCATTAGCATGCATGTGTACATCCTAATACACTAGAAAAACCACTAGGTGACCTACTTTCCAAGTCCCAATATTTCATTGGTATGCATGCATTTACACTGTGATGGACTATAAAACACATCATGTAAGAAGGGTATTGCATTTTACAGCAGATTCATTAGTTGATTTTCTATTTGCATGCATTACTGCAACCATGGTTGGTAAAATCATAAAAATTCTCAAAGGTAACTATATTTTGCAAAACATATTTCTATTTGGGGAAAAAGCATTGCATACACTAAAAGACATTTCATGAAGATGAAATGGAATCAACCACCAACCAGCAGAAACAACGGCCATACTCGACCAATATCTGGCCTGAAATTGGGAAGATATCGATCGGGCAGGTTAAAAGATTCAGTCGCATCGGGGACCACATCGGCTAGTTGATGCGGTCCCCGAACTGACTGCCCCATTGCTGCCATTATTATTCGATTGTTTGGCCCCAGGGCGAATTAGCCTACATGTTCCCCGATATCACCCACCCGTAGGTGGGGATATCGGGTGAAGATCAGCTCGCTTGGCAACCTCGCCAAGCGAGCAAATCTTCACGTGTATGGGCATCTTTAAGTAGAACAAAATAAGGTCTTTCTTCTCAGAATGGAACTAAAAACAAATTTCAATAGATATCTTAGATCCTTAACCATTATTGAATTAATTGGGAATTGCCAACTGTTTGTAGTTATTGTGATATATATGTAAAATGTTTCAAGTCTATATTATGTCCTGCATTTAAATAATTAGAGTTAAGCCACAGCCGTAACAGATTGTTACCTCCATTGTGGGAGATATTTTTTAAGCTCCAAAATTAATGTTTTCTGTAAAATCTGCAATTTTTCTATTATATACTGTAGTTTATTGATTTAACCATGGTTTCTTTTTTTCTGTAATTTCCTTTGTTTCTACTAAGCTCAAATTTATGCTATCTACAAAAAAAAAGTATGAGGCTTTCAACAGTGATGTCTATTTACTAAAATCAGTTTTCTGGAAAAACTCAGTATAAAGAACCAACAGCTATTTTCCCTGGCATTTGATAAAATAGAGGGCCTCATTTACAAAGTGCAGGGCAGGCCTACTTTTAACATGGGCACAGGTGGACTGCAAAGACCTGCACTTCCCCTATGAATACAGGGCTGCTGTTATATTAAAGAGAGGCCAACTGAAAAAGACTCTTTTAATAAAAAGCCTGCAAACCTTCCTCATAATGTTTTACTGGGAGCAATGGCCAAAACAGGCATAATTCTGGAACTTTCCGAATATGTTAACTAATTTTACTCTAGGTTGCCTTTTCTCACTGAATTCTGTTAATGAGTTGATATCTGTTGAATGGGACAACTTTACATTCAGCTTGCATTATTTTCTTGCTCACCATGTAATTTAGTGGCCATACTGGCCCTAGAAATAGTGAGCTGTCATCTCAAATCCCTTCCATCATTGTTGCATTATGAAGGTTATCATTTAGAATGGTTTTGTTTTTGCTGCATGTGCCATACAGTGAACCTAAAATATACAAAGATTTACTTTGCATAGTTTAGGTCAACTGTAATTAAGAGCAAGATCAGGAACAAGGTCTAATTAAAAATGGAAAAAAACCCTACATGAAATGATAAAATCAAAAACACCAACAAAACAAATACATTTATGAAACATGGTTTTCCTCCTTTACATTGGTTACAACATCACTATGGGTTATGTCACAGAGTGGCACCTCTAAGGTCATCGTAATGAATTACTGTAGTCAGTCTGGTCTGTAACTGGTCATCTTTTTGGTATGTTTGCAATACAAATTTGTAAGGAGGTGATGGTTACCATTATCTTATGCTGATGATTAAAGATCAGATTACTTGTCCTCTCTGTGGGAGGGGGTGTGTCTTTCCAGTGCCTATGTGTTAAAGGGGTGGTTCACCTTTAGCTTAACTTTTAGTCAACAAATTCTAAGTCTTCTTTATTTCTTTGTTACAGTTTTTGAATTATTTGCCTTCTTCTGACTCTTTGCAGCTTTCAAATGGTCGTCAATGACCCCGGCAGTCAAATTATTGCTCTGTGAGGCTACAGTTTTATTGTTATTGTTACTTATAACTACTTATTTTTCTGTTCACTCCCTCTCCTATTCATATTCCTGTCTCATTCAAACCACTCCATGGTTGCTAAGGTAATTTGGACCCGAGCAACCAGATCTCCAGAACTCCAAACTGTAGAGGTGCTAAACAAAAATTACTAAAACAAAAACTACAAATTATAAAAAATTAAGACCAATGGCAACTTGTCTCAGAATATTACTTTTTATATCATACTAAAAGTTAATGTATAGGTGAACAATCCCATTAATGCCACATGGTTGTGGCCTAAAGCTTCTGGTTATATTAAGATATTCATAATAGTTCAATGTAAAGCAATATACTATATAAGTTGCATTATGCTCTATACATGTGATTTACCACCATGCACTGTCACCATAAAAGCAATGTGTTTTTTGTTTCATCAGACTAACATCTACAATCATGTAATGATTTTACACTGTATACACTTTTATTAAGTCAATAGAACATATTTAGGAACCAAAGAATATCTGTTATCTGTATGTTACAAAATGCAATGTAGAATGAAATTGCACTTAACATTACATCGCCTTTGTAATGGGGAGATTTTACACTAACCTTAACATTTGCAGATAACATCAACACAAAATACATGTGATTTTACACAGCTTATTGCGGTGATGAAGTAGCACTGTTTAATGTATTTAATTTCCAGTTTTTGGATAGCTTTATAAATATTTCCCTAAATCTTTTTCTTTTAATATTCTTCAACTCTGCCTTCCCTGTTTCCTTTTCTGCTAATGTGTTTAATGGTCACAGTGTGGAAAAAAATGCACTTTAAACTATCCTGGCTGCATTCAGAAGCAAGTGAAGAGTGAAAAGAGTTTCTTTATTGGGATTTAGCTCATTTAACTGAAAACTAAACTGAGCCCTCCAGAGGTGAAATGTTAGTTTGTTAAATCCACTCTGTCTCCAAGCTTTTCCCTTTCAGTGTTTTCTGCTTTCTTTATCTCCCCCACTTTTTTTTACCCATAAAGTTACATCTAAATACCATTTATTATTATGCTCAATATTATATGTATGTGCCTGTTATACTTTTATAACAGATTATAATCTTGGCTCGTGTGTGTAGAAAAACTAAAGATGTTCAAAGAAATTCAAAAATAACTACCTGGTTTGGGGGCACTGAGAGCAACATTAAAGGGGTTGCTCACGAGACACTGGTTAGGGATATCACTCCAACTTGCAGCTCAGCAGTAAAGTGGCACATTGCTGTGGACTTCTGGGAAAGTAAGGTACAGTAAATGGCTAGCCCCACTTCAAATTTCAAAATTAAATATAAAAAAACCCGGTTTGCTCTTTTTAAAAAAAGGATTTAATGCAGGATTCTGCTGGAGGAGCCCTGTTAACTGATGCATTTTATTAAAAAAACATGTTTTCCCATGACAGAAGAATACTTTTAGCATAATCACTAACCTTATTAATCTTTTTAGCATTTATTCTCATTTTCAGTCTTGGTGACCTCATAGTCATCATTACCTTATTCCTACTAACCAAGGAAAAACTACCAATATTTACCTTTTCATAAAATCAATGTTTAGTGAACACATTATAGTTTTCTTAGCCGACTTTTCTTTTGACTTATTATTATATTTTTCTAATTTGGCTGTGGCCATTGTATTATTAAATCTAAACATGCTTCCAATATACATTACAAATGTTCAATGATACTAAATTAAATTGTATATGAAATCACTACTCAAAGCAAAATATTTGTCCCTTGCCGTTCTCTGCACTACTGGATTTGACGATTGAAACAAGCAGAAGCCATTTCTCTGCTCCAGACCATTCTCCACATCCCACAATACCTTGCATCCCAACAAAGCTGCTATGTTTGTAAATGAAGCTGTACAATATAGTATTATTAGATGTACAGCACCTTTGCAGTCAGGTCATTTGTTCAATTTCCAAAATGATGAATAATTAAAACCTTACATTTCAGTATTGAACCTGGGAATTCCTAATTAAAATTTACCTTCATAAGTTCAGAGAAAAAGCAGAACCACCTCTGACGAATGAATTTCTGCTTTTCCTTGTGATCAGCTTTTTAGAAATAGCAGGTGAACCCACAAAGGAGCATTTAAATTACCATAACCAAATCTCCTGTGAAAAAGTCAATACATGGGAGCTTAGTATTCTAATATAGTTTGTGTGCATGGGTATTTAAATGATTTGTTTGCCATGTATCCAATATAAGCTAATAGCTTAGGTTCTAAATGCTGGAACTAAGCCATTTTTAGAAAGCACTGGAATACTAGATGTGCTTATTAAGTATAATCTGATGCAAAAATATTCCGCCCGATATGTATTTATTTATCTCAAATAAATACATGTGACCTACTACATTGGTACACGTGCTGCTTTGTCTAGCATATTTCTTTTTTCATTAAACACTGCACAATTATTAATTGTGTTAATACAACAATTGCATTGCATAGAGAATCACAAGAGTAAAGGCAACATTCTTCTGTTTGATTGTTAGGCTAACACAGTTGTCCTTTGGTTTTCATTGTAGGTAACACCAAGATCAACGTGGACATTAAACCATTGCTGAATGAGGTGTTTGTTAGAAAATATAATACAAATAGATACATAATTATGTAATTATTTTGGCACTGTAGGGAAAAAAAGAATTCAAGTACAACAATGGTCAGTTTGCATAGTACAGGTATAGGATCCCTTATCCGGAAACTTGTTATCCAGAAAGCTCCGAATTACGGAAAGCCCGTCTCCCATAGACTCCATTTCAATGAAATAATTCAGAATTTTAAAACTGATTTCCTTTTTCTCTGTAATAATAAAACAGTACCTTGTAATTGATCCCAACTAAGATATAATTAATCCTTATTGGGGGCAAAACAATCCTATTGGGTTTAATTAATGTTTTATTGATTTTTTAGTAGACTTAAGGTATGGAGATCCAAATTACAGAAAGATCCCTTATCCAGAATACCCTTGGTCCCAAGCATTCTGGATAACGGGTCCTATACCTGTATTGGATAGTCATCATCTGTCATCATCATATGTGCAGTTAATGATAGAAACCCCAATCAGAACGTGAGCCGCAAATGGTGCTGCTACTGGTTAGGGAAGAATGTTATGTTATGTAATGTCCCAAAATCTATTCCCACCCAAACCTTTATGACAGCCTCCCCTGGAGGCTTCATTTTTATGAATGTAGACCAGTATCTAGAGTGTGTATTTCAATCCACTCATTGTAATAGAATGTTGGTAGTTCAAGTCACAATTAGAAAGATTTTTTTCTAACTCAAGGGAAAAGTTAATGGTTGTATATTCTGCCCAGCTGATAGGACTTGTATTGATCGATGATTGTAATTGTCGAGAAAAAAGAGATGTCAGGTTTTTCCACAGAGCAAGTGATTTTACTCCATGCATTTGTGTTAAATAGTGTTTTAAAGGTTCACAATGAGATCATTAAACTTATTGGTTTCTGCCTAGAATTAAGTCTTTATATATTACTTTTCCATTGCTCTACTGCTTGCAAGCAAACCTGACTACTGAAATCTAAGGCATGTATTAAGTAAGGGAAATTGCATATAGATTGAGTAGTCTATACAGTAGTAATTTCCTCTACAGGTACATTTACATGGGAAAATGCAACAAATACACAAATTGCATATAGATCTTGTAGTCTAAACAGTAGTAATTTCCTCTACAGGTAAATGTACATGGGAAAATGTAACATATATATTGTGTTGTAGCTCTTTAATAAGTTTATTTTGAAATATTTTAGCCTGATTTTTATAAAATTATCCAATGTCTTAGTTAATAAAATATCAGAATGTTTAATGCATCATACTCTGCATCCATAATTCACAATGCCATCACTTATATAAAACACTGCATAGTGTTTGAAATGGGAGGAGTTGATATGGGAGGGGCTCCTAGCATTGCCATACCTTGTGTGTTGTTCAGGGCAGGAGCACCAGGGGGGCACAAGGAAGTCCTGTACAAAATGCACGCTTTGGCCTGTTGTTAATTACAGGGCTACCACTGCACTTTGAACCTTGCACCAGATTTTATAATTTTATCAGATTTTATCTCTTGCATTATATAGATGAGTATATAAGACAGAAGACTAAATTTAACTTTAAACAGCTGACGATGTAATGCTAATTAAAAATAGACAATGAAAATTGCATTTGACTATGATCTAGTACAGGTTCTTGCTGGGTATTTTTACTTTCAAAATTTTAGCAAGCTATAACATGACGATGGCCCATTATCCACTACAATCTATAGGGTTCCAGTGACCTTTAGAAGAACTACGGGATCTGGTCCATGGTCTCAACACCCCACCAAATACCCTTCTAATAATGATGCATCCTCAAATCTTAACCACACAAGAATTCTATCTACAATATGGCTGGATTTGCCAGGTTTTTATCATTCCAGGCAAGGTAGAATTTTCATATGATAAATATAGATAAATGGAGGGCACTCACTTCACAATCACTAAATACAAAATAGACGTTTGGTGCAAAAAACCTGAAGGTTGTACGCCCATATAGAGTACCAAAACAGTAAATTTAAACAGAGTAAGGGCTTGCACACAAATAATCACAGGCACAGTGGCAGTATTAAAGAATTATTTATCCTTTATATAGTATGCAAAAGGTTTAACAGTCAAATCCCAAAAATACCGAAAATAACACAAGATATTTTAATGTAATACATACCACAAAAATGTATATAGGCAAAAAGAGACACACAGGTAGGCAGATACACTTGCCAAAGATGAGAACTAATTCAACGTTTCAGCACAGAAACCCTTTCTCAAGGGGAATCCTGGCAAATGTATCTGCTTATCTGTGTGTGCACATTTTTCTATTACATTATAACTTCATGTGCTATTTTCTGTATTTTTGTGATTTAAATTGACTGTTAAACCTTTTGCATACTATATAAAGGATAACTATTTATTTAATACTACCACTGTGCCTGTAATTATTTGTGTGCAAGCCCTTACTCTATTTAAATTTAAGCTATCATTTTCATCCCATGTACTGATCAATTGTTGACCAAGTGGCAAAGAATAACAGAAAACTCACTATCATCCTATGTGGGCTAATATATTGGGAATAATGTACCCCCTGGTAATAAAAATTTATGATATTATGAGTCACCAAGAAGCTCCATGACCATATAAAAACACAAAAGGCAGAATGCCAGGTCATGAAACTCAGAGGTGACATCTAATATCCACATATTTATTTATTATATACACAAGTTTCAGTAAGTTGTGACACAAAGTATTTATGAATATAATTTACAGGTTATTCACGGCTCCTGTGCATTATATGTCTATAATACACACAAGCCATAAATATCTTTGCAAATTACCCAGTTATGCTTATTCTGTGATTACAATGCACAGAAAAGAACTTTCTTTTAAACACTGCATCTGCACACCTGCTAAGACACCTTGCCAGCTTTTTGTGTGTTGTGCAGGAACCCAGAAGCTCACAAGAGAGCTAATTTTACATTTTCACCCATGCAATTTGCATTTTGGAATAACAAACAGCAGCTGTTTATATTTAGTTTTGTGTCTGAAAGCAGCTGTCTTATAAAACCACAGTGATGGTGCAAAAGCAAACTTCCCCTTGGATTTTATCTTCTTCAGGTATCCACTTCGTTACATAGTTACATAGGGTTGAAAAAAGACCAGTGTCCATCAAGTTCAACCCATCCAAGTAAACCCAGCACACCCAACCCACACCTACCAATCTATACACTCACATACATAAACTATAAATACAACCACTAGTACTAACTGTAGATATTAGTATCACAATAGCCTTGGATATTCTGATTGTTCAAGAACTCATCCAGGCCCCTCTTAAAGGCATTAACAGAATCTGCCATTACCACATCACTAGGAAGGGCATTCCATAACCTCACTGCCCTCACCGTGAAAAACCACCTACGCTGCTTCAAATGGAAGCTCCTTTCCTCTAATCTAAAGGGGTGACCTCTGGTGCGTTGATTGTTTTTATGGGAAAAAAGAACATCCCCCAACTGCCTATAATCCCCTCTAATGTACTTGTACAGAGTAATCATGTCCCCTCGCAAGCGCCTCTTTTCCAGAGAAAACAACCCCAACCTCGACAGTCTCACCTCATAGTTTAAATCTTCCATCCCCTTAACCAGTTTAGTTGCACGTCTCTGCACTCTCTCCAGCTCATTAATATCCTTCTTAAGGACTGGAGCCCAAAACTTGTTTCAGTGCTGTCAGGATAACATGTCTAATGGCTTCCAAATCTTAAAATGGAAGCAGAGAATTATTTTGCACCATCCAGTTTGCCAAAGTCATATTTGATGCTAGTGTTATTAATAAGTGAACAGATTGGATGATCATTTTTTTTGTAGTAATGTTGGCATTCCTCTCTACCACTCTTGCTTATTCTGTACTTATCCCATATTTATATAATACAAACATCAGCAAAATCATTTTAAAAAGAGCATGCTAGGTTATTAATATGTTTTAAAAGCTTGTTTAACAACACATTGCAAAATGCACTAACCAATCACAAATGCACAATGCACAGCAGATCAGAAGAGGTATCTTCTCAGATCTAATCCACAACTCAAGCTTAATACAGTACATGTATACTCTGGTTAACCCCATGTACTGTATTTGTACAAAATAAAGTTCTGCCCTGTTTTTGGCTCTAGCGCAATTGTGTGGCTGCGGAAGGCAGGATCTTATACATATTATCATGACTATATGGTTGTTGCACAACAAATGTTGGTAGCTAGGTAACTTGTATACAAAGAAATAGTGAAATATTTCTCTGATGGATGCAGTTTGCATTCAGAATTACAGCTATAGACCCTGCTTTGAGCTACCAATCGTGTATATTTAATTCTTACTGAATAAACCTGCTTAAACGTAGGGTAAAATGACCAACTGTAAAGGTACAGGTATAAAGATATCACACAAAATAACGATAATATTGTGCTTTAAATACTCCATGTAGCACTAAGCCAGAATATATGGAAGGATGTATTTAATAGTGTATGCCATTTCATCCATAACTTTCCATTCACTCCAAGATCTTTGCAAGAGGATTAGTGTTTCCAAGTCCTTCAGAATCTTCTGCAACAGGCCAGTACAGGAATCCTTTATAAGGTTTATTATGGATAGAAGGGCTTGTACACTAATCAAGTGCTAGATGTAAAAAGAAATGCAAAATTGAATGTTGTTAACACACAGTGCAGTGTTACCTCCAAGTTCAGCAGTAGCTGTGTGCACCTGGAAATAGTATGTGCTGCAACTTGCTCACCAAATGGTGTTACTTTCATTACACCACTACCCACTGTGTCAAAAATAATGTTAGTATGCAAAATCACTCTCAGGTGTGTTTGTAGGTTCTGCACATGGAAGAGTGGCCACATGTCTTCAAGACTGGTGTTAATTCCAGCATGCAGTTACACCTTGCACAGAATTACACACAATTCATTTAATGTGGTATGGGAATGGACATGTAAACCTTCATCAATTCATTCAATGCAGCATAAGAAGGAAAGTGGTCAAAAGAATCCTTCTTAAGGTTTGTGTGATATTCCACAGAACTCCCAGCTTTTGCCCAGGGACACATAATTGGCTCTGTGGTGGTTTAAGGCCCTTATTTCACACAGACTGGTACCAAAAGATGGCAGAGGGAAACTAATGGTGTAGAAGAATACTTTAGCCTCTCAATAGAACTCTTTAAGACCAAATGATAGGATTAAGGGCATTCTGTCATGATTTCTATGGCAGGGTTTTTATTACACTGTAAATTGCAAATGATTCATTCTTCCATTTGAAATTATATTCTTGAACCAACAAATATTTTTTTTCTTAGTTGCAATATTGGTTTTTGAGAGGCAGCCATCTTGGGCCATTGTACCTGTTACTAAGCTTTTGAAAAGAGCTAGCACAATGAAACTGAAGTTGCTGGGCAGAAGGGAATGCATATAAGTAAGTTAATTTAAATATGTATGCTGTTGGCTAGCATGTAGGGTGACCACTTCCTGCCTCACTTTGATATAATGCTGGGAAAGAAGTGACACTTGCTTTTTAGTTTCCTTTTTGAAGCTCCCATACTAGTACACTCGGAGTGTAAGGCAGTTAGGATTGAGCTAAAAAGAAAAGTTCTGAGCTCCAACATAGTAGTGGCAGATTTGAGGTATCTCTCCTAGGTGATATTGTCATAGTGTAGGAAACCCAGTGGATAGGGAATCAGGATAGAGAATGCTCTGGTGGTGATCTAAGCCACTACAGAGAGTTGCAGAGGTGAGATATCTGCCAAGTCTGTCCTCAGGGGGTGTCAGCCTCTATTGTGATGTTGCCTGTTCCACTTTACCTAAGAAATTGTGCTGGTGAATAACTCTGGGTGTTAAATAAACTTTATCTGTTTAGTTGTTTGCAAGAACTCTGGTGCCTCTGTCTTTAATTTTCTGTATAGCAGCAAGAAAGGTGTAGTTGCACTCCCTCACCTTCCTCCTCCACTTAAGAAACGGTCCATTCTGGGTGAGAGAGTTCAGTGTAATCTATGTTCTACTGGTACTAGTCTGGGAAGGCAGTTATTGAGCTGAAAATGAGGTTACATATCCTTTACATGAGAATTTACTTGAAATATCTTGAGAATTGGATTGATTTTCTTTTGGCATTTAAGCCCTCAGGAAAAGTGGCCCACATCATTTTTACCCTTATTAACATACCGATTTTACTACTGTCGCTCATATATGAGAATTCTTTTTATGCTTCTTTCCATTTTTAATGCTTTTTTCTTTTGCCATAAGTGCACTTATAATCAGTTCAACAATAACAATTTCAAAAGTGCTTTTTGCTATATCCCATCTACAGAAATCAAGGATTCATTCAGTGTATTTTGATTAACTTTACCTTAGGGAAATATTTAAAACTCCCACGCCACATGATTTTCCTTTCTGAATGCAAATCCTTGTAATAATGTATCTTATGTGCTGCATAACATGGTGCAATATACAAATATTATTGTTCTCTATTTCAGTGTATTCAAATATTAGGTAAACCTTTGTTCAATCAGATATTAATGCCAATTCTGGAAATTAACCATAGATTACCAAGTACCAGAATATAAAAATAGACAAGCGCCTATGGCAAAATTGGAGAAATCAGGAGCTCATATAGTGTAGTATTTTCAATTATCCAAATCAACACCCAGGGGCACATTTACTAATCCACGAACGTCTGAAAAGTGTCCGAATGCGTTTTTTTCGTAATGATCAGTATTTTGCGACTTTTTCGAGCGCTCAATACGAAAAAGTCGCGACAATTCGCGAAAGTCATAATGGCTATGAAAAAGTCGCGACAATTCACGAAAGTCATAATGGCTATGAAAAAGTCGCGACAATTCGCGCAAGTCGTAACGGCTATGAAAAAGTCGCAAAAAATACGAAATAGTCGCAAAATGTTCGTTTTCCAATCCGAATTTTTCCCATTCGGATTCGGATTCGTGGATTAGTAAATCAGCCCCCCAGTGTTATAGGAAATATTAGAGGTGTATTTCCCCTTTAATCTGCAAAGATAGAGTATGTTTTAGATCAGCGAGAGAAATCACTCCTGAAGGACTAATTTCTCCAAATACCTGTTGTTTTAGATTAACTAGTATACCATTTAAGAAGAGACTAACTAAATTAGTTGCTATAGTGTCATGAATGTGAGAGAGCTAAATGGAGGAGGTAGGTGCCTTACCACAGCCAGTTTAGCAAACAAGGCTAATACAAAGTTGGAAGAGCTGTAGGAATACAGAATTAACAGAATTCAGACCAAACTTGGTACAGCCAGACTTCAGGTTCAGTAACACAACCCCAGTCACAGAATATATGGGCACCAGTTCCCTAAGTTCTGTAAATAGCCCCTTAATAGAAGTTCTAAGCATCCCTAAAAACCTCTTCCTTTAGCACACCAAAATGCAGACCCATGCCCAATGGCACAATCACATGATGACATGATTACATGCATACACAGGTGGCCACAGGAACAGGGAAGAACACTGATAAGAGGATACCTGGGAGGTGACATACATATATATGTACAAAAGGATTCTCAGCAATAGTTAATTTTGAGATAGTGTGCTTGTGTTGTACTGTGACACTAATAACACTCTACAAATTGTCATGCACAGAAAATATTCTTAGATACTATACAAGTTCTGTGAAACAGCCTTTTTAATCCTGAACTAATAAATGACTTGTCTCCAGTCTCACATACTAATGGTTTCCTGTCTCACTGAGCAATTGGCCGTTGCCCATGCACCATCGTTCTGTGCCATTTCTTTCTTTATACAAACACACAAACCTTTACATTACTAGGCCCTGACAATCAAAGTGATGCCTAAAGTCTAAATATCTAAATATCTGGATTTACTTGAACTCTTTCTTGATTCATCTGGTCTACAGGAGATAAAATTCTCTCATTTATTACATCCTAAGTAAAGAGAATGTGTATGAACTAATTGGCAGTTATGAATAGTCTCAGTATTTCAATCAAATTTTAGACTAAGGCAACTGGATTAAATATATATAAACAAACAGCCAGACAGGCACAATAGATATATATTTTATTCAAATGTCAGAATTGTCAATCAGCAAATGTATAGTCTGGGGTAATAAGATACAGCCTTTTATATAACCGGAACAGCAGTCAGTTTAATTCTGGTCTCTGTGCGCTGGCCGTATTCAGCAATATGAATTTTTTATAAGGGTCTCTTCACCATAGCTGTCTTAAACAAGTTTTACTTTAGTATTCTGAACTGTTTAAAAACATTTCTGAATCAAATCCCTATTTAAGATCTGTCTAAAAAAATCCAGTCGGAGATTTAAGTCTTAGTTTTAGCTGTTAATGAAGGGTTTGAAAATATGTTTGGATATCATACAGATGATATTTAAAGCCAAATGAATTCATGAGATTTACCAAAAATAGAATGTATAGGGAGAATAACAACAGATCAAGTACAGAACCTTGCAGCACCTCTATATAAAATGACTGGTGATGAAGTTCTGTTAGCATAAGAGACAGTAAGCGATCAGCTAGAAAGGTAAGATGACAGCCAGGATGCAGCCTTATTACAGATAGCAAGTAAATATAGAATGTACATGAGGAGGAAGTGGTCATCTATATCAAATGCAGATGATAGGTCAAGGAGGATTAGAATAGAGAAGTGACATTTTGGATTTGGAAACCTGAAGATCATTTACGTGTAAGAAGCAAAAAAATATACTTTCCCCTAAAAATGAATGAATTTTAGGGTTATATCTTGATCTTGCTCCAGCATACTTACAATCCATGCTATATCAGCTTGGCATAAATGGAAAGAAATGATTGAACTGTTTTTCTTCTTTTTAAAATCCTGAAGAGACATTGTAAGAGAACATCTACTATATTGATTTTTTTTCAGATTAAACAGAATGTGTTATTTATAAACTTAAAGAATCTCTTGTAATTTTTCAACCTTATGTAACTTTTGTAATTGCATTTGAGATTTATTTCCTTTTGTATGTAACCTTAGCTTTAAAGACACATTTTTTTTTATGATGCTGTTAAGGAATGCTTAATAGCTTCATGTCAATGTGATGCATTTCCCATACCAACAATCTTGCCCAAGGCCCTTTAAGAATAAATACAGCCTTATAAATTAATTACACCTAATGAGAAACTGCACAAAAGAATGGCAGCTATTCTCTTCTGGAGTGGAAAAATGTGCATCAGTTTCAGAGCAACTCCAGATCCTATTTAATGTTCTAGTTTTGACTTTGTGTGGCTGATTCCAGCATAAGCCAGCAATTTTCAATGCCCCATTAATATGCACTACTATTGGGTTGCTTGTTTATAGAAATAAACAGCACCTCAATGGGACATCAGTATTGACTATAGGTCTTGCTATTAGGCATGCACCCAATCCAGGATTCGGTTTGGGATTCGGCCCATTTCAGCAGGATTCAGCTGAATCCACGCTCCTGGCCGAACCGAATCCAAATCCTAAAAATCATGTGACTTTTTGTCACAAACACGGAAACTGAAAATTTTTCAACCATGTGTGGTGCTCTTTAGCCCTTACGTATCCTGATCTAGATAAGCAAATTAAGATTCACATTTGGTTCCATATTCACCCAAATCTTTTATAAAGGATTCGAGGTTCGGACAAATATGAAAATAATGGATTCAGTACATCGCTACTTGCTATAAATACTAACACTTATGGTTCAGCTTTAATAAATTGGGGCTGCACTTTTTTTTTAACCTGAAATATTTTGAATAGTGTAAAGGGCTACTACAGGGAATTAAAATTTGTGGAATAATGCATTAAAAAGTATGTTGTAATCCACAGCAATTAATCAGCAGGTAGTAACTGGTTTGCTATTAAAAAACAAATACTGTGTATCATAGGATGTTATAGATTGCTAGTATAGAGCAAAACCTGAAAACTATGCAAACATAGGCTTTTTTGTACATAGAATTATGAGAAAACAGTTCTATACAGGGAGGAAACACAATAGATACGGTATATGTTCTATGCTTTACCAGTTGATGTGCTTTAAATCTCAATGTACTAAACATATATTTTTTAGGTTTTATTCCTTATATCTAGGTGTTTTTAGCTCTTCCTAACCTGTGACTAATGTATAAATTAATCTTCTAAGCTTGAAGTCTTGACTATAAAATGTTGACTATTCATACTAATTCATATGTGGCATTTATATTTAACTGTGTTCAATACGTCTGTTCCCAAGACCAAATAACAGATACTAGGGTATAAATCTGATGTACTGTATTTGTTGATTCATGGCCATTTTATAACAATATTTTAAAACAATATTTGCTAAACAAAGTTGCAAACTTATAATTCTGAGTTATGATTAACATGAATTCATTAGAATGTGTTGGGGCTCACACATCTGATCAGTTTCAGTGATCAATATGAAATCTTTTTTTTGTCTCAATTAGTTGAAGGATCACCCTTGCAGACTCCACTGATTATGTACAAGCCCAGTCCAAGCAAGGGAGTTAGATGTCTATGGGGCATTTTCTTTTCAAAAAGAAGTCACGGCCAAGGGAAAACTCACAGGGGGATGCAGTGCAGTCAATCTTAATGAACTATTTGGGAAAAGGCTGTGTGAATCTGCTTTGTCCACTAGGAAAGTGGTTAACAAGGTAAGCTTAACTTTTACTATAAAAAGGCGATTTTGGTAAAAAAAAAAAAAACAACAACAAAAAATAACACAACAAATTTATAGGAATGATTCAGTTTAAAATTGAACTAGTTAAATTGATAGGCTGTGCAAAATAAAAATGTGTTTTTAATATAGCAAGTTAGCAAAAAATGTAATTTATAAAGGCTGGAGTGGGTGGGTGGGTGTCTAACATAATAGCCAGAACTCTACTTTCTGCTTTGCAGCGCTCTAACTTGTTAAAAGTCAGTAACCAATCAGTGACTTGAGGGTAGGCCATATGGCATATAACTGTTTGCTTTCGAATCTGACCTGTGTGTATAGGATCAAAAGCAAACTAAGTGAACAGTTCTGTCCCATGTGCCCTCCCCTAAAGTTGCACATCTGCTCATTTCAGCCTTTATAAATGACATTTTTGGCTAACTATATAAGGAATATTTTGACAGCCTAGTTACCCAGTTTCATTTTACACTAAACTGTTCCTTTAAAAACATTGAGAAATGACGATGTTACTGTACTTCTGAAGATACTATAAGATGCTTAGGGGCAGATTTGCCCCTTAATGTAACAAGCTGAAAACATGCCACTATATAAGCTGCTATAGCTACATCTCACATAGTCATGATAACTGGCCCTGAATACCACATACCTGGAAGACGGAGAATGCAATATTACTTACAATGGTGTGGCATGTGGATTTTGTTATAACCTTACGTGATTTGCATTAACATATATTTGCTAGTGGCCTCTGTGCCTATATACTAAATCTAATTATTTTTATGGTCATATTCTATATTATAAGTGACTATATGGGTCTTTGTATTTATATGTATACTTAATATATAATCAACCAATATATTTCTTATGAAGCATTTAACATTAAGATAGTAAGTATTATATGAAAAGTATATTGACTACAACTGTATAAAATGTCCTACTGGCATTGAATAGGAACTTGAAAAATTCCTACATTTTTACTATTTCTGGAAAAGTGGCTTTATTGACCAATGCTGCTTCCACAGCAGGAGAAATATTCACTTTTGTAAAACTCAATTGTAAGAGTGGCAAAAGCTTTAAAAATATTAAAGCAAGCAATCACTGTATAGTCGTACAATAACAACATTACTGCTAATTCATTGCTAGCCATAACACGTCAAAATACAGGACATATTAGGGAAATACATTTTAATTAAAGATGATAAATGGATTATATAAATACATTAGATTATACAGCATTATTCTCTTGAAGGTTATGAAAATGCAGCAAATTAAAGAGTTGCTGTTATCTGGCATTGTCATGGTAACAGTTGCTATACAATACAAATTAGAAATAGATTTGTTTTCACCTGCAATGATGCATAAAAGAGGAACCAAAACATTACAGGTAACATATCATACAGTAAGTTATAAAGATGAAGATGAGGTAAGCCAAATACCTTGTTACAATAATTTACTATATAAAGTAGTGATTCTTAATTTCGGTCTCCATGGAGTTTTTGATTGGTCTCCATGTCTTTTATAAAGTGAAATGCACTGCTACAGTAAGTAGTAGTAATTAAATAATCTGCGTAATGAAATTATTCTTCTGGTTGGTACAACAAAGGACTACATTGTTTCTGGGAGAAATATGCCCACTTATTCTTGGATACAACACTATTACTGCTTGGCATGTTTCCCCAAGATGGTGGATTTAAAGCACTATGCAACTTGTTAAATAATAATTTGCTTTGGCATAGTATGCAATCTGCAGAAATATAATTCTCTTCCATTTCAAGTCTTAAAAAATTTTGATTCAACTTTTACATTTAGCCATTTGAAAAAAATATTTTGTGTTCACTTTAGTGCACTGAATTTTTTCTGTCTGAAAAATGAAACATTTTGAAAAATTAAATTTCAAATGTCTTGATAGACTTCTACTTTATGAGCCTCATTCAATTCAATGATACAAATGTGTTTCTTAAATCAGTTCCATATCTACCGCAGACTTCAACTAAGTTTTTATATTATAAACAGTTGGATACATTTTTACATGAAACTGAGCTCATAGTCCATCATATCAAAACTCCACTGAAGTCTACGGCAAAAAGTAGAATTGAACTGGGACATATATAATTTATTTAACTCATGAATGGGAAAATGTGCAATTCAATTAGGAGATATGCTTTTCTCAAATTAAATCTTACAAAAAAATTGTAAAAATCTTCTCTCTCATATGCTACAGACTACAAGAGTCTTTCAGGGTTATGTAATAAAAAGTGTACATTTGCAACAGGTTTAATTACTTATAGCAACTAATAAGCAGGTAGATGTTATAATATTAGTCATCTTTTATTAGGAAATATTTTTTCTTGGCATCTTAAATACAGGAAGTAGGTGGTACATGGTTGGCAGGATGTCACTTCCCCTTTCGGTGAAATATAGAACCTCTGTTGGAAGTGACAAAAGCAAACATGCAAAGCAAACATTGGTTGCTATTGGTTACTGCACCTAGGCGAACTTTCTGGCATGACGGGTTTAAGATCAAACTTGCTTTTAATATCACTTAATGCTTTGCAGTTGACAAATACATTTGTACTATTTTGAGAGAACTGTTTCAGTGCTAAAGTTACAGATAATACATTCTCTGTATGAATAGGAATAAAACTGGGCCAGATTTTAATTCGATGAGAAAAACTTTATTGTGTGTGTTAAACATTTATAGAAAGAAAGTCAATACAAACAGTACTTATAAGGAGGCCACAGTTTCCCCATTGATATATGGCCCACACTGTACTTATACTTATTATCCTACAAGAATAACAAAAATAACACATTGTGAGCACTTGCTTTTGCCATGCTGACAGTAATTTATCTGATTTGTTTTTATTTATTGCAAAGCTGTTCAGCTTTGAAAAAAGGCATTAAAGGAAAAAGAAAGCCAAAGTCACTTGGGGGTGCCAAAATGTTAGGCACCCCCAAGTGACTTTGACCGCTTACCTCGTACCCCGGGCTGGTGCCCCTGTTGGGAGAAAACAGCACCAGCCCGGGGCACCTGGAGCGGATCGCTTCCTTCTTCCTGGCTTCCTTTTCCGGAATGCCAGCGGTGGGCGCATGCGCAGTAGAGTGAAAAGCCGACTTTAATGTTTAAGTTCGGCTTTTCACTCTACTGCGCATGCGCGCGCAGCGAAACAGAAGGAAGGAAGCGCCGGCAGCTACCCCGGGCTGGTGCTGTTCCCTCCTCACAGGGGCACCAGCCCGGGGTACGAGGTAAGCGGTTAAAGTCACTTGGGGGTGCCTAACATTTTGGCACCCCCAAGTGACTTTACCTTTCGTTTCCCTTTAAAGGGGGCATGTAGTATAACTGCTGACATTGTTTATGCTATTTATAAAACTGGAATACTAGAACTAATTAGTCTGATTGACAGCCAATATTGCACACCCTAATTATGTGTGCAAAATGCTGTAACAAAAGAATTAATATCAGCAAATTCAAGACACTTCATTGATCTACTCTAAACAGTCTGTTATATATAGGCTTAGGGTTTTGATTTTTTTTTTTGTTTGACCAACAGTTAACTATTTCATCTTGTTAATTAACAAAGATTAGCAAGAGACAATCCTTAAAAAAAATTCAATCAGAAGTCAGAGCAGTCTGTGGAACGAAACAATCCCAAATTTGCCTGCTTTTTATATCATAGTTATGACCTTTTTGGTAACATCAGTGATGTTATTTCCACCCATTATTGTGTGGTGTGCGGGTTGACTAAAACTCGACCCCGCCCACACCCAGCCCAAACCCTATATGACCTGGCTAGTCCCCTCTATTTATAGACCCGTGGGGTGGGGGCGGACATGCCAATAAATCAGAGACGGAACCCGGCAGTGTAAGGGCAGGGAAAGCAGACTGAAGAGCTCAACCCAAACCCACCTGTGACCAGCAAATGTTGTGCCAAGGTTGGCCAAACCCACCCGACCCAAGGGTAAGCCCATGGGTATTGGCCTGGCTCTGCCATCACTATTGAACAGCAAGATAATTCCTCATGTTTCAGCTAAAAGCTTAGAATCTCTATAACAGTAAGGATTCAGGCCTTCAAGGTTGTGCATGGAAAAAGTCACCTGCAGTCAAGATACATTTTTCACTCTAAAGTGAATTGGCATTAAAAACACCCATTTTGTATACGTAAGTATGTGACAGTATCTCAGTCATATATAACAATTACGGAAAAGAAAAAATAATATTCTTCTTACCTTCTGTACAAGTGCTTACACAATATTATAGTGTAGAAAGAATATTCAGCAAATCCTTCAGGTCAGGAGTAGGACATACATTTTGCAGATTAGAATGTGTTTATTATAGTGCATTATTTGTCTTGTTAAGACAGCATTATCGAAAATGTCTTGCCTACATTATGTCAAAAATAGCAGCCTGACAAAAGCCCTAATTGTATATATTCTGAAACCAGGCATGCAACCAATACTTGTACAGTTTTTTGCTAAATATTGTTTCCTTTATGTATGAATATATATATATATGCTGACATTTAGCTTTTTTGCCGCACAACAAACAGCCTAGAATGATTGCAGTTGGTTCTTTACATTATACGCATCTCTAAGCAAATGTTGAAGTTCACTCACTCTGTTACCTTAATAAGGTATCTTGCACTTATCCTGTGACACAGTTGGGAGATTGTAGCTAGTAAACGAACCGAGTAATCACTTCTAATTCTCTTCACCTTGCTACATTGTCTCCATATGTTCTTGGTGGTTTCCTCCATTAATCTAAGAGCCACCATTTTTTAATTTTAATTATAACAGGATTCTGGAAGAAATTCCTTTAGGTTCTTAGATAAGTTCCATTTACATGGGCTTGTCCCATTTACATGGGTTTATCCTATAGACTAATGCTGACCCACTGGGTTTTCAATGCAAAAGCCAGGATAATAGCTGATCAGATTCCCAGTATGAGGCGGTCTCCTCAACCCTTTTAGCTTGTTAATTTTAATTACAATTAGACAGGACATGGTGGTAGTTTCAGGGTTCCACTATAAAGTTTACGTCAATTAGGTAGGTTTATTATTATTGGAATTAGAAGTGGGAATACATCATAGGTTTGTATAAAGTGAATATGGCAAGATACCAGTCTTAAAAAATAAACTTAAGGTGTCCAAGAGCATTTGCTAAAGAAAACTTTATATGTGAAAATCCAATGCAAGTCTGTTAGCTTCACCTGTTAACCTCAGCACCATGAAGAAACTCCAAAACATGCCATATTACCTGGCAAAATATTAAATAGCATCTTGCTAATTGCCAGCAAGAAGATCTTCAGATTACACAACATTCTTAGAGGAAAATCTAGTTTTTAATTTTCATTGCCTGAACCCCCTAATCAAAATAATGTTTGTTATTGAGGCTTATGAATTAAATAACAGACCTACTGCAGAGAATATGCTATAGGAAAAGGTTTCATTATTAAAAGCTAGGGGTCAGTTGATTTTGGGACACAATTGATGAAAGTATGTTCACAACAAAAGGAGACTACTATGGATTAAAACAACGAAATCTCTTTTTGGCTCATAGAGTAATTATTTATATGCTGAAGCTGCGACTGCATATCAGCCACACAGGCTAGTTAGCTTTTTATACTTCTAGTACCAATTTGCATGACTTTTTATGACTTCAATAGTGTATACAACTTACTGGAAGTATATTTTCATATTACTTTATAAGCATGCCTTTGAGATATGAAAGAGTTTCACAATCAACAAACAGGAATGCCTCTTAACTCTACCCCCTCTCTGGGGGCAAATAGCATTGGATCAGGCATGAACTACAATTTCCACTAGTGAGTTCCCAGATCACTCGCACAATTTATTTGTAAAAAAAGGGGACACAGGTATATAAGGCAGAAAGAACTTTCAGAATTAAAAGACTGTGGCAGAAATAATAAGTGGCATTGCAGGACAAAAATGGAAACATAATATTTCAAATACATATGCTATATGTTGCAAAGAATTGCCAAAATAAGGAAAAAAAAAAACCCAGAAGCAAAATACAATAAAATTCATGAAATGATGCTGCAAAATTATACTGCTCGGTTTTGTCCCAATAGTTTTGTTTATTACAACTTCCTTCCACATTGTTTTTAACTATTCTACAGCAAAGCCTCTTCTAATAGTTTCTGATCAGGGTCTGTAACAGCCTTGCCTGTTACAGGTTGATTTTACAGAAAAGCAACAGGCCATAGCTAATGTATAAAAATAAGCCTATTAAAGGTTGAGTAAAAACATTGTACCAGCACAGCAAATATACCTCATTAAAGATTTAGAAGAATGAGCAATAAAGAATTCACCAGCTATTTTTTGATAAATTAATGTGTCTGTTTTATAGAAAAAAAAACATTGAATTACTTTGCTAATCTGCACCAAAAATAATGAACTGGAGTCATTAGCCTATGGTTGTATCTTGTTACATACAACAGGGATTTGAGGATACAGTAAATGACTGCGGTCAGGATAAATAAAATTATAGTGTGACATCTCTCTGCAGACTTCAGTGAAATGCCAGTGCAGAGTATACCCACTGCACATTTACTAATCCATGAACGTCCGAAAGCGTCCGAATGCGTTTTTTTCGTAAGGATCGGTATTTTTGCTATTTTTTTCGTCGCCGTCGCTAATTGTTTCGTATTTTGCGCAACTTTTTCGTCGCCGTTACGACTTTATTGTATATTTTCCGAGACTTTTTTGTCGCCGTCGCGGAAAATTCGGATTGGTTTTTCCTCCATTTACAATTGCTCAATACGAAAAAATCGCGACGGCGACGAAAAAATCACGCAAAATATGATAAAGTCATGACGGCGACGAAAAAGTCGCACAAAATTTTCATTTCCAATCCGTTTTTTTCCCATTCGGGATTTGGATTTGAGGATTAGTGCCCCACAGTTTTTAATTATTTACTCAACGTTTTATTAACTCCAACAAAGGCACTTGTCTTCATCTGGCATCAAAATATAACACATGAGATTGTAGTCTTCCCAGACCCTTTACAGGTTAAAACCCACTTACTCACAAGTTCATAGATAACAGCCTTTCTCCAAGAGAAAGCAGCTTCACTGCTGCAATTACTCCAAAACATGGCCTCTCTCTCTAGGCACAGTCACAGGACCTTTGGCACTTGCTTTCTCTCTCAAACTCTGGCACTCTGTCTCTCTTTGTCAGACACTCCCCGTGTCTCAGGCACCATGGTGCTCTCTCAGGTTTTCTCTTACACACCAGGAACAACCACACACAGGACAGACCCATCTCCCCAGACATTCAAGGAAGAACCCATAGATGTGGGAGCACATCCCTTTTCCCTTTACAGACATGTCATCTCTAAGTTCTCACTTAATTACCTGACTGAGAGAGAATATTAACCTTATGCCCTAGGTATCCCCCTGCAGTCCATATTATGCG
This sequence comes from Xenopus tropicalis, assembly GCF_000004195.4. Taxonomy (NCBI): domain Eukaryota; kingdom Metazoa; phylum Chordata; class Amphibia; order Anura; family Pipidae; genus Xenopus; species Xenopus tropicalis. The sequence continues at coordinate 100,971,491 of NC_030679.2, forward strand.
CCTTAAAGAGAAACTATACCCTCAAAGTATGTAGGACTCTATAAAAATATATTGCATAAACAAGCTCATAAATAGAAAATTGTCATTATAAGAATTAAGGGCCGCCTCCTGGGTTCATAGGATTCACAGTGCACATAAACAATTCAAGGCATACACACATGCTAGGCCCCATCAGCCAATTAATGGACAGAGTTCTGCCTTTTACTCCCACACTCCTTCCTGTTACAGTTAGAGCTGCATTATTTCTGGTCATGTGATCTCTGAGGGAACACACAGCCCATCACTAAATGGTGGCTCAAGGGAAAAGATGTAAAAGGGCAATATACACACACATATATATATATATATATTTATATATTACACCACTAGGTCCGCACTCCCATAGGAAGTTCACTTTCACTGTTCATAAACAGAAGCTTGTATCCATTCCCAATGATTATGCGCACTCCTGTCTCCCTTAATCAAATTTATTGATAATTAAACCATGTAATTAATTATCAATAAATCTGATTAAAGGAGACAGGAGTGCGCATAATCATTGGGAATGTATATATATATTACCATTTTGGTGAGATTATTTAAATTATGTTATGTAAAAGATCCGCTGTCACACTCGATATTACTTTTTTGGGGGGTATTGTTACAGAAACTGAATTAACCATCAAGGGGGTCATTTATCAACATTTAAATTCAAACTTTTACTGCAGTTCAAGTTTTTTGGGGACAAACATTGAAAATTCTGAAGTTTAACAATTTGGCATCTAAAAGCTAACTCATTCACGTAAAAGTCAATGTAAAAAAAAATACAAGATATTTTTAAATTCGAGTTTAAGATTTATTTGAAATTTGGAAGACTCATTGTAAGTTATGGGTAGGATGAGCTATCACTGCGTTTGAGTTGTTTCTTCACATTTTTATGCAATCGGGTTTTAGAAAATTCTATATAAATAAGCACACATTCAAGATTTAAGTTTTCAAGTTTTTGTTCGACTAAGAAAGTGTATGTTTCCTGCTGTAAAACTGAAAGATCACTAAAGGTTAAAAAAGTGTTTGGTGATTTGCAGACAGGTTTGTGAAAAGACAGCCAGTACTTAATGGTTAACCATCTGTAAAATTGTCTTGCGTAAGAATGTCAAAAGACATTCTATCCTCATCATCCCTTTAGAAAGGCAAGACCTCTGAAAATGACATGGATGGTGCTACTAGCCCAGGTTTTTTAATTAACTTACAAAAATAACACTGTACCAAGAGAATCTCAAATCCTTACTTATTCTCTCACAATAGAGAAGAATGAGAATGAATGAGGAGAATGCGGATACCATAAATATATTTAGCTGTAACCATTTGGCAATACAGTATCAGTACTTACGACCTGCTACAAGTTGTATAGTCAGCTGGGTCGCAGTATCATGGGGAAGATTTATCTTCAATTTTTTTCCAAGCTGTTAAAAGAAAGAATGATTGGTCTGAATTTACTATACTTTTCTGGCCTGACTTTACAAATCTGTAAAAATGTTTTGGTGTAGTTTTACAAAGTCAGCCATAGAGCTGCATCATATAAAAAAAGTATGCAATAGCCATACTTGTTTCAGTGACTTAATAACTTGGTTGGGTGTTAAAATTCAGTGCTGCCTTGCTAAATTTCACTCAGTAGGAAAAAATGCAATTGAACGGACACACACTTTTTGATGACAAGGTACACTGGGACAAATGACAGAATTCTTTGAACAATTTCCTGACTGTCAAGAAAGTGGTAATAAACTAAATGGAAATTACCATATAATCCACAGCTCCAGCACTACTAGAATTCCTCTAGTCCAAACAGCTTTCCTTCTAGTAGGGTCTTTGGGTTAGTGGAGATGGGGGGAGCTGTTGAACTGCCAGTCCGGTTGTATACTATGGAACTGTCTATCTCACAACATTATCATTTAGTGACTCTAGACTAGCAATAGTACGGTGTCACAGGGAGCACTTCAATCGCTGAGGACATTAAAGGAGAATGAAAAAGTGTGGGCTAGAAATGTTTCACATTATGTTTTGACCTTCTGTGCCAGCCCAAGGCAACCACAGACCACAGCCCTTTAGCAGGGAAGATCTGTGCCCCAAAATATGCCCCAGTATCTCCCCATCTTCTTTTCTGCTGATTCACTGCACATGCTCTGTGCTGCTGTCACTTACTGAGCTTAGGGACCAACTCACAATATACTAAATATCTAGGAAATAAATATCACAATTTAAGGCTGGTTAGTAATTCATTCACATTTACATTATATAATGGCTCTGAAACCAATGCAATTAGCATGAGAATTTAATAACCAGACTTGTAGCAACAGTTTATATCATGGGCCAGCCGCATTTTCTGCTTGATAAATTTAGTTCTCCTTTAAAGCACTGGGCAAGAAAAGCTAGTCACACATTATGCTGTATTACACCAGACATTGTTGAACAACATAGTTTTCAAGTGAAAATTAAAAATTTAAATTAAATACAGCTTTCCTGCTCATAGAGATTACTTCTATATATGTTGTCAAGTTTCATTATTAGTAACCCAGAGTAGCGATGAGCAAATCTTTTCGCTAGGCAACGATTCAAAGCAAATTTCCCCATTTCAACATTGGCGAATTGTTTGGCGAAAACACACAGTGGAAAAATTTGTTGCACGTCAAATTGGGCATGGCCTGCGGCAAAAAAGTTGCGTGACAAACACGAACCAAAACGGGAGCGATTCGCTCATCACTAACCAAGAGTCATCGCCACATGTACATAAGCAGAATGTGATGGCAGACGAGAAGCTTAATTATAGTTTTAGGTCTCTAGAACCCAGCCACATAGCAGATCTGGTATAAAAAGTATTCAGAAGACACTTGCCATTGATATTTATGAAGTTTTGATTTTCTAACTTATAATGTGGTAAATAAAAATAAAATACATTTTTAGTTAGGTGTTTATAATTCAGCACTGCCTTACATAGTTTCTCTCCATAGCAAACAAAACAATGTAGCTAGCAAACACATTCTGATGAAAAGGCACATTGGGAAAAGTGAGCCAATTCTTGTAAACAGAAAATATCCCAACAGGTTAGAAAGTTTTATAAATGTGATAAAATCCAATATTTTGGGAAACTGGCAAATAATCCACAGATCTGGCTGTTTCAGACCCTCCTGTAACCCAAACACCTTTCCTTAGAAGCAAAGGATTTATTCAACAGATGAAATCTATGCTCCTCTATGTTATATTCAGTTGATAAACACAACTCTGATGTTAAGGGCTGAATCAGCAGATATTCAGGTAAAAATAAAGGGATTATTTACCCCCATCTGGTGCTTCAGCATTAATGTTACGATGCTCAAAATTTTCAGTGCCTTGACGAGGCAACTAAGATCCAAGGCTTTTACTGATATGGGTTGCTTTGTCTCCCACCATACACGCATGGATTAATAATATGGGTGCATGTACAGTATGGCCACGTTTATACTTTTACCTCCAATAAGTGAGGAAGCCCTTATAGAAACAGCTGCTAAACATTTGAAGGCTTCCTGTGCAAAAGCAGAGGGCTCACCTACATTAAGAAAGGTACTGTAGGTTACATATTGGCAACTTACAGTACAAGGCAGTTTGTTCATGCACAGTAACTAATATTCACATTGCCTACAATTTCTTACTTGGTCTTATAAACCCTATCTCTGCGTGACTTATTATTTACACATATTACTATTAGGGCTGCTGGATTCTTAGAAAGGAGTTAATATTTATATGACTGAAATGCTACATGGAATTCCAACCAAAAAAGGCTGCTCAGAATAAATATATGTAACCAAAATAATTTCTAATGATAGTGCTAATGGCACCAATAAGGAAAGCAAGCAAGCAATGTGTCCGTAACCGTTGGGAGGGACAAATATGACAATTGTGTTAAACCGTGTATTTACTCAGCATATTCAATTTGCGCACTTCCTGTGAGCCATCTAATGAAGACAAATGGCATAGAAAGTGTGAGATCTGATTATAGGGAACAGCATTTATGACATTGAAAACAGTGTGCTGAGATTCCCCAACACATCTTTATCTGATTACATTCCCACCACGGAATCACAGTTTATGATACATGATGTGATGAATGAGCAGACTCAAGCCTGTGAAGCAATACCAGACTGACGATACACAAGGACTATAGGACTATAGGTTAACCCAAATGACCTTACAAAATCCTACTGAAAACATTGTTTTATGTGTCCTGCACAGCTCTATTCTACTCTGGGAGTTACAGTAAATGTCCTTTGGCTATCACCAAGGCCAAATGTTTAAAGTACTTTGCAGCACAAATATATTTGACAGATCCAGAGAATGAGAAATGCCAAGGCTTCCCATTTCATCATTTCAAGAGGTGAATGATACCAAAGAATTAACAAAATCAAGTTACCTGGATGGTAGGAACTTGTTTCAAATATTCTGTTTGCACAAAAACAAGATAAAGGTTTCTCATCATTTTCCTCTTCTTCAGATACTTAATGGTACTGTAACTTTATCCATAATTTAGAGTCCCAAGATGAGTTATGTTCTTTTCTTCAGCCCAGATGGCCCATGAACAGCTGCTGCTGACTTTTCATTTGTTACGTCAAAAGTTTTAAATTGTTATATATGTGTCTGTTTCACAGCAATAACACACTGTCAGCCTAGATGCTAAGCATGCAGAATTTTATATTAGTTGCATATAACCCCTCAATAAGAGCAACTATAACTCAATGGTAGTTTCAATTATATAGCATTGTGTGTATTTTAAAAATGGCATTACTACCATACGGTATCTGTGATTTGGTGGAGTATGATGTAAATGGGAAGTATAACAGGACCCCTGCATAGGATCCTCTCCACCGCCACTTTAACTGCCAAACAGCTATACTTAAATAAAAACATGTTTTCCGGTGACAAAATCCCCTTGTTTTTTTTTTTTTTTTAAATGCATGAGATGGCTGCATACACACCATTATTGCAACTAAACATTTATTGGTTCAAGAATAAAATTAAAAATAGTAGAATGAATTATTTGCAATATACTAAGTGTAACTTAGGCATACAAATGGTGCCATAAAAATCATGACAGGATCCCTTTTAGAAATTACTGTAGTACTCCAAGCTGGTGTTGGCAGCCTTAACATTTGGGTGCCTCATATCAGGAAATTTGCTTTATTTAAAATACACCATTCTTGAACCCTAAAACAAAGAACTAGATAATGCTTCAAACCTTGTGAGAACTTAATCCAGCCACAGGGTAGAAATATATTTCTGAAGACTCATCTAAACGTGAGCAGCCGAGTTCATATCTTTGTTTATCTAATATCCCCCACTTGTACAACTGCATTACATTTATACTCCCTAGCATTAAAGACAATTGTATTTACTGCAGAAAAGTCCTACTTGTACACCCATTGACCAATTGGGATTATCCTGACAATAAACTATCACCTTTTTTACGCACATGGGGCACACAAATACAACTGTAAACACACAGACAATGAAGAACAGAATCATAATTCTGTTTGCTCATTTGAAAATTGGTAAAAAGCTACAAAATAGAGGCGGAACTTAATTGCAGCCCAAATATTTAGCGAAAATAATTGAAGGTAAAATACTTCAAACTACTACATTTTAAAAGGTTGGCGAACTGCTTTTGCAATGTGTAATTATCGGAGGTTTAATGAATATTTGCTCTGCAGCAACATAACTCATATTAACTACTGTGTTCTGCACAGTTGGGTAATGGCAAATGAAAGAACTCATTAGGAACCTGCATTCTGCAGCGAAGAGAACTTCAGCCGAGTAGTTACAGTGCATAGGTCAGCCACTGAAATTATTCATGGAACTGCTCTTACTCACTTTGCCTTGCACACAGATTGAATGTGCTGTTATATGCATAGACAACCACAAGAACAAATCATTTTTAATATAGAACACTGATGTAATTATTTGTTGCACACAATTGAAAAAGTTAATAAACATCCATTTTCTATAGTTCTGAAAAAAATTATATATACAATATTGTTTATTATTAAAATCTATCTTGCTCTCTGACACACCATGCTGGGTTAATATTTTATAATAAGTTACATAATTTTTAAATTATTTGTCTCAGAAATAATCACATTTCTTCAGTTGTCAGATCCACTGAGAGCCACAGGGGCAGAAACTGGGGTATAAAAGGTACAATAATAATAATAATTCATTAAATTTACCAGTTTTATATGCATAAATCCCAATATCTGATTATAGGGATTCCTTGTAGTGATTGGCAAATCTGTCCCATTTTTCTTTGTGGAAAAATTAGCAAAATGGCAAAAATTAGCAAAATGAATTGAAGTCAATAGGGTTTTGTTGTTTTTTTTTTTTTTACAGCCATTGGAGTCTATTGGAGAATGGCTGTGAAATTTCACTCATCAATAGCTTCCTGTCTAGTGATAAGCAAAATTTTTCACCTGCCATGATTTGTGGCAAATTTCTGCATTTCCCCACTGACAGATTGCTTTGTGAAACAGGTGCAAAAATTTGCAGCAGAAGAATTAGCTGCACAGCAAGAAAAAAATAATTTTCCGCATTTCGCACATTTTTTCAAAGTTTTGTGAAATTTTCACAGTAGCAAAACGGGACAGATTGGCTCATCACTATAATAACCTATGACAATATGTTTTACTGATCACATCAAAGAAAAAAACATGGAAGCTCTACAAGAGCCCTTCCTTCCCCTTCCCTATATATTTTTCAGCACTATAAACTCTCATTCACAGCTCTTTCTCTATCCACTTTTAGTGATGAAAATTATTGTGTGTATCAACTACTGCTGTGCCAGGTGACAGCCTGCTTGGTTTTTCCATCATTGAGATACTGCAAATTAAAGACCAACAGCAGGGCTGCTGAACTTCTCTCATGATGGGAGATGCAGTTCCTGCTGGTAGTAGAGTTTGGGGCCATCCTCTCTGTAGGTAGAGGCAGTCTCAACTCATTGGCAGATAAAATGACATAGTGCTGATCTCAAATGGCTACTATGGAAGTAAATTTCAAGTGAGGAACGGCAGAGCGTAGTAGCAATTTCTTATGGAATCCTGCCTTAGGATAGGCTGACAAGGTCCCATTTGATAAAGTATGAATAAATGCTGTGGCCATTTTACCCCATTTCTGTCTCCTGGTGTTTCATTAAGGAATGTAACAATAAATTCCTTATGTATTATGTGGGATAGCTCACAGCAAAGGGTCATTTGAAGAGTCTCCTTGTCATGATTATGTATGGGAAGGTACAACCTGCTCTGACTTTTATATAGACAAAACCTAGCTGGTGGCTGGCAATGATGCCATTGTTTTGATTTAAGAAGATAGTTAAAAATTTCAGGTGCAGAAAGCCACAAAGAATGCTACAGAAGGGCACATGGAGGCTTCAATAGGTGTCCAAATTTGCCTCCAATAACTGTTCACAAACATTTAAAGAAAAAACACAAGGTGCGTTAAAGGGATCTCCGCCCAAAACTGTTATATGCATAAAGCGTCTTTCGAATATAAATGAAACATTTTCATTAGTTTTATACTAATAATTTGTACACAGTCTGGCTGTTTTATATTTTCTAGCACCTGAAACAGTGTAGCAAAAGCTAATTAACAGATCTGGAGGACTTGCAACAGTGTTTCAGGCGTTGGAACCATAGAACAGAAAAGGATACACTGCTGTCGATTCCAATTACATTTACACATAACTTTAAAACCACTGAACATTTGTTATTAATGTATATTGGAAAGTTGCTTAGAACTATATTTTCATTATGAACAAAGAGGGCAGAGATCCACATTAAACTGAATAATGGGGCTGGAATTTTATTTCATACACGGTCCTGCCCCTCTACAGAAAAGATGGTACTAAATTGTTGATTTAAATTAAAGGACAGAACAAATGAAATTAGAGTCCCTAAAACACAGACTCTTCTTGACTTTAGTTTTGTTTTCCTGATGGAAAATTTGAATAATTTTCAGGAAATGATCCAAGCTTAGCATTTTATTATAATAATATATCAGAGATGCAGAACAAAACACGTTTAGTTGACAAGAGTACACAGACTGGAAGACAGTATTATTGTCTTTACATCTATTTGCACATTTCCTGCACATTCTAGATTCAGGCACGTGCCCAATTCACATTAGCATATCAATAACATTTGCAGTTTAAAATGTTCTCCATTTCAAAACAGAATTGTTAAGAAAAGTGTTTGTGTCACAGTAACAAAATGATCCATCATAGTGGCATTTTTTGTTTGTTCATTTAATGCAGGAGTCTATATCATGTGGCTTTCTGGCTGTGGCCTTGGATATGAGTATTCTCTAACAGATGTCAATGAACAGCAGGCATAACACTGGGTGCATATTCCTTGCTAAACAAATATTTCAAATAAAATGGTTTGTACATGGTGTTATTACATTTTCAATGACAGCAAATTCTTTAATTCATTTTAACTAAGCAGGGCTACATACATGTTGCTCAAAATTAGCTTGACACAAAAGAGGGTAAAAAAAACAACAAAAAAACTACAGTATCTAGTAGAATTAAGTCTAAAACAAAAAAACTAGGGGGCTGGATCATCTGTTAACCCAGGAAGACTTGCTTGCATCATATCTCTATTAAATAGAATATGCGTGTATTTTATATATACATTGTAACTTGTGTATTTAAGGATGTTGAGTAATTTACATTAGATACAATCAGGTTACAACAGATGCAAGCTTCAAACGCATCCTATCTACCACACAGTTGCTAAGTCTCCTCCCCTTTGACCAAGTGTTGTTGGAAATTCAATCCCCTTTGTCTCCAATTGCATTTTCCCAACTTCCATTGTCCAACCTGCCTATGGCCAACTCCTTCAGTTAACTTAATGGTCATTGACCAATCAGAACTTGCCACATCAACTATGACCGATCTCTAGGTTAATAGCATGGGTTAAGTTTTAGTAGTGTGTTCCGGGAGTTCCTGAAGGGAGGACATAGATGCCTGACTCAATGGAAGGGATGAGTATAAGGGAGGTAGTGGGATTTTATGTAACATTTACACCTTTATAATTATCTTTCTAAATGGCAGTATATACTGTATTTAGATTTAGTGTTTTTTTTGTATTTTGTATGTTTGTTATTTCTGTAGATATGTGTCAATCGCTTTTGTTAATAAATGTATATTTTTGATTGAACTCTCTCTTTTATTAAAGAAATTAATAACCAGGAATATTCATGTACATATGTATATAAGAATAAATATACATATTTACGTAAATATATCCTTGGGCAACACATCCATGAGGACCCAAAAAAAACCACTGAGCTAGTACATTTCTCCTGAATAAAGAGTAATTGTTGCACCTCATTTTTTTGAAGTGCGTTACAATTTTTCCCGACCACATAATTTTTGACGTGCACCAATTTTTTTCGCCTGTTTCATGAAAAAAAAAATTCCACCAATGCCGAAACGCAGAAACTCCCCACAAATCCATGCTTGCCGACAAATTTTTCTAATCACTATTATCCACCTCTTCTGGCTGCCTCTGCTTAACTAGGCTATAGTCTACTTATACCTTTCTGCATCCATAATGGAGAAAGACCTGGGGATATCTTAAGGACCTTGAGGTTTTTAAAACCATAAATAATAAAAAAATAAATTTTCTCTAAAACCACGAATGGGAAGTGATTAAAAAGAAAAAGTGGAAAAAACATGAATGCAAAGAAAGCGCTAATTTTGGGAAATAAATATTTTGGGGCCTGTGACTTCTGATGGTGGCCCTGATCATTGTGTTGGTTATGTATAGTGTGATTGTTATTGATGAGGTTCGTGTGGTGCTGTTTCACTCATTGTCAAGTTTAGTCAGTTACATAAAGTTTAATGTGTAGGTTATGATCACACTGAGAAAACGTAATATTTCCGACATTTCTCTACCGTGGCTTTTTGCCATACTGATGATGAAGTGAAAGTGCAGCAATAATACAGCAGCTTTAAAACTACATTTATTACACAGTTAAATGCTTATGAATTGCTCATGAAATGGTATACAAGGGCTACTTTACCTCATCCAAATGGATATAATGAATTAAATGCTAAATACATTTCACATAATTGTTTTATTTTTTTAAAAATTTAGACCACTGTACTCAAAAGTGACTGTCCTTGGGACATATTATACAAAATAAAATATAAGTTTGGCCAGATTGTACCCATTTAACTTAACGCAAATTAAGAGACATATACTTAATGTTTCATTATTAGTGTTGCTTTCCTAACATTAACAATTTTATAACATTTTTATTTGGCGTAGAATATAAACTTTTATAATCAAAGAAATTTTAAATGCATGTGCAAGGCATATGCATAGGCCTTTAATGAACTCTAAAGCAAATGCAATAGCATTAAATTCTGTATTGAAGGAGAAATGATGTTGGTTTTAATATTTATAATAAACTTGCCGATATCTTTAAAGTTAGTTTTTATCCTTCACTTGAAAAATATTTCCATTTATGAGGTCTATTAACTAGGTACTAAATCCATGATTCAGTTTGGGATTTGGATGAATCGAGCACTGAGGTTATTTTCCCCAATTCAGTCAATAACAATGACTGAACCATTAATGTCATGTGACTCATGTGAGGATCAACCAAAGGAAACAACATTTTAAAATGCAAATTAAGTCTTCACAATCTGATTTAGTTTTGGCTGATTATTTTGTGCAAGATTCAGTATTTGGTTGCTTTTAGTGATGAGCGAATCTGTTCCGTTCCGCTTCGCCGAAAAATTCGTGAATCTTTGAAAAGATCCGCGAAACGGCGAAAAATTAGCGAAACGGCGAAAATGTCATGCGACAAAAAAAATTGTCGCCCGCGGCTCTTGTTTCGTCGTGCGCGGCTCTTGTTTCGTCGCGCGCGGCTCTTGTTTCGTCGCCCGCGGCTCTTGTTTCGTCGCCCGCGGCTCTTGTTTCGTCGCCCGCGGCTCTTGTTTCGTCGCCCGCGGCTCTTGTTTCGTCGCCCGCGGCTCTTGTTTCGTCGCCCGCGAATTTTTCCGCGGCGAAATTTTTCATCCGCTTCGCAAAACAATCCGCCAATGGCGAAATGCGGAAATTCGCCGCGAATCCATGCCTGGCGAAACTTTTCGCCCATCACTAGTTGCTTTAAAAAAAATGATGGATTTGGAGCATGCCTACTTACAAGCTTCTATATGGTACAGAAGTCTGTCAGTGCAATGGGCATATGGACCTGCAGGCTTTTTCACTAGACTTGTTTATTTACACAGTAAGATGCAGCATATGAAGACAAAACAAATGTTAACATTTTACATATGACAAGATGAAAACGTAACTGCTGAAGACCAGAAAACATTTGTAAATGTAAATGATGCAGCAGTTTACTAATGGCACTGTTGAAAATGCTTGATTGCATCCTTAGATTTAGCAGGTTACTTATGCTTGTCCTGTACGGGCAAACACACTTAAGTGAGCACTGACTTTTTTGACTTGACTGCAACTTTTTTTCTCACTCCACAAATTTTTTGTTGCAGCGAATTAACAAAGCAGTTTCGCAAAAAGATTTGCCAATGGCGAAATGTAGAATTTCTCAGCGAATACATACCTGGCAAAAAAAATTGCTCATCACTATGTAACACCACTTTCATTTACAGTACATGCTTTAAAGTGCGCTCCTTACACTTCCCTAATGCCTTAATACCACTCAGTCCTTCCTTGCAGTAGGCACAGAGCAACTGCACCAAGTGCATCACTCTCTTGCTACCACAATGATGCTTAATTCCTGGGGAAAACGCTGCATTCTGGGGGAAAAAAAACATGGCGATTACACTTGAAAACTGTACTTTGCTCACTTTACTTGTAGTTCTGCATGTGCCCTAATATCTAAGTCAAAATTATTGACTGAGACCTAAAAAGACTTTGCAATTTGAGCACTACGTACTTATTCCCCAGTTCTCTGTGGGGGGCTGGAATGTTCATGCAGATTCCGTGAGTGCTTCCTGTATTCAGTTTATCCTTTCAGGTAGTTATGGCTATTAAACATATGCTTTATTACTTATGAGAGTGACAGAGCTATATGAACATCTTGACATTGATCACTGTAGCCATATGTCATACCGGCGTCTAGGGAATATTTTCATCAGTGTGATGGCTGTTAACACCTCACTTTTTATCAGACAAAAGGATTGAAAGTTAAGCTGCTCTCACCATTTTTTGTAATCTATCTTTGGCAATATCTGACAGGGGACAGAGACATTTGTATTCATGAAATAAATAATGTAGGTTGCCCACGTCACCAGGTATGTTAAAAATCGTAGCAGGGTTATTTTGGAATTTCTGCTAGGTCACCCCAAGGGATTGTTGGCTTAAATGAAATTCCAAACAGAAAATAGGCTCTTAAATATTACATTGGCAGAAATATCATATTCAGAGGTATGACAAATAATCTCCTTCATATCCCAGCTAACTGGAGCAGTTGCTCAGAAACTTGACTGGAGGCAAATCCTAGGCATATTACAGATTGTTGGTACTCTTACATATATTCTTCTGTGTGGATTGCTTACCCTGCAAAGATCTCTTGGCATGTTAAGTTGCTGTGTGCATAGTCACTATTAAAGGGTATATTGTGCATTGTGGTCCATCTCATCTTATATACATTTTGTAAATGTTGCAAGATTCTTTTTTCAAATTGTAAAACAGATGCTGCCCTGGTCTAGTTGCCCATATCAACCAATTAGATGTTTGTTTTTAAGCAACTGACCAGTAAATGCTACAAAGGGTATGGTTGCTATGAGTTACTAGGCCTGTAACGGCTTTTTGGCATTAACCTTTAACCCAAGGTTCAAAGTATTATTTTGATAGGATGTATTTTTACAAATATAACATTATAAAGCACAAATATATTACAAACATCTATGAATAGCAAGGGCTTAAAGGAGAAAGAAAGGTCAAAACTAAGGTAAGCTTTATCAGAAAGGTCTATGTAAATACAGCACTTACAGAAACGCTGCACTGAGTTCTCTGTCAAAAGATTTCTTGTGTCTGTTTTCCTCTGCCAGAGACACGCAGCTCTCTCCCCTCTCCTGCTCCCCCCTCCCTCAAGAATGCTAAGAACTCACCCCCCCCTTAGGAATGTGGATTTGAGCCAATCAGCAGGAAGCTGACTCAGTCTTACTAACTGAGCATGCTCACTTGGTCTGGGTCTTGGTGCAGGAGTGTTTGGCTTCTGATCATCTGAACGGGAGAAATATGGGGAGACTTAAGGGCACTATTGAGGTAACTGAAGGTATGCCTGCAGCTTGAGATTAACTCTTTATTAGCCTTTCCTTCTCCTTTAACAGGTGATATATTGCAGCTGTACTCTAAATTCAGTAACTGTACCTGTCTCTGGCTTCTATTTAAATCATTAAGTGACTTGTGCTAGATGTCAAAATAAAAGATCAAATAATAAATGAACAAATTGTACTTAACTTTACTATACTGTACTATAAGGGTGCATTAGAAAATTGTATGTGCATAATAGCAACCAGAAACAAATGGTAGTATCTGCAGAGAACACATACTGGAACTACTACAGGGATCACATTTGACCTCCCCATATAAATCAGGCAAGGAACAAAATCTGCCATTCCGTTTCCATTTAAACTAATGCCTAGAAATAACAGACCACTAGTGATGAGCAAATCTGTCCCCTTTCGCTTCCCAGAAAAATAAAAAAAAAAACTGCAAAAAACCACACCCTTTTGCCACATTTAACTCACCACTATGCCACCCCCTCCGCATCCTCCCCATTACTGTAACTTCCCAAGACCTTGCTCAGCTCTTAAAGGTCAAAACTGACCTTATTAGAAAGAGCATACCATTTGATGACAATCTCAAATTACTTTGCAACTCACATCCACTTTGTATTTTTTCTGCTGAAACCACACAACCTGCTCCCTTGACCCTATACCTTCTTACCTCCTTCACCCAATTTCTGAACACTCAGCTCTTCGTTTACCCCCCTTTTATACGTCTCACTTTCTACTGGTACTTTTCCTTCATCATATAAACAAGCATTAATAACTCCCATCCTCAAAAAACCTTCCCTTGATCCCAGCACCCCCTCCATGTATCGTCCAGTTTCCCTTCTTCCTTTTGCATCTAAACTGTTAGAAACGTTTGTTAACAGCCGCCTGGTCCAGCATCTCACTCGCAACTTCATTCTTGACCCCCTGCAATGCGGCTTCTGCCCAGCACACTCAATATGTCCGCAGCCTTTGACAAGGTTGACACCCCACTCCTCCTAGACATTCTGTATTCAGTTGCATTCGTGACATGGGCTCTTTCTTGGTTTAAATCTTAACCTTAAAAGGAACAAAAAATGTTTTCTCTAACTCTACATTCTACATTTCTGTTGTGTTCCTCAAGGCTCTGTCTTAGACCCCCTGCTGTTCTCAATCTATTAAACTTCTCTAGGAAAACTTATTCAATCATTTGGACTTCAGTACCACCTTTATGCTGATGACACACAACTGTCTACTCCTGACCTCTCTCCTTGTGTCCTTTCCCAGGTTACAGACTGCCTGTCTGCCATCTCCTCTTGGATGTCTCAGTGCCACCTGAAAATTAATCTTTCTAAAACAGAATTCATTATACTTCCTCCAACATCCACCCCTGTCCCTCAGGTTTTACTCAGTCATTAACATCACCTTTAAATCAAGCACTGAGGCACGCTGCCTAGGAATTATCTTAGACTCCCACAAGTCTTTTACACAACAAATCCAATCACTTGCCAAATCTTGTCGCATTTACCTGTGCAACATTGCCCTACCATTGCCTTACCTCAGTTACACCACTAAAACCATCATCCAGTCTCTTATCATTTCTTGCCTTGATTACTGTAACTTTAAGGACAAGGAAAGTCAAAATTGATTAAGCACACTGTTAAATAGTACTACTATTGCTGTGTAAAAATGCAATGAAAGATTTACAGAGATACACTTACTACAAACTACATACTTGTTTCAGTGAACGGCGCCGCCATCTTTAACAAGGGATGCCCACTCCCTTTCCCTCACTGTCTCTACTGCGCATACGTCCCCAACATCCTGCATCTTTGTCCGGCTCACAAACCAACTCTCCACCACCCCCCCGTCCGCTCCCCACACCTGCTGGCTGAATCTTTGTCCGGCTCATACACCAACTCCCCCCCCCGGCACCTGTTGGCTGCGTCCTCTTCTGCGTCACCATAGCAACCAGATGCTAGGGGGAGCGCTCCTGATGTGTGCGCATGTGCTAACTAAAGATCTGGTTGTAGTGTCTGTGCAGGAGCGTTGCATTATGGGAATCTTCTCGACCCAGCTCAACGTTTTTTCTTCCTGTTTGGTTTTTGATCACTATTGAGAAAACTGAAGGTATGCCTGCAGCTTGAGATTAACTCTTTACTAGCCTTTCCTTATCCTTTAATTCTTGCAGCATTCCAACACATTGCCTTTCACAACTCCAATTTGTTCTAAATGCTGCTGCCAGACTACAGTATCTCACCATTCCACATCTGCCACTCACTTACATATAAGACCCTTACTTATGAAGCCCATCCCTATATTTCAGCTCTAATCCCAAAATACACTCCTTTGTGTAACTTATGTTCTGCCACTGACCTTTGCCTCTCTTCTCCTCTTTTCACTTCATTCCCAACTACAAGACTTCTCCCGGGCTTCTGCCTGTCTCTGGAACTTTCTGCCTGAACTCATCAGACACTCCCCTTCCTTCCAGACTTTCAAATGCTCCCTAAAGACCCATCTGTTAAGTTAAGAATACCCATTGTATCAAAACTGATGAGACATTTATATATGTATTTTAAATCATCAGTATCCATATTCCTTTTGTTTCAATGTACCCCTAACCCCTGTAGATTGTAAGCTCTAAAACAAGTTTAGTTTAACAAGGTAACATAATCCCAGTACATGTCACCAATACATAAAGATCCATTTCTTACAGCACAAAATAGAAGGAAGATAAATGAAAGTATTGTACGTATTGATTTATACAAAAGTAAAACGGCAATGAAATCCTTGGCCATAAGATGGGGATGCTAAATACCTGTCATTATCTTTAATGGAAGTGACAGATTCACTGTACAGCACAATCTATTGCTATGTGTTATTTGTGAAGACATTGCAAAGTAAAGTGATCCAGAAAAGAATGAATGGGTATTGCATTTGACAGACTTGCATATTTTTATATTATAAAGGAGGATTTGCAAACTGAATATTTATATTGTGTTTTCCTTCTGGATTACCTGTAGCTTCCTGCTAAAAATCCGAACGAATTCAAAAAAATCTTACGGCTTTCTTATGAGATGTCCTGAAATTCTTGCGGCTTTTTCAAGCAGATAATTAGTAGTCATAAAATACTGATTTGCATAAACAGCATCTTCAAGATCTCAAGGCACACACGCGCTAGCAGATCATAAACATATTTTTTCAATATAACAGACCTTTTGGAGATAGGCAAAGACAGTGATGTGCCATGGATGAGCAGTCACATCTAGAAATTCCTTGTAATGGCTGAACCTATCAGGCTGAATTGCCATTTGCTTAGTGCAGTTAAGGTATACACGGTATGTAAATGTACCAACTCAAATTAGAATGCATATCGGCTCATACTGAAACTATTTACATATACAATTTTTTTCTATTACAACATGCAGTAATCTAAAATTACTGCATATCTGAAACGTCCATGGAGATTTAACATGCACCTGATTTCTTTCTGATATAGACCCTTCTCAATACAGGAACACTGCAGTTATGTTTCAGCCAATAAATATTTGATTAAAGCACAAACCCAAGACCTATTTTGCTTAGAAATTCATTTATTCTTCTTTCTTGGTATTTTAGCCATACATTTCTAAAAATAAAATTGCCAAACCACATTTCCATGTCATGGTAGGTTTTATATATTGGTCTTAACTATTTAACTGTGACTGGCCTTTTCCTGCCCAGTTATATAACAGTGGGAAAAGTTTTTCCAGACCATTGCAATTGTCCTTCAGTACTTGCATTAACACCAGACTGGTTTATGTAAAACACAGAGCTTAGTGCAAAAAGCTAGAAGGAGCTGCTTGCTTAACGCACAATAACAAACAAATTCTTGAAAAAAACTCTTAAAATATGTAATGCAGGTGTCTTGGACCCCTTTCTAATTGGCTTGCTACCACCATCCCTACCTTCTAACTGTATGGATTAAGACTACTGAATAAATAAATATGGGTAGTGATCTATTTGCCCCCTGCCTCAAATAGTGAAGAAGTAAATAAATGCTTTCTAGAGTAGGTCTTAGCACTTGCCCTTAAGAGTAGGGGGTATTGGTAAGAAACCATGGGGTTCATTTGGAGGACTCATAGGGAGCCACTAAACCGATGATAATAGTGCCATGCCCGTGATCCTATTAGTCTGTTACTTGGTAAAACATAAAGTATCATTGACCCTAATGCTTCCGTTATAAAAACTCAAAACCAAAAACCACTGTAACAGGTCTACAGTCCCATCAGTAACGCTAAGAGGGGCTGTTACAAATCTGAGTTATGAAAAGGCAACTGTCTGTTATTGTTATTATTTTGATTTATTTAGCACCAATACATCCATAGCCTTACACAGGCTGTACATCATCATGGGGGCGGGGGGTTGGGCAGCTAGGAATCCTCAACTCACCTAACTTTTTTTCTGTAGAAAAACATGAAATGATAGAACAAACTTGTCTTAAATGTATAACATATAAGGATCATCTTCAAGGCACTGCTTATTTGGGATTGCCCTGAATTCAAAATCAGAAACAAAAAGATTATCTGAATGATCAAATTCCAAGTCAGAATAACAAATAGCCATCCAAATTAGTTATAAAATGTACAACATTTTGTATAAAATCCCTAATTACTAAATAAAATGAAATAAATGATGTGATATTGTATTATGCTGATAACTTCAACCTTTTATGGATTACATGAACAAGCATCTCCGTTACAATACAAGGAATACTACAGTCCAGGCTATCCATTCTAATACTATTTAGAGACCAAATTAAGTTCAACACCAGTCCATTTTATCATAATTTATAGTGATGAGCAAATCCATCCAGTTACTGCTAAAAAATTTGTGAAACGTGGCTACCGCACAGCCTTTTTGACTTATTTGAAGTGCCTGCAACTTTTTTGGTGCAATAGTGACTTTTTCCTGACTCTGCAAATTTTTGCGTCAGTTTCATGAAAATATTCGCCAATGAGGGAAATGCAGAAATTTGCAGCAAATCCATGGGGAAAAAATTCCTTCATCACTGATAAATTTATATTTTATTTCGAAGCTCAGTTATATTTCGGTATTGTAAATTAATTAAAAATGTATAAAGCAAAATTAGGTAAAGGCATTAATGAATACAGCAAATTGATGTAGATAAAACATGTTTCAATGCGGTTCTTAGTTTTTAGCTATTTTCTGTTGGGCACACCGACCTACCTGTATGTGTAAATATCAAGAACTCCTGGTTATATGAAAGGTCAAATTTCCCCATAGGTTTTCTCTGTAGATGGATGATTCTTGGAAAAGACATCACTCAAACTGCAATCACAATGTGCATGGCTTTAATATGTGCCTGTGGATAACAAAGCATGTACAGCATTTTTATTTCCCTGACAGCCTCATTTTTCACCAAGAACATGAAGTAAATTCATGATATTGAGAAAAAATGATAAACGATAAAATGAGAGGTTTGAGAGATAATGGCAATCATTAATGTGGTTACCAAGTTTATTTTGCAGTGACCAAACATTCCATTCCATTTCCCAGTTACATTTACACATGATAAAAGGTAAAGGGATTTACCTATAACACTTCAACCAACATAGATTAGGCTATTGTAGTAATCACTTAGCAACCTATAAAAAGGCATACAAGTGTTATGGTTAACAATGAATGGATAAAATATAAGCTTAATTTTTAGTTGGAAGTTTTTTTAATTTATTTATTTTTTAACATGAAAATGTATTCCTAAGAATATTTAGACTCAATGACAGTAAAGCATTTGCCCATCCAAAACATGAAATGTTGTTGTAGAATAGATTATATTGTAGCCTTGTTGGTAAGTTATTGCAGCGTATACACAGATCTATGACAGCTGACACAGTATTACTCAACCAATCAGGCTGCAGGGCAAAGACGGAATTTCTATTTTATTTCCACGAATAAAAGATCATATCAAGTCCAATCATTAACAGGAGATGCACTGTGCCATTCAAGCAAAAATCTAATGCCTATGTACATGGAACATATTTTCCAGCTACAAATAGCACCTGTATGGTAAATTATAGTTGGGGAGGACTAAGAGGTGTGTAGGGACCCATAGGGTTAAATGGTCCCTATGGCTTTAAATCCCTACAGGTTCAGTTCCCTTAGTTGCTGGGCAGAAGGGAATGTATCTAAGTGAGTTCATTAACATGTGTGCTATTGGTTAGAAGGTATAGTGACCACATCCTGCCTGACTTTGGTATAGTGTTGGGAGAGGAGTGGCACCTTCCTGTTGTTTGCTTCCACCTTAGGGACAAGGTGGATGTGTGCTGAGAGCCCAGGGCATGGGCCCAGGCCCAGTGAAGTCGGGGAACAGGGCCCCGTGAATGAGGCAGTAGATAGTGGCAGGTGTAGCTCCCTTTAAAGTACACTCTAGGGGTGTAAGGCAGTTAGGGCTGAGATAGAATGAGCAGCATGAGCTCCTGCATAGGATTTGCAGTTTTTCTGGAGATAGTTCTCCCAGGCCACATTGCCTGTAGTGTAGGGATCCAAGTGAATAGGGAATCAGGATAGAGAATTCCCTGAGGGATCCACTACAGGGTGTGTCGCAGAGGTGAAGGGAGATTCCTGCCAGTCTGCCCACAGGAGAGTGTCAGTCTGAATATACACTCGGTATGTGTTGCATGTACCAATGGCCTCTGAAGCTGTATTGTAAGTAAACCCTGTGGATGTTCAATAAACACTTATCATTTTGTTATTTGCAAGAACCTCTGGCGCCCTCTGGTTTCATTTTTCTGCATAGCAGCAAGAGAGGTGTAGTTGCACAACACCCTCACCTTCCTCTTCCACTTAGCGAAGGCCCATTCTGGGTGAGAGAGTACTGTGTAACCCATGTTCTACTGGTACTAGTCCGGGAAAGCAGCTATTGAGCTGAAATAGGTGTTACATTTGGCGCCCAAAAGGCGTGGGGCTCAAAGGTTAAGCTGCTAGTGCATGTTTCTTTAATTTTTTTGTGACAAGCGCAGGCACTGCTGGATGCAGGAGAGAAAGATGCTTGGTCACTTCGTGAAAGGCGCAAAGTAATTGGCCGTGGGTTCGGGTTCTGAGGTTCTTTTCCGTTACTCCCATTGGCTGCAGTTACTGCCTGTCATTTAAGTCTTGCGTGCATATGTTTTGGCGCGAGTGAATATTTTTGGCGCGAGTTGACCAGGGAGGATCCCTGATGTGGTCATTGCCGCCATTTTGAGAAAAGCAATAGAGGAAGACGGATGTCTGGTATTGCTCTGTACCTGGGTGTGCGCATTATCTCTAATCCTTGCTGAGGGGAGACTGCTGCATTCTGTTTTTGTACCCGCATATTGCTGTGGGACTGTGAGAGTATCTTTCTAGTGACTCTGTGTGCATTGGAAGGCCGTAAGCCCATACCTGCGCAGAATGGCAGATGCCCGCTGGGATGGCTGGGAGGAAAAGTATACTCCGGCTGGAGTTTCTGGTGGTGCCACAGGGGAAGTGCCAGTGACTGAAAATGGCCAGAGATACATCTGGCGTAGCACGTTTGGAACAAAGCCTGATAGTGGCAAGCGGTATGTCTGGCGAGGCACATTTATACAGAAGTCTGACAGTGAAGGCAGGAGGGTCATGGTTCCTTACTGTGGGAAGTGCAATGCAGAGGTCACCAGGGAGCTGCGTGATTTTGCTGCTAAATGCCCTCGTTGCCAAATGCCCTGCTGGGTGGGACCCTTCCAAGCCGTTGGGAAAAGCAAAGACTCTGAACTGAGGTCTGCCCTGATTTCTGCTCTGGAAGGACTGTCAGTGGTGATAAAGGAACTGGAATAGGGGGGAGGCCTGGTACCCCATTCTGCTCCAATGTTATTGATTGCACTGTTGATATGTTGCAATGTTTAAAATGCTTTGCTTGTTTTTCAGTGACCATTGTTACCCGGTAGTGCTCTGGAGAGACTACCAGAAGAGGATGTCATATGGTGCTATGGTATTCTGTGGGTAATGTGATGTGTTTGATATTGTACCCCATTGTCGGGACGAAATGGGTTTTTTCCCAGGGGTGAATGTAGGGACCCATAGGGTTAAATGGTCCCTATGGCTTTAAATCCCTACTGGTTCAGTTCCCTTAGTTGCTGGGCAGAAGGGAATGTATCTAAGTGAGTTCATTAACATGTGTGCTATTGGTTAGAAGGTATAGTGACCACATCCTGCCTGACTTTGGTATAGTGTTGGGAGAGGAGTGGCACCTTCCTGTTGTTTGCTTCCACCTTAGGGACAAGGTGGATGTGTGCTGAGAGCCCAGGGCATGGGCCCAGGCCCAGTGAAGTCGGGGAACAGGGCCCCGTGAATGAGGCAGTAGATAGTGGCAGGTGTAGCTCCCTTTATAGTACACTCTAGGGGTGTAAGGCAGTTAGGGTTGAGATAGAATGAGCAGCATGAGCTCCTGCATAGGATTTGCAGTTTTTCTGGAGATAGTTCTCCCAGGCCACATTGCCTGTAGTGTAGGGATCCAAGTGAATAGGGAATCAGGATAGAGAATTCCCTGAGGGATCCACTACAGGGTGTGTCGCAGAGGTGAAGGGAGATTCCTGCCAGTCTGCCCGCAGGAGAGTGTCAGTCTGAATATACACTCGGTATGTGTTGCATGTACCAATGGCCTCTGAAGCTGTATTGTAAGTAAACCCTGTGGATGTTCAATAAACACTTATCATTTTGTTATTTGCAAGAACCTCTGGCGCCCTCTGGTTTCATTTTTCTGCATAGCAGCAAGAGAGGTGTAGTTGCACACCACCCTCACCTTCCTCTTCCACTTAGCGAAGGCCCATTCTGGGTGAGAGAGTACTGTGTAACCCATGTTCTACTGGTACTAGTCCGGGAAAACAGCTATTGAGCTGAAATAGGTGTTACAGGTGTATAGGCCTAAAATGTTTTGAACAGGTAAGGGATATTAAAAAGCAAATAATTACTCATGGAATGTAAAGTCATTTTAAAATTCACCACATTGGGGATCCGAATAGGATAATGTTTTTTTGTAACTAAACATATTTCCTATACACAGTTCAGGGTGACAAACATTATGCAGATGAAACCCCTTGGAACCAGTTGGTTTAAATAGAGAATTAGATTCGCCTGATTTTAAACAGTACTGTGCAGTTATTTTAATCTGTTATAAGTGAATTTTAATAAATTAAGGTTTTGTAGTATTTTTTTTATTTATATGTACATGCTTTTATTACTTTTTCTTTTATATGTATTAATTATAAGTCTATGAGATAGTAATATTGATATCCTCATATCTCATGGTTCACATGCTAGTAGCAGAACTAACCACTTGGTTTGAATGAAATGGCTGCAAGGTCAACGGCAAACCCTTGCATTCTGAGGGATATCACCAGGAAACTAGCGCATCAATTCTAGTTGTTTATTTCAGAAAAATAAATCTGTATAAATACTCCTGCAAGCAAGCCTAATATAAGTCTTAGGCATTCCACGTTGTATTAATGCTGATATCTGCCTTAGCAAAGCATTAAGAGGATTAGAGATGTAGCGAACTGTTCGCCGGCGAACTAATTCGCGTGAACATCGGGTGTTCGCAAGTTCGCGAATTTTTAGCGATGTCTGCAATTTTGGGTTCGCCTTAGCTGGAGCCAAATTTTGACCTCTCACCCCAGAGCCAGCAGATACATGGCAGCCAATCAGGCAGCTCTTCCTCCTGGACCACCCCCGGACCACTCCCTTCCATATATAAACCGAAGCCCAGCAGCCATTTTACATTCTGCCTGTGTGTGCTTGATGAGTTAGCATAGGGAGAGAGCTGTGCAGGGGTTTGAGGGACAGTTTAAGTAGCTTTGCTGACTAGTAATCTACTTTCTACTGCTCTGTATTAGCATAGGGAGAGAGTTGTGCAGGGATTTGAGGGACAGTTTAGGTAGCTTTGCTGACTAGTAATCTACTTTCTACTGCTCTGTATGTAGCTGCTGGGGACAGCTGTCCTGCTGATCTCATCTGCTGTAACCCAATAGTCCTTGTAAGGACTGCTTTTTTTTCTGATTACAACAACGTATTTTTCAGAGAAATTTTTGCCCTTGACCCCCCTCCGGCATGCCACTGTTCAGGTCGTGGCACCCTTTAAACAACTTTAAAATCAGTTTTCTGGCCATAAATGGCTTTTCTAGGTTTCAAAGTTCACATTCACATTGAAGTCTATGGGGTTCGCAAAGTTTGCAAAAGTTCGCACTTTTTGTGAGGTTCGCTACATCTCTAAAGAGGATCACTAAAAATGTTTCATTGCCCTGCAGCTGAAGAAACGTGATTTAAAAACATAACTTAAAGGGGCCCCGTAGTAGAACGAGGCAGGAGTTAAGGATACGGGGTTAGGAAAAGGCCTGGGAAAGTGTTGGGTTTTAGGGATTATGGGTAATGTAGTCTGGAGGGGGATTGGCTAAGAGGCGTTAAGGATAGAACATCAGGGAGGATCAGAAAAGAAAGGTGCCATTTTACCCACGCGCCCTTATTTGAAGTTGGTAACAAGGAGGATGTTAATTCAGGGGAACATAGTCGCAGCCAACGAGTCCATAGCAAAATGGGATTTAGGCAGAAGGTTAGGCCTGAGGCTAGGGATTACAGCCATAGGTCGGTGGAAAATGGGGCTGTGGTGGTTAGAGAAAGTGGGTTTCTAACCTTAGGGAACTGATTGCGATGGGAGCAGGTACAGCTTCCACAAAATGCAGCCTTCAGCGGCTTATTGTTATGATGTTATTGGAGATTAAGTTATATTATTTAATGACATAAATGGGGTTGTATGTCATAAAGAAATTTGATACTGTTGCAAATAAACGGGCCGCGGCCTTTTCTATCCACAAAAGGTTGTCGTGTGTGTGTGTATTTGACAGGACCAAAAAGAAGGTAATAGGCCTGAGTGAAGGGATTGTTTAAGAGGGCCAAAAAATTGACGCTGCCCTTGTCATGATACATCCCCTTTTAACCAATAGGATAAAGAAAAGAAGGAATCACTAGTCTTATGGGTTATTTGCCCAGAGTGAAGAAATTACTGTGTGGTTTCCTATGCACTGTAGGGAGTTTAA
Source organism: Xenopus tropicalis (assembly GCF_000004195.4). Lineage (NCBI taxonomy): Eukaryota > Metazoa > Chordata > Amphibia > Anura > Pipidae > Xenopus > Xenopus tropicalis. Next base: position 100,995,866 of record NC_030679.2, read on the forward strand.
GAAAAACTCTGATTTTTCCAGATCTCTCTCTGAAGTTACATCAAAGGTAACGGTACCTTAGTAACTAAATTAAACCATATCCCCATGTCTGAAATTCACATGCAATGAATATAATTACTTATTTAGGACCACAGGGTATTCAGCATTAACACCATTTACTAGCGTAACTACTATACAGAGAAAAGCACCAAAGCACAGAGATAAATACGTGAGAAAGAGGTCTCTGCTAACAGTGCATCCCAGCAAATGCTCAGAGGGTAGCATGAAAGAGTGATCAGACACTAACAACCATATGCTGAATATATGGATGCCTGCACAGAAACCAGTTCATCTAAATTCATTGACAGTTAGACAAACAGAATATGAACATAGGATGTGGCAATTTTTAAAGGGTAAAGTAACAACTTGAGTAGGGGGAAAAAAATCAGCTACACAAAGCACTTAAGCATTATGTCATATAATCAAATGAAGAAAAATGAAAGAGTTTGTAAATTAACATATATATAAATTACTGAGTATGGGTTGGATGCAGTTGATTAAGTACAGGGGATGTACATTTATCAATGCAATAGTTCATTAGCTTTGGTGGTCTCCATATCTTTTTGTTGGACTAAAGAATAATCAGCAATACCAAGTTTCACATTTCTGTATAGTTGTGCAGGAACCAGAATATTATTCAGTGCCCTCACTCCTTTCCTCTGACTCAGCGCAAGATACATTCCTTTCATCTTTTCTGACATATAACCCTGTGCCAGTGGCAGAGGAATACATGACCTCTTGCTTAAATCTAGAATAAAGCAAACTGCACAGGTCTCAGGGCAACTCTGGAGGTGACAAATGTTTGAAAAATGCTTGTTTCCCATTAATCTTAATACTGCAGATGTTATTATCATTGGCAGTTACAGCTGCATGAGAGAACTTGGAGAGAATTACTGAATAGAAGCCGGTACAGTGTTGGTAAAGCATATCTGTTAACAACCAAGAAAGTAGTTTACCTTTTATTTTATAACGACAAAGAAGAAATAAAAAATGTGCAAAGAATAAAAATGCTAAAGATAATAGTGTGAATTTTCGGAATAACTACACAAATCATGTTCTGGGTATATAGTACTTATAGTACACACAAACTGAAAGCTTATACTTTTGTAAATAATTGCGAAATATGCATATAAGTGTAGTATATGCACTTGAACTGTCAAAGGGGCCAATTAATAACCGATGGATTTTTTTGTGTGTGACTTTCACAATTTACAATGTGTCCAAAAGGCTAAAAATCAGAATCTGACAATTCGCCAGCTAAAACTTGCCGAGATCATGTAGATTTCAATGGCAGATGTCCCTTTCCTGAAAGATCCTTCTTTTGCCTCCAACTTTATAGCATTTGGATTTTTGGCGCTGGTTTTTGTGTTGTGATTTGAAAAATTCGAGTTTTCGGGGTGACCATTTGAAAAATGTCAGTTTCCCTAATTTTTTACAAAAAAAATCCAAACAGAAAAATTTGTGAAACGTAGGTGCGCATGACTTTTTTTTAGCGACCGCGCCCATTTTGACGCATATATGGCTATATATATATATATTTATTTTTTTTAGCAAATTTTCGCAAAAAAACATTTGCAGATGCCGAAATGCGGCAATTCGCTGCAAATCCATGCCTGGTGAAAAAAATTTATTCATCACTAGATATTTTGTGCAGAAAGCTTCAGTATCAAACATGACTTTCCGTATAATTAACAGAGGAATTGGTTGCCCTTATGTTTCAGTGTATTTAAGATGTGCATCTTCCTGGCTAGTCCTGCACTTATTTGATTTTTTTTTTCTTCTATGCATTTATTATTGAGACATTTCATTCAACCCAGATGCAAAAATGCATTGTGAGCTATGAGTGACCTTTCCTTTCTACATTACAATAATATCTCTATATACCCAAACTCCTGCTTATTGGTGAACAGCGTTATGGACTATAGATGTAATAGACACAGGCCTACTGATGCAATGGATATTCAGGGTGGCATCAATGGATTTAAATAATGCTTGATCTGATCCTTGATAAGGACTGACATTACAGTTGCACTGTGGAACATTTTATTTGCTATAATCCCATTTCAAATTAGTCCTGTTTAAGGATTCCCGTTTCTTTGAAGTTTTTTCTGTTGTTAGGGATTTGAACCAACATTATGTAACCGGTTGTCACAGCTGATGAAAACAGTGGTCCAGCTAACACAGCTTTGGCCAACACTAAATGCGAGTCCCCAGAATCACCCACCCCCCTTAGCAAATCTCCCCTCAGCCTCTTACTTAAGTCACCCCTCCCCTGCTCAGAAATCAGCAGCTTTCCCTCAGCCTTTCCCTCAACTCAACACCCACCCTTCTTGACAACTCTCTCTCCCAGCATTCTTCTGCTGCTGCCCCCACCAAGTTCATAGTCACCAAGTCAGTACAAGGATAGAGTTAGAAGTAGCAGAGGTACAGGCCTGAGGTCCTACCACCCCCCCCCCCATATTGCCCCCTAGGCATGTGCCTTTTCTGCTTACCCTTAGCGCTATCCCCATCAGATACCCTGGATCCTTGTTAACATTTCCACCAGAAGGATAAGCAGCTCTTCCTATATTTTACACACATTTTGTTGCCATTACTTTTCATACATATCTATTCCTTTTTGAATTTTGAATATAAACATACTTTCTTTGGCTTCATGTTAAATCTCCGCCTGTTCAAAGCTGGTTTACAGAAAGTAACACTGAACACCCATAAAACTGCCCAATAGCCTAATGAAACACTAAGGGGCACATATACTGAAACTAACATCACATTCTTTTTTTTTTTTTTTTTAATTCTACTAATTTCTACAAATAACTGACATTAACTAAAAAAAAATCCAAATTGGAAGAAACCTACTTTTTTGAATTGTTACCCCGAAAACTAATTTTTAAATTGTCACACAAAAACCAGCAATGACAATTTGAGGTAAAAGGTTCAGGAAAGGGAAGGGACATCTACCATTAACTTCAAAATGATCTTGGCAAGTTTTAGCAGGCAAATTTCATAGTAAATTTCAAAAAAGTCATGACTCTTTTGCCCCCTCAACTTTTAGCCCTCACCACAGTAAAATGCCACCACTCTCTTCATTTCTATGGGATTTATGTCCAGTATATATAGTGCAGAATCTGCTGGAGTTGTTCTTATATACTTCCTATCCAACATATACAAAACTCAGAACATTCTTTTGAGTTAATAACATGATTACTTCACTTCTGCCTTTCAATCCATTAACCAGTCTGAAAAGAAAGGGGATTTATTGAAAATGAAAATGTTTCAGCAACATCATTTTAAAAATCGTTAACAGTAAGATAATGTTTTGATGGGAAAGAATAATCAAATCATTATTTCTAATTAACCTAAAAATTATATATTTTTTTAAATTTGCTTTTACTTTTTGCAGAATAGCAGTGTGTATGCAACGTGTGTATTATTAGAAAAGTCTAGTCTGGAAGCAATGTTACAGCTCATAAATATCCGAGGATGCAAGTCTAGATTTATCATGGGAATGTTAACTCAATTGTGTAATAAATCACTGAGCTTCTTTTGTCATATAGTTGTTTGTAACATAATGGATAATCAAACAGATATTTTTTTAAATCTTCCTCTAGAATAGAGAATACGTAAGTAGCACATAAAATAAGCCACCCAAATAGCTAAGGGAAGAAAAAACAGTGAATATTCCTTGTAGTTATTTCTGAAATTACCATTTAGATGGTAATGCAATAGAACCAGAGTCAGCTATGGCAAAAGCTAATTTTGATTACACACAGTACAAGGATTAAGTTTGGATAGATTAAAAACTGACCCATGGTTGGCCACCTGTAGTTGTTTTATCCACAGCAACATATACAACAAAATACTAAACTGGGAGCCTGTAACATGATCATAGATGGTAAGCTTCTTGGGCAGGGACCTCATCCAAACTCTTAGTTCTTAAGCACTGATGTATCCATTGTTACTGCATAACTTAATACAACTAAACCTCTGTGTTCACAGCTTGTAAAGAACGGCCTACAGTTGTGGTGCTATGTAAATAAATACATCCAATTTCATGTTTTTTCTACACTATATAGATGATATGATAATGTTGTGGTGCGGTACAGAAAATGAGTTCCACAACATGATTCAGGATTTAAATGCCCTTGATACTCCTGTAAAATATACGGCAGAAATTCATACACTTTTTGGATATTGAATTGTGGGTGGCCGACAATCTAATAGGTTATTCTTTGTTCTGCAAGCCTACTGATAAGAATGTGCTCCTTCATTTTAGCAGTGGTCATCCTCCACCCTTAAAGAAGTCCCTACCTATTTCTCAGTTCTATAGGGTACTGAGGAACAATTCTGATAAACAGATTGCTGAGATTCAGATTAAAGAGATGTGGGCGCGCTATGAGGCTAGGGGTTACCCAGTCGTTGTGTTATCGAATGATTTATCTACTGCTCGTGTTCGGTGTAGCTTGTCTGGCATGGAACCTAAGCCCCATTCCGGTATTGTGTTCAGCACTACATTCAATGACAGATCAGATCATGTCAAGAAAGTTATAAATAAAAATTGGAATATTCTCCAGGCTGATGATGACTTTAAGCGAGTATTGACTAAGTCCCCCTTGGAGAGGCACGAGTTTACGAGATTTGTTGGTGCAGAGCGACCCTATTGCGTGTTACCAGAAGAAAACTGGGTCGTGGCTAAGTAGTGACAAAAAGGGATGTTTTAAGTGCCCCAATTGTACTTCTTGTAGATATATGACTCCTGGGGAGTCTTTTTTATATCCACAGACAGGCAACACCTATCTATTCGGCATCACATTACCTGCACTACTACACATGTGTAATATCTTATAACTTGTCCTTGTGGCCTTTCTTATGTAGGCAAGACCGACCAGACTAAGATTACGGATGGAGGGTCATCGTTCTGCCATCAGTTCTGCATTTAGGGATGGCATGACAAATAAACCAGTGGCAAAACACTTTCTGGAAAGAGGGCACAGGTTACCCACTTTCCGATTGTCAATTTTCCCCCCATTAGGAGGGGGAGGGGTGATAGATCACAGTTGCTCATGCAGAGCATGTTTGTTTTGGATAAAAACCTCTTATTACATTATCTTCTTGCAGATTGTATTGCTCCTATACATGTTTTCTTAAGCAACGGTAATGTGAGCTTTAAGGGCTTGAGACAAATGCTTTTAGGTTAATCTGTTTCCTTTAAAGTGTTACTTTATGATTCACAGTAAGGTGTATGTAACATTGTGAGGGAATTGCTGTAAATTTACATCAGTAATGCTCTATACTCTACTGTCGGTTTATTTTAACTCTAAGGGGCACATTTACAAAGGCACGAAGGCTCGGAGCGTATTTTCGGCGAATTTTTCGGGTGTCTGCACGATTTTGTCGTACGCCGCACAACTTTTTCATGCGCTTGCGCGAAAAAATCGGAAAAGGTTTTACCGCTGTTTACAATTGTACGGTACGAAAATTTTGTGACTTTCGGAAAGCCAGTACGATATTATCGTGACTAATACGATTTTTTCGTAAGCATTTTCATGATATTTGCGATCTTCAGAAATTTTCGTTTCCAATCCGAATTTTTCCAATTCGGGATTTGAACTCGTGATTTGATAAATCTGCTCCTAAGTGTGCACTAGAGGGTTAAGTATTCTGCTATCCTCTTTTTTTGTTTTATTTTGTTTTCTCCTTGGTACAGGGCTCTTGCTTTTTTGGTATGTTGCAGTCATGTGATTGGGTGGAATCCTGTCTTTTGGGGGTGTGTCTGTCTTCTTTTAAGTATATATAGAAGTATTGGTTTTAATGAGATTATGGTCTTTTATAAAGGTCTTAGATGCAGACCGAAACGTTGGCCTGATCTGTAATGTATTAATTATTTTAAAAAAGTTATATTTTAAATGATCCCCAGTGTGCACCAATTTACACACAAATATCTATCTATCAATGCTCAATTGGTAGCACCCGAGTCCTTGGCTACGCTCAGGAGTGCTGAATCTACACGTTTTGTAATAAATACATACATACATAGTATATGAGTAAAATAAAGTAATCAATCAATAATCAAGCTTTCCTGTCTCAGCATCTACATTTAAGAAAAAAAGGTGAATGATAGTTACATTTGCCCCCAAGAGTCTGCATTAGATTTTGAACTGCGGCTCAAATTTATGCAGCCCTAGGCCCGGGCCTTTGTGGTCTCGCCACAACTCCGGGCCTGGAAACCCTGCTCTCTATTGTTATACCCCAGTAAAAAGAAAGAATACCACCTCTTGTTTTCTTTCAAAATGTATTTAAATATTTTAAACTTCACCTACATTTTTCTATAAAGGGATCTTTCCATAATTTGGATCATCATACCATAAACATTAAATAAACCCAATAGGATTGTTTTGTCTCCAATAAGGATTCATTATATCTTAGTTGGGATCAAGTACAAGGCACGGTTTTATTATTACAGCGAAAAAGGAAATATTTTTTTTTCGAATATGGATTAAGGAACTGATGCAGGGTTTTGGGAAAAAATTCCTCATTAGTTAAAGTTTAAGGACTAGTTCAAACATGGATTTAGTTTAAAAATAAATAAACAAAAAACAATACAGGTCCCCCCCACACAAAAACTGCTTACCGCTCAAATCCTCTGGTCCAGGTGCAACCTGCCCCGGACCCTGCACTCAGGTGTAAAAACTCATGGCCAGAGAGAACCTACTTCCAAACAAGAAAGCATTATGCTTACCAAATGGTCCTGTTGACCCAGGTGTTCCTGCCCCGAGTCCGTAGCCAGGGGACAAATCTTGTTACAAAACTTCACACATTGGCAGTGCACTCTGGGTCAGCATAAAAAGCTGCAACAGTTGATATTAAAATCGATCAACCTTTATTTGCACATCTAAAAAAAAAAAAACCCACAGCTTAAGGTCTTGCGCGTTTCGTGACAGCGCACTTTCTCAGAGACCTCTCTCCATTTCTTACACATAGGAAATATATACCCTATTAACTGTTGCAGCTTTTTATGCCGACCTGGAGTGTACTGCCAATGTGTGAAGTTTTGTGATGAACAAAATTGTTCACCAGTTTTTGCTGCAAAAAATGTCCATAGAATCTAATGTATTGTAAAAATGTGCGGCTTGGAAAAAGTCTACATGAAAAAAAATGCCTATTGACTTCTGTGCGTTTTGCCAATTTTCACGTTTTGCAATTTTTTTGGTGAAGCAAAAAGGGACAGACTTGCTTATCACTACTAAGCACCATTTATAAGGATATAATTTACAGGATATTCAGAGCTCTGGTGTTTTATATTCAGATAATCTATTCAGATAATCTATGTAGAATAATATGGTTCTATAAATTAGTGAGAGAAACAGAGGTTAAATGCCATTCATGGTGTGGAACTATAGTTTATTTATTGGTTCTGGATAAACAGATATAAAACATCACTTTATTTCTGGTCTTTAATGGGATCTACAATATAAAGCGGAGCATTTCTAATGAGTTCTGATTAACAGCATCAATACCTGTAAGTTTTGACAAATGAGTGGTAGCAGAAACTTACTCAGAAAGGTAGCCAGTCTATCCTCTGAGACACTCTGCTAGAAGCATGATGGTAAATGCACATTTTACATTCTTTTGTCATCTTTTTGCATTTTGTGTTGATTTGTTATTACAAACCAAAAGTAAGGTCACTCAGAGCGGATTAATTTAACAGAAATAACACACCAAATCCCCCTTAGCTAGAATATAACAAATACAAATGAATCTGTGCCATGATGATAAATTGTAGCTCTCTGGCTAAACATTGCTCCAAACTGACAAGGATTTATGTGCATGGGATCAAGAGAATCATTTACTCAATTCAGTGCTGACAATTCCCTGCAAAGCATTATGGAACTTTGTTGTACAAATATATGTTATATACCCTTGTTTTATCTCACTGTGTATGTCATTAAAGGAACAGTAAGATCAAAAGAGTTTTAAACACTACTATAGTCAGTGCCGGGCCAAGCCGATCAAGTGCCCTAGGCAACCTGGTTGGCTTGGCCTGGCAAGATGCGCGCACACAAGGCGGCGGGGTTACCAGGGCCGCTAGAAGGGGGGTACTGTAGTTGAGGGGAATGGGCCCGTAATTAGTGGTAGGTGAAAGAAGAGGTTCCAGCCTGGCGCCCCCTTACTGTTGCACCCTAGGCAGGTGCCTCTTCAGCCTACCCTAATTCCAGCCCTGACCATAGTATATTATATATATATATAGTCGGGATTTAGCTCTTTAGGTAGAAGTGCCAACTCCTTTCTCACAGATAAGAGACAGGGTTTCAAGCTGAATTCTGGTGTGTGAATTTATTGAACACAGCAGGCTTGGCAGAAAATAAAAGTTCATACAGCTGATATCCAAATATAACAAATAAGTAGTCATCTAACTGAAACATAAACTGTCCTTCTCAGGGGACACACCCACAGCCCCACTTGGGCAGAATAAACGAATATAAGCAAATGCAGGATACACTCACAGTATTTTGTAGACTTCCTGTGCTTTCACAGAAGCGCCTGCACTTCAATCCCACAGTCTGTATGGCAGCATACAGTAGCTGGTCCTTGCTACTAGGAAATCCACCTCTATGGATAAATATTCCCCAGGCACAGAGGTAACTGTTCAGCAAATAGTTCCTGTCCCAGACACACTTTTCCAAGCAGGATAAGTTTTACACTGCAGCTCCAGTGGCTCATCCCTCTCCCAGAGCAGAGAGACACTCCCCTTGGAGTCTGTTTTCACTACAGGTGAGGCTAATCAGCCCTCGCAATGATTCTCGGAGGGATATACCTTCCTTCTATGATTTTTCCAACCATGCTACATATATATATATATATATATATATATATATACTTTGGTGCCATTTCTGAAATATGAAGGCTATATAACATAAGAATGTTCACATTTTAACTTTTACTTTGTTCCTGATAAAGTCCCTAATGTTGGACAAACAAGTGTGGTAAACAAAAAGCATTAAGTCACAATAAATGGAATGCTGGTCCTTGTGAACATTTTTATAACATAGTGTGGCCAAGCACCTATGATTGTATAAGACCAGACTGAGTGTGGACACTTTTTGAATGATTATATATATATATATATGCATACAGGTATAGGATCCCTTATCTGGAAACCTGTTATCCAAAAAGTTCCAAATTACAGTAAGGCCATCTCCCATAGACTCCATTATAAGCAAATAATTTTAATTTTATAAAATGATTCCCTTTTCTCAATAATAATAAAACAGTACCTTGTACTTGATCCCAACTAAGATATAATTAATCCTTATTGGGGGTAAAACAAGCCTATTGGGTTTATTCAATATTTAAATGATTTTTTCCAGACTTACGGGAAGTTCCCTTATCTGGAAAACCCCAGGTCCAGAGGATTCTGGATAACAGGTCCCATACCTGTATATATAAAAAATCACTGTCACATATAGCTACAGTCAGATTACTGAAAATGCATCAAATAATTTGCCCTGAATGTATATATGTATGTTGGTAATGGATGTGAAGGCAGGGCAGTTCTGAATGTACAGTACCTAGGTGTCTTCAGTGACTCAGCTAGTTCAATGGAAACTGGATTTTAACTGAGCAGCTAAATTGCTGAATTAATAATTATGCTCAAGTTTTTAAAGATGGTTACCCAGCAAAAGGGAATTTTAATTACTCCCCTGAGGAATTAGGGGTGCAAATAAATGCTTTATGTGCCTGCAATAAATTATTCATAAAAAGCAGGTTTACTAGGACAAATAAAGGCTAACATTAAGAGCCATAAATCCAAATCTGCAAAAAGCTGGGTCAATCATTTTATATTTGACGACTGCAAGATGTTGGAATATGGCCTCTGAGATTGCAGCAGATTGGAAGGAGTGCCATGGGAAGGTAATGTTATTAAGGCAGGACACATTAACCCCCATATGTAATAAAAGGCACTTAAGTTTTCCAGGTGCAGTAATCCATAGCAACCAATCAGCAGGTAGCATTTTCTGGTAACCTATTTAAAAGCAAACATCTTATGGGTTACTGCTCCTGGTTATTACATAACCCAATAAAAGTGCATTTTGGCACCAACATAGTTCACAGTGCTATGCAGTAAATGGTTGTATACATTGCACATAGAAATTACATAAAAAAAACAACTGATAGAAGAGTAAATACTCTGCCCAAAAGAGCTTGTCATCTAAAATATACAGTTCAAGCAGAATCTATCCAACTGGGTATATTGTAGATTCACCCACTTTGTATTAAAACTGCTGTTTGTTCAGTCACAATGCACAAAGTTATCAAGTCATGTGAAACATCTGGGAGATTTCACTGCAATTTTCTGGCCTACACACATTGCCAAATGATTTCAACTAAATGCAGCCAGCACAGGTCTTCATGGTGGATCTGCGTTTTGGTTCATCCTTAAACCTATAAACCTAGACAGTATTTTACAGGAGACATATCATATAAAAATTAAGAATGTACAAGTGAATTATACTCCTCTAAATATAGAAGTTGTATTTCAGACTGATTTATTGAGAAATTCCCCCAAAACCCTACTAGTCCCGCCCATCTGTTCCACTTCCTGCTGGCTGAATTCTCTGGGTGTGCAGGGGAGCCGACGGCCCTCAGTACACTGCACTGTAGGATAGGAGCCAATCAGCAGCTAGGCTGACCTGATAGGGAACTGAACCCTGTCTTTGCTTGAGTGAGTACAAGGCTGTGATTGGCTCTCCACCTCATACTGCGCTTCTAGCAAGGACTGTTAGGACAAGCCCACCCTTCATTTGAAACAAGGACTGAGAACTGATAGGATCTATAGAGAGCTCCAATAAAGGGGACATTTTTAATGACAGAATTAATGTTTAGCCCAAAGTGAAACCAGCACTGTATATTATTCATAACTGGATACAGGATTAGGGTTTTTTCCATTTATCCAATAAGTCGCCTTTAAATTTCAGGTAGATTATACAGCCACATCATATGAAAACAAGTAAAACAAACTGTAACCAAAAGTTAATTTTAAGGTGAATTCCCTATTTCCAAAACAATGCAGCATGCAGAAACACTGTCTACCTGTTTGTACTCACTTGCAGAATAACTTTTTAATGCTGATGGGTGGCATTTAGGAAAGTAATTTAATCTGCAAGTCTTAGAATTTAGAGAGAAAGCAAAACCTTAATGTAAGGCCTTTTTATTATGTGTCATAGGGAGGCTTTTGATGCACTCTTTAAATCTGCAGGACTGGAATCTTTGTATATGACAATAAACTTGAAACTTCTTGAATCTATCTGGATGATTGTTCTTTTTATTTGAGGTTTTTTAGTTTTTTTTCCTCAATATTTGTGGGAAATTGCTTTAGTATCTTATTTCATTTCACATCATACTGCAGAAACTAAATCAACAATTCTAAGTAGCTGATCCAGAGTAAAGTGCTAAATCATAAATCAGATCAACGTTTACTGTGTAAACTTTATTAGTGATTATTCCAATTATTGGTGTAAGTTTCATAAACAATATATTAAAGACAAATTTAATATGTAATAGGTGCAAACATGAGCATCAGATTATTTGTGTGTTTGGATTACAATTACAAATTGTCAACAGAACACAGTGGGGTTAAATGATAAACACTGGACAAAGTTCACATGGGCAATCATTTATAGCAACCAATCAGTAAACAGCATTTTTTAAGACAGCTGTTGATAGAACACTGAAAGAAAACAAATGATTGGTTGCCATTGAATGCTACCTAGGTGTAAATTTGTCCAGTGTTTAAAAATGAGCCCAACTGACTTCCAAAAGATAGTACCTGAGTGCCCTGGGGAAGCTTGTACAGAAATGTGTCAGCATTATTTTAAATAGGAGGGAGAGTAAGTCTGAAGAGCGCTCCCTTTACCTAATCTTTTACTCAGTAGTGCAAAATGTCTATAAATAGTCTTAATTTCCACTGTTTAATGCATCAAACTTACATTGTATATCTGTATAATAGATATGTAACATTTCAAACATTTATAGTATTCATGTTGAACCTTTGGATATACTGTAACCTTCAGGGTCCTTTTTTTGCCCTTACAGAAACCAGTTAATGGTGAAATATTAAGTGAGCTGATTCTGGCAGAAATCCAAATGGCCCTACTTTATTGCATTCGGTAGTTTGTAACCCCATAAATAATGCCACAGGATTTCTGAGAAAGCCCAATTACATTCCTGGTTAGGGTTGTGACCTGGTATCTGTTCCAGCCTCATGGCTTCAGGATCACTTATCACGTAATTTGGCTTAACACACAAGTCCCATGTACAGAATCCCCAAATAACTCTTCCTCATGGCTACAGGAGGTATAAATTTTGCTCTCTTTGTTCAGCAAAAATTAACTGAGCCCTAACATGGACTCCTAAACCAGCATAAAGGTTAAATAAATATATCAGTAATGTATTAACTGTATATATATATTTATACACACACACAGAGGCCCTCTGCCTCTCCTATCTCCTTGCTCTCTTGTCATGGTGACACTAATCTGTATGTTATGTATATTTATATTGCGCTACTTATGTACGCAGCACTGTGCAGCAGAACAATAAATTAATAGAACAGCAGTTGATACAATAAAAATTAATGTTGGGTGTCAAAGGGACAAGAGGGAAGAGGTCCCTGCCCCCTAAAGCTTACAGACTAAGTCAGTGGGTAACTTACAGACACAAATAGAAGGATTAGAGTGTGTGGGTGACCCTGCAATATAAGTGCCTGTTCCCAGTTCAGGTGCTATGCGAGTGCTCCAAGAGGTTTGGGTCTTTGGGTTTATTTCTGAAGAGACTGAGGGAGGATTCTCTCTGGAGGATTTCAGAGATGGCATTCCAAATATAAGGAGAAGCAAGCGCAATGTTCTTGTACCTCACAAAGCAAGTAATAATAACCTGTATCTCATAAAGAAAAGACAAACTACATTGAAAAAGATGCTAATATATCATTAGTATTTTAGAATTAAATGGATCAGCAAAATATATCTTATAAAGATATTATATATATTATAAAGAGGGTGCTAAAGTTCACATTAATTAATAAATGTCACACTTCCCTGCAAATCTTGCCTTAATGTTAGGGAAGAAAACAGGGGACAACTCTAAGGGGCACATTTACTAACCCACGGAATCCGAATCCGAATTGGAAAAATTCCGATTGGAAAACGAACATTTTGCGACTTTTTCGTATTTTTTGCGATTTTTTCGGCGCCTTTGCGACTTTTCGGAAATTGTTGCGACTTTTTCGTAGCCATTACGATGCGCTCGTATCTTGTCGCGACTTTTTTGTATTGAGCGCTCGTAAGCGGCAGGCGAAACTTTCAGACTTAGCATGATTTTGGAAGCCTCCCATAGGACTCAATGGCACCCTGCAGCTCCAACCTGGCCCAAGGAAAGTCTCCCATAGGGCTCAATGGCACTCTGCAGCTCCAACCTGGCCAAAGGAAAGTCTCCCATAGGGCTCAATGGCACTCTGCAGCTCCAACCCGGCCCAAGGAAAGTCTCCCATAGGGCTCAATGGCACCCTGCAGCTCCAACCCGGCCCAAGGAAAGTCTCCCATAGGGCTCAATGGCACCCTGCAGCTCCAACCTGGCCCAAGAAAAGTCACCATATTGAAGCTTGAATGAATCCGAATCTTTCGTACTCGGCGCGAAGGCTACGAAAAAGTCGCGACTTTTCGCGCAAGTAGTAACGCTTCGAAAAAATCGCCAGATTTTGCGCAACATTCGGAATGGCAACGAAAAAGTCGCAACAATTTTCCGAAAAATCGCCAAATACTGATCATTACGAAAAAAACGCAATCGGACGCATTCAGCCAGTACGTGAGTAAGTAAATGTGCCCCTATAGCAATAAAATGCCTGATTTCTGGCAACACTAGATTAGCATTTTCTTAGGGAAAACAAAGGAAATTTACTGTATCCATTGGTTGTATTCAAAAAGCAGGACAGCAGTGCAGAAGTGATTAGAACTGAAAAATCTGAAGCAGTAAGAAAAACCTCTTAAAACTCCTTTGATTTTAAAATAAATTCTCTCTAAAGCTATTCTCTGCATTCACATCCCTGACCTTGCCAGCCCTACACACAATTTCATCTGATTCATTTAGAATTCTAGCATTTCTATAGGCATTTCTTTAGGGACTAAGTTTTACTTGCAACTTGCTTTCCAACCCCCAAATTGTTGCCATTTTTTTAGGCACCACTGGGATCACCTGACTGTAGCTGGGAATGATGGGAGCTATAACATGGAGATGGCCACTGCTCCTGTATAAACTACAGCAAATAAAGGGAAAACTGTGCTTGACACTAAACAATTTTAAATATAAAAGCAAGGGTGTGACCACAAAATTCATTCAAAGACAAGAAATCCTCACTATCAATTTATTACTAGAAATGCCCTTTCTTTTAGGCAAAAAAGGGATTGTATGACCATGTATTGCAATTTTGCTGACACACCCTCTTTGTCCCCCTATTTACTATATATATATATATATATATATATATATATATATATATATATATATAAAATAAATAAGCTGTTTTCACGTGTTCTATTGGGGAACAGCACAATTTATTTCTATTTAATATATTTAGATATTAGTAAAACAATTTTTTCCTTCATTTGTTCACAATCCCCTGTTTGGATCATGCCAGTGTTCCAGTTTTCCATTGGTTATCTGAAAATTTCCTCACTACAGGGCCAATTTGTTATTACAGGGAAAAATATATGTTTCTGTCTATATAAACATAATTTGGTAGCACCTAGGCACTCATTCTAAGGGTGTATATATATCTGTGAGCAAGGAATTATTTAAAAGATATCCATAACAACATTTTAGTACAAACTATACTGTAATACAAGGCTACTGAAAACTCTCTGGCAGCTTTTGGAATCCAGTGCCATGGTTTTTTATACTCCTCATCAGAGAGAATAACCTTACAAGCAAATTCTTCTTTTGAAAGAGCAGTAACTCAGCCTATATTCACTAAGCAGATTTAAGAAAGATCCATGAATGGTGAATCATGCAGATCAATAATGAATGTTACCAGTGGCTAATGCCTAATGCACAGTACGAAAAAACAGCTCTTGAGAGTAAATAACACATAAATATAACTATGTTACAGACTTGTCCTGATCTCATTTACTACTTACCTCTCCAAGGACAGGCCAAGTAACATACAAGGAACAGAAGCAGGTTGCAAGCCAATGGTGTAATCAAGATTTAGGACAAATCTAAAATGAAAAAATCAGCAGAAACTGAGCATCTGATTTGTCAACTATTGATATAAAAATCTTGCAGAAAGGTTTAATATTTTCCCCATTTATCAAAGCTTTCCTGACAATCAGAAAAGATTTCACTGTTTCAATGTTTTTTCTCTACCCTTGAGATAGGTTATAGAGAATCATTGAAATCTTAACCTACCATACCCTGCTACATATACTGTATATATATATATATATATATATATACAACAACAAAGGGTCCTCTGCATTCACCCATTATCAATATATACAGGACATTAAGACATTCTGTGCATTAAGCTACCAAGATATGCCCTCCAAGATGTGAATATTCAATGTTAACACTATTTTGTCTGTGATTAAATTCTAGACCAGTTATGCCCATTTGCATTATATAACTGTATATGTTTACAATACACATTTGCCCCCCTGACTTTGCTTCAAGTGAATTTTTTTCCCCAATAGCAGTCACATTTTCCCCTCATTCTTACCACATTTCAATGCTGTACTATAAAAAACATTTAATTAGGAGGCAGGCAACATGCATTAGAATCTTGCTTGGGCTAGTGAGATTAGGTTTTGATGTATTTAATAGCAGATCAATTCCTCTGTGACTCTGGGACATGATTTTTAATTACAGCTATGAAAAAGTAAATGCTGTAAGCTCTGGTTTATGTACATATAATGAAGGCATCAGTGACTTCAAGTAGTCTGGGAATTCTAAGACTAATCACAATGGGAAAAAAATGACTAATGAGTAAAAGTATCCCAACTGTATGCCACTGACTCTTTGTAAGTATATGATTATTCCTCTGTCCTTTAGAATAGAATGATATGAATTGGATGATATACATCATGTACATGTAACTCATTAGCCACTGGGGTTATAGGAGGATTAGTGAACCTACACCCTTTGCATTTTTAATATGTCAGATATATAAGGAAGGTGGACTCATTTTCAAAAGAAAAGCATATGTCCTAAATGAACTCCAGATTTTCCCATAGAGCCAGATGCAATTCAGTGAGAAAAACATATCACTGTCACAAGAAGACTCTATTGAAGTCTATGGAAAAAACTGGAACTGAATTAGGAGGAAAGTTTTCTCTCTTTTAATTGGATCTCACCCATAATTTTTCACGTGATAAACCATAAAATAACTTTGCAGCTTTTGACAGGACTCACTAAGAGAACCCCGAGTCAATGTTTGCACTTGCACATAATTCAACCAAGCATGCTGATGGGGCTTATTGGCATTCTAAGCAGGTTGCAAAGGAGAAAATATATGGGGTCAAGTACTTTTTGTACTTTGCTTGTATTTGTAATTGTGTATTCAACCCCCCCATTTTCTCTACATTGGAAAATTAATAGGGCCTAACTGTTGAACTCCTTCCTTGACCAATAGCCAAAGACAGCAGATGGCTACAGAGCAAACACTGATTTAGCACCTAAACTGCATCTGCTCACAACAAGCAGCTGTTATTTGCAAAGGAAGATTACTGCTAAGCAGCTAAAATATAAACAAAGCAGTCATACAGCTAATTAATATACATGCGAATAAGACTAAAAACTTGTATGTCATCTTCCTTTAGAGACCGCTGTGGGTTTGTGCTTCTATTATAAAATGTGGTACAACACAGAAATAAGCAGGAAAATATTCAATATTTGGGATTCTGATAAAATATAGCCCTTACATGTAATGTACTTTATAGCATTTTGTAAATGGGTATTGGAGGCAGTAATCTGCAATACTAAGTTGTAGAGAGTGAATCTGTCCCGTTTTGCTTAGGTGAAAAGTCATTCAAACTATGGGAAGATTTGCGAAACGGTGATTTTTTTTTTGACGCGCACACCTTTTTTAATGTGATCACGCCCATTTTTATGTGGCCTGGTGAAAAAATTCGCCATCACTTCCAAGTTTCAATAACAAAGGAGATTTTTGTACCTATATATTTATAGTTAGTGTGTTATTATTGGGCACTTGGCACTTATCAGTTACATTTTCTCATGTTTTGTACAATTTCTGGTTAAGTTCTGCATTGTTGTATATAGCTACAAAGCTTTTCTCCAGCTGAAATTTACTGGCATGGCCTCACCTGGTGCTGTGCATAGAGCAATTGCTTTTTTATATGATAAAAGAATACTTTGTTTCTTTTGTGGTTTATTCTGACATTGGCAGACCTTTGTTCCATCATTTTTAATTGGGTGGCTTTTTACAACTATGTCTAGCTTAAATGAAATATATTTTAAACTTCTAGTACCTTAGTTTTTGGGCCCCCTTACACCTCAGAACGAAAAGGCCCCAGACCCTTTGTGGAAAAAGAGAACAATGTGTTTTAAAGGGGGTGTATCTGTTCATGTATGGCAGATTTAACATCTAGTAGGATTATATTCCCCTACAAGCTTGGTTACCAGACCAACCCTGTACAGTGGGACTGGTTCAAACCAGGCTACTTAAGCTTAGGGTCAAACCTCCCACTGCTGATACATTCACTCTTGGCTAATATTCTGTAATACTCCTTTATGATGTCCACCCAGTGGTGCTCTGCTGCCCTGTCCCCAAAGTGAGAGAAGCAGACTACAAGTGTTCCTGTGACATTAATTCTGGAGTAACAACCACAGCCCTGATAAACAATGCTGACCGGCCTAAACAAATTATTGATATTATACCACCAACTATTGCTCAAAGTGCATTGATTTATTTTCACTCACAATTTAAGACAAATGCACACAACAGTATCTTCAAATCTTTCTTTAGCTTACATCCTACATGCTAATATAAGTATCTTCCTGTCCTCAGATGCTCACTTCCCTCAAGAACAGATCCATGGGGTAATAAAATAAGAGCTTACATAAAAGGAAATCTAAAACCCCAGAATCATATTAAGTGGCCTATTAAAAAAATCTTACCAAACTGGAATATATCTATATATATTGCCCTTTTACATCCTTTCCCTTGATCCACCCTTTAGTGATGGGCTGTGTGCTCCCTCAAAGATCACATGACCAGAAATAATGCAGCTCTAACTGTAACAGGAAGTAGTGTGGGAGTAAAAGGCAGAACTCTGTCCATTAATTGGCTGATGTGACCTAACCTGTATGTGTGCCTTGGCTTGTTTGTGTGCACTGTGAATCCTATGATCCCAGGAGGTGTCCCTTAATTCTTAAAATGGCACTTTTTTATTTAGGATTACCCAGTAGCACATACTACTAAAAAGTATATTTTTATGAAAACAGTTTATATAGATGAAGCAGGGTTTTATATATCAGCTGCTTTATGAGATATATTTTTATAGAGACCAACATTTTTCATGAGTATAGTTCTTCTTTAAATGAATTACTTTTGTTTATTCTCCAAAGATGAGTAAAACAAGGTGAAATATAAGGGAGCTTTCAAAAGGTCAAATAGTACCAGAACACAGCAACACAATTAAAGCAACTGCAATTACCGCATCATCTGTTTCCAACTCTGCAGATAGCACTCAAGCTCATCCATCAACTTCAGCTGCTTCGCAGACTCAGGAAAAGACTAGAGCAACAACTCTTTTGGGTGAGTCTGATATGCAGTACATGCAATGCCTGATTCTGAGTCATTAGATAGGAAACAGATTGTTTGCTTTCATTTACAATACTGTTAGGGTATAGTAGATAAGAAAAGAAAGGAACCAGAAACCGAAAAGGAAAAGCATCTATAAACAATGGCTCCTTTTCAGTTACATGGAAAATATATGTTCCACGTACAATGAGAAGAAATGTAACAGGGTTTTCTTGTAAAACGTATGTGTGATTATCACGTGGTGCTCCACATCCTGTTATTGATTGTCAAACAGACAGCAAAAGCAGCACTGCAAGAAATCATGGCAACTAATAATATAAACATAATGAAAGCTGGCGAGCTTCTTAAAAAAGGTTTTGATAATGGTTTTACTATTCTTTTAAAAAGGTTTGTTGTTCAGGCCAAAGTTGTACTGGAAAGCCTAGTGTACATGCCTACATTTTAATACAAATACAAAGGAGGCATGGTTGCTACTTTCAAAGAAGCCATCAATAACCACATCTCCCTTAGGCGTAGCTTCTAAAAAAAGACCAGGACAACTCGGAATCCATCAGCACTTTTCTTATCCAGGATTTGCATTGATCAGAGGTTACCTACACAAAGATCACTACAAAGTCCAATAACAATGATTTGATGAACTTTAGCTCCATTTAAGTTGGTGCAGGGGCCTTATAGTGAACTTGGATATAGTGTCTACATACAGGTTATTTCCATTGCACCCTGAAAGCTTTAGATGTGGGTTGTTGTTTCCTAGCATGTAATACAGGAGGATTTCCTTACAATTGGTGAAAAATAAACTTGCAGGCATGTAAGCAATTGCTTAATATATGTTTAGTAATGCTTAAATACTTGTGGTTACCAGAGGCAGAAGGTGATAGAGCCAAAGAACATTTTAGCCATTAAAATAGACTCTACAGCCAAAATGTGCAGCTTTCCCATGGATAAAGTATGGGGAAACAAAACAAGTTATTAAAACTATTAACTATCACACTGAAGGAATTACAATCCCTATTTGGTTTGCATACATTCCAGTAGAGATTAGTGAAAGCTACAGCTGAGATAAAAAGGCATTTCTTACAGTAAGAGCAGGGATACAAAAAGGCAGATCTTTAGTTATGGCAGAAGTATCTGTAAAGCTTTAACAGTATTCGGATTTAAATATATCATATGTGAATAACATAATTGCAACAAGACATCAGGAAGTATTGACTTTAGAGGCTTATGTCACATGTCATTGGACGCAGAATTTAGAAACAAGGCATGAAGTTCTGGGGGACAAAATAGGATGTGCTTTATGCAATTTGCACCTACAACGCACAAATAAATAGGGCAATGTAATACAAGTCATCCATGGAATAATATATATAATACAAACATTTTTTGACAAAGGCCAGTCTGTGTTAACCTCTGTGTTAGTGACCTTGGTATTAGAATGCAACTTCCTTTCTCTTTTTCATTTATCTATGATAACTTTGTGGAAATCTTAGCTATAATTAGCTCTCATATCTTATTTAGTCTATGGGGGAGTGGTTTATCTGGCCACAGGTTCATTTTATGGTACAGGTATAGGACCCATTATCCAGAATGCTCGGGACCAAGGGTATTCCGGATAAGGGGTCTTTCCATAATTTGGATCTCCATACCTTAAGTCTACTAAAAAATTAATAAAACATTAATTAAACCCAATAGGATTGTTTTGCATCCAATAAGGATTATTTATATCTTAGTTGGGATCAATTACAAGGTTCTGTTTTATTTCTACATAAAAAAAGGAAATCAGTTTTAAAATTGTGAATTATTTGCTTATAATGGAGTCTATGGGAGATGGGCTTTCCGTAATTCGGAGCTTTCTGGATAACGGGTTTCCGGATAAGGGGTCCGATACCTGTACCATGTAATATAGTTTTTAGATTGTTTGTCTAAACCACAAGTGCTGTTACTAGTGATGAACAAATTTTTTTGCCAGGCATGAATTTGCAGCAAATTTCCGCATTTCGCCATTGGCGAATTGTTTTGCGAAGCTTCCACGAAAAATTGGAGTGAAAAAATTTGTTGTGTGTCAACAATACCAACTTTTTTTGACGTGCAACAAATTTTTTCATGCCAAATTTTTATGTCAAATTCCATGTCAAATTGGGCGTGGTTGTATCAAAATGGTCCTGTGACACTTGCATTTCCTGAATTTTGTAGTTAAAATTAGTAGTCAATTTTTGGGTGAAACGGGACAGATTATCTCATCACTAGCTGTTACCTCTTTACTATTTTTACTTATTTTTACAATATTTCATTTGAATACTGGAGCAGTTTGTTTATAATTTGTTTTTATGTTTTATTAGAATATTATAATTTTAACTATAAACGGAAATTAAATTTGTTAGAACTAAAGGAGAAATACTGTATACTGTTGCTTAACTAAACACCCCTCCAATCTTGTAGGCAATAATGAGTAATATATGGTGGTGGTTTTACTTTGGGCTAAAAATGATCATTAACCTTAAAAATGGCACCTTGGTTCAATATAGCCAATCACAGCCCTGCAGTCACACAAGCAAAGGCAATATTCAGTTCCCTATCAGGTCAGCCTAGCTGCTGATTTGTTTCTATCCTACAGTGCAATGTACTGAGTGCCACTGACTCCCCTGCACAGCCTGAGAAAAGAAGCCAGCAGGAAGTGGAACAGATGGGTGGGACTTGTGGGTTTTGGGGAAAATTTTCAATAAATCAGCCCAAAACACAACTTTTCTCAGCACATTTCTATATTGAGTATAACATACTGGCACATTCTTGTTTTTTACACATGTAAATTAAATTAATATGAGCAAAGCAGTAGAACCTGAATTTGGCTAATAGGCTGGGTACATACACACATGGGCAGCAGTGGTACAGCGGTATTAGATAAAGACAAGGAAAAAATAAGATAAAGATAGAAAGGCAGCACTTAAGTTCAATCCAAATGAAGACCAGCCCACTAGTTAGATGAAATTAACCCATTCTGTGCCAGACTAAAATGAAAGCATCCATTCCAACAGGAACCCACTGCACTTTACCTGTAATTACAAAACATTAGCTGCAAGATAGTTACATGAAAACTTAAAGTGTAAAATAACACCAAAGGCTGGGCAGCATACACCCAGAAATACACATGGTTAAAGCAATTCTTTTCAAAAACATTAAACAACTGTTTCAGTTTTATGGCGAAGGTAAAGGCAGAACACAGTCAGGAAAAAAAAAAAAAAACTGAATGACAGCAACTCACTATGGGCTACAATTCTATCATAATTCCATCAGTGCAGAGCATTCTCTTGTGTATTTTTATTATTTTTCTATCAGGTTCCTTTCCTGTAGTGACAGAATAATGACTTTCTGTAAAATTGTTTCTATGCTGGCACAGTTACAGTCAAGCATACTGATACATGTAATAAATAGGGGTGCTAACTGGGAGAAAATCTATAAAAACAATGAATATTCAAAGTCTCACTGGGAGAAGTTAATAGTTTACTATGAAGTTTATAGTTCACATTCCCAATTAATTATCGACTGTAAATAGTATGTAGAAAATGTGAAAAAATAAATATCTATTTGTGCCATCATACATAAATCATCTGGATCATCTCCTTTAGTGTAAACCAGTATTTATATAAAACAGTGATACAATCACAAGGCATTACTGGAGTAGAGCATGCCAGATTCAATGGTCTAAACTTAAAGACCACCAAATATTATACTAGCATATATTCCAACAACACTGGGAACAAAAAGACCACCATAAGACCATCGCCCCAAAGTGCTTACCTTGAAACCCAATTGGGGTTATATGAGTAAAGGTGCAAAATTTGCTATGGGTCTAATCTCTTAGAGCAGCCAATCAGGTAAAAGTACCAACATTGTTGCCTGTAGTCCTGGGCAACACAAGGTACTTTAATATATAGGTGATTCCAAAAATAACATACAAGACACAAAGCTATTTCTTCATACTTTATTTTACAATGTCTCACTGAATGTATTTACAAGACAAGACTTTTGCCTCAGTGCAATACATTTTTATGTTGCATAAGTACAAACTGTATTTTTTTTTCTTGAAAAAGAGACAACACTTAACTGATCATACAGCTAAGTATACAATGCAACATTTACTCCTGTCTGGATGAAAAAGCATGACTTGGTTAGTTGATTTCCAGAAATGCACAACAAATCAGTCGCATTCCATTCTCTGAGTTGAATCCTTGGTATCAGATAAAATGATTTAAGCACATACACTGTGGCGGATTTATATATATATATATATGTATATATAGATTTATAGACATTTGCACAGTACAAAAATACTGCAGATTTATGGAAAAGACCCCATAATTGTCAGTGACAAGAAGCAGAGCTGAAAGAGATGGGAGTCAAATTGAAGTTAATATATTATATATATATATAATAAAAGTTCATGGAAATATAAAAACAGAGATTTTCCAGCAGATTTTTGCAGCATACATTTCTTACCCATGGTGCTATATAGAGGGGCTTAGTAAATAGCTGGTCAACACAGAGGGGGCTACCATTTTGTATCAAGGGTCGACAATTAGTTCTTGTAAAGTAAATCTTTCTTGAAGCTTTTCTTTACAGTTTGTGTTCACAGTGATGCCAGAAAAAGAGTAATATGCATAAAAGAGCCCCACCCTTTCTAGTTTTCCATGTTTAATGCAAATTAAAGTAAAAATACACATTTTGTTTATAAGGGATTTATAAAATTACAAAGTTATCATTAATAATTGGAATATTTAAATCTGCACTAACAACAATATGTAATGAAGATATTTCAAATGTTCTGTATATGATGTATAGGACAGGACAGCATGTAAAGGAAATACAAACCATTGCTAGTGTGTACAAATGGCTGTGCCTACACAGACCTCCACTTTGCATCTTGATTGACTCATGCCCACAAATGTAATGCCAGGTTCCCCAACAAATGTGATAGGTGCTGTTGCTCTGGGGAATATGTGCCTGGAGAGAGAGGATTGCTCAGTGACAGACATGAGTTGAATGAATACAACTTGCCCATGTGTAAACTGATATGAAATCAAGATTAAAAAGAAGAAACCCTAAGATTATTTCAGCTCTAAGTGTTTATTTTGGCACTTCATGAGAGCAAGTCCTTGCCCAGTGTCAGCAGTATAAAAAAGATACACATCTTCTTCAACATACCTTGCAAATATAGTACATTTGTACTAGCAAACACAAACAAATTGAAATAAACATTCCCACTGTTTTTTCACATGCATACACTACTCAGACAACAACACTGTATCAATGGTAATTTTAGTCCATGGAGGTGTCCCCTCATGCGCCTGTAATGTTCTAGATCTCTTCTGGAGATCGGATGTCAGATTTCAACTTTACAAACTCCTTGGCAACTTCATCGTTGGATCTCTGAGACAGGATTCTCAGAATGGTCAGTCCGGTTTCATCCATGCAAATGTTTTTCATCAGAGGATACCACGAGGCACAGTTTCCTTTATCCACAATATTCTTCAGCTGGATAACAGTCATTCCTATAACGCGATCCTCTCTGGCAAAGCAGTAGTCTTTCACACAGAGATGAAGTTCATACGCCCGTGGGCTCTCTTCATTACTCAGAATGCTGTGTAAAATGAAGAATATATATAAATATATTTATAACGAAGAATGAGAGGCATGTTCTTCAATTTCATTCAGCCTGCTTTCAATTAGGCAACTTTTCCAACCTTATTAAAATTCTAATATATCCTTAGGAATTTTTTATATTCCTTTACTAATGAAAAATCTGACTGTTGGCAACTTATGTTCCCATGATTTTATTGTGTTTCTATCAATTTAGTCAAACTGGCAGTTTTATTCATTTTTCATTTTAATGGTTTTTTAGTTTTCTTCTTTATTATTCTTACCCTGAAACAGTTTTTGTCCCTATGACCCAACTTGAAAGCTTTTTCATACAACATTCACCTTACTTCTCTTAAAAGCTATTATAAAGCAGGCTGGGGAAGATAGCAAGGCTAGCATGAACACATATAAGGCCAATGTACCAATCAATACTGATATCAGTTCAATACTGATAGTCCATCAAACATAACTATACAGTCACTATGACAATAAGGGGCAGATTTATAAAAGTGTGAAATCAGAGCTCATGACGGTACATTTCTGCCACTCTCTATTTCTATGGGATTTTTTGAGGCGTATTTATCAATGGGTTACAGTTAGGGGCACATTTACTAACCCACGAACGGGCCAAATGCGTCCGATTGCGTTTTTTTCGTAATGATCGGTATTTTGCGTTTTTTTCGGAAAATTGTTGCGACTTTTTCGTTACCAATACGATTTGCGCGAAAAAATGCGAGTTTTTCGTAGCCATTCCGAAAGTTGCGCAAAATCGCGATCTTTTCGTAGCATTAAAACTTGCGCGAAACGTCGCGCCTTTTAAGTTTTAACGCTACGAAAAAGGCGCGACTTTTCGCGAAAGTTTTAACGCTACGAAAAAAATCGCCAGATTTTGCGCAACTTTCGGAAAGGCTACGAAAAACTCGCGTTTTTTTCGCGCAAATCGTATTGGTAACGAAAAAGTCGCGATAATTTCCAAAAAGTCGTAAAGTCGCCGAAAAAATCGCAAAAAATACGAAAAAGTCGCAAAATGTTCGTTTTCCAATCGGAATTTTTCCAATTCGCATTCGAATTCGTGTCTTAGTAAATCAGCCCCTTAGAGTTCACCATTTGAGCAATATGCTTCTAAAATCCTATAGGAATGAATAGCAGTAAAAATCTACTGTGAAGTAGTTAAAGGGGTGGTTTAAGTTAAATTTTAGTAAACTGGCCAGTTCTTAGCAACTTTTTAATTGGTCTTTATTTTCTTTTATAATTTTTTAATTATTTGCTTTTCACTTCCGAGTAGCGATGGGTGAATTTTTTCGCCAGGCATGGATTTGCAGCGAATTTCGCCATTGGCTAATTGTTTTGTGAAACTTTTGTTGTGAAAAATTTGTTGCGCGTCCAAAAAATGTTGCAGTCGCGTCAAGATAGGCACGGTCATGTCAAAATGGGGCGCAGTGACAGAAAAATAGACGCAACCACATAAAAAAAAAGGCATGCGCAACAACTGCATTTCTCAGAGTTTTCACGGTTTCGCTAATTTTTCAGTGAAACAAAACGGGACAGATTTGCTCATCACTGCTTTCGACAGCTTTCAAATGGGGGCCACTGACCCCGGCAGCCAAAAAAACTGTTGCTCTTTGAGGCTATGATTTAATTGTTACTACTACTTTTTATTACTTATATTTCTATTCAGACCCACTGCCATATTTCAGTTTCTCATTCAAACTACTACCTGGTTGCTAGGGTAATTTGGACCCTAGCAACCATATAGCTGCTAAAATTCCAAACCGCAGAGTTGCTGAATCTAAAGCTAAATAATTCCAAAACCATAAATAAAAAAACGTAGACCATTCGCAAATTGTTTCAGAATAACACTCTCTACAACATAGTAAAAGTGAATTTAAAAGTGAACAACCCTGATGCTATGGAGCACACAATATAACTGATGTCACAACAGCACCCAGCTCTTTCATACTACACTGTACTAACATACACTACATACATTTATAAATTATAAAAGTAATTAACAACAGTATGAAAATGGAATGGAGGTTTCTTTTTAAACAAAATGATATGTGATTTGGATGCTGTATCTAGAGAGGTGGCACTCCCCCCAGCATGTAGAACCCAGAGTGGCCTTTAGAATACACTGTAGCCGCTAACACTCTAGTTACATATACTTAAAACCTTGGTTTGATTTGTATTCAGTTTTCAGTTTATCCAACATCATTTTTTACAAATTCCATCAGCGAGATGGTTTTTGCTTTCATCTGAATCAATTCATAACTGAAAAGGGATTAGGTGAGTTGGGGGTTGAACTCGACAGACATCTAATACCATGGATTGAATTCTCTTGCTGGTAATTAAATGTTCATGACATTCATTTCTCCATCAAGCTTTTGAATCTTTTAACGTGAGGCATGCAGCCACGAGAGAAAGCTCCAAGCCTCCTCATACTGTGCCTCCAAGGTTATTCCCTTATCCAGCAGTGGCAACTTGTGCATTTGTAGCCGCAGTTGTGCAGGAGAGGGGAGTGACATTACATATTGTGCTTAATGGATTGTTTGAGTCCTTTCGATATTACATTGGGATCTTAAATATCCACTAAAGCAAAATACTCAGATTAACATGGTTCAATCAGGACATAACTGTTCCTTTATGACACTGTATATGTTACTGTTCTTTACATTTGAGTGGGCTAATTAGGCCACAAAGCGGTCAAAGTAAACTGTGTATGTACTGCTATGTGAAATATTTTCAACTTCCGTGTTTATGTGATGAAAAGGCACATGATTTTAAAGAAATCAGTTCAGTCAGGCACTTGCATAGACTGAATCCGAATCCTGCTAAAACAAGGCCAATTCCTGACTGAATCTAAACCTTACTTCCTTAGTTTTCTTTTGTTCTCAATAAAACAATGATGAAAATGCCTTATAATATTTTCCACTGACAACAAAGGCTAATGCCAGACCAAGGTTCATCCTTTTTTTTTTGGCTTAACACATCGCTAGTGATGAGCGAATCTCTTCCATTTCATTTTTTTTTTTTGCAAAACGGCAAAAATGTTTAGAAAGAATACACAAACTTACACAAAAAGCCAATTACCACTCATTGCTTGTATTGACCTCCCATTAAACAGTGTCATCCTGTTATTACTCATTCATTTGTAATGTGTAGTGATGGGTGTAATAATTTGGCGAAAAACTCCATCAACTCACCCGCATCAAGAAAAATTTTTGCAGCATCAAAAAAATAA
The DNA here is from genome assembly GCF_000004195.4 of Xenopus tropicalis. Lineage (NCBI taxonomy): Eukaryota > Metazoa > Chordata > Amphibia > Anura > Pipidae > Xenopus > Xenopus tropicalis. The sequence continues at coordinate 101,023,606 of NC_030679.2, forward strand.
TGCATGTGAAATTTATTTATTTTTTCAAAACAGGCGACAGTTTTTTTGGATGCAGGCAACAATTTTTTGTCGTGTGGGCACAGTGAATTTTCCGCGATGAATTTTGTTTTGTGTTTCGCCAAATAATCCACCAATGGCGAAACTCTGAAATTCGCCGCAAATCAATGCCTGGTGAAATATTTCACCCATTACAAATGAATGAGTAATAACAGGATGCCACTGCAATATTTAATGGGAGGTCAATACAAGCAATGAGTAGTAATTGGCTTTTTGTGTAAGCCAAGTTTGTGTATTCATTCTAAAAGGGGAGATGTAGCTGAAAAATGTAGGTTTTTCTCAAATGGATTTGTGTAGGGCTGCTGAACCTGTACAGAGTCATTAACGTAGCAATCTCGATCAGTTTTCCTTCTAGCAAGAGAAAAAAATCCAGGTCAGCAGCTTGTAAGATTTATTACCTTTCACATGTAGGTATAGGTGGAGAATCATTTTTTAAAGGGAATTATGCTTTGCTGAAAGAAGTAGTGTTCTCTTGTACTTCAGGCAAGAATCAATAAACATTAATCAAGTGGAATTATGGGATTAATAAATGAAATCAGCAATTTTGATTAAAATGAATTGACTTAGGACAAATCATTCTGAATTCAGGTTACACTCCAATGGAACAATCAGTAATCAGAACGGATAATGAGCAGGAAGAGAACCTTTCATAGCTCAGACTGGGCATTCTTTTAGGTGTCTAAGATTTTGAATCCATAAAGGTTTAGAATATTGATTTATTTTGAATAAATCAACTAAACCAACTAATGGCTAAAAACTTTTTGTATAGTGTGGCTAGGAATCTTGAGGGGACCTGAAGGCTTCCTAAATTGGTCTTTTATACTTTCTGTCTAAAGGAAACTTGAAAGATGAAATGTATCAGAGTGTTGCTTATTGTATGTGCAGAATATCTGAATAAATATTTATATGGCTGCAGTTACAGGAAACCCAGTACTTTAGACTCATTTAGATTAATTATTGTAATTATTGTTATTTATATTGCATAGATAAATAAACCAAAAATAGAAGCTAGCTGCTGCTTTAGCTAATAAGCCATCCGTGCAATACAAAATATACAGCAGATGATAACGATGCACAGTGTATCTGCCTGCAGAACAGAATTAGGAGAGCTCTTTATATCATATATTTCCCATAGGGACCAGCTGTAGAAGCCCCATATCAGGCAGAGTAGAAGCAATTATGCAGAAAATACACTATTGGTCCCCAGCAGTTAGTACAGGCCTGGATACTGAAGTTGATGCAGTTTTCCAAGAATCGATTTAAATAATTTAAGCATAATCAGTTATATCTGTCCCTTTTAGCGTGGTATAGCTCATCATTCATCAGTCTCTATAGGCATTCATGTTTCATTTTTCCTATATTATTTTTTCTGACAAACATAGTTTTAATAAATGTAGATTTTGGATTTTAGAGAGTAAGAATCCAGTGCTGCTAGACATGGGTCAAATAAGGGGCATGGTTTAAAGGACCAGTAACACTAAAAAATGTAAATATAATATACTATGAATACTATGCTGGTCTGTAGCCATAAGGGCAGCCATTTCATTTGTACTGAGCTATAAATACATTACATCCTTACAGCATAAGAGGGACAGATTTATCAAACCTCATTTTTTTAACCTTCACTAAACTTGCATTTTTATAAAGCATGAATGTTTTCTTGTTTGTTAAAAATTAGAATTTAAAAACGTGGACTCAAAAACACATTAAAAAAAACTCAAATACCATAATTAATGAACTTTACTTCACTTTAATAGCTTGAATTGCTCCCCCCCAAAATATGAAAAAAATTGAATACAATGGTTTTGGGTCCATTCTTACTTAAAAATAAAAAAACCTCTTAAAAAATGTAACTTTTGTTTAACCAAGAAAATGGTTTATTTGTAAATACTATATGGGGAATTGGAAACTTTTAATGTAATAAAGATACTTTATGGTGTTACTGTTACAATGGTCTCAATTCAAAGCTCAAACAGTGTGCAGAATGGCAGCGAGGAGCTTGAAGACAATTATTAGAATTTAATTAAATGGGAGAAACCAACAATGTTTTGGGGCAGTATGAGAGTCGCAATACACTTATTTTCAGTACGCCATTAAGCCAATGTTTCTTTTGACCTTTTTTCCTTTCCTTCTCCTCTAAAGGGAAACAGCAGGAATCTAGAATTTAAGGGAATGTTAGCGAATATGGTGCCTTTCTCTAGGGCTTATACAGAATAAGGGTGGGGAATTATGTAGAAAGCTCTTTCAGAAATATGTTTCATGTATAGGTTTAATGCATTCTCTTTGAAAATCGTGCTCTGTTTGTCCGCATCATTTTACTAATCAGAGGTACAGGTTAATTTAGAAGCAGATTCTACTGTCTGCTAATTCATCTTCTTTTAGTTATAAATTGCATTCTACATATATCTACAACATATGGCTCAAATCTGGAATAAAAATTTAAGGAAAGATTTACTAGATGCATTCTAGTTACTTTCTTTTCTTTTTCATATTTACTAGTATGGACCTACAGGTATCTGCTTTTTTTCAAGTCATGCAAAGGAGTAGTTGATCTGAAACCATTTTGTACTCCAACATCACAGCCCTGTGGCCTGATGGTTGGTTTAACATATGATTATAGTATGCTTTTACCTTTTATATTCCTTGGCTATAAAGGAACAGTTCAGTGTAAAAAATAAAACTGGGTAAAATAGATAGACTGTGCAAAATAAAAAATATTTTCAATATAGTTAGTGAAACTAAAATGTAATCTATAAAGGCTGGAGTGGGCAGATGTCTATCATAATAACCAGAACTCTACTTCCTCCATTACAGCTCTCTAAGCTGTTAGCAGTCAGTAACCAATCAGTGACTTGAGGGGGGCCATATGGAACATAACTGTTCAGTTAGTTTGATTCTGAATCTGACCTGTGCGCTCACAAACTAGCTGACAGTTATGTCCCATATGCCCCCCCCCCCAAATTCACTGACTAACTAAGAGGTTAGGAGCTGAAAGCAAGAAGTAGTGTTCTATGTTAGACATCTGCTCAATCCAACCTTTATAGATTAAAATTTTGCCTAAAAAAATATATTACAAATATATATTTTTTAATTTTGCACAGTCTATTTAACCTATTTTAATTTTTACATTGAACTATTGCTTTAAAGCAAACATTAGTAGTTTAGAGTAAGGAACAAAGCTAATACCTATTTTAATGCTATAAATAAAACTAACTTATTACTTGAAAATAAAGTGTCTACAACTTTAAAAACATAATATAAATCAATTCAACACATATAAATATATGTGTGCACGTATATACTATATTTATATATGTAAATATTTGTGGATGCTCTTCATTTAGGTATGGTGGCTAGAAGCTCAGAAAGTTACAAATATCTGTCTAGATGAGCTTATCAACCTCCCATTTATTTACCTCAACGTTACTTCTAACTCAGGTCTATCTGATCACAAATCTAGCAAAAACTGAATGAATAATTCTGTATGTATGTTATATAACTTTGCATGCCTGTTATAAATCTATGTTTGTATAAATTAATATCGGTATTACATAACTTACAATTGAAAATTCTCATTGTATTTTGGAGACCAAGTGTTGCTCTTTGTCTTTGTCCCAAATTTCCTTTTTTTATCACTGAGACTGGGACCCAATGCAAAGACTTCGACAAAAGGCCGGAACATAGCAGTAGTTTGCCAGAGTAAGCCGTTGAGTGCTACGACTGTAAGCAGAAGAGTAGTTATATCATTTGTTTGATATCAAACTGGAATGTTACAATATCAAGGGATGAAGGAAACTTTACTCAAAACATACTTTTTACTGTTACTTTGTGCTCCCCATTTCCAGGATGAGTAAACAGATCCACTTGAACAGAAATCTCCCCTACTGAGCCTTCTGTCGACTGACCTGAAAAAACAAAAAGCAATATATTTCTCATGAACCATAGATGGTGTATATATGTTCTTTCACTTTCTTTTTGTTTCATTTAGGTATTTTCTTTGGTGTCTCCTAACTTCTAAGGCTTTCATCAAATGGTTTTAAGTTTGCTTCCTGTCTAGTAATTCATCAACCAGTAACCAATCAGCAGGTAGCATGTATTGGCCAGATGCTTGCAAACAAACATCTAATTTGTTATGTAACTGTGGGTTGCTAGGTCTAGGAAAAACTAAGACTTTATTACATTATCCTGTTAGTCTTGAATAACATACTACAGGTATGGGATCCCTTATCTGAAACACCCGTTATCCAGAAAGTTTCAAATTATGGAAAGGCCATCTCCCATAGACTCTATTATAAGCAAATAATTCTAATTTTTAAAATTGATTTCCTTTTTCTCTGTAATTATAAAACAGAATCTTGTACTTGATCTTAACTAATATATACTTAATCCTTATTGGAGGCAAAACAAGCCTATTGGATTTATTCAATATTTATATGATTTTTAGCAGATTTAATTCATGGAGATCCAAATTATGGAAAGATCCCTTATCCGGGATCCCCAGGTCCCGAGCATTCTGGATAACAGGTCCCATACCTGTACAACCTTTTTCCTCCTCCCTGTCTTTCCCCTGCATTAAGATACCAGCAGGGGGTAGCAAAGTGCCCATTGGGATGTCATCACTGGGGGCACACAAAAACGTGCTTTATTAAACATGGTCAGCAAAACAGCCAGAAGGGAGGAGGAATAAAAATAGATCAGGTACAATGGATGCTAAACAGGCTTTCATTTTCTGTTTGTCATTTTCACAAATAGAATGAAAGTTACAGGTACTAATACTGATCAGCAAAATAAAGAGGTGAATGCAGTATCCTGAACAGTAACTGGGTTAACTAGGCCTTGGTTTCAAAATTGGTAAGATAAAATGTAAACAAAAATTAAATTATCAAGCTTGTTTGCAAATACACACATTTGTCTGATTTCAATTTGGAAAAAAAATAGTTGGCTCCAGTTCCGCAGATTCCTGCCAAAGTCAGATTAACAAATTACAGTGTCTACTGGCTGCTAATTACATATGTAACAATACAGATAATCAGTTGCAATGTTCATCTTTATGACTTTGCAATGCTCCTTTTTGAACAAGGTGCTTTTGGCTTATGGCGAAACCATTCTAAAACCAATTTCCAATTGAAAATATATAATTATACAATGTATAAAAAAATAGAGAAAATATATGAAAAGAGAAAAAAATGATCATTGAAATATGCTCATTATTTTAAAATCTGACAATTAAATGTATTGTTCTACAAGAAAAATGCTTCTCCATAAAAAATTTAATTTCAAATTTCCCCATAGACTTTAATGAAATTTTCAAGTGAAAAACCATGGGATAAGTTTTGCTTATTGAATATAATCTGACCCAATAAACACAAATTATGCTCCAGTTCTAATAACCATTATTGGATGGGATTCAATTTGGTGAGAAAAACTTAGCTCCTAATTCAATTCCAAATTTCCCCATAGACGTCTATTGAGTTTTTTTTATAAGATAAACCATGAAATAAGTTTTTATCACTGAATCTGTCTCAATATATTTGTGTTCAAACCAAGACCAGTAATGGTACATGCTAACTTGTTGCTATTGGTTACTGAATTTGTTATAGTATATGAAAAACAGGTGATGATCTTACAGTGAAATATATAGAGAGGGGAATTAAGTAAAGGAAGAATTAAAGGAGAAGGAAAGATGCTTTATGGGAAAGGTCTGTGTAAATACAGCCATATGCACTAAAACAAACACATGAAATCTTGTCTCCTTTTTTGGGAACATGTTCTTCGGTATTCCTCTCTTTTAGGGCTCCTTTAGGTTTGGGGCATGAGTTCTCTCCTCTCTCCCTCTCCCCCCTCCCTTCTCCTGCTCCCCCCTCCCATAAGAATGCTTAAGAACTCACTTCCTCCACCCTTAGCAATGTGTGATCTGAGCTCCCAATGGCTATAACTGCAGCAGGAAGCTACCAAGAGCAAGCTAAAATGGCAACTACTATCAGAGTGAGCTTCTAAGCCTCTTTACTCAAGTATAGTAAAGCTTTCTGCTGAATAAATATAGCATTCTAGGTGGCACTAATGTGGCAAATCTATTGGCAGTAAAATGCCAAAATTACTTTCCTTCTCCTTTAAATTGCTCTTTGGATGTAATGCACTAAATGGAGCAAAGCTTGCACCAGTCTATCACCAGAATCATATTAACTAATAAGATGTTTTCATTTAAACAGTTAACCAGTAAATGCTACCTTTTTGGCTGCTATGGGTAACTAGGCTGGGTGCAAGTTTCTTGCCCTTTTATTGTACTACTCTATAAGTGCCTCAAGGGCAATTGAGCATGGGCTGACCTTTGCTTCCTGTTCAGTAGGTTGGTGCAAACTGCTCGAAACTGCTCCTCCATTGCACCAAGTGATAATTATATGAGCTCTGCTGGTGTACTCATGGGTCAGGCAATTATCAACTGGAAATGTGGCAGTGAGTGCACCAGCAGGGCCATAGGAAAGCAGTGCTGTAGTTTGCCATCGCCTTTGGCGAGGCTGATAAAATGTATTTCTGGGCGGACAGTGAGTGCCTGATGAATTTAGTAAATAATGAATACTGATGCCTAGTTGAATCTAACCATTCCCCAAAATATCACTGTCTTATCTGTGTTTTTAACCTTTTTTTTTTTTTTTTTTTTTTTTAATTTGACAAATACTGATAAAAGTGGTATTTTGTTTTATATTTGTCCCAGGGCCATATCATTCTAGCACCTACAGGTTCTTTCCTCTTTTCTGTAATTTTATGAAGGTAAAGCTGGATTAATGAGCCCTGTGACACTTTTATAAGACACTGTTATATGTTTTGCCAATATTCACCAAGGCCACAGAAATGTAAGATAGCTACAACTGTTTTCTTTACTCCTATTAAACGTTTTAAGCCTGGGTAAGCTGCTGTATCATTTTTTATAGAAAGTATAATGTCTCCATAGTATTGACCCCTTCTCACCCAATGAGAATCTTTTTGTAAAATAAAAGTAATAGAGAATGTGAGGCCAGATTTATATAAAGGCCGTGTATAATTATGACTGCCCATTCTTGGCAAGTGCTTAGAGTTTTTTCTAGCTGTCTATCTACTGATTTCTGCACAGGATTAATTAGCTACGTATCCCTGTTTCCTGTCTGTACAGCTATTGATGAGTAAGATCCACATTTCTCTTTTGTGTCTAGAGACTTAGGCCAGTGGATAGGTGTGTGTATAGCACATTGTTTAAAAAAAAAAAAAGCATTTGTAGCAGTGAATCAGTGTCAGTTTAAGTAATCAGGTGGCAGGCAATTGGGAGTACTTAAAAGCTTCCATTTTATTGCATACAGAGCAGGAACTGACATTTGTTATAACTGACTATTGATGAACTAATCTATCCTGTTTCGCTTTGCTGGAAAATTTTTGAAACTGCTGAAAAGTTTGACTTCTTTGGTGTGACTTTTTTGATGCAACCCCACCTTTTTCCTCACTCAGCAAATTCTTGTTGTGGCAAATTTTTGCAGCAGTTTCGCAGAAAACAGTTAGCCAATGGGGAAATGTGGAATTTCGTTGCAAATCCATGTCTGCCAAAAAAATTCTCTCACCAGTATAACTGACATTTATTATTGCACATCGACACTATTTAGAAAGTCACTTGTGTCCATACTTTGCAACTTGTAGCAAGTGCTCATCCAGCCTACTCTGGTGTATTATGCACAAGTATACCCCTTGATGCAAGGGAACTCTGGAATTACTGTTTGGACATCACGGTAATTCTTCTTCTTTGTAATATGGCCCTTTACCTGGGGGTGTCTAGACACCATTGATAATGAAGTAAAGGGAAAACCCCTTTCACCTTTTTTCTAGCATGACTAAAGTTACTTATTAGAAGGGGTAAATGTACAATTTAGATTATTAAGATACATGGACTGTATTGTGCATATTACTATTCTGACATGCTTTAAAAATGTCTTTTTAGGTGGATAGCAGCTTGATGACAGGTCATTTAGTGTTTTGCTCCATTTATTTCATTTCATGCTAAATCAGTTCAAGAATGTGCTTGGGTACAGCTATTAAAGGTACCTCTATTTGAAAAAAAAATTTGGCTTAAAATAGGATATTTTTTGCATTTTGTGTATTTATGTGCATCATGATTAAAAATCATGGTCATTTTGCGTAAATCTTTTGGAATCTCCATGTTGTGAAGAGGGTTTGGGGACAGATTTATTTAGTATGTTCTCCTGTTGAACTTTTAGACATTTTACAAATTATTAATACTGTGTAGGTTAAGGTATAGGATTTGAAATTATAAGGGAATTTTTTCTCTCTATATTTTAATCACAAGAGATGCCACATTTAGAATTCAACACTAAGGGGCTGATTTACTAACCCACGAATCTGACCCGAATTGGAAAAGTTCCGACTTGAAAACGAACATTTTGCGACTTTTTCGTATGTTTTGCGATTTTTTCGGATTCTGTACGAATTTTTCGTTACCAATACGATTTTTGCGTAAAAACGCGAGTTTTTCGTATCCATTACGAAAGTTGCGTAAAAAGTTGCGCATTTTGCGTAGCGTTAAAACTTACGCGAAAAGTTGCGCATTTTTCGTAGCGTTAAAACTTAACGCTACGAAAATGCGCAACTTTTCGCGTAAGTTTTAACGCTACGCAAAATGCGCAACTTTTTACGCAACTTTCGTAATGGATAGGAAAACTCGCGTTTTTACGCAAAAATCGTATTGGATCCGAAAAATTCGTAAAGAATCCGAAAAACATACGAAAAAATCGCAAAGTACCGATCATTACGAAAAAAACGCAATCGGACTCCATTCGACCCGTTCGTGGGTAAGTAAATCAGCCCCTAAGTTTGCTTTTATCTTGCATTCAGCTCATTATTTAAGGAGACAGCTCGCCAGCTTGAGCTGAGGCAGCAAAAGGGCAGGCTTCTTCTTTGCTTTACATCAATTAGCCTGGTCCTAATGGATTCTATCATCAAATCATAGTGTTATAAGGTGATTCCATGGAATGACGGTGCAAAAATTGTTCAATGCAATTATGAAAAATGTTTTAAGAAATAGGCTAGTGCAGCAATAGCATGTTGGCAAAATGACAATTACACAAGATAACTGTACTGACCATTTCTAAATACAGTACAACATTTAGCATTCAAGTAAAAGCAGTAGCTTGCCATCTATCGCTCTCTATTTAAATGTATTTTTCTGTTTTTGTAAATGGTCTATTCCTACTATAAAAAAATGGACTTTATGTTCATATTTTATATTATTTTTGGTCTCCCATTTTGTTTATCAAACCTATCTTTAAAATGTTGTAAACAAATGAATGGGCGAGTTCAATTTGCTATATTAGTTGCCCCTTGGTTTACTCTTTTTATTCTTTGTGCTTACATTTTTTAACAAGAAGTTAATGACCCGAACAATAGCCTTAATGACTCTGAGAAGATCAGAGGAGGTGGCAAGAAGTATATGGAAGCACAAGAGAAGAAATATAGTGAGGTGCAATGGAGTGAAGGGATTTGAAGGTCATGAAAAGTACTTTATACTGTAAGTTATTCTTTGCTTTATGGGAAGCCACAATAGGGATTTCAGCAATGGAGGGGCCTGTATTCTCTTGGATGAGAGGAGAAGCATTATGGCAGCAGTAGTTAATACAGACTGTTCAATTGTTAATAAAGGAGTCAACTAATATATTTAGATATTATCAGTATACAGGTGATATTTAAAGCCAAAAGAGTGGATGGTTCTTTCCAAAGGCAGAGTATATAAGCAAAATAGTAACTGACCAAGTATGAAACCATGTGGCACCCCCCAAATTAAGTGGAACCGGTGCTGAGGCTTTGTTAGTGTAACTTAACTCAATGCAGTCTCAATAGAATGTGTAACTCAAAATCCAGATTGAAATGGGTCTAACAAATTATGGGTGTGTAGAATGTTAGTAATACAGGAAATACAATGTTACCATCATTATTTTGCTGTGAAAGTATACCATGGTATAAGTACCTTTAACATTTCCTTGTTATACATTCACTGTTTCTCATAAAACTTTCTAACCTCTGATTTAATCATCTTGCAATTGTGGAAGCATCTTCACTTTACTAAGTGATAAAGACCATATAAACTATTAAGTGTTTTTAATCCATCAGATTGTCCCCATGTAATTGGCCAAATCCACTGTTGGAGTGGAAGCTATCAAATAAAGGAAAAGCAGTGCAAATAGCTATATAAGGGTTAAGGTTTGTGAATTCAAAGCAGATAATGTACTGGGGTATGTGTGTCTACAACATAACAAAAAGAAAACAGTGAAAAAAACAAGCATAACACTGCCTCAGCTATTTAAAGCATTAGTAGAACTTTATAGATGCAAAATTAAACAAGGGAACCTGGTACACTGTCATTTTTGTTTAAGGTCAAAAAGAGTTCTAAAGTTAAGTGATTTAATAACAAAATTGACCAAAGTAAGTCTGCACAAGTTAGTATCCATTATCCAAAAACCCATTATCCATAAAGTTCCAAATTATGTGAAACCCATCTATCAGAGTTTATTTTAAGCAATTAATTTTGATTTTTAGAAATCTTTTTCTCTGTAATAATAAAACAGTGGCTTGTACTTGATGGAAACTAAGCTGCATGGATCCATATTGGTGTCAAAACAATCCTGCTGAGCGTATTTAATGTTTAAATGTATTTTAGCAGACTTAAAGGAACAGTAACACCAAAAAAAGTATTTTACAGTAATTAAAATATAATGTACTGTTGCCCTGCACTGGTAACACTGGTGTGTTTGCTTCAGGAACACTACTATAGTTTATATAAATAAGCTGCTGTGTAGCCAGGGGGGCAGCCATTCAAGCTGGAAAAAGAGAGTAAAGGCACAGGTTACATAGCAGATAAACAGATAAAACACCATTGTATTCCACAGAGTTTATCTTTTATCTGCTAGATAACCTGTGCCTTGTCTCCTTTGAATGGCTGCCCCCATGTCTACACAGCAGCTTTATTTATATAAACTATGGTAGTGTTTCTGAGGAAAACACACCAATTGCAACAGTGCATTATACTGTAATCCTTTATACACTTCCATTTTTGGTGTTACTGTTCCTTTAAGGTATGGTGATCCAAATTACTGAAAGATCTCTTATCTGGAAATCCCCAGGTCCCAAGCATTTCTGATAATAGAGCATATACAGGTATGAGATCTATTATCCAGAAACCCGTTATTCAGAAAGTTCTGAATTAGAGGAAGACCATCTGCCATAAATGCCATAGTAATCAAATAATTCACATTTTTTTAAATAATTTTCTTTTTCTCTTTAGTAATAAGACAGTACCTTGTACAGGTATGGGACCCATTATCCAGAATGCTCGGGACCAAGGGTATTCCGGATAAGGGGTCTTTCCGTAATTTGGATCTCCATACCTTAAGTCTACTAAAAAATCAATAAAACATTAATTAAACCCAATAGGATTGTTTTGCATCCAATAAGGATTAATTATATCTTAGTTGGGATCAATTAAAAGGTTCTGTTTTATTTCTACATAGAAAAAGGAAATCAGTTTTAAAATTCTGAATTATTTGATTAAAATGGAGTCTATGGGAGACGGGCATTCCGTAATTCGGAGCTTTCTGGATAACGGGTTTCCGGATAAGGGGTCCAATACCTGTACTTGATACTAAGATATAATTGATCTGTATTTAAGGCAAAACAATCCTATTGGGTTTATTTAATGTTTATATGATTTTAGTAGAATTAAGGTACAAAGATCCAAATTACAGAAAAACCCCTTATTCAGAAAACCCAAAGGGTCCCTTACGTGTACCCGTAATAAAAAAAGGCAGTTGGGTCCTGGGAGGTATTAACCAGGTACATGGGTTGGCGGGGGCATCGGGAATCGTATATATACTTGAGTATAAGCCGAGGATGACTCGGATTTTCAGCATATTTTGGGTGCTGAAAAACTCGGCTTATACTTGAGTATATACGGTATTGTTTTTCTGTATTGTAGGTAGACTGAGAATGGGTGTGCACTAAAGAATTAACCATTTAGCTTTGGCAGAGCCTCTAAATAAAATATATTTTAACTGCCAATGACTCATTGTACATGTTAAACCAACAAATCCCCCTCAGAAAAGTCTCTGTACTATCCAATAAACAAGAAGACGTATTTGACTTCGGCTTTGTCAGTTTAATTTAGTATACAGTATGTTAGAATCCTAACCCGTAGGATCACCTGGGGATTTACTTAAGAACCTAGAAGGAATGTGGACATTTTATTGATGTCTCTTCCACTGAAAATCCTATCTTGTCTATGTCAGTGCTGTGCAATACTGTCAGTGTTGTTTGCCAGTTATCCAGTATTCAATATGTTTGGGAGCTGGATGATCATAAAACAATGGTGTCATAGATTAGAATGCTGAGTGTAAAAAAAAAAAATCTCTTGGACATCTGGGCCCAACATTGGATAGCCCTGGTCAAGTTAATGCTTGTGGTGCAGATATGAGAGTATGGGGCCAATTCACTAAAGGTCGATAAAACGAGCGCTATTGATAGCATGCGTTAAAAATGTTATCACTTATTTTTTGCTACTTAACGCTCGATTCACTAAAAGGACACGTGTCATAATTTAGAAGCAATGTTCCTTGCGTTATTTAACTTGCGATGATCAATTTTCTTGCGTTATTTCCCGTTATTTTGCTGCGTGCGATATTTAGCGCATGATATTACGCATGTAACCATTACTTTCAGAAAACTACTGTTCAGAAAATGACCATTTCCCTGAAAACTGGAGGATGCATCACTCTAGGGCCAACACATACTTGAAAAAATACGACTGCCAACATCTCGTGTTGCCAAAAGCTCACGAACCGCAATTTTCCCCAAGTAGGTGTTAATATTCCCACAGATTGATGCGGTATTTTGTGCGTTTAATGCTTCATATGCTTTTGTGAACCATGCGTTAGTATCATGCAATATTCGGATTAATGCATGCAAAATGACTTTGATGAATCAGTACTTTATTATCGCATGCTTTTTAACACGAAAAAAGCATCAACCTTTAGTGAATCGGCCCCTATATTTCTTATTACTGGACAATTAATTAAAAAGGCAACATAAAGCAATTTTGCTGCATCTTGAATTTGTGCAGTGCCAAGATTGATTAATCACAACAACTTTGAAATGAAGGATTTAGAGAGAGAACCTTTTGAACAAGTTTAGTGATTATCTTAACCTGACTTAACAGTAAGAGCATCAAAGGAATACTGAAACGGCAGCTTGTAAGGGCTCTGGTACACGGGGAGATTAGTCGCCCGCGGCAAAACTCCCTGCTCGCGGGCGACTAATCTCCCCGAGTTGCCTTCCCTCTGCCATCCCACCGGCGAACATGTAAGTCGCCGGCGGGATGGCAGACGCGGCGGCGCGATTTCGGGAAATCGCCGAAAAAGACTCGCGAGTCTTTTTCGGCGATTTGCGCGAAATCGCGCCGCCGCGTCTGCCATCCCGCCGGCGACTTACATGTTCGCCGGTGGGATGGCAGAGGGAAGGCAACTCGGGGAGATTAGTCGCCCGCGAGCAGGGAGTTTTGCCGCGGGCGACTAATCTCCCCGTGTACCAGAGCCCTAAAAGCCATTTAGTGGCATATTTACACTTGGATTTAAACAAGTCACTGGTCTCTTCTCTCCTTTCAAGTTGGGCAGGTCTTTTAATGTGAAAGTTCTAATGGGAAGGTCCTCACTGTTTCTAAATAAATTACAGTGCTATGGAATGTATAAAATGTAATATGTTACTTGTCCAGTTTTATTTAAACCTTAAATTTATTGGGCACTTGAGCATCTTCTTCTAAACAGTTATTTAATATTGAGCACTGTCTGGCTCTTACTTGAAGTTATGCAAATTCTCATTACAGCTCAACAGATTTATTTGCAGTATCAAAGTCTACTCTTTAAATGTGATTCTGTGATAATCAAAAAGATTTGTAGTGAAGAAATGTGAGTTTGAACTGTTATAAGTATAATGAAAATTCAATAGCCGAGTACATTTCCACATATCACAGACTTGGAACTGCCAGGCTTTTGCAGACAAACCAAATATATGAAACAAGAATGAAGGTTGTAAATGATTCCTAGAACATTACACAACTTTAAATCTATCACTTTCCATGCTAGCAAGTTTAGTTACTGTATGAATTCTACATTTCTGAAGCCAATATGCTAAAATATCATAGTAGAATAATAAGAACTAGGTTTAATGGCATCAGGCCAATTAAAGCTAAATTTTTATGGTATAATTTTTATTACTATATATTACACTGTTCACATTGCAAATAATTCATTCTACCTTTTAGAATTTTACTTTTGAACCAATAAATTTATTTTTTAGTTGTAATATTGGTGTGTAGGCAGCAATCTCAGTGCATTGTGTCTGAATCTGAGCTTTTAAAAGGAGCCAACGCTACAGATTAGAACTGCTTTCAGATAACCTATTGTTTCTCCAACTCCCATGTAACTGGAGGAGTCATGAGCTAGACTTGGATTTTTACTATTGAGTGCTACTCTCATTTCTACCACCAGGTGGGAATGGGAGCCTTTTTAACATTACAGGTATCAGATAAGCTGTTATCTTGCTGCTTCCCCATTGTTCTGCTGAAAGGCTGCAGGGGGGGGGGAAATAAGGGGTGTTATCACTCCAACTTGCAGTGCAGCAGTAAAGTGTGACTGAAGTTTATGAGAGCACAGGTCACATGGCCATGGGCACCTGGGAAACTAAGAATATGGGGCACATTTACTAACCCACGAACGGGCCGAATGCGTCCGATTGCGTTTTTTTCGTAATGATCGGTAATTTTGCGATTTTTTTCTGCGTCTTTACGATTTTTGCGTAAAAACGCAAGTTTTTCGTAGCTATTACGAAAGTTGCGCAAAGTCGCGATTTTTTCGTAGCGTTAAAACTTGCGCGAAACGTCGCGCCTTTTAAGTTTTAACGCTACGAAAAAGGCGCGACTTTGCGCGCAAGTGTTAACGCTACGAAAAAATCGCGACTTTGCACAACTTTCGTAAAGACGCCGAAAAAAATCGCAAAAAATACGAAAAAGTCGCAAAATGTTCGTTTCCAATCGGAATTTTTCCAATTCGGATTCGAAATCGTGTCTTAGTAAATCAGCCCCTATGTATAGTCTTATGCCAAATCTCAAAATTAAGTATAAAAATAAAATCTGTTTTCTTTTTTGAAAACAGATTTCAATGCAGAGTTCTGTTGGGGGAGCGCTATTAACTGATACGTTTTGAAAAAAACATGTTTTCCCAAGACAGAATCCCTTGATGCACAGGCTTTCAATTTAAAGCAGCATAAATGCATAGACTAGAATGGAATTAAAACAACACTAAAGTTGAGCACTGTTTTGCACTTTATGTATAATAAAATACTTTAAGAGAAAGGGCGTAAATCTATACTATATAGAAGAGCACTGCAACTTGGTCACCTATGATGATTAGGATCCCATATACACATGTAACCCTCTCTGATCCCCTACACACATTACTTATTTTCTTTGGGTTTTATATAGTGCAGAGAGAATTATTTACTTAAAATGGCTAAATATACTTGCAACATTCTGAGAAGAACACATGGTAGTACGTTTCATAAACTCAAAGTCCTGTTTATTTCATGAGGAATTCTTTTACATTGTCTATGAATTATTTATCCTTTTTATGTGAGCAACTGATGGCAAACAAAGCTCAGCTGAGGAACATTTCTTAGCAGTAGCTGTCAAGAGCCATTGTGATATGATCACTACAACATATGGGCTCTGAAGATAAAATGTAAACATAAAAGACATAGAGACAGACAGACAGACTGATATAGATGCAGTAAAATAAAAATTTAGATTAAGGTATTCTGTGGGAAATGCAAATGGGTAGATTATATTTTAAGTATATTTTAACAAACCGTGGGATTTGGGGAAGCTGACTGACAGTAAGTGATAGTGTATTTTGCCATCTGAATCACTACAGACAAGCTGCCTCTGCAGGAATTTTCTCTAAAATTCCACTTGATTTGATTGAATACATAATCAGAAACTTTTCTTCTGTGAAAGTATTAAGATACTCCATCAATTCTCTTTATTATTTTCAACAGAAACCTTTTGCAGCAATAACAGCAACACACTCGTACTGCACACTATTTAGGTTTTTGTCTCTTTCTTTGATTTTCCCAAGGTTGTTCAGGTTAGGTTGGATCATGCATTTTTTTAGTACCCCAGGCTAAAAAAGGGCAATGACTGGGCCATTTTTAGAAATCCATCTTTTTTGTTCTTAAGCCAGTACAATTTATTTTGTTTCATTCTTCTACTCACCCAAAGCTCCAGTTTTCAGTAAACTGAAACAGGTTTTCTCACATTATCATGGTAGGGCTGGCCTGACAGAGTACCAGAGAATCTCCTGATTTCAATTTCTCGTTTACCATAAACCTACAGAACTTCTATACCAGATTCTCTGGTGGGCCATAGCAGGCCCAGTGTGTCACTATACATCCTTCCATATATTTGAACAAAAAGTAGCACCACAGCACGGTTAATGCAATAAGAGACAAAGCTAAGAAATGTTACTAACCAGTCTTGCCTCATGGAATTGCTCTGCTATACAACAAGTTCAACCAAAATAATAGCCTTTCAAAACTTACCACGGAGTAATGTTAACTGACAACATGTGTAGCTGGTTGGTTGGCTCCTGGGAAAGCAACTGCTTTAGATTCTTTAAACTAATAACACAAAGATTCATAAACAGCTATTTTGTGTGAGCTGTACTTGAATTAAATGTTGTTATTGTGGTTGCATATTTTATTGCTGATTTTTACTATGTATCATTTTGGGAAAAAAAACTACAAAAACAAAAAGTAGTAGCTGGTACTACTAGGCAACTGGCATCTGAAATTGTATGAGCATATATTATGATTTTTAACTCTCTAAGACTAGTGTTTCAGTGTCTTAAAATGCACTTTGCTGATCTCCGACTCTTGCCTTCTTGTGTTTTAATGTCTTTTTAGATACCTGTACATGGTATTAATGTGGCTTGAATTACACTTTTAACAAGATCAACTCAATCAGCTTGTGGTGAGGTGGTACATTGGTAGGTCACAAAAAAAAAAAATCACAACTATCAATCTTGATAGAAAAACACCCAAAACCTAATCAAAACCATTCTCTTTATTAAACAAATGTTATACATGGAACTTATTTCCCATGGAAGAAATGCAGTCAGTATTTTACTGAATGCTGCAGTAGGAATCCAGTCTGGT
Organism: Xenopus tropicalis; assembly: GCF_000004195.4. Lineage (NCBI taxonomy): Eukaryota > Metazoa > Chordata > Amphibia > Anura > Pipidae > Xenopus > Xenopus tropicalis. Next base: position 101,040,952 of record NC_030679.2, read on the forward strand.
TTAGGGAGACTGCCATTACATAATCTATAGTCATTTAGAGAAATAGTGCCTTCAAGGTCTTCTTAACCTTCCATACAACTTATTTATGAGTCAACAAAACAAAAAGTATTACATGTAGCAAATTTCTTTTGTCATTATTTCCCCCGCATGATATACACCTACAAAACAGCACTACATTTGAAAGCCACTTGAGATTGCTTTTATGCTATGAGATACTGCTTACAATACTGCTTACAATTTACAAGACACTTGAAATGCATCTGTGAGGGGAAAGCAAAGTACATTTTTACAATTCATGCAGACGAAGGGGAAGCAAGAAACCAGAGGATAAAATGAGACCATCTTATCTAGGTTCAGTAATGGAAGGACATCAAAGCAACGCAGTTCTTTAAGTTGCTGACTATATGAGCCATAACAAGAGCAGATTATTCTAAACATCTCTGAACATATTGTGCTTGCTATTTCTTTTACTGACACAATTATGCTTTTGTCTTTGTGGCTACAGGTTACTTGTGACTAAGAATATATTTATACCACAACATAATACAGAGAATAGATTAAGATCAACTTCTAGGGAGAGATTTAAAAAAGTAAAATACAACAGAGCTGTTTTAGGTACAGTTGCTGAGACCTAATGACAGTTTTGAGGATGGAAAGTTAAAAATGGAAAGGGGTTAGTTCCAGGTAAAAATTTTACTTAATTTAATTTTTCACTGTCCTTGCACGTATGCATCTGAATGGCACTATGGTTTATTTGGTATTTAATAACAAATATATAAAACTACCACCAATATATCTTCATTTAGCCAAATTTCTCTATAGTCTAATAACACACTAAGGGGTAGAATTATGAAGCCAGTCTCAGTTCATGTAATTAACTTCAAAAATTTCAAGGAGTTCCTGAACCTATTACTGCATTTGCTTGATCTTGCTTGCTGCAAAATGTTTTTACAAAAATTTGCATTTTTCCACAAGCAAGTTTTTGACAAAAATTAAAAATTTGCAAGGAAAAGGAAGAGGAGACACAAAAGATATGGATGTCTTGTTAGATTTGCCATGTAACAGAAAATTGGGGTGGGTATTGTATGTTTTTACAGATCATTTTATCTAAGATACTTTCATATATTTTATGTTTACAAAAAAGCAGAGATCAGGCAGTGGCTAAAGTCATAAGAAATTAATAGACTGAAGTTATTGTGTGTGTGTGTGTATATATATATATATATATATATACTTATGTAATATACATAGGTAAATTGATTTTGGTAGCTTCACTACATGCTCTTTTGTATAGAAAATGCCCTGTACTTACCTTGACATGTTTGTGTGTCTATATATTTTTTTATCAAAGCATCAGTCGTTTGGGTGTAAAGGCTTAATGCGTATTTCAAAGACTGTAGGTCTGGGCTCTTTTCCAAGAAGTTCTTTTTCAAACCATTCCCACCAGCATGAAAGTATTGCTATAACAAAATGGAAAAAATATAAGATTTGAAAGTTTAATTTCTCACCTGAATTGTTTTCTCACAACAGAGCAGTTCTTTGTTTGAACATTAAACTTTTACATTTATTTTTCCACAGGAAAACTAGAAATTATCTAGTCTTCATTGTTGCATTTGCTTCAAACTCATTTATTTTGTTGCTTTAGTTGGGCAAAGCTGTTCAAGTTTATCCCTCAGGCACCCTATCACTGTAGGTGTCCAGAAAATTCTCACATGAAAATTGTTATGTGTTATCAGTAGAGGTGGTTGTGAACCTCTAAATTCACATATGTTAATGCAAGAACTTGGTATTTACCAATTTGCAGCAGCAAGACGATGACAGTTTACAATTTACACTCTGTAAGTTTTTATCTGGGAATATTAAGCACTAGGTTATTGCCAGATCAGCACAGTAAAGCCCTTACTTACAGTATATTTCTCTTTGAAATGTTGTTTTGTCAGCTTAAGGGCAGCATTTATTGATCTGGTTGCTCCCAAATCTGTCCTGAGGCTATTAAATCACTACAGTTTTCTTAAGACATTTACACACAAGAAAACAACTGGATCAATAGGTATTAAAGACAAATCTGTCAGAATTGGTTGTCAATGTATTGACTTTGTTGAGCTGATGTGTGAGCATGTGTGGAAATCAAAATGATAGAAGGTGAGGAATGTGGTGAGACCTAAAGCCTGGTAATGTTCATTGGGGCCAAAATGTTCCTGCCAGCACAGACTAAGGTCAGTTTACTAAGGTTTTAAGAGGAGAAGGAGTAGAATGGCCATAGGTTTTAACGCTTATAAACATGTGACCATATCTTATGCAGGGAGGCAAATTTATCAAGATTCAAATCCGCAAGCATGAAGGAACAACAACTCAGAAGAAATCTTTAAATCTTCATTCTCATAAGATAAAAGAAACTCACAAAAACCTCTAAAACCACAAAATAAATAAAGAATGTCACAATTTGCCTAGGACAGCTCCCATTGACTCCTACGTTGCCTCACCAGCTTAGTGTTTTTTCTGGTTTTTACAGTTGATAAATAACAAAAAAACCTGTTTTTTGAGCAATTATTTAAATACAGGATTTTTTGCGCTAACAAATGCAATACAGGAGGAAAAACTGAATGTTATTAAATCTGGCCCTCAGCATTGAGATATGTATATTTCTATGATACCTCTGTAAGTGGCTACAGGCTATTCCTCAATCTACTTGTTCATCACACATTGATGGCTCTGAATTTCATTATCTTGTTTTTATCCTCAGAGGACTGTGCAAGCAATAGTCTGTTATGTCAAAATGTGACAAATTCATTCCGGTGTTGTGTAGACAATGCTAGCATTAAACACTTTTTCCTAATACAATTTGGAATTTGCATCTTCCCTTTCTCTGGATTTTTCATGCAAGAGGTGTCCAGGTCCCTTGGCACAAGTCTTATTTATGTGTCATAAATGATGTGCAAGGAATGCCATTAAAGATGCAACTGACACAAAAGAACACCTGCCCTGCACCAAGAACTCAGGTTTCCATCCATTAGCATGCATAGCAATAGCTCTGGCAATAGTAAATGAGATCTAATGTTAGAAGGGCAGGGGGAAGATAATGACAATAAGTTGAGAGGTGGAGAGAAGGAGAGAATATAGCGTTACATGATGTTAATTGTATTTGTATTGCTATACATCATTGGCGAGAAATTACCTTTTCTGTTTTGTGATAAATGTATTACTGTTTTACTTTTTTTAAATGTATTAGGCAAATCATGTCATTTCAAAATAAGATTTTCTTTGTGGCAATTATTTCCAGATGAAGATAATGCTTATTGGATACATTACTATTCAAATAATTTCCTTTGGTTAAGGCCCTGTTTAATTAAGACTTTTGCAGGGTTACAATAATCTGACATACATTTTTAAGTATAGTTTCCTGATAATGACTTTCATTGCTTTCAATAAATCTGTCTCAATTGTGCAGAGATTTAGTAATTGCAGAATTAGACTACTGGAATATCATGAGTCAATTTGTTTGCAGTGGAAATGGTAGATAAGCCTTGAACAGATATAAACTGTCTATGTGCCATGTATTAAATGACACAAGGAAGATATCTAATCTCCCAGAGTGCTACCGACCAATCTGATCAAATCAAATCAGATTAGCACATCTCTTTGCTTGTTATTGGAAGGTGGCATGGGAAAGCCAGTAAGAAATGTTTACATGCTTAGTTTGTACAATAATGTGTGTGAGAAATCAGCATCCAGGGCCCCACAAGAAAGCCAGGGGACTTTTGTCTGTAAAGGGGAGGTTGGGAGTTATTGTCGAGCCAGAACTGGAAGGTTAGCCATTTTAAAACCGAATATAATACTCTGCTCTTCTACCAAATACTCTATCTGTTCTTCTACGAAGGACATTTTCTGTTTCTTTAATTTCCTTGAATGCAAATATATTCCTACCCCACATTTTTCATCTTTACTCCAACTGTCTCCCACCCCAGCTGCACATGTAATGTGTTTGCCTAACATGGGTGGAGGGCAACTCTGAAAATTATTCAGAAAATTATAAATGCACAATTTATAATAACAATAATTGCAGAATTTTTATATTAATAACACTGCTTACATGACATCCACTCTTCGAATATACAATAATGTATCTGATTTTATATATTCTGTTTTGCTCTGTTTTTGGAAAATGCACTCTGTTTTTAATTCTGTAGCATTTTTTCCTCTGTATCTTATCAATCCATGTACACACATACTGTACCTCTCTGCCTGAATACAGACAGTACACTCAGTAAGTAAAAGCACACTATTAGTTTAAAAGAAATAGTTTTGAAATGACAGAACTGAGTTCATAGGGGTCATTTACAGCCACCTAGGCTGTGTGCAAAGTTCAGAAAGGGGGTGAATTTACCCATTTTTTGCATTTTCCACACTATGCTCTGTTATTGCTGAATAGCCGAAGGTCTCTGTGCTCTGTGCTCTGTTTTAAGGCACCGTGACCTGCTGCTTCCTCCTTGAAGAGGGGCTCCTAAGCCCCTTAGTTCTCTTTAAATCTGCCCATGAGAATCAAAATAATCTCTAATATCTCAATTTGGGACATAATGTATTTGTCCAGGTTATATTTTTCTGTCTCCTTGGTAAACTATTTTTAAAATAAAATTTGTAGTTTGTAAATGTGCATTGCATTTCTTTAAAAATCCCAAATCATTATACAGAGCTACATAATTTCATATTTATAATTCTAGTCTCGTTTTACACACAAGTACAATGCCTATCCTGTGAGCACTTGACTTTCTGATAAACATGATAATGTGGTAAATTAGCAGTCATGGGATCATGTGAATAACTCAGTGCATATTTTTGCACATTGTAGTTCATTTGAAAAAGAAAAAGGGAAAAGTACCGTGCTAATAATAATACATGTTTATAGTAACTGTTAGTAATTCAACCTTTTTAATGTTTAAAAATCTGTGAACATTATGGAAAAATATTAATATACAATACCTTGATGGTTGCTAATACTACTTCCATGATTGAACATTGCCGAAGTGAAAGGCTTTTAGCTTCTTCTCGTATAACATGGTCCTGAATATACAAAAACATATCATGAAACAAAAAAAACGTGTTAAAAGAAGTTCTGTTAGCCAAAGTCCCCAGTAACCACTGAATTTAAAGTGATACTGACACAAAAAAAAAATATTTTTTAAATTATGAATCTACATAAAAAGTTCCCTTTGGGTCATGTTGATATTTTTCTTTAGAATAAAGTATTTACGGTTACATTTGCTACACATGACTATTCATACTTAATTGTTTTGCTACACTATGCTCAATGTAAAAAGTTATATGTTTCTAAAGTAACTGCCAATGCTGACTTGTTGTCCTTGTGTTTGAAGAAAGCCTTTCTACTTGGCTTCCTGTCTCATATATATTTCAGCATAAGCTCATCCACCAGCACCCAAGATGAAGTGAGAGAATATCCCACCATAGGTTACATTTAACAAGATTTAAAGTTGGTTAATGGCTTAGTATAAATAAGCAGCAGCAGCAATCTTGATTTTTGTAAATTGTGCTCTTAATTGTGTTGTCAGATTAATGTGCCCATTTCACTGCCAGATAAGTCAGTGTGGTAGAAGTGAAAAGCATTTGACCACCAGAAATGTATTTTTCCTAATATTTCAAGTAACAGGGGAGCACATATGCTTGTTTATGGGTTTATATTTTCTCTCTTCTGTTTTGTACAAAATATAAAAAATACTATGGTGTATTAATAAGTTTTGCCCATGCCTACTCCCTGCCATTGCTTGTTCCTTTTAATAACCCTGCCAGGTTATTACCAAGTACATGAATGCTTTCTCCAGTAATTTTAGACAGGGGATTGTCACAGGATTCAGAATTCAGAAAGTAATACAGTATGGGGGGTTATGAACAAAGAATTCCCTTACAGACTTTACCTAAATATTATTAAAATTCCAGTAAACATTTTTCTCTTCCCATTTTCATTAGGCAAAAAGAAAAATCATCACGCACATACAAATAGGCAGATATAAGTACATGTGGAATAGCATATCATATGCAAATATATAAGCCTTGTACAAACATTCATCAGTTCTCTGATTTATAAATGATTTGTGATAAACTTAAGTATGCCTGGTATTCTACCACAATGGAATTCTCATTTTAAAGCCTGTATTGTCATATTTAAAGAGTGGTTGAAAATGACCACTTGAAGAGAATAAGCCATCTTCTGATCATCTTAGTACAGTTAGGGGTATATTTATCATGCTGTGTAAAAAGCGGAGTAAAGCATTATCGGTGATGTTGCCCAGGGCAACCAATCAGTGATTAGATTTTAAAAATTGAACAGGCTGCTATGAGCAACATCACCAGTAATGTTTTACTCCACTTTTTACACAGCATGATAAATATACCCCTTAGTGTGATCATGCAAGCATGTGAATTTCAAAGCCAAGCCCTCCTGCTCAGTACTTCACATGAAAAGCATTAAAGGTGTCCTGACATTTTTAAAGACAGCAGGGATGCAGTACCTTAGACTACTAGAAACTTGCAGACAGTGTTTGAAGGACTCATACAATTCACCCTAACAATGTTGGTGGGTGTGTAAAGATTCTGGAGAGGTTCTGGAACCTGGTTCAAAATTTAAATGCCATTATTATTTCTTACAGATTCTCTGCACTGAGAATACTTGGCTTTATAGGTTCCATATATACAAAAAAGTGGGTGCAGCTGCGTCAAATAGGTGTGATTGCGTCAACATAGGCATGGTTGTGGCAAAAAAGTCAAGCGCAACTAACGCGCCATTAAAATGATCATTACTAATCAGGACTGCAGTGCAATAATTTGTAAAGTAGGAGAGTAAATTAAGTAAAATAATTATAACAGGATATTTTAGCAGTTTAATTATAATAAGAAGGCAAAGAGCGAATGGTTTCTTGAAGAAATTAGAATTATTCCTGTGAAGCACAGGACCAGCTCATTGAAAAATACATTTAAGGGAACAATAGCTGCCTCCAATTTGCTGGTTTTCTTTGCATTTAGTCTAATGACTTGTGAGAAGACTTTCTAAATATTGTATCATAATCAGTATACTGTATATAATGTATATAATAAGAAAGAGAGATGTAAAAAGAGGGAGCAAACCGCTGAGGTGCTGTGGATTGTTTTATGTTGAGAGAACCCTATACAGTTTTAAGCAGAATATGCCCATAAAAAGTTACTGTGTATCTTAATTCTTACCATTTAGTTAATGCAAAAAAACAAAGCAGAAAAACATGATTTTTTTTTTTTTTATGAAAAGTGAATATGATCCCTTCAACAGAAGAATCAGAAAGGTAATGCACACTTTGTATTATTATGAAGCCCAAGAGGACTCCTTTGCAACTATATATTTTCCTTTCATTCATTACTTATGGGTGTGAATTATAAAAAATACTGTATGGAAGCAACACTTTTACTAATGAATCTCCAAAACAACACTTAAGTATTTGCTTAATTCAAAAATCATCATTTGGTAAAGTTGTATTACAGATATAGTAGGTCATGTTTACTAGTGTTGATAGGTAGGATGGTAGAAGATTAATTATTGATTTGACAGTATTACCTTTAATTTAGATAATTGTCCAAGATCTTTAGCTGCACTGAAAATCATTTGAGCCCCCTAGAGGGTAGAAAAGACAAACACATTTATTGTCAGAGTAAATCCATTCCAGCAGCCTGAACTTTTTATTGCACTAGATTTATTTGATGGAACAGATACACACTTCCTGTTATACTTAAGTCGAACTAGCTTAAAGGGGTAGTTCACATTTAAAGGGGACCTGTCACCCTAAGAAATTACTCCAAATTATTTTCTATATTGTTAGTCGAGCAAAATAAACTTTACTTATTCTATATAAATAATATAAATCTTGTTTCCTTCCGTCTTGGAATTACTCAATCAAAGCAAGCAGGCCGGCGACATTTTGTGGACACTGTTATAAAGCCAAGCTTTGTATCACCCCAAAATCTTGTGTATGTGCCAGAATGGGGGACCAGATGCCCAGGCCCTTGCACTAGCTACATAATTAGAGGATGAGGAGGGAGGGGAAAAGTGAGATGTGCAGTGACATCTAGGTAGTGCTGAACAGAAAGCTAAAGTAATTGTCTGCCCCGCCTCTATGCCTAAGGCCTAAGGCACAGAGGCGGGGCAAGCAATATATGATTGACAGCTGGGATGTTTAAATACCTTTATAATGGGTTTGGATGTGTTAATATAAAAATGAATGTGGGTTTCATGTTTAATTTGAAAAGGACTTTTATTATACAGCTTTTTATGTCTGGGTGACAGGTCCTCTTTAAATTAACTTTTAAAACAATCTGCAATCAGTCTTCATTTTTTATTTTTTTATTGATTTACAGGTTTTTAGATTTTTGTTCAGCAGCTGTCCAGTTTGGTATTTTAGCAGCTATCAGGTTGCTATTGTGCAATTTACCCTAGCAACCAGGCAGTTGTTTGAGTTGGGAACATGAATAGAGGAGGGCCTACACAGAAACATCAGCAATAAGAAGTAGCATTAATAATAAAATTGTAGCCTTACAGAGCAATTGTTTTTAGCTATTTTTTTAGCTATTTAGCAGTAAAAGCTGGAAAGAGTCAGAAGAGAAAGACAAATAATTCAAAAACTATAAAAAAATAAATAACGGAGACCAATTGCAAGGTTGCTAAGAATAGGACATTCTTAAAAGTGAATCACCCCTTTAATATGTTTCAAGGTGATTACACTTAACTAATTAGTGACACCTGTGTGTTAGATTGTAGAGGTAAGATGTTGGAGTACATTGGTTTTGGTGCAATTTACCATTCCCTCCTTATTTCTAATTTTCAGCCTTCTTGTTTCTCTTTGAGCATGCTGTGCTACATCAGAAAGTTTAGGTAATTAGGCTAAGGATATGCCCTACATTTACTTTTTACAGTTCTTTTACTATGCTTGTTTGTGAAATGAGTGCCTTCTATATATTCTGCAGTATATATTCCCTCCTTAATGTGTAGGTCTGGGGCTGCAGGGCATGTGCACCCATAACCCGTGTTATTACTGGTGAGCTCTTTTGGTCACACACTGAATAGTTTCTGCTTTATGATTATGTTTCGGAAATTGTTAGTTAAGTCATTGGTGCTTAAACTGCCAGAAACCAGCACTATCTCAATACCTGCTACTAACTTAATAACAAGTTTAAGTAAAAAGCCTCTCAGCACTCACATACAGGTTGCACAAGTCCTTACTTAATACTCTCATTCTTCTTTCTTTAATGTGGTTCTTTTTTTTTGTAAGCTTCATTTTACTTTTTTCATTATAAGACAAAACAAATAATCACAAAATGATTGCATAAAAATAGTAGAAAGCAATTACAGGAATATTATGCACAGATATTGACTTTTTTATGGTGCACCTGTAGTAGCTAATTGTTTTTGGCTTTTTATGAAATGATTTAACTGCTCAGTAATTTGCATTTCATATTATGTATGCCTTTTAACAGACAATAAATATGTCCATAACTTTCTAGGTATCTGAGGGATAAGCTATGTCCCGAGCTGCAGAGCTTACAGTATGTTTTGCCAGATCTCCGGGCGCAGTGAAAAGCACATAATCATAGTGCATGCTACATTACAATAACCAGAAGTACATCAGCTTGGCCCCAGGTCACACATTATAATAGTTAGGTTTAAGTAGTAAATTATTATCAAAAGTCACTCTTTTAGCACTTGCCTTAAACACTGCTATTCTGAGACAATCTGCAATTGGTCTTCATTTTTTATTTGTAGTTTTATTTTAATGATTTCAGTTTTTGTTCAGCAGCTCTCCAGTTTGGAGTTTCAGAAGCTAGCTGGTTGGTAGGGTCCCAATTCCCTTAGCAACCAGGGAATGGTTGAAATGAAAGACATATATATGAATTGTGGAGACTTATAAAAAGTAACTTTAACATTAAAACTGTAGCCCCACAGAGCAATAGTTTTTGGTTGTTGGGGCCGGTGAGCCCCGTTTGAAAGCTAAAGAGCGTCTGAAGAGTCAGAAGAAGAAGAAAGCAAATAATTGAAAAAACCTATAACAAAAATTTGTTATTTTGCCAATTGCAAAGATGCTTGGCCATTCTATAATATAAGTTCATTAAAACATGATCCAAACAATAAACAAAACAAGTCTAATAAAACCAGAACAACACTATGCAATGGTATGAAAGGTAAAGCTAAACAGGTATAATAGTGAAAATCTAATGCATGTAATAACCCTTCCTTTACCCAGGTTAAATGCAGGCACCTTTGCATATGGATAACCCTGGAGTCAGGATATTGTAGCAAAATGTTTAATGCTTGAATGTATTTCTGCAGATGGCAATGTTGCCATAGGCATTAATATGAACAGCTTGCATGAAAGTTCACTGACATTTTGTACATGACATTGTTTTCAGTTATCTTAAGGATTTTTTAAATCCAGGATTAAGCTTAATACTTTCAGTTTCTACAACTGAAATAATCTATAATTTCAACATACATTTATGGGGAGCCATGCCAGAAACTGCCAAGATGCCACAAGCTGGTACTGCCCACTTTTGTGTTAAATAACCATCTGCTTAGCATCCCACTGCAATATAATATTAGCGAGTGTTCACAATTACCCTAAGAACAGCAATTAGAAGCATTTTATTTGGCAGCTCAACAGGAAACATTCTGGACTATATCATGAATGATTACAAAAATACTAGTGTGTTTTGTATAACACCTATATGTAAACATGATAAATGTTTCTTTCATTTATTTTGTCTTTCATAAATTTTAGATGCAAGGAAGGCTGAATATAGCTCTAAGCTACAAAGATTATACAGATCTGTTTAATCTTTATTTGCTGCCTTTATTCTTTTTCACATACTGTAAATGTGACAGAGAGACTTGCAGCCAATCCTAGGGAAGCTTTACAAGGACCTTATCAGGCAATTACTTCTCAAATACAGAAAACTCTTAGTAGTTCTTAATGTATTTAATTATTCAAGAACATATGTGAACAAGAGCAAGCACTCAGAGAACATAGGAGCGATTGTCTGTTTAAAGCACATTTCACTATAAGACAACTTTGTGGCAAGAATGATCACAATAAAATCTGCGTATCATAGATTAACCTCAAGTTCCACTTAAATATACTGATAAGGTTTTATAGGAATATGAGGGTATATAATAAAATTTGTAAATGTAAAAAATAATGTAAATGATAACGCAATCTATTATTCTTCATTGGAAAAGTATTATACTTCAAATTGTGGAAAATACTTCCCAATACTGTGTAAAAAAATGAAGTGGTTGAAGTGGTGCTCAAATTTGTAAGCTCTGTTGCCCTGGAGCCCAAAATGCACAAAAATACTGGCACAACAGGACTTATTTAAGTAGGATAAACTCTGCTAAAACTTTCTTGTTGCTTGAGATCTCTGCAAACAATGTTTCGGGGGATTCTCCCCCTAAGAGCACATGAAGAAGGGGGAGCATCCCCCGAAATATTGTGTGCAAAGATCTCAATAAACAAGAAAGTTATTTTGCACATATGCTGAATTTGAGTGCCATCTGTTACAGTTCAATATTGTTACTATATACTTCAATTTGTTATTATCCATAAAACATTTTCTAAGACCTTTTTAAAAGGTGGCATACATATACATATATAAATTATTTATGTATGTAAATAAATATATATATGTGTGTCTGTGTGCGTGCATGTGTGTGTCTGCATTCACAGGTGCTCGGTCAAGAATTTCATACGGTTACAGAATGAACCTTCTGTTTGAATAATTAACTTTTATTTGCACATCGCAATGTATCTGATGTTTTGCGCCACCCTGGCTTTTATCAAGTATCTTTGCTAAATCCTTAAAACACTGGATACATTGTGATGTTCAAATAAAAGTTCATTATTAATAAAGAAACGGTGCAGGCACATTCTGCAAGTGTGTGTGTGTATATATATATATATATATATATATATATATTTTTTTTTTTTTATATGTAGAGCATGGAGGAGCACTTACTAAACAAAAACACAGCATGCCTGGGTGCCAGTAAAATGTGTACAGAGCAACAACAAAATAAGTTCTGCACTCAACAGGCTCAGTTGGAGTAACTGATTTTAATAAAACCATCAAAAGAAATATATATATAAATAATATAGAATTGCTTTTATATACATTTACTCACAGTTTGATCTGTTAGAGGAGGCAGGACAATTTGTTTTTCTATTCTGTTGAGTACCAATTTCCATAATTCTTTCAAGACCCGTTTTAAAACAGTCTTCTCGCATATTTTTGCTGAGACAGATAAGCTAAAAATAAAAAAGAAACATTTTAGAAATAGTAATTATTATTAGTGTGCCACATACTGCAGAGTGGGTGTATACTTAACTCATCATTAATTAAATTAAATATTAAAGGGACAATAATACCAAAAACGAAAAATGTTTTAAAGTAATTTAAAGATAAAGTTGTGTGTTTGCTTCAGAAACACTACTATAGTTTATATAAACAAAGCTGCTGTGTAGCCAGGGGGGCAGCATTTCAAGCTGGAAAAAAGGCGAAAAGGCACAGGTTACATAGAAGATAACAGATAAGTTCTATAGAATTCAATGGGAATATAACTTATCTGTTATCTGCTATGTAACCTGTGCCTTTTCTCCTTTTTTCAGCTTTATTGGCTGCCCCCGTGGCTACACAGCAGCTTATTTATATCAACTGTAGTAGGGTTTCTGGGGCAAACATACAACTTTTACCAGTGCAGGGCAACTGTATGTAATATATCAATTACTTTGACACACATTCATGTTTGGTGTTACTATTCCCTTAAGTACTTTGAGTAGTGTGATGCCTTGTGTTACATCTGCGTAATGATCGAAAGATTTTTTGCCTCATATTCTTAAAACAAGGGCTTAGAACCACATTGTTGTCTGTTATTATACCTGTACATCTATTGTTATGATAAAAGGTCACAGTACAGTGCAGGTAATTTTTTAAAACTAAGCTTCCTGCATAACATATTTGAATTCAATTTTTTAGTCTTGGAGGATTTCATGCACAAACAAAGCCATTAAATACATGGGTTGCTAAATTACTGGGTCAAAGGACAGTGCAGAAAAGTAAAAGGCCCCTCAGGAGATCAACCTATAGCAGTGAACCAGAATCCACAATGACATAGGTAATGAGTTTGCGGACCTCACGTATTAAGTAAATGTATGTTTATGCAAAAATGAAATCCCAAATGCAAAGATAATTAGGAGCAAACAATAACTGAATACTGATTTATTCAGCATCAGCTAAATACATGCCTTATATGGAAAATTATTATTTGAAAAAATGGAAAATTTAGAACTAAATAAATGCCTTTGGCCACATGATTGAATCATCAAATATCCTAAACTTTGAGTTTGAAGCTTAACAAATAAGTAGGGAAGAAATGGTGAATATGCTCTAGTAGCTAATTACATGGCAGCTCAGAAACCAGTGAAGTGTGTATCAAAATGTAATAATCAGCCCTGTAACATCAGTTTATATGACAGGACAGCCTAATTCTCTGCCTGATAATTTGCAATGACCCCTAAACTTAGCTTCTCAACAGCTGCCCAGAGCCCACTGAGCATGTGTGTGTCACTGACACTCGTAAAAGAATGCAAGATGGTAACCCCTCTGCAACTTTGAAGGCCTGGGCCATTACTTTTATAAAGATTTTGAAACTTTAGAATGAAGCAGTTAGTTCAGTATATAAAATATATAATGCAGAATAAATCCAGAAATACTGTATGTGTCGCCAAGATTTGCCTCAAGAAGAGGCAGCCTTTGGTTATTCCAGAATGGGCAAATTGTGGAAGGTGAGCTACAAATATAATTTTAAATACATGTTTAAAACTGTAAGAAACCAGACTAAAGACCAATTTGTTAAACATCTAGGCAATTTAGCAGACTAATATACACATTTATAACATTGTTAGTCATGTGCAAAAACAAAGGGCTTTATTGCAAATATAGGTGTATTGCTGAGTTGCCTGTAGAAACTGTGTTCTTTTCTAACTTGTAGTAGACTGGTTTGATTAATTGCTATTGGCAACAACAATTGTACACTTCAGCACTTTTTGCATGAATTTGTTTTCCAGGCAGTTAATAATTGGTGGAAACAGGAGTAGAGCACCCAGCTGGAGCCCTGTTTTGCCGTTGCACCTATTATTACTTTAGAAAGGCTCGTTTATTAGCATAATATTTCCTCCTACACATTCTGGCAAGTTTACAAAGCTACAGTAAACTCTTTACACACACTGAATTGCCCAAGTCTTTCCTGCCTTATATAACTTTGTACCCAAATTATGTGTGATCAGGAATACCACCAGTAAGTGTATTTTATTTGTTTGGAGAGCTGTAACAGTGTTATAGATAAAATGCAGAAATCATATACAAACGTTTTATCCAGAAAATCCATGAGAGGCCGTAGTACTATCTCTGCGTCCATCGCTGCATTATTTCTGTTTGTAGATGCATTTCCATTTCCTTTCATCTGATTTAATTCCACGCTCATTTGTTTCACACAGTCTTCTATTACAACCTGGAAACTGTAAGAAAAAGATGTCACTTCTACACGTAATTTGTTTACCATACAAAAAAATAACCCTTAAAACTTAAAGAATTGATAATATCAGTGAAACTAAAATGTGTTTTGGTTAGGGTGTGAATAGAGGGAGATTACAAGGAGGACAAATTTTGAAAGGTATCAAATGTCATATTTTTATTGATAATTGGGAACACTCTGATTATATAAAAAAACATGACTAATACTATTTCTATAGCATAAAACAATTTTAAATCACTGATCCCCAGTGGAATTTATAATTAAAGGTATTACATAATAATTACATAGTTTAGTGAGAAAAAGTTATCTCATGGTTTATCACATGGCAACTTATGGACAAGATTCATTTCGAGGAGGAAAAACTTTTCTCCTAATTCATTTCCAGTTTTTTTTCCATAGACTTCAATAGAGATTTCACATGATAAACAATGAGATAAGCTTTTCTGGATTAAAAATTGAATCTTGTCTTGTCTTGTATGTTACGTGTATGTATATTTTACCTTTTCTTTATTCTTTACTTCCTCGATAAAAAATTTTCAAAATTGAATCTTGTCTATATTGTCTATATTGTCTATAGATACATTTTCCTCACTGAATTGAATCTAGTCATATCTACATAATATTACATGTATGTTTTTGGAGTGTAGGAGGAAACAACATACAATTATTTATACAAGCAGATCAATGCTATTTGGTCATTCATTTCCACATGGATGACCAATTCAGACAACAAAATTGGACAGCTTTACCTCTAGGCTGCATAATGTAACCATTAGCATGGGTATGTCCATCTTTTTGTGAAAACAATACCCCTCCCCTTAAATACATGAACTAAACTATGCTTCAAATGTACATTTTAAAATAGGAGCTAAACTGAATAGCAGGGCCACAATGTCTTTCTGATTCTGTGTTTTTCAGTTCTCTTATATCTGTCTGATCAGAATAAAGTATGCAAAGTAAAAGTAAAGTAAGAAAAAGAGGAGCATGGAAGATGTATATATAACGAAGAGTGAAAAGTATGGAGGGCAAGCAGAGAATAAAAGCAGGCTCAATGTTTTGGTGATGCCAATAAATAGAAATCTCTACTAATCTCTACTCTACTAATCACTGTGGTTGTTGATGGCAAGAGGTTTTAAGCCATTGACATGCTTTGCCTTTGCAAGTGGAAATAAATGAAGAAAAAAAAATGAAGGAAGTAAAAAATATTATAGAATAAGATTAATTACATTAATAGTTTTACATTTGTGTTATATGAAATAACAGGCCGTGCAGGACAAATGATTCTATTTTGAACCAGTATAGTTGATTTTATTTTTGCTGTTCTTTACATTGATTTACCTTGCACCATATATACAGCTCAGTTCATCCAGAACTCCACTCAGCTTCACCTGAAGTTCCTTGAGCATGGCGCTTGCATCGAGATCCAACTGTTGAAAGAAAAATGTTTTTAAAATATGCATTTTGTTAATTAACACCCTACTAAGTAGTTAATTAATTTCTTAAAATGACAACTTTTATGTGAGTAGATTTCTTTACTGTATTGCAGGCACTGATTTTGGTACAAGGTTAGTCAAACCCAGCAGATATTATCAGTTTCTTGACTCGGCTTATGAGACTGTACATGTACAGTACTTACTTGTATTCAGTAATTTTAAAATAAAACTGGTGATTGACTTTGCATAACCCAGCTAATTGCCAAGATCACTATCCATTTTAAAAGCCACATTGCAAGGCTGCTCTGAGATCAATTCTTTTCTGCATTATGTTTTCTCATTTGGCCACTTAAGAGGAGGTTTGATAACAATAGCTGTAAGCTGAGTATAATGGATGTTAGAGGTAGCTTAGTAACTGCATTTATTAAAAGCCAAAGGTTTCTTTTAGCTGCTCTAGAATATTTTCAGCTGCATATTAACTTGCAAAGCATGCCTGCAACTGCTCTTGAGACCTTGGTCCCTTCTGACATTGATCCATTGACAGTTCTCTTGAAGCAGCATGGTGATTTAACGTATAGTCTACAATACTACGTTTTATAAACAAAAGAAATAGCAACCTAAAGATAGGTGCTATTGAAACTGACTGCTTGAATTCAGTCATGTGTTAATTACCATTGACAAAAGGACTAGTTAATGCAAAACAACTTGATTTTACATGTGTCAGAGGTTAGACACATATCCCTGATACACAGTAGATTGTTGTTCTATTGATTACCTGCTGCCAGGTTAGTGTAAATAGACTGCAATGTATGTGTTTTAACTCTCTGTATCCTTATTTGTACCCACTGATAACTATACTGTGACCACTAAATGTTTTCCTTTATGGTTTTATACCATACCTAGATCAGATCTACTAATCCTGAACACTCTTACCAAAGACACATGGGACACATGCTGGAGATATAAAACAGACAAATACATGCCAGACCTTACAGCCTGATCATATTCTGAGACTGATGCACATTAGAAATATATTTTTGATTTATGTAGCACACATACTCATATATATATATATATATATATATATATATATATAAATACACCTTAATATATCAATAGACCCATCTACATTCTGTTTCGAAACACAAGACTTTCAACGTAAAGTTACTGAATGTCTCAAATAGTCTTTATTCAACACCAAGCTGTCAAGGCCCCTGCCATCACAGAAAGGCTTAAAAAATAAGTTGAAACAAAAATAATATAAAGAGTTGTCAACGCATCACAAAATGTGGATATCTATTCAGATAAATACAAAAGTTAGACTCAATATACAAAATCAAAAAAAACAGAAATAAAGTTCCAATGCAGCTCCTGGTTGGAACAGGAGAATTGTTATTATTAATATCAGTAAAGAAAAAGGGATCATAATGAAAAGTCATTGTTTTTCATGCAAGAAAGTTCTAATAGTTTATAATACCAAGCCGTATCAACCATTAAATGAATAAAACTAATAAAAAAGGACTGCTGTGGTTGGAAAACCTTGTGTGGTCGACCCTAATGAATCAGTTTTAAAATGCTATGCAATCCCATCAGATTGAGAAAGAGACGGCTGACTTACAATGGAAAGGCGCAACCTTTCTTTGAAACTCCAAGGTAATGTACCAAGGTACCAAGGTACATTACGTTTGATGTGATTTTCACCTTCACACTTTTGAGTAACCATATTCTAAAACTTTCTTAGCTTTCTGATTATGATAAAGAAACAAAAAACCATTCCAATAAAATAACTGCTTACAACATTATTTGTTTCTCCTTGTTCTTCTATCTTAAAGGGGACCAGTCACCCTAAGGAATAATTTGAAATCCTTTCCAAGCAAAATAAACTTTACTTACCCTATATAAATTATTTTTTCACTCTTTAGTCTTGGAATTTATAGTCATAACCAGCAGTTAGGCACCATTTTGTGTACACTGTTATTAAGGCAAGATTTGTATCACCCCAAAATCTTATGCATTATGCATATCTAAGTGATATCTATCTAAGTGCCGAATGGGAAGTTAAAGAAATTGCAATTATTGCTGTAAATCATATATATGCCGCAGTCATAGAGGCGTGGCAAGCAACATATGATTGACAGTTCTGATTTTTAAATAATTTTATAAAAGGTATGGATGATTTAATTAAAAAAAGAATTAGGGTTTTGTGTTTAGTTTTTAAAGGACTTTTATTATACATCTTTTTATCTGTGGGTGACAGGCCCTAAATGGTGATAGACTCATCCAACTACCCCATCCCTCAAAATCTGCCTCACAACCGTTAACATTTGACTGCTTTAATTTGCCTATATAAATATGCAAATCCCAGTTTGTCTATGGAAAATGGCATCTATGGCGTCTTCGCAGGATTTCAGTGTTGGGAGTTGTTTATCAACTTGATTAATCGACTTAATAAATTGTGGTAAAAACCAAAAAATGATAGCGGGTAAAACAAGCGATCAGGGATTTTTTCCCTTGCAATGTGTGAGCATAATCTCAACCTTGAATATTAATAAATCTGCCCATAAGGGTTCAAAGTAAAAAACCAGGGTGATTAGATTATTTGCAATATAGCTGCCTGATTTGGCTTGTTTGTATTGGTCATAGTCCATTAACTAAACTGGGCACTCTAGTTACAAAAATAAATTCATCCTCAACGCCCTATTTGCTGTAAACCAGTTTTGAATCTAACCTTCCTAACAAACCACTGTAAGCCTCTAATAAGACATATGGATATCACAGAACCACCAAGAAAAAGCCTACAGACATTGTTTCGGACAATTTTATCTCGGACTGGAGGGTTGCTTTAGAAATATAAATTCAAGTATTCCTGTGTATCAATTACTTCTCTTGCCTTAGATTTCCTTTATCACCACCATCATCATCATCACCATTTATTTATATAGCGCCAGCAAGTTAAACCGCACTTCTCATTCAGTTTTTGGCCAGTTGCAGCAAATATATTCTACAATTTCAATTCCTTTGTACCTATTTAAGCATTATCATTTTACATTCACAGTTTTGTTCTCATGCTGCCATTTAGTTTAAAGCTCTCCTGCTTATTGACTGCAGGAGAGACTTCACAAGTTAATGTTAATAATAAAAGCTGCCCTTTTTTTTATTTATTCAGTGTCAAGGAAATCAAGTATTGCCTGCCTTCTCTTTGCCTCCTAGTAATTACAAATGGTACATGTTTAAGTGTCGGACATATTTAAATGAACATAACACCAGTGTTGAGAACAATAATGTACTGCTGGTATTAAGGGAGTTGATTGTGAGAGTGGGCAGTACTAAGTACGGTGTCATTATGTACACAATGGCTTGAGGCTTGTCTTTAATGACATAACTGAAGATTAATTCCACTGTTGCCAGCAGCATTTAGCCAACAGGTTAGGTATTTTAAGCAAATTTATTTCAGCTGGGTTAAGCAGAAATCACAAGTCAATTATATAATTAAACTGGAACTCCTTGTAATAAATCCCCAAAGGCTTATTTGGAAAGAACTGTCGTGATGTGTGTAGTATATTTTTTATGATAGCAAACAAGAATGTCCTGTTGCACATATAAAAGTCAAAATTATATTTCCCCAGGTTGTGCACAATAAATAAGATGTGATTTTTCTGTCTTGCCCTTTTCCCTTGCAAGCTTTTACGTTAAACACAACATTTAATGGGTACATTTTGCGTTTCATAGGTACATTCAAGCATAGACTGTTGTTTAACTGTAAAAACTTCTGAAACTTATAAAATACGCAGGATGTCTTGGTGCAGGATGTGTGTGTGTTTGTGTGAATGATTTGAATTCCACATCACTGCATCAATAATTTTTGCAGGTCTGAATGAAACACAAGGTCGGTGACACAATGGGGGTGAGAGGCGGGTGCCTACATGCATCTCCTCCTATTGCCGAAGGCAAACAGCAATGTATTTATGGGAGCACTTACAAGTCTCTGTGCTATGAAATAGAGCACTATTCTTTAAAGCGGAAGGCAGCGTGTAAAGTGCAAATAAATGGCTGATTGCACCCAGTTTCTGCACTTTGCACACTGCTTCCAGTGCCCTAATAACTTCTACTGCCAGTAATATGTCAAGGCTACAGGTAATAAGTGCTATTAAAATGTAGCTACTGATGTATACATAATGGTCAGATATCCATGCTATTGCCCATATGTGACTGTAAGGAAATCATTTTCATAGATTAGGCTCAAAATAATTAATCTTAACTTAAATATCCACTTATGGAAACCATTTCTGTGCCTTAGTTAGCATGTTTAGTTACAGGCAATGCATCCTCCAGTATTTTTTTGTCTGCATTTGATACTGAGACCATTCCCCTCTAGTGATGAGCGAATATTTCAAAAGATTTGCGAAACGGCAATGTTGCGCATCAAAATAATTGTCGCCCATGCCTATTCTTTTGTCGCCTGCGGCTATTCTTTTGTCGCCCACGGCTATTCTTGTGTCGCCCACGGCTATTCTTTTGTTGCGTGGCTATTCCTTTTGGATGCCAATGGCGAAACGCAGAAATTCACAGCAAATCCATGCCTGGCGAAACATTTCACCCATCACTATTCCCCTCTAATTCAAATTCTCCCTTCATTGAGCTGCATCCTATTTCTTGTCTTTCTATTAAAACATTTTCTGTCTCTTATGCCAACAAATTGTTTTTTTTTTGGTTTTAGTGTGGGGATCCCTTATGCGTCTGTGTTTGGCACATGTTGTTCTACTTGTATTCTGTCTCTGTCTCAGAAATAAAAATATAAGCCTTATTCATAATTTTACTACTTTGAATTCTCTGATCTTTTCTACATATTTGCTCTAAGTTGCCGATGCGTGCCTTTTATTGCATTTCTACAATCTATTGTCCAAACAAATTACTATTAGAAGCATGCACAAACCCTTTCTTCTTGATTTCCCCATGTCTATGCAACTCTCTACTATCTTGCATCTGGCAATCTCTAAACCTGGTTCTCAAGTGTTTCTTGGAATGACTATAAAGAAAGCATATCGGTATAATTTCTGGATGCAATAATCCTGACATCGACTTGCTATAGGGCAGGAAAATCATTCCAACTGTATTTATTTAATTGCATTCATTTTGTTAACTGAACACGTTTATATTGTTTTTCTGTTGGGATGTTAGATAAATCAATAAAATACATTTGGTAGGTATGATATCACAATGGAGCACATTCACTATACTCATTCATTTATCTATTATATCCTTTGTAGTTAATCTAAAATGCTTGAAGCAGTACCACATACTACAGGAGAAAACATGGTAATTCAAGCACAGGGGATAGCAAGAATGCCCAGCTGAAGTATTTCTATCCACCAGCAAACATTAGTAAATGTTCCTCTTGCCTACATGAACCAATAGTTCTGCAGTGGTTTAGTGGATCAGTAAAATAAGAAAACTGTCAAACCCTGCCAAATGGGACTACCAGTTTAGTCAGAGAAACCATATGATTCATCTCTACATGTAGTACAGTCCATGCAATGAACTTGCTTATTCTCTCTGTTATACCTACTACCATGTAAGACAGACATGGGACAATTATCAGTTGCTCCACCAGAGCTTATGTCCAATGTGCAGCACGCTGGCAGAAGCAGTTAGCAAAGCAGGTACATATGCTGCCAGTACAGAATTTATTTTGTCAACAATTCCGCAGCATGCAAAATGCCAAAGAAAAAGAGCCTTGATCTGATTTTATCCAGTTGCTTAGAAATGTATTGCTTTGCTTAAGTTCAAGTGAGATGTAAAATATGGCAACATAAGCACATTTTCCCTGGGTTGTTTTATTTTAGGAACACTCAAGGAAAATCCACCACAAAATATTCTAATGAGTTGCTCTCTTGCCAGCACTGTGACTTCTCTGATATCCATCTGGAAGACAGCAAGAATTTGTTTTGTCAGACTGAAAAAAATCAGTGCCTGTATAACAGACAAACCTTGGCTCAGGTCCACTAAGTAGTGCACAAGTCGTAGGATTATTTTCATTGAGATAAGTGTGCTGCTTCTTAGAACATAATAAGCAATATTAGAAATATAAAAAAAGTTCAAGACATGCATTGCCAGCTGTTGCCAGGTATAGTGACAGGGCTCAGTCTAAGTTGTTTTATTAGTTACAGAACAAACAAATTATTTGATCAGACTGAACTTTTCCTCTTCTACTAAGTGCACTGGGTGTGTAAAACTGGTTATAAGGGGCAATTTTGTTGAGGAATAATGTAAATTATAGGTGTTTGTCAACCAATGCATCAAAGATATTCAAGCAGCAAAATAATTTGAAAGTGCACTCAGCCTTGTAGATTGCCTACATAAGTATTTGTCTAATTGTGTTACTAGTTCATACAATGTCCTTGGCTAATTTTAAATTCATTCTGATATACAGTAGAACTAGGTGTCAAACCGGGCTAAATAAGATAACTATTTTCTTATTTACATACTATGGTTATGGCAATATTTGGCATACAGTGGAAGAAATAGGATAATTAAAATCAAATGCATTTTATTAGCAATAATTAGTAGTAAGAATCTCTGTTCTGCAGTGCTTGGCTGGCACAGTCACGATAACCCGTCATGCTGGAACATGGCAATTGTCTGAGAACATATGGTTAAACATTCTGGATCAAACCATGCTTGCCTTTACAAACCTTATAAAAGGCTATAGCTCCTTCTTTCTTCTGCTCGATTGCAAGTTAAAGGCATTAGACAAAGACATGACACATTACAGACAAAACACAAATCACAAAACCATCAACACCAGTACATAACACATTTTGGGGCATATGTATAAAGCTCTGAAATTTGCTCAGTATTCATTTCAGGGCAATCTAAATTGTGAAAATCATTAAAAAAATGAATATTTCTGAAATTAGATTGATCTGAAATCAAAATACATTGTAAAAGCTGCACATATCCCAATACCCTGATTCCTTATACAACTACACAATAGTAACACAATAGAGAAAATCAACATTTCCCTTAACTTTTATCCCATATTTGAAGGAAAGGAGGGCTTGTATGGTGTTCAAATGTACATTGGCAGCTCCCAGTTATTCTGTAGTAGAGGTGTGAAGCCATGTTTAACTTGCAGCCACTATTTAGTTCTATGGCATTGCAGTTGAGGATTTCAAATTGCAAACTAATGTATTTAATAAATATGCAAAGTCTAATTAATCCTTGATCTTCTCATCAGAATGCAAAGGTTATTTGGGTTAAATCAATATTGTAAAAAATGCACAGAAAAGGAGATTCCTTAGAACATGGTATAATTATGTCAATCCACTCATAAACAGAAAGCAGTCTTACAAGGTCTGAATGATCAATTTCAGACCTTTACACATATGCTCCAATTTTGTCTTTTGGCAAATATAAAGAACTTAGGGGCAGATTTATCAAAGTGTAAAATTAGAGATCACTACAGAAAAACTCACCCACTTTTCTATTCATTCCTATGGAATTTTTAGTGTAAAATTAGAGTTCATCATTTTATACATTCTATAAGTCTCATAGGAATGAATAGAAAGTGGATGAGTTTTCTGTACTAAGCTGTAATTTCACACTATCTGCCCTTAAATTCCCTTTTTTAATGTGTAAACTTCTAAATAGGGCTAGACTAAACTAATGATCTCTAAATGTTTTTCTTTAAATACAATAAATAAAATTAAAGATGTGAATCTCACCTCTTTACCTCCCATGTTCTCAAACATCTTTTCCAACTGAACTCTTAGTTGTTGAATGTTGTTCAATAGGATACATGGCTGAAAAACATAAAACCTGCTTAGCAAGGAATGAAATGAACACTGCTGATGGGAATCTGCTGACAAGAGAGTTAGAGGAAAGTTAGGTAAAGTTTAAAGATGAAAAAACAAAATATTCTCTATATATTCTGTATATTAATAAGAATTTAAAACAACTAAATTATCATCACAGTAGTTTAAGTTCATTGCAGTATATCAATATTAGTACAGGTATGGGATCCCTTATCCGGAAACCCATTATCCAGAAAGCTCCAAATTACGGAAAGCCTATCTCCCATAGACTCCATTTTAATCAAATAATTCAGAATTTGAAAACTGAATACCTTTTTCTCTGTAGCAATTAAACAGTACATTGTAACTGACCCCAACTAAGATATAAATAATCCTTATTGGAGGCAAAACAATCCTATTGGGTTAAATTAATGTTTTAATGATTTTTTAGTAGACTTAAGATATGGAGATCCAAATTACGGAAAGACCCCTTATCCAGAATACCCTTGGTCCTGAGCATTC
Source organism: Xenopus tropicalis (assembly GCF_000004195.4). Taxonomy (NCBI): domain Eukaryota; kingdom Metazoa; phylum Chordata; class Amphibia; order Anura; family Pipidae; genus Xenopus; species Xenopus tropicalis. Next base: position 101,065,314 of record NC_030679.2, read on the forward strand.
TGGATAAGGGGTCCTATACCTGTACCACACAGTCCCATACAATATTCCGAGCATAGTGCTGTAAAAGCTATGCAGCCCTCCTACACACGTTTCTAAAATACCACTACACTGGATCAGGCAGCTAAAAACAGTTGTTGGTACTAAAGGTAATTAAGGATGGAAAGGAGCAATGGGATGTAAAACATCAAATATGGCTATATACTTGAATGCCCAAAGCTCATCTGGAATTGGTGCATGTCTTGCTCTTGTCTAAATTCTCTGTTGTAAAGCTCTGCATTAGGCTATAATAAGGACAGTTCCTGGAGGTTCTTAGGGGCTGGCTTCCTTTTGAAAGCTCTCATTGTTGAGACCTTTCACTACTGAAGTTGTTATTTGTATTTATCATAGAATACTTGGCTACTTTTGGAGTAAGCATTAGTAGATTAAAGCTTGAACCTGTTCCAGTAACATCATCAATATAAATCTCCTGTGACATTGAGCATGCCATAAATAAAGGCTGAACTTTAATAGGTTACAGTTGTACACTTGAAAACCAGATTCCTTACAAGCTGGATAGGAAGTCGCATGACCAAATTCTGTGTTAAACCTTGAAGGCAAATTCTGGCTAGAGAATTACATACAGTATGTTCATAGTACCATCTTTCTAATATAATCTTCTCTAATATATCACAGCATATCAGTGCAAAAAAAGACACAGTATGGTCCTCTGTGTTGGTGTTATAAATACCGCTTGATGTATAATCATCCACATTATTTTCTAGATTGACTTATAGAAAATGATCTGGGAACATTGATCTGAACTATTTGCTGGTAAGAGTTAGAGGTAAAACTTAGATCATCATGATCCACACTGTGCTTTAGCTCAGAAATAAAACTTCTTTTAAAGGGTAACAGAGAAATTTCAAGGTACCTTTTATGTACTATATGTACTGGGAATAATATTCCATTTTCCATATTGTATGCATATTTGCATATGTCTCCAAGGAAAGGCTCTAAGTGAATGCAGGTGACAACCAAAGCAATGTTTGCAGATTAATGCTTGAAAATCAGTTATGGTCCATGGGTAAAGGTCATATTGGCTGCCCTATGAAATTTCTGGCACCATTTCACAGTTTAAATAAACTGATTTATGCAATGTACTGTAGCTGTTATAAAGAGCTAGTTTAAAGAGACCTTTAAATTGATTTTAAAGGTTAAATAAAACAAATTTCATATTTAACTATGTTTACTGGCTTTATATCCCAGTGCTAAAGATAAATCTTGTATTCATAATGCAAGCAGGCAATCATGGCAAAGAAAATGTACCTTAATAGCCCGTAGCACTACGTGATTATTTTACCAACTGCATATTACATAATCTACAATGATGATTTACAGTTAGATTTCAAGCATGATCGCTCACTGTGGGACTGAAGATATCTTTCTTCATCACCATAGTAACCAAGAGAATTCATGACTCTTCCCAGTGATATACGAATATAAAATCTCAAGACATTTAGTAAAAAAAAAATCTTACTTCTTTTTCTGAAGAAAATTTTATGACTGCACTATTTAATTTTTATTTCAGGGTATATCAAAAAAAATTCCTACTTCACTCTGGTCACATATTCAGGAATGTTTAAACAAGTCATTCACCATTGTTTATAGGTAGCTGCGCTAGGGCTGTGGGACATCTCCTCATTAAAATAGGGGAGCAATGTGCTTTTCTTAAACTATAAATAATGGGAATACATTATTTATACAAGTATACAAGTATATACAAGTAATTAATTCTGCTCTATGGTCAAGCAGAACAATACATATCTGGCAGCTTCAGCAATATTCCATATACTGTATGCGCTTATATTATTTGATATTATGCTTCTTTTGACACCAATTTTAAATGGTCATGGACAATACAGTATAAAAATCCAAATAATTTGTAGAAGGTTTTTTTAATGCCAGAATCACAGAGGAGCAGGTATCAGGAGCGAACATGGGATAAGCATTCCAATAAATTTCCATGTGCCCTAGCCACTGGGTTTCTCATACACTAATGTACTGCTTCAGATAGAATTAATAGGGGTTTTTGTTTGTGTAGTTTAGTTCCTAGTACAGGACCTATTATGGTCCCCATAATATTTTAGAATTTGTGGTTAAAAGTTGTCTGTTTTTTCTGTAATAACACATAATTAAATTACAATTGATACAGGTATGGAACCTTTTTCTGGATAAGGGGTCTTTGCATAATTTGGATCTTCATACCTTAAGTCTACTAAAAATCATTTAAACATTAATTAAACCCAATAGTCATAGTTGGGATCAAGTACAAGGTACCGTTTTATTATTATAGAGAAAATTTGAATTATTTGATGAAAATGGGCTCTATGGGAGATGGCCTTCCCGTAATTCGGAACTTTCTGCACAGTGGACTTCCAGATAATGGATTTCATACCTGTATTTGCAAAATTATGGGCATGCATTTGTATATGGATTTCTACTGTATTTTCTCATATTATTTGCAATTCGGCAGTTCACTCCTCTAATAAACATTTAATATTAAATACTGTAGGAGCAAGACAGCCCAAAAAACACATCACAGACTTTTAACACCAGCAGTAGGTAGAAGTAGAAATTGTGGAGGTGTCTCTTATTGACACAAGAATGTCAGGCAACAAGACAGAGGAGAGCTAAGTGTAGCTCCCCCCACTAAAAAATGCAACAATCAAAAAAAAAAAAGGAAAGAATTCCTATTTACTAACAAATATGGATGTTTAGAGCTCGTATTCTGTTATCTTGTAAAAAAAAATAGATTCTAAAATGAAGAGCCTACTTTCATTTAATTAGCAGCTTCTTTAAATCTCGCTTTTTTTAATTTGAAAATATAATTGTAAATAAAGACTCTCTGGATACAAAGATTAGAAACTTACCACATTTTCTTTGCCACAGTATGAGCTGAAATCATTGGATACAATTACTGCATACTGAAGGAGCACTTTGTTGATAGTCTAAATAAAGAAGGAGAAAGAAAGAGGATGTCATTTTTACCAGAAAGTTCAGGCTGCATTTCAAGGCCATTAATGGCTTTATGAGCTGGCAGAAAACCCAGTTGTGGGCAAATACCTATTAATAAATATATTTAATGGGCACAGTTTTTATTGCAAAGCTTAACAAAATATTACACTCCATCTGCAGTGTTTACTACAGGCATGAATAGGATCCATGTACCCAGGAGGATCCTGCTGGGACTTGTCTTACTTTTCTAATAATTCTTTTTAACTCTAGCATGTCCTCAACACTGAAAAATAAAAGATGTGACAATAAGATGAAGAAAACCAAAAACTATAACCACAGAGTATATAACTGACAATACGGCAAATTGCAGGGAACAAAGCTGGTATGATTCCTGACTTTTCTCGATGCTAGTGACAGGAATGGGATCCTATAGGAACAAAATTCCTACCCCATGCACAATGATCAATAAAATATAATCATTGAAAACAACATATTTTAGGTTAATCTAGACTTGAAAAATATTTTAAGGAATCCTCTTTTACAAGTGCTAGTAATGGGCATAAAACTGTGCACCTTAGAAATCAATTAAATAGCACTTGTCATAGGGAATTTAAGTGCAGCATGCAATGTGCAAGGCACAGCAGAACTCCCTAACTTGCACATCTGAATAATGGGATAAATTGAGGGACGCCTACGTGCTGCTCCTAGCCCACCCACCACAGATACAGAACAGCCAAATGCAGTCAATGCTGTATCCATTGGAGAGCCCAAAGAGCTGTGCCTATGGATGCTTAAAAAGGCAGGGTGCAAAGTAAATGAGCCAGTTGGTGTTTTGACTACTGTAATCATCAGGTGGAAAACTGCAGTAGTCAGAATATTTTTTTCCACCTGTCATGGCTTCTCATATTATAAGATACACTGTTCCTGGAGCATGTAGCTGTGAGAGAGAATTATGCACATAAAAGCTCTAGTGAGTGAGCCGAGATGCACCTACTGTGTTTTATTCAGTCTCAGCTTACCCTATAGATAAATATGAGAAGCTGTGACAGGTAGTGAGGGGCATTTTCACTGCTGATGTTCTCCCTTTGATGACAGTGGCAGTCAAAATGCCCAGTTTGGCATTAGCCTTGCTGAAGTTTAACATAATAACAACTTAATATAAGGAAGAAAATTAAATCCAAGTGCCTTTTAGATACTGCATCACAAATCATTTCATAACATTCATGGTTAGTATTGAATTAGATTTCCCTATCTAAAGTATGATGAAAATCTGAGTTCATCGATTTTTGATTTACATCAATAGTAATTCCTAATAAAAATGCCTTTATAGAGGCGTTATTTACATAGTACATCATACCCAGCTACTCAATATTGACTACTGTTGTCTAGAGAGAATGAATGTAGCAAGGTGAGCTCATACAGTATTAATAAGTATACTGTAGATAGAAAAGGAGTGATCCTCAAACATTAGATATGCAAGAGAGTGGGATATGACAATGTATTTTATGTTGAGATTCTTCAAGCAGGAAACATATACTAACAAATCTGCAATGGGCACGTTCAAGGCTATAGGTCATGGTTCACACAATGCAAGATTTGGTGCAGTTTAAGTAATAGGCTGTAATTTGTAAGCACTGTAAACTCTACTGAGCAAGATCCCCTAATCCTACTGTTTTACTCTGTATCCCTTGTTTATGAATGTAATGTAAGACAATAGATTTGTAAAATGCTGTATACCTTCCTTACACTATCTAAACAAATAAATGAGGATGATGATGATGATGAATCAGTGGTAAATAGATCATGGATATTAGAGTAAAGAATAAAGTTTAATGTACAAAATTATATATATATATATATATATATATATATATTACTCATTTATGATTTGTGTTATTATCTATATTAATAGACACAATCAAATCCAAACTATTTATGCATTTTTCAACACTGTATCCTAAAATCTCCTAAGGATTTAGCATTATGAATATTTGCATTCTTTTATCCTCTTACAAGACTCCTTTTCCTTTGGTAAAATCGCTCTTCAAACAGTAAGGAAGTTCTTTTATTAAAAGTGATATCAACAAATCATTTCAAACATACATCTCTAAAATGATACTCCCCTACTTTGAGTGTAATTATGGGCTACTTAGAAAATGTAGAGATATTTGCATGTGCTTGCTGTGCTTTAAGTTATAAGGAAGCCCTTTCAGCTTGCTTGATAAATCCAGATTAAACTTGGAGAACCTCATAAAAATTCCCTCCAGGGAAGCATTGATTATAGTGAATCCCTGTAGCATATACTTTTTTAAGTTGCTTATATTATAGAGACTGATTATGGAAGTATAAACTTTATATCTGAAAACATTGGGTAATAGTAGATTCATACTGCCACAAGTGAGCACAATTTTTCAAATTATGAAGAGGTTATAACCAAAATGAAAAAAAATAATAAAAATGCATAAATAAGAAAAAATGTTCACATCTAATAAAGTAATATTCTTCTCTAAAACTACGAATGTGAAGTGATTTATGAAAACTGACTTTTAAGCATGAACGAAAATAGACGCAGAAAAAAACATGAAAAACTCATTTTTTTTATATTGTTGCACAATTGAAAGCATCAGAGAACCCTGAAAACCTCTAATACCACAAAGAAAAGAGAGATCTTCACCCATCATTGACTTCCATATGACCTCGACAGCTTTTAGACTTTTTTCTTTCGGATTTGACACAGTTTTGTCACATAATAAATGGCGAAATAATTGCTTTTTTCCATGTCAAAATCATATTTTTGCACAAAAACATATGAATCATGAAAAAATACCTCCCTTAAAGGTATAGTTCAGTGTAAAAATTAAACTGGGTAAAATAGATAGACTGCGCAAAATAAAAAATGTTTTCAATATCGTTAGTTGGGCAAAAATTGAATCTATAAGGGAAGATGTCTAACATAATGGCCAGAACTCTACTTCCTCCTTTACAGTTCTCTAAGCTGTTAGCAGTCAGTAGCCAATCAGTGACCTGAGGTGGGGCATATGGGACATAACTATTCAGTTAGTTTGGATTTGAATCTGACCTGCGTGCTCACAAACTAACTGAACATGATGTCCTCTGTGGCTCCCCCTCAAGTCACTGACTAACTAACAGCTTAAAGAGCTAAAAACAGGAAGTAGAGTTCTGGCTATTATGTTAGACATCTGCTCACTCCAGCCTTTATAGATTACATTTTTGCCTAACTATATTGAAAACATTTTTTATGTAGTGCAGTCTATCTATTTTACCCAGTTTCATTTTTACACTGAACTGCTCCTTTAAAGGGGACCTGTCACCCTAAGAAATAACTCCAAATTATTTTCTATATTGTTAGTTGAGCAAAATAAACTTTACTTTTTCTATATAAATAATATAAATCTTGTTTCCTTCTGTCTTGGAATTACTCAATCAAAGCAAGCAGGCCAGCGACATTTTGTGGACACTGTTATGAAGACTAGCTTTGTATCATGCCAAAATCTTGTGTATGTGCCAGAATGGGGGACCAGATGCCCAGGCCCATGCAATAGCTACACAGTTAGATGAGGAGGAGGGAGGGGAAAAGTGAGATGTGCAGTGACATCTAGGTAGTGCTGAACGGAAAGCTAAAGTTATTGTCTGCCCCGCCTCTATGCATAGAGGCGGGGCAAGCAATATATGATTGACAGCTGGGATTTTTAAATGCCTTTATAATGGGTTTGGATGTGTTAATATAAAAATGAATTTGGGTTTCATGTTTAATTTGAAAAAGGACTTTTATTATACAGCTTTTTATGTCTGTGTGACAGGTCCTCTTTAAGGTGTGTTTGAAGGTGGTTAAATCTTTTGTAGTAAACATAACTATTTTTCAGTTAAAAATTCCCTAATCTTTCTTTCACTGGCAGAAGTGGTCTTTGAACAGTTTCTGGCTTTGCAAAAGCTATAGTAAATTCACACAAAGGAAAATTTGTACATGCAGAGGCATACATTTTTACATTGCAAATATTTTAACGGTTACCAACTTTTATTAAGTTCCCCCATATTGGTTAACTACACTGGTGGTTGAGATTGTAAGTGGGGCCCATAAGAAGAACAAAAACCTGGATATATATAGAATCTATGGAGCTGGCACTCAGGTATTTCTGTGTTAGTTCTCTAGATTCAATATATATAAATAATGAATAAATAAATAATGAATACAAATGAAAACGGATATACTGTGTAACTGAAAACTAACAGAGAACCAAAGCAGTGCCATAAATAACTGTGCTAACAATCACGTATTATAGGGTAACCATATTCCTTTAAAGATACACTATATTGATACACTGTAGGGTCACATTTGTTTCCCACAAAAAAAGAGTATTTTGCTTTAATTGGGAACTGTTAAGGAGGATAAATACAGTAAATGTCAAACCGCTGAAGTAAGCAAGACCATTAAAAAGCCATTTTATTTTTCCACCTTGACAAAGAAGGATTCATTAATGCCTTTGAGTCTTTTGTTGCCTGAGGGGCTTTTGCTGCATTAGAGGTTTTAAAGATTTAAAGCTCTAAATTAAAAAGATTTAATTACATGTAATTATGACTCTGTAAAAGAAAAACCATTAATGAATGAATCTGTGAAATATAAGTGCCCAACATAATTAGCATTTTATTTATAGCTGCCTACTTGTAAATCAAAATGAGTCAAACCATTTACTCCCCTATGTTAAAAATGTTGTAGCAAAAAGTGTATTTATTTACTCATATTTGAGACCCATACATAATAGTTTGCAAAATGATGCTACTTTATGCACAATTTTAAAACTTTGCCTTTAAGCTGACAATAGTGGGTATGCTTTCAGAACCTTTTCCGAGCACATTATTAGTGATGCTCAGTACCCTCTCACAGATTGGCTGCCCAGAAAGCAACAAAAACTTGATGTTTTAATAGTAGCTGCAACTGATCAGCTTTACTTGGCCTTACTGGACCCTCTTCACCCCTGGGCCCCCATCCAAATACAGGATCTGCTTCCTCTCTAGTTAGACCCCTCTATGTGTCCATCCAGAGACCTAGGGGTTATATTTATCATGCTGTATAAAAAGTGGAGTAAAGTATAACCGATGATGTTGCCCAGGGCAACCAATCAGCAAATAGATTTCAACAGTTAGAAAACCAATGCAAAGCATCTGATTGGCTGCTATGCTCAACATCACCAGTGATGTTTTACTCCACTTTTTACACAGCATGATAAATGTACCCCTTTTTTACCACTCACCCCCAGGAGTTCCAAAGAGGTTAATGGGTTTTTAGTCTGAAAGTCAGTAAAGTCATTTGGGGATAGCTGCTAATCTCTATCCTTGTCTTTTTTCATCAGAGACCTATAGCAGGATGGCTGTTATGATCAAGTAAACATGTATGTGATTTTGTTATGAGCCAAAAAAGCTTGAGAAAAAATGACTTAAACCAGGGGATTTGAACAAAACACTTGCAATTTAAAAATAATACAATATTCATACAGCTATTTTTGAGAAATAGTAAAATCAAATTGTTTTAAGTTTTGTTTCATTCTTTAAAAAATAAAATCAAATACTGGATTATTTTTTTTATGCAAAATAACAACTATACATAAATATGGGAGCAGGACTCAAATTATGACATGTCAAAAGTGTTTCAGAAAAATAATACTCTCTTGAAGACAGATGTCTTGTCAAGAATGGCCAAAAGGCAGTGTCACAGCTATGGAACTAAGTGCAGCAAATGGCAATTCCTTAACTCATGATCTGTGCCAAGTGCCACAAAGCTGAATCCAAGAAAGCGCAGATATGTTTGTTAAAGCCACAGTAAATCATCTACAGACTTTTTCCTTGGTATGGGCATTTTCAGTCTTTATTTTTTGTCGATGTTGACCTGTTTAAAATATGTGTTTGCAGAGAGCATAGAGGTCACTCAAAATATATTTGTTACAAAATGTTGTTGACAAATATATTTATGCTGAAAATGAGTCTTGTCAATGTTGTTATTTGGGGACAGTCTAAAATATTAAAATAGTAAAGATATCAAGGATCTTAACTAGAAACATGCTTAATAGCCATATTTCACAGTTTGGGTGCAAGATGGATGCTGGGAATAGAAGTGACTAAGCTAAAAGTGGGGGCGACACTGCAGAGAAGCTCTGTAGTTCTGGGCATGCTATGGGGGCACAGATAAACTGGGCCAAGTGTCAGTAACTAGTTAATGAGGGGGTAAGGCACTTTAAACTGTACTAAAACTAAAGATTTGCCAGAAAGGCTTTACTGCCCCTTTTAACCAAATATTTTTACAATATATTTACTAAAAATGATTTGCCTCATTCATTAAGCAAAACTAGCAAAAGCATGATGCAAATGTGAGGTGAAAATGTGTTTTTACCTATTTGTTTTGTCACCCTTTTTGTGCTGGCAATAAATTACTTTTATATATAAATTGGTATGAAATGCACATGTTAATCCCCATTATTATGTCAATGAGTTCCCTATACTTCCACTGAAATAGGGGTGAATGGAAACTGGAGGAAGCATTGCAGAGCTGGGGATAGGGGAGGGGGGGTAGAAGAGTTAGAGGGAACTATACTCATTTTAAAAAAATAACACATTTTATAAATTTTGGGGGAAATGTTATAAATGTTGTTTTTTACACAACAAAAATATGTTTAATTCACTTTTGATAATGTTGCCCTTTGTGTCAAGGTCAAATCCATTTCCATTCTGCCCTAACAACATGGCTCTGATAGCACCATACTCCCTTTGCTTTGTTACATGTGCCAGGAACATACATCTTAGTTGTTCTGCTTATAAATATGATTGAGAATTGAAATGTACATGAACACTTACAGTGCAATGTAATATATTAAACAGAAAATGAGTCAGAAAATGCATTACCAGGTCAGATCCAGGGGAATTACAGTTTATAGTGGACATAGAACTTGTGAACTGAAGTTTCATATCAGCACAGCAAGATTTTTAGATATTCTTCAACAGAGGAGACTTTTATAGTCAAACCAGTAATTCCGTATATTCTCGGTACTGTAAATCTGAAACATTGCTTCATCTATAACGTACCTTGATATAAGTGACTCAAATGCATCTGAACTCTTACTAGCACAACCATTTAATAGCCTAGAGCCTTGTAGTTACACACAGTAAATATTCCCAAATCAATAGCAAATTCCAGAAAACAACCGTAGTTATTTCTCTGTCTAAAATAGTGCTACAGTAATCCTATTCACAGTATTTGTTAAGTCAAACTACTACTTTTCTGTTATCTTTCCATTGTATTTGGTATATTCATTTTCCTTTTAAAGAGATTCTATTGCCTTTCCTGGTTGCCACATTTTATAAAATACTTATCTTCCTACTGCTTTAACTGTATTCCCAGGAAGCATTATATTTACTGGCCAGATGGCAATACTATTTGCTTCTACAAAAGGGTTTCTAAATCTGTGTGAAGTGTCTGCCTTACCCTACATAGTAATTTAGTGTTTCTTGGTTCCATAATCTTTATATCCACTCTTATCCCTTCTGTAGCATATGATTATCCTCTCAAAACAGAACGGACTGGCAAGCATGGTCTAAACCAAGAGAAATGCTGACCTAGTGCTGGGACTAGTAAGCGATTAAAGTTAGGGGTTTGGCCATATCCCAGCACTTTTTGCAGGATTTGGATTCAACCAAATCATAAGTGCCTTGAAGTAAATGTGTAAATATTTGTTAAAAGAAAACTATACCTACAGAATGAATACTTATTACTTAAATGTATAATAAATGGCCTATGAAAGTCTTATCAAATTGGCATATATATATATATATATATATATACCAATTTGATAAAGCTTTTTAATAGGCGACTTATTAAACATCAGTAAGTATCGTGCTTTTGCATCTTTTACCTTAAGCCTCCATGGGTTATTTACAAACATCCAGGGAGAAAGGGCAAAAGCACTAAGGGGTGCTGAGGAAAAAAAGTTCATTATTAGTATCCCCTCTACGTATTCAGTTCATGATCCCTATGTGCATGCGCAATATTTATTTATTAAAATGTTCTACTTCATTATTTTGTATGGGATTATCAAATGGAGAATACAACTAGAAAGCTATTTCAAATATGCATGCAAAATAGTAATAAAATGATAAATAAACATTGGGAGGAAAATGTATTAGTCTTTAAAGGAGAAGGAAAGGCTAAGTCACTCGGGGGTGCTAAAATGTTAGGCACCCCCAAGTGACTTTAATCGCTTACCTTGTACCCCGGGCTGGTGCCCCTGTTAGGAGAAAACAGCACCAGCCCGGGGTACCTGGAGTGATGCGCTTCCTCCTTCCGCCTGCGTTTCACTAAGACTAACACAATAGGTGCATGCGCAGCAGAGTGAAAAGCCGACTTCTCTGTTAAAGTTCGGCTTTTCACTCTACTGCGCATGCGCGCGCGAGCGCTACAGGAAGAGGGAATCGCTGCAGGTACCCCGGGCTGGTGCGGTTCTCTCTGTACAGGGGCACTAGCCTGGGGTAAAAGGTAGGCGATTAAAGTCACTTGGGGGTGCCTAACATTTTGGCACCCCCAAGTGACTTTGCCTTTCCTTCTCCTTTAAGTTAAAAAAAAAGAAAAGATTGTGGACAAAACATTAAGACTTTTTCCCCACAATCCTTTTTTTATTCCTGAACGCTAGCATGTAGAAGAAACTTGAAAACATTGGAATTGAGTTTTGCTGCAGAAAAAAGTTGCTTGAAAGAAAATCACCATCTTGCATTCATTTTTAATAAGGGTGTAAAATCTTGAATGTTTTTTTAAAAAAACATGACAAATTTGTGATTTGCCCTCAAGGACAAAAAAAAATAAAAAAATACACTTTAAAGGCACGTTTACTAAAATTAGTTTTTTTCTGGCCTTATGTCATATAAACTCGACAGGGTATAAATTTGAATTAAACTCAATCATTGCTGCATTTATAAAATGTCACAATAATGCGTGAATCGTCTGTACAAAAATTCTGAGTTTACGTTCGAAAATCCCGAATTTTAAGAAATTCAAGTTTAAACGGATGTTTGTTTCCATGAATCCTCTTTAGTTTTCCCAAACAGCCATTTTAGGAGCATTGGCACAATTATGTGTTTAAGTTTCACTTGAAACTGGGGGAAACGGAAAACAATGAAGGGATTAACTTCCCTTGGAAAACATGTGAAATAGAAAACAATGAGGGGATTAGGTTTTATCTTGAAGCTGGGTGAAACTGAAAACAATAAGGGGTTAAATTCCCATTGAAGCTGGGTGAAACTGAAAACCATGAGGGGATTAAGTTCCCCTTGAAGTTGGGTGATACTGAAAACAGTGAGGGAATTAAATTCCCCTTGAAGCTGAGTGAAACTGAAAACAATGAGGGGATTAGCTTCTCATTGAAAGTTCCAGGACAGGCTGTCACTGACTATTCTATTCCTCTTATATAAAAATAATACATTTATTACAGAAAAACACGAGGTCATAAAAATTGCAAAAAAGTTGTGCTTTTTACTCTTCTGTCTATATACTGTACTACTCAAATGGACAACCACAAAACAACAAAATAGATAGTGTATTTGGATTCACGTGGAGGCTAATATATACATTTTTGACGTTTTCATGAGGGTTTTTTTTATTCTCAAGCACTATCATAATCACAATCATGTTGTGTCACAGAAAAAAATCGACCAGAATGAGGGAAAAAATAAAAAATACAGTTGCTTGAAATCTTCACATACATTTCCCACTGACTTCTATAATAACTCAGCATTTTTACTTGGTGGAGTTTTTCATTTTTTTTTTATTTTTCTTTAATAATTAGCAGTATGAGTTTAAAAAAATGTTGCTAGAAATTTCTTTGCTGCATTTTTTCTGAAATCGTGGAAAAAAGGCACAAATTTTAATAAACCAACAGCCCCTGTATGTATACAATATTTGTTTTTTTTTTAATATAAACTTACATTTGCAAATCTCTTCATGAAATGAGACAGAGCTTCTGGATTTGGACACTCCAGTTTCTTGATAATCTCGAAGCTTTGATTCAATTGTGTGAAGACATCAACAACAGAGCAGGAGAAAAGTACATGTTCAGATGTTGCCTGGAACTAAGGACACAAATATTGAATATAATAAAAACCTTGATGAAAACGGAATGAAACAAAATATTTGATTTATGGATTTTCAAATGAAAAAATATGTTAAGCTGTTTATTAATGCTAATATATGAGTAAACCATTCGATACATTAGGAAACTATCAGCCGAAAGATCTCACTAACCCTGCTAGTGCAGTTGCGGTCCCCTCATTTCCCCACAGTCAGTTCAGTTGTGCAAACCACTTTCATTAAAGGTACTTGCATAAAAATGCACAGTACCGCTCAGTCGGTCCTGCTGCGCCTATTAACACTGAGGAACCCTGAAGATACTGCCACCTCCTGACCAGGCAGTAACTCCAGGGTTCCCTTTCCAACCAGTGTCAATAGGTGCAGCGTATTTAACCTGAAGTATTGGGCACAGACAAAAAAGCTTAAAGTCACCAGGAGAGAGCAAAATGCAGTGCTTTAGCACTTGGAGGTGTACACCAAGACTAAGAGCTGAATCTTTAACCCTTGGCAGCACAGTTACCTTCACTTATTGGGCACAGACATCACTTGTACAAGAACAACCAAAATTATACTATGCAGACTTTTGCACAATGGTGTCCAATTTGTGATGAAATGTGTACTCAGTTGCGGTAATTTGGTGACCTGGCTGCAATTGCAGTAGGCACAACACAACTGCACCATGTGCTTTATCCCATTGCAACCCCAGTGAAGCTGGAATTCTGGGAAAAACACTGGATTGTGGGGAAAAAACATGGCAATTGAGCTTGAAATTGCACTTTGCTCATTGCAATTGTGGATGTACATGTGTCCTAAATTATCAGTGTTTCCGTCAGAAAATAATTGCATGAATCTTTTCTCTCCTTGTGCCATTGCACTGGAGACCAAAGATTGGGTCAGGTCATAGTCCTAAAAACTTCTGCTGAGCAGCACTGAGCACTAACACGAAGCAGATGGTAAATGTGTTAAATATGTTGTTAAATTGTTAAAAAGATCAAGCTACTAAGAATGCTTCTTTATTCCACAGTTTATTAGAAATCAGCCTCATAGATTCCATTCATTATCAACATAATCAGTTATATACTAGAATCGATGAAAATATAAAAGCTACTTTTTCCTAAGAAAACTACTGGACAGTAATTTCTACACACCTTACTCAGTATGTCAGAATCATTGCAGTTTACAGATATTTTTTCCCCTAACATTCCTTCCCACTGGAAGTCTAAAATACACCAATATATTGCAAACAATAAACTTACCCCATCTTTTTTATCTCTTCCTAGAGCTCCATGGAGAAATTCCATTGATACATCTTCATTTTCATCCAGCCACTGTATAACAAATGTCTCAAACCACCTAGATCATGAATATATAAAATATAAGAAATTGCTCAGCTTATATCCACATATTGTCAGAGGTCAGTCAGATGCTAAATCCAATCCAAAAAGCAAAGGTGATATTTGTAATACTAACATAAGAAAAATGTATAATGGTTAAAAAAGTATTCATTCTCACAGATCCTTTTATTTATCCTGTGAAATGCATATTCTTCATCTTTTTTGTCTTTTCTTTCCTATTTTCATTTTGTCATCCGTCTACAAATCTCTTCTCATTGTCACTTTTTTTCCCAATCTCCATTTTTCTACCTTACATAACCCTCTCTTTTGTCTTTCCATTCACTTCTCAAAAAAATTGTATCTGATATGGATTAATTAATTCCCATTGTCCATGTGTAAGGATCATTTGTGGGGCAAATAATCTGTTTAAATGGAGTGACATAGGGGGCATGATAAACCATCTGAAACAAATGATTGCCAAGTTTGCTCTATCTGTATTATGACTAAGCTTTCTGCATTTTACACCAAAAAGTTAATTATTACTCTTCAGTCAATATGCCTGTCTAAAGTAATTACTTGGCAGCTTACGTGGCCCCTTAATTTTCTCCAGAATAGAAATAAATAGATATCAGAATAATTGGACTATGATAAATTTTACACACAATAACGTTTTCTTTATATATAGTCAAAAGCAGTTCAGCCATATACTGTAGTGTGGCATGACAATTCCGATATCCAGAAGAAAGACTTACAGAGAATATTCAGGGACTGTATCTTTGAATGCAGAAAGTTCTTTAACATATTCATTATAAAACCATTTTACTTTGAAGTGCAAATTCATGTAATCGGTGCTCTTGCATAGCCGGTGCTTTTCATGTTCTACAATGAAGAAATTTAAACAGTCCATTGTTAGTTTAGGTTAACTGTGCACTCTATCAATTACGCTACTTACTAGAAACATTCAGCAGGAAAAAAAACATTTTGAAAATAATGTAGGAATGTTTTTAAGGAGTACTACACCATCAGAAGGAAATGTAGGTAATCATTATACAAACCTAAATTGAAACAGAACTATATTTTCTTTATATATTTCGTGATTATAGAAAATCAAGGCGCTGTATTCCATTAACACCATCATGACCACAATTTTCTTCATACACCACCAATATATAATATGTTCCACTTATTCTTTCAACACCAAAAAATCTGCTTATACATGTGTTTAGCAATCCATCTGGTTCTGCATCTTTCACCACATCACACGCATCAGGCTCTGCATTTGGTCTTGCCTCTCTCCAAACCAATATATACTCCCCTTTCACCACTGCATTTTCCTACAATGAAAATCTCAGTATTTTTAATTTTGTCACTGTCAAAAAAACCCCAACCTGTGTATTGTTCTATGTATTATCTAATAAATGTTGCTAAGTTCACTGCAGCTCTGATGACCTATGGAAACAGATTATCAGTTAAGTAGCAAACATACGTTTTTGCTACTAAACTGGTACTTGGTTGTCATAGGTTGTTGGTTGGGGGTTACTTGCTGCACCTGCACAAACGTTGTGCCTTTTATTATATATTGGGGTATGAGTTTCAATTTGTACCCGCTAAAGATGTAAGTTTGAGTCTTCATAAAGTCTAGTCAAGGTTTTGCTTCCAGAGACATCTGTAATTATGTTTTACACAACAAGAATGGAGCTGTTCTGAGTAACTGACAGTAAAGCATTTGGCCCAGACTGGTAATAAACTCCTTCTGACTTAGGATTATTTCAATGAAAAACACAAAGGCAGTTTTCTTGTGCTGGATAACGGCAAATAAACGCTTATCTGTAGCTTAAATGCCTTTAAGAAAAGTTCTTTTATAAAATGCTTCCCATCCTTGTTAACAAATTAAAGCTCTTGTTTGTAATATAGAGAGAGCACTGCCTTTCTAAACTTCAAAGTCTTTAAGGGTTAAAACTAAGTTTGTGCAAGGAATTGGTGGCAAGTGCATTTTCCTGCTTCCAGTTGTTGCTCATCGTTGGGTTTTGCAGATGGTGGAAGTGTAAGCTTGACTTGTGGCAAACAGCTTGATACTAGCAATGTTACGACACTACATTCTAAATTTAGGGAATGTGATATTAAACGTGTTAATTAAACACACTGTCACCATTCCCTGTAAAGATAAAATGACGATTGTGTCAATGAAGAAAAAGTCACCAATTAGAATATCTACCTCTCTTGCTCTTGTAGAGAACAAAGATGCTAGCTAATGTATTAGTCCCCCTAAATGAATGAACAATACAAGTGTACACTTTATATTGTTTATATTTATCAAAATTCATATTTGTGTATTTTTTATATTTCCCCCCACTTCAAATAACCTTGGTTTTTAAAGTAAAGCCAACTTTGCTAAGTTTATTAAAAAAACAGAACTAAAAAACATATGATCGAATAAAACTGTAAAAAAACTTGAATATCTCGAATTTGAGGTCACAAACCTCAAAAAAATTTGAAATTCAGAACACTCAGGCTAAATAGAGGGATAACACCCATAAAATTTTTACATTGCAAACTTTGCTTAATAAATATCTAAATTTACTTTATTTTAACCATTATTTAAATTCATTATTTTTAATGCTAAAAACCTTGAATTGCAGGAAAAATGCACACTTTGATAACTTATTCGAATTAGAAACAAATTTAAAAAAAAATTAAACTTTAATAAATATGCCTCTATATCATAATACTTTCCATGACATGTTTCTGCTATTTCAGTTGTTTAGACAAATGTGTTACATTTGAGTTAATATGGATCTTAGGGGACAGGAAATGCAGGATCTACATTGAAAAAGGTCTGCTGCCAAGAAATTACGAAATGTTTTGTAAATTAAAAAATAGAAAAAATAGGCTTCATAGGATGCTTTAATATTGATTCATCTATTAGAATTACTGTGCGTCTAGGGATCCCCAACATTTTTTACCCGTGAGCTACACTCAAATGAAAAAAGGGTTAGGAAGCAACACAAGCATGAAAAATGTTCATGAGGGTGCCAAATAAGGGCTGTGATTGGCTATTTGGTAGCCCCTATGTGGGCTGGCAGTCTAAATGAGGCTCTCTTTGGTAGTACTTCTGTTTTTTATGCAACCAAAATTTGCTTCTAATCCAGAAATTAAAAAATAATCACCTGCTTTAAGGCACTGGGAGCAAGATTCATGGCGTTGGGGAGCAACATGTTGCTCACGAACCACTGGTTGGGGATCATTGGTCTAAAACAACTGGACATTTTGAATTTTCCTTGAAACTGTTTCACCACTTATCCTAGTGGCTTCTTTGGATGAGTGGTTAACTCAAAATGTCAAGTTGCTTTAGACTTAATTCACCAAATACTATTTGCATATTGGTATGTGATGATTCCATGCATTCTGTATATCTGTAGGGGCCCATAGGGTCTATGGCTTTAAACCCTTCCATTTCCTTCTTTCTCCTTATTACTGGGCAAAGACCCATGTATCTACAATAGTTTGATATTAGCATTTTGTTCCTTATTGGTTTATAGGTAGACCACTCCCTCTAATATAGTGCTTTCTAGGAAAGTGCCATCCCTTTCTATCCTCTGTGCCTTTATCTGCTAATTACTCTGAGTGAGTATTGCATAACCCTGTGGATCATTTGTCTTGGACAAATAAACAAGTTAAGTTCTGTTTTACAGCAAAAGAACATTCTGGCATCCATTCTTTTAATTACTTTGCACACAGCCTAAGTGAGTTGTAGTTGCACTACACCCCTTCGATATTTCCACCTAGCGAAAGACCATCTTGAATGTTAGAGTCCTACAGTATGTACCCCGTGCTCTAAAGCCTATCTAGCTGGTATTGCCTGTTTCACAGCCAAATAGAGGTTACAGATCATTGAGAATGATTTCCTCCACAATGGCAGCTGCAGTTGTTAAAACTACTCAATATAACGATCCCCAGATATCATAAAAATGAAATACAACCCTCAGCATAAAAAAAATCAGTTTAATTGTATCAGTGAATCAAAGACATGATTATTTATGCATGTGTTGGATATCTGTTTCATGTTCTGTACTACGTACTTACATTTGAAAAGGCGGAAGTGCCATTCTCCATAGAATGCAATAACAACAGCACTCAAAATGGTGTTAAAGGTGTGTTAAATCATGCTTAAAGGCAGCTTCAGCCTGTATAGAATGTTCTGTTTTCTTTGTAAATGAGTTTCATCCTACTAACGTGTCCTACTACAATTTACAAAGTAAATAAATGGCATTTATGATAGAATTGTGACAAGGGATAGTCCATGAGAATTTGTAGTATTTAGGCAAAAGTTCCATAAATTCTGGTAATCTCTTATTGTCTGTAAAAACAAAGGCAAGAGAATATTTTCAGCTAAAGAATCCCAATTTATTACTGAAGTTGCACTTGAAACACCTAATGACATCTGTGCTCAACAATTCCATTCAAACAGTCAAATACTTTATTTAATTATCCAATATTCAGTGGAAAGAGCACATGTCAAAGCAGTCTCTGCTGCAAACACAACTGATTTATTAGCACAATCCTTTATTTAATTAATCCTCCATTTCATTTATTAGAAGTCAACCTCAACTGTAGCACTCCCTACAGACTGACTTACTCTGCCATGCATCTACAGTATATACAGTGCCTAATGTCTTGCTGGTTTCCTTCCTTAATTCAGTTTCTTCAGATTTATTTTTGTCCTACTTTATTTTAGTCAAGACATCAGTAGCTTTAAAACTAATATAATGAATTTGTAACAGAATTGCCACCTGCTGTTCATTTTGGCTTACTGTCTACAGTAGGAGACATATGTAAGTCTGAGAAAAGAAACCTGTTGTGCTGTATCTTTTCTTGGAATATTAAAGTCATCTAAAGTTTTTCTGGTCAGTTCCAAGCAGAGCAACGCCACAATGGGCTTTTGTTCTCTAAATGTAGACAGTAAACCATCAGGTGGTGCTGTTGTTAAAAATGTAAAAGGAACTCATTAGAGTAATTATTCAAGCCCCTGAACTTAGGGCGTGGATAGAAAAAGGTATCAGTCATGTAAGCAACATTTTAGATAATACCTCAATATGGCCCTTTCAACAAATTGTAAACAACTACAAAGTATCTAAACATAACTTTTTTCTATATCTACAAATCAGACACATTTTACACCCATTGATCCCGTATACCACAAACACAGTATCTCCCTTTCAACAGTATCTAAATCTAAAAAACATAAAACAAAAAGGTATATCTGTATGTTACAAGTTACTGAATGACTCCATTTACCATGGAAAACCAACATTCATTATTAAATGGGAAAAAGATCTGGCAAAAGAGTATCCTTGGGAACAATGGGTGTTGGCTATGAAATGGCCAAAAAAAGCCTCCAAATGCATTAACCATGTTGAATTGAGCAGAAAAATCCTATTAAGATGGCACCTAACTCCAGTAAGATTCTCCAAAATATCTACATCCTCTACAGGTATTTGCTGGAGAGGTTGTGGACAAATAGCAGACTCCTACCACATGTGGTGGCTATGCCCACAATTGGGAAAATTTTGGTTAGAAGTATCAAACCTAATTCAATCAATATTTCCTTACAAACTGGACCTAACCCCAGAATTAGCTCTATTAAATATAGGAATAGATGCTGTAGATCATAATAGCAAAGCGATTTTATCGCACATCCTGACAGCAGCCAGATTTGCTATTGCTAAGAATTGGAAGGGCTCTCTACCCCCTTCACTCCAAGAAGTAATAGAAAGAGTCAAGTCACAAGCAACAATGGAAGGTCTTTACCAAAAATATATGGGAAACCCTGTAAATTTCTACAAACACTGGCAAGAATGGTTGAATAAATATGGTAGTGATTTCAACAAAATATGATTTTAATCAAGATAGCGTGATACCTTATACTAACACAGACAATCAAGCTAAAATTAAGAGAAAAATATTTACTATGTGATCCCAATATCGGTTATTTGTTTAATACTTTGTTCTTATGTACAATATCATTATTGTTAAACAGTTCCTAAAAAGCCAATTTTATGCAGACTTGTTTATTATATGTGATCCTGTAACAAGTAGGAGCAGAACAAGACTGTAAACCGCATATATCTGTACTTGAATATCCCTTTGTCTTATGCTAAAAATACAATAAAAATTATTTACATAAAAAAAAAATGTAAAAGGAACAAGCAAAATAAGAAAGTGTTTAAAAGTAATTACAATATAATATACTGTTTCCCTGCACTGGTAAAACTGGGGTGTTTGCCTCAGAATCACTACTATAGTTTATATAAATAAGCTGCTGTGTAGCCATGTGGGGGTACAGTATCTATTATCAAATTGAAACAGGGCTACATGGCACAGGTTGCATAGCAGATAACTGATTAGCTCTGTAAAACACCATTCTATTCTATAGACTGTATCTGTTATCTGCTATATAACCTGTGCCCTTTTTCCAGCTGGAATGGCTGCCCCCATGGCTACACAGCAGCTTATTTATATAAACTCTAATAGTCTTTCTGAAGCAAACTCACAACTTTTACCATTGCAGGGCAACAGTGCATAATACTTTAATTACTTGAAAACTCTCTCATGTTTGGTGTTACTGTTCCTTTAAAGAGCACTTTGAGCAATCTTACATTTATTTGTATTGAGGGTTTACATTTCCTGTTATTTTTCCCAGTCCCTGGCCCAGATGAGCTTACATTGTAAGTCCCCTCCTATCCCATTCACCACAACGCACCTCCAATACACTATAGGGTCAGTTTTATCAAGAGTCAATTAACCTGATTGTATGTTTTTTTTCAATCTGGGAACAAGGCAGTTAAATGAATTCTCCAAAATTCTCCAAAATAACTCTTTTCTTTTACTTAACAAAAACATTTCAGTTGTATCCTGGGGATTTACTATGTCACTAAGTACAAATTCAGTGAATGAGTGTTTGGGTCACTAAAGGCAATACAAAAGTCTTTTAAGGTTTACGAATTTGAAGGTAGGCATAAAATCACCCATTGAAGCACAAAATACTTTTATGTAAAGGTGCTTCTTAATTTTTGATGACTGCTTCGCTTTAATGTTCTAGATCAAATCTGCCAGTTCAGAACTGGTAGAAGGAGAATCAGTGTGAGTTTGATGATATATGAGGGTTGATTCACTAAAGTGCGATAACGCTTATCGCATGCCTTTTTTGCGTTATAATTGAAGCGAAAAAAACGCGCAATTTGCTAAAGTATTATCCCTTGCGTTAAGTCGCATATAGCGGGCGTTAAATAGCGCACAAGTGAATGCATTAATTTTACCGCATTGCGCATGATTCACAAACACTTAGACGCTCTAAATATCACATTAGTCTGTGCGAAAATTAACATCTACTTGGGGCAGGCGGTAATTATAGAAAAGTACAGTTAATGCGCTTTTGGCAATAAAATATGGACTTTGCAGTGGGATTTATTCAAGTCTGTGTTGGCCCTAGAGTGATGCAGCCTCCAGTTTGCAGGAAAAAGGTCATTTTCAAAAAAAAATTTTTTACGAACGTAATGCTTTTCATGGCTAATATGGCGTGCGCGCGATAAGTAGCGCACGCGCGTTAATCAGTGCGTGTGACAAGTATCGCTCTGCGTTTATTAGCGCGCGTTGTGTTAAATACTGCACGAAAATAGTCTCTGCAACTTAAATAACGCAAACAGCATTGCGTCTAAATTAACGCAAATATCCTTTTAGGGAATCGTGCGTTAAGACGCGAAAAATAAGATGCAATAACATTTTTAACACATGCTATAAATAGCGTTTGTTTTAACGCACCTTAGTGGATCAACCCTATGATGTTTTACT
Source organism: Xenopus tropicalis (assembly GCF_000004195.4). Taxonomy (NCBI): domain Eukaryota; kingdom Metazoa; phylum Chordata; class Amphibia; order Anura; family Pipidae; genus Xenopus; species Xenopus tropicalis. The sequence goes on from NC_030679.2 coordinate 101,087,613, forward strand.
ATATCTGGATATTCAGCTTCAGCATAGGGCTATAGATCCTCATGAATAAGGGCAGGCAACACTTCTATCTAAGGTGCATAACTATTTTATTGCTATACACTTAGACAATCTTATATCTGGCATAATTACATTATATCAGTGTAATCATAATGAACTCATGTACTCAACAGCAGCATATTGGATGGCTGCCATTAAAATTACCCCAGCCATACAGTTATTGTAGTTAAAATAAGAACAAGTTCTGTGACCCCCCCTCCCATGAATTCAGCACTGCCTGCATACGGCAGGGGTGTATTTATAAGGTGCAGGTGGGGGTAGGCCAAATGGGTTATGACCTATTGTGCACATTGTGCAAATGTGTTAAATTAAAGAATGTTTACTAAGATTGAAGATAAATATCACCAGTGATGTTGCTTATAGCAACCAATCAGTACTGTAATTAGATTTGAACAATCACCTACAAGTTAAAAACCAAAAGCAAAGATCTGATTGGTTGCTCTGGGCAACATCACTGGTGAAATGTATCTCCAATCTTAGTAAACAGGCCCCTAATATGTTAGTTTAGAGATGTTTGTGTCACATTGAAAATGGAATATAAAAATAGACAGTTTTAAATAATGTAAATATGCTCTTTACAGTAAATATTCTCATATGCCAATGTCGTATATATTATACAGTAGTTTGGATTTCTCTTTTATCTAAGACCATACCACGTACGAACATACCACCATGATGCTGCATCAACACCTTTGTAGGAACATTGCCCATCATGTCATGTAAGACAGACAGCCAGGCAGGAATGTTATTAACACAATGGTATGCAGGCATACAAAAATAGTTATTGATTTCTAGACTCTTTGTGCCGCATTAATATATAATGTCACAGAATCCAATCATCTTCTGCTGAAACTGTACCTGCAAATTGAATGCCTTTGTTTTTTATTAGATGAGGAAAAATGCAATAAAAATGCCTTATATAATCATTTGTGAATGACAAGACTAGCACTCATGGTAGCACAGTGCACAAAAATACTCTTTTTGAAATGAAACAATAATTTGCAATTTTGGTGGACTCATACATATTTTCTGTAACTTGTCAGGTTTAATAAAGACTTGCTATTGATTTCTACAAGGGAATTACTTATAACTTTTCTGGTTATCCATGCAAACCTTAATGTATTAACTGTAAAACTGTCCTATATATTCTCATCTCCATCTATGCACGATACACACTACCCATCACTTCCAAAATGATATCTTACAAAACAGTTTGCAGTGTTTCCTAACACTTTAAATCAAAAGCACTCCACTAACGCCTCCGCACCTCCGCATAGACTGATAATAGCTTTATTACTATTTTTTTATATTCTTAAATATTGCCCTGTAACAGATATGAAACCTGTCTGGGGCTGGAGCTGTGTATCTTCTATCATGTCTGCAAACACTGGTGCAGCTGTTTTCTTCCTGACTGGAGAGTGAAATTTAACTGCCCACCAGCCAATCCAATTCTGGAGAGGCTGTACTTGGATTTCAGATTTGTGGGCTGAACAAGCAGCTGGGAGAAGAGGCGTTAGGGAGTGTTGGAGGTATAGATAGAATTCCTGTAAAGCTGGGCATACACGCACCAATATTATTGCACATACCGTTTCATACGATAGTCAGTACATGTATGGTGGGAGACGAGGCAACCAATATCAGCTAAAGCCTTGGATACCAGTTGTCTTGTCAATCAGGAAGGATGGAAAGGTACCCGAATATCGGCAGGTGTTAATGCTGATTCGTCAGATAGGGATAGAATTCTTTCGTTTCCACCTGCATATCTGGCAATTTAGCTTTTAATATTAGTGGGATGGACCTTGTAACTTGTATGGCAACCTCAAGACTTACATAACAGACTGATTATGCTGACCCAGAAAGTAACCCTACAAAACTCTTAGTGCCACAGAGCCTGCATTTTATGGACCCTAAGTATGATTGTGCCCCCTTGTTCCTGAAACTATTTTCTCTGCTCCAAAAATCCAAGTAGTTATATTTTCCTTTCTCTAGGGAAGTCAAAACATATGTTTCATCTTTAGACATCTGCAGACATCTTGATCTTCAGAGGATACAATTTGACCGATACATAGACAGTTCACTTTGCACATTCGGTACAGCAAACTGCACTTTTATCTTGCTAGTAATTCTACAGGATCGCAAAGACTAGGCCTGTGTGCATACAACTTTTTAGGATTAATGGAGCTTGGGTAAAACAACTGAGATTACATCCATGAAAAAGCTTGTTATATGAGGTTGCTTACACTTATTTTGCTGCTAGTGAAATAAATACTGTAATTGTAAGTCAAACTTTTTTCCACTTGGAAATGGGTCATTTTAAATCAGTGAAAGAGCAGTACAGTTTATGTGAGGATCCCTAAAATGCCCTACCTACAGACTTGTTATAGCAATGACATTTTTAAATGAACATCCTGTAATATAAGAAGTTAAATGTGTCCATATCCTTGTGTTTACTGGATGTTCCAATGAAGCACTTACAGAGAACCTATAATCATTAGCAACATGATTGTTCAAGATATCTGCAGTGAATGTAAAGCGAAAGTGACTAATTCAGTCCCAGTACATATTCTCTAAATAAAAAATTCACATTTATTGTTCCAAATAAAAACAGCAATGATTGATACAGGATCCATGGTGTTTAACGTGAATACCCTTTACACCTAACATGTTTAATCCCCTCCTGGGAATAAAAAAGAGGTGAAATACCTCCTCCCTTATATACCTAGTTTTTCATACATGATGTCAATCCAGGCATCCTATCTTAATGTGATACAAACCATATTATTGTATGTATCACATATTCATCATCGATACACTTAAATGCTAACCAGCTGTGATGTACACCATAGGCTCTTGTGTTATATAAAAGTGAGAAATCATTCCTTAAACATATATGCAATATATATGCAATATAATTTTTCCTGTTGGGATTGAATATACACGGTGAGGCTATAATCTTATACTACACCATACTTGCACCATAGTGATTAGCATCTGATTATCCATACCTGCCACTGGTTGATGAGAGTAAGCCAGCAGTGAGATGAGCCTCTTACTTTTTCGACTCTCATACTCTATCTCCATTGCACTAGAGATATCTGCAGTGGACTATATTTTTAGTATTGCTGAGGTACATCATCTTACATAGAATGTGAAATAGCACCTCTCACTGTGACTAACAGAAAATGAAAACAGCAAATGTATATCTTATAAAGTCACAAAGATAGCATCAGGTCCATTAACCTATAAGGACCCATTAAGAAATAGCCAGTAGTAAGGGTAAATGTGTGAGAAGGCCAAAGACTGACAGTAAGATATATGAAGCAATAGAACCCTATTTGTTAGGGAGAGAAGAACTAAAAGGAGGCAAAGCCCCATTTTAATGCAAGACTTGTACTAAGAGCCTTCTTAGAACACAAGGTATTTATGTGCCACATGCTACACACATAGCGCTGCCTTAAAACCAAAAAAGAGATGCTTTAACCTTCACTTTAAGGAATTATAGGCAGAGACATGCAAATGACTCCTTAATGTATCTGTGGCCAACTATGCACCCAGAACTGACAGTTTAATAGCACAGATACAGCCTAATTGTTTAGAGCCATATAGTCAAACTTGCAGAAGCCTCTCTCCATCCCCTTAGATTCATCATTGCAAGATACTGGAACATGGCATCTGAGAGGGGTGGGGTAATAGTGATGTGCAGACTGGGCCAATACCTTGAGGTTTACCTGCAGGACGGGCAGGTTTTGGCCAACCTCTGCACAACATTTTTGGGTTGCGGGCGGGTTCGGTTAACAGAAGTATATACTGTACATGCCTCATGCCACACTGCCTTAAAACCAAAAATGAGAGGCTTTAACCTTCCCTTAATGATAACATATAGCAGGAATGACAGTAAAAATAGTAGAGATGCAGCAAATCCAGGATTCAGTCTGGGATTTGGCCAAGATTCTGCCTCTTTTAGCAGGATTTGGATCCGGACATATCCACATGCCTGGCCGAGCTGAACGTGATCCTTATTTTTGTCACACAAAAATGTAAGTTGAAATTTTTTTCACTCTGCGGCCTAATTTGACAATTTCACATTTGGTTCAGTATTCTGCCAAATCTTTCACAAAGGATTTGGGGTTCGCCCATATCCATAAACCAAAATAAATCAAGGATGACAAATGCATCTTCTCAAGGCACCATACCACCAAACCAAAGGTAATTTTATCTCACCCAGATTGGGCAAAGTTGGCTACTGGTCTTCTAGTTCACCATAGTTAATTTTAATTGGCTGAATACATGGTTATTAGTATGACTGCAGGGCAGTAATTAACTGCTCCTCTCCTACTGTGTTTCTGGCAGGGGCTATTTGGACATGACGATTCCTTATTTGAAGCACAGACAGGGGACAGAGAGGATCTATAGGGAGCTCCAATAAAGGGGCCATTTTTAAATATATTGACATTTTAAGCCCAATGAAACCAGTACCATATATTATTCATTATTGCTTACAAGATTGAAGGGAATTTCCTTTATGCTATTTGTCTCATTTAATAGAAAAGGTCTTCAGTAAAGAGCAGTGTCTTCACACAGAAAGCACTGGCTGAATAGATCTGTCTAGGCACTAGGCCTTTCTTTCCATAGTTTAACTTATAAAAGGCTTGAAATGAATAAAAATATATTTCCCCTTTAGTTACCTTTCCTGCACAAGAACAATATCTTTTAAAAACACATCTAAATTCTTCTGCAATGTCCACATAATATCTGTAAAGCCCTGCAATGGCCTGAATAACAATAACATAAAGAATTATTACCCCTGTTCCATTCTAAAGAACAAAATGTTTGCTTTTGCCTTACTCACAAGTGAATGCACGCATATTTGTGTCGTGCCTGGAATTTACATTAGGCATAATGTGACTGGAATATTTCTTGGTCCTCTACTCTCTGAATGCTTTCTATATAACGCTACATGTGTGTTTTATGCAACAGTATGAATTATAGATGATCAATATGTGTTTTTTTTGTGAAGGGTAGAAAATGTGTGCCCTGTTTTATTGCTATTGCTGTATACTTTGAAGTTGTTCTTGCCTTAGACCTGTCTAACTGGACCCTTAAGGGCTAAGTGCAGCCTCCAAGACATGTTTTGGTTCATATGTTCTCAGCATTTTAATAATCCTGGCTCTGACACATATTATATTACAGGAAACTGCCTAAAACATTGCCTGCTCTGACGTTTATAAATGTGTTCCCTTGCAAAAGCAGAAAGTTTAAATAAGGGTAGAATTGATGAATAGCAAACTGAAACCAATGATTTCTGGATTGGGGTTTAACATTTTGTTGACCCCAATCTGGTGTCCAGGATAGGTTCCAAAAAGCAGGGTCTTGTGCAGCAAAGGGAAAGTTTGACAGAATAAGGAAATGTTGCACAAGGTCTCCCTCAATGCTTTCTCTTATATGTGATTTTGAGAATACAGATGAGATTCTAGGAGAATATTGTTACATTTAAAAAGTGATGGATTCTGGGATTGGGATGCCATCTTTCAAAGTAGGGAAGATCAGGCAGGCGGTGTGCGGGTGATATCAAAGTGCAGTGATATTTAGTGGGCGGCCTTCTGATGTCAGGGGTGGGACTATGACAGTGTCATGGAAAGCAGAAGGGCTTCAAGTCCCAGAATCCATGACTTCAGAATGGAATGAGGCGAGAGATGGGTTTTACACTATAAGCCTAAGGAAGGGTGGAAAATTGGTCCCTGCAACAACAGAGACTCTATAATGATTTTCCTTCAATTTGTCCAATCAAGTATGTCTGTGTAAAAAAATACACATTTAATATAAACAGTTATTTGATGGTTAAAAAATAACAGCACACAACATTTACAAACACACAAACAAACCATTACATTCTTGGGGTCACATTCTGTATTTCATTGTTATATCATAGTATACAGAAACCCTGGCTTTTCTCTAAAGTCAAGAGAATCTCTCTTAAAATAAATACAGTGTTCTACCATTTTAAAATTAGGATCTCTGTTTCTCAGAATAAACTATTATTTTCACAGGGCCCCTTGTGTCATATATAAATTATGTAACATTCATTTCAAGTAAATTGAATCAGAAAAAAACACTTGCTATGCTGTATAATCTCTCAATACCAGATGAAGGCATGGGATCTATTATCTAAAAATCAATTACCCAGAATTCTCTAAAAACTGGCTACGCTATTTCCAACAGTGTATTATTTAAACATTTATTCATTATGGCTTTTTTGCTTTTCCTCTTAATAATAGGACATATTTTGTAACGAAGTTTAGCTTAACCAACATAAAACTCTGTTTCATCACATGTACTGTTTTTTTTAAAAATGTAAAAATAACTTTATACATAAATTCCAAAGCATCACTAGTAATACAGCACATACTTATTACGTAAAAGTTTGTAGGCGGTCACATTTTGTAGGCAGATTTACAAAAGGGGAAAATATTTAAGTACACGTGGCACTTTAAAGCCACAAAGATCTTATAAAAGGATTCAATTAACTTATCATTATTAATGTTTTTGCCTTTTAAATAAATAATGAGATACATCACATACTGATATAGCACAAGAAAAGCTGGTTGAGTTGGAACTGTTTATGCTGGAGACGAGTTCCTTAAGGAGTGAAATGTATAAATAAATAAAGGGAATATACAATAAACTTTCTGATACTTTATTCACTAGAATAGCAATTCGGTAGATGCAAGGGCATCCATTCAGAAGTGGCGATTCAATAACATGCATTTTTAAAAACCTGTGTAATGGCAGGGTAAGCAGATCATTTTGCGCATGAATACAGTAAATATGCAACTTCCCTATCTGACCTGGAAGATTAACTATCTGAAATATGTGATGTATAGTGATGGGCAAAATAATTTGGCAATCATGGATTTGCAGCAAATTTTGGCAGGTTTGGATTATTTTTTGAAATGGGTGTCAAAATTCACCGTGGCAAAAAAATTTGTCTGCGTCAAAAAAAACTGTTTGACTCACAACATTTTCACCATTACGCAGATTTTTGGCCGAAGCGAAACGGGGCAGTTTCGCTCAACACTAGTGATGTACAGTAAAACAATCCTAGGATTTTAGCACATAAAACAGAAGCAGATGCAATTTCAGTACAGATTCCAGGGCCAAACAAATTTTTGGACAAACTTTGGAGATTCTCCGTACATCCTTTAGAAAGAAACTTTCAAGAAATGTGTTTCAACTAAGGGCAGCTAAGCTGGTAAAGGGAATGGAAAGTCTTAGCTATTAAGAAAGACTGGCCAGGTTGGGCCTGGTTACTCTAGAGAAGAGGCACTTAAGGAGAGTTATGATTATGTATAAAAATATAAATGGACCATATACTGTAATAATCTCAAGTGATAAGCGAATCTGTCCCATTTTGCTTTGCCAAAAATTTGGTAAACTGCTGAAAAACTGGGGAAATGGCAGAAAATTTACAAAATGTGGCTACCACATGAATTTCAATGTGCTACCGCAAATTGTTTAACTATTTTGATGCGACCATGACCACAACTTTTCAATTTTTGTCACACAAATTTTTGCAGCAGTTTCATGAAAAAATGATGAAATGTAGAATTTTGCTGCTAATCCATGCCTGACGCAAAATTTCACTCATCACTAATAATCTCTCTAATGTTTTATTTACCAGTAGGTCCATGATGGAGTTTTTTTTGAGTGCTTGAAAGGCATTTAGAATTCTGGGCTGTATGTATTTCATCTTAGGGTCCAACAGATACTTTTGGCCATCTATTAGTTTTGCCCTTATATGCTACTAGGTAGCAAGGATAGGTAATTCAAGACACAACATGGTTGAGGGAGTTCTCTTCTTTAGGCAAAGTTCCCATTATAGAAATGTAGAAATAACACCTTCTTTTAACATATTTTTATTGACTATTTATTCAATGCTTATTTTATATTTGAATCTATCTGTATGGCTCAATAAAACTCAATAAATGCAGCAATAGAATCCATTAGTGCAAACAGCGAGCATTAAGAGTTTAGGCCCCCTGACTTTTCAGATACTAGAAATGGGAAAATATTATTCTTGGGCCCCCTCCATGAGATTGTGCTGGCACTCCCTGCAGCCTCATCATGCATTATAGTCATGCCACTAACTAGAACTAGTTCATTGTTTTAACAATAAACTCAGCTGCTTAACTTATTTATATTATTTTAAGCATCAGGAACAGCTGGATACATTGACTAAATCAAAAATTAAAATACATACATAAATTTGACATCAAACACAGCCGATTTGCTCCATCATGTTCAGCAGGACCTCTCAAAAGGCACAGTACATTACACTTTGATCCATCTGTAAATGAATTCCAATGCAGCCGTGACATGGGTATATAATTAATGGCGCACACAGCGAGGGGCACTAACATTCCTCCTTCACACTGCACATCTACGGGTAAGCTTGTGAAATGTTTGCCCATTTAAGATAGGAATAGTGTGCCACTCAAGAATTTCCTTATTTTCATTTTTGCTTATAGAGCAATTTCTACATGTGACCATCTTTACCACATTAGGGCAATAATAATACATGCTTGTCACACATCTATACGTGGAAAGCTCAGGCTTTCCAGGACACTGATCTAAATGCTGGCTTATACTTAGCTGAAGATTGATTTTTTTGCAGAGAAATATGTATATTCTTATACCATCTCCCTTGAGGTACGGTTTGATCTCATGTGTGAAAACAAAGTGTCATCATTAAGACTGTAAAAACCGGAGAGAGCTGAGCTATTTATAACACAATAAAGCAGTTTAGTATGAAATCAAATAGACCTAATTAAACTTGCAGTGGAAGAGAAGCAGGCAGCACTACAGTGTTGCAGTTTTTGTTTCAAACAGATGTGGAAAAAAATTAACAAGTGTTTTTCCAGCTATTCTGTAATTCTAATACATTCCATGTTTACTGACACAATATCTATACAAGCCATTCAATCTACTAGAGGATAACCTTGTGTGCAAGGACGCATCCAATAAAAGGATAGCAAGAAGAGACTCTCAGGTCTCTACCTGAAAATAACTGTGACAAAAAACAAGAGTTGCAGTATAATTGGTATACCCAATGGATCGTACATTGCCAAGGAGGCAATCAATCTTACTTGTTAAAGGCAGGCAATTAGCATTTCTGTAACGCAGACAAGTGGTATATAGTAAAAGTAAACTTACACCGGGCTTGACATTTCGTATTAAGACTTTATGGAGATGTATTTGCAAAGGCTTTGTGGACATTTGTTAAACTATGGCTCAGGAGGAAAATGAGAAGGGGATTCTGCACCATTATTTGTATACAAAGACACAATTGTTCATGCAAATCTAACGCTTAACTGAAAGATTTGAAAACTGGAGAAGATTACAGTGCTGGAAATCAGAAAAAGTGAAGATACTGATGGGCGTATGTAATATATGTCGGTAACAAAAACGGTCACAATGGGACAAAATCTTAGCTTTGCAACAAATTTTGTGTTTGCGCAACAAAAAAATTGTGTTTGTGAACCCTCTGCATGTTTCGCAATAGTAGTTTTGCAATTATGCTTTTTTTTAGTTTGTGCACGTGTACAGTGAATGTAACAAAACTTGTTAATGAAAAAGTTGCACTCACAATTACACCATCTTCAAGCAGGTGTTAAATATTCACAATGTAATAAATGTTTAGCGAAACATTGCCAACAGTGCTAAAAATGTCCAAAAATGCCATTGTACACAGCACTTGCAATTTTATTACAATCCCCCATGAGACATTGGAGGGCAGAACACACACACACAAACCAAAAGGAAGTATCACTGTACAGTGCATTGCTATGGTTACTCACAATGTTGGGAGGAACAACAAAAAACAGCTATTACTGATACATAGGTCAGAGAATGAACCTAAAACCTAGGCTGTTAGATGTGTAGTGTGGCAAGAGAGCATCACTGTTTGATTTGTGATCAGAAGCTTTTCTTAGAACGTAGCAATGCCCAGTAAGCTTAATGCAGTATTAGTCAATCATTATTCCTGGCACTCAGTGTTATAATTACATTTGAGCGTTATCTTTCAGGTGCAAGTGTGCTGCACAATTTCATGTAGCAGGTAATTCCAACAGGAGCAGATTTCGGCCTAAACATCCTTTGGGCTAATGTTAGACAGGCATATTCTCAGCCTGCGGAAACACACAGGCCAAGAATCAGCTCCTATCAGCCCCTATGCAGGCATAGGCCTTCGTCCTTGTGTCTACACCTGGAGCCACTGTGTTGGCCTGGGTGCAGGCACACAGAGAAGATATCAGAGTATTAATTTTGGAGCCAAAATCCACTCCATGTGCCTGCACCCAGGCTGTCGCAATGGCTCTGAGTGCAGGCTCAGGGAAAGGTTAAGGCCAGTGCAGGAGCTATGTTTGTCCAAAGTCCAAGAATCAGGCCCATCTGGCATTAGCCTTAGCTTTAGGTGTATGTAGGATGTAACAGTTGCACTTAACTCTAGCATAAAGCACACCATTCAGCTGGTGTTTTAAAGTCTACCCTACTATTCCATACAGTAACATTATCATTATTGATATTGTTGTTATTATTATTAATAATAAGGGTGCTGCATTACTGATTTTTAGAAAGGTCATGCTTGTAGACTGCTGCTCCTAGGCTAATAATCCAAATGTCTTATTTTGGGTAAAGCAAGAGTTTCCTTGGTTGATTTTATCCCTTGATAAAATGCCTAAAGCAACCGTTATGAGCCTGATGTTATCTAGACTAGACTCAACCCTGTTAGCTTCTGCTGTCAAAGGGCAGGTAGAAGATAATGACTGACTCCCTGTAACTCGGAAGCATTAAACAATCAAGCTGGAATAGGAAAAAAACAGCAGGTAACTGCTCCGCTGCAGAGAAAACCATCAGCTTATTGTAACACCAGACAAAAAACCAGTAGCTCATTGCTTTGCTTTAGATAAAACCAGCAGCATGTGCCCTTTTACTTTGCTATTATTATCTTTTATTTATAGAGAGCCAGTTTAAAGTGCTCTACAAAGGGGAAATAGCTGCATGGCCTTGATCATGATAACTTACTCTCAACTGTAACAAAAAAGCCACATAAGCAAAAGCATATGAACACCAAATATTCTCTTTTTCCAACCCTTTGCATTAGTGATTGCTGTATACAGTTAACCAGTGAACCCTAACACTTCATGAAAACGTAGACATGTCTATCATTGTTTCTGCTGTGTATGTTAAGAAGATTTTGAAGCTGTAATATTCATAAAGAAACTGTGCAGCAAAACACTCTCTTACTTCGACTACACTTTTTCTTAAAGGAGACATATTGCATAGGTGAAATCTTGTAGTCAGTAATGAATACTATATGGTGCTGGTTTCATTCTGGGCTGAAATTGACATTATTTTTAAAAAAAATGGGCTCTTTAATGGAGTTCTCTATAGATTTGATACTGTAATTGTCCATGTTTCAAATGAGGGGTGGGCATGTTTTAACAGTCCCTGCCAGAAGCACAGTAGAAGGGGGATAGCCAATCACAGCCCTGCAGTCACAAATGCAAAGACAGGCTTCAGTTCCCTATCAGGTCAGTCTGGCTGCTAAATGGCTCCTATTTTACAGTGCATGGAGATACGTGCCACTGGCACCCCTGCACAAACTGAGAAAGGAGGCAGCAGGAAGTGGAATCGATGGGTGGGATTAGTAGGGTATTTTCAATACATCATCCCAAAACAGCTTTTTTAAGTGCATGCCTTCTAAATTTTAAAAGAGTGTAATGCAATGGTCAATCAATTCTTATTTTTTGCACAATAAATATCTTTAAAGGGCCACTTTATTCCATAAGTAATATGGACATGAGGTTCTCTTGCTATTCTGGGATCCTTGTAATATGCTCATATGGTGTCCTAATGAAATCTTCAGTTATTAGCTTTAGTCACTTAGCACAGAGCTCTTAGCTACTCCATTTCCTGTATAAACTGTTAACCTGTCTGAATGTGAATAAAATGATATGCTATGGGAAGATTGTTCCAAGTTTGTGTATGGAAAATTGACCTTGTAAAGTGAAATCTAGTAGAACCATGTTTTGCATATGAATTGAAGCACTTTTATAAAACTTGCAGGGAAAAGCTGCTTTTATATCCATTGGATAATTATGATAGGCATAATGGGTAGCTGCCAAATGTAGTTGCATTAATGATCTACAACCTGCTATAAACCATGAAGATATTTCTATCTATAGCTCTCTCAAGTTTATAAATAAATACACATAGAAAATATTGTAAATAGACATTCATTCAAAAAAGTGTTTCATTACCTGGAAATAATATGGTATGTTATGGAAAATATCGGCATTTTGAGAAAAAAAGCTCCCGCCAAACTACATTACTTTTTTCCTTGTATAGAGTTGTGTGTTTCCAGGTACTCATGTAATTGTCTCTACTTCCTTTCAGGCAATAAAATGCCATGTATTTATTTTATGGCAGAGATGCACACTAATGATCAGAGCAAGAGTTCAGCACAGAAGGGGGCAGTATCAATAACATTCATCCAAGTGTTTCATTGACCTCTACTATACTGCTGGGAATTGAGGCTCAGTTTGAAGGAGAACAAGCAAATTACTGAACTTTAAAAATACACACATATATGACATTTTAATAGGTAACATGTCTTAAAAATAACAAGACAGTAAAACATTTCTTACACAATTACTTTTTATAATTTAACGCCATTTTTCACACTTATGTTTTAACTCTTAATATCAATACAAATTATTAAGATTCATATTTTCTCTGCCACCTTCCCAACCTCTGACCTGTTCACTAGACTTTGCCTATTGTCTGCAGCCTTCCCCTGACCTCTACCCTGCTCATTAGGCTTTGCATATTGTCTGTTGTCTGCCCTGCCCTGACCTCTAGCTTGTTCACTTTATCTGTCACCTATACTTTGCTTTTTGTCTGCCTGTTCATTAGAGCACTCCATCCCCTGACCTTTGGTTTGTTTGCTGGACTTTTCTTATTCTCTGCCACCTGCCATGAACCTTGATGAGTTTAACAGACTTGCTTATTAGCCTGCTGCCAGTCCTGGTATCTGGCCTAAGTAGCTGGAAACATTTAAAAAATCATAACACTCGGGTTTCACCATGTTACTTATTATCCTACATCCTTCCAGTTGGGGACATTTACCTCAATAACACATATGAAAAAGAAACTGAAGAGATATTTACTTTGCAAGATAAAAATAATATAATGTACTGAATAATAATTACATGGTGTACAATATAGGCATACATGATGAAAGAGAGACAATTCTTACCTTCCATAGCATACTTCATATCTTGTGCAAACAGATGCCACATGACTTCTGCACTGAGTTTACCCATATTTAGCTCCTGAGGGAACCTAGAATTTATATAATTAAATTAGTTAATTGGGTTCACAATTTTGATAGTAACAATAAGCAAGGGTTCAGGTGGGATTCTATAAAAGCAAGAAATATGGAATTATGAAAATTAGCCTTCCACAAGAAGCATGTATTTGTTGGATGCATGGAATATTGTAGCTTATAAAGAATAAGAAAATGTTAGTGAGTTTTCACTATGTCCATATGTTCAACTGCCCTCCTTGCATTTACCAGTAGATTAGATTACATACATTAATACAGAATAAAACAACAATGTAAACACTAGTCAAACAGTGTTTGTGCAATAAATATTGTTTGCTCTTTTAACTGTTGAACAATAAATAATTGCATCAAGGAAGATTCAGGATTAGGGTTGCTAAAATATCCTGTAGACAATTAACAATGCTGGTCCATATACTATACCATAAACTACTGTATTCTCACTTCCCTTATCAGAAAGAATTTGAAGCTTTCCTTCCTGAAGAGTGGCCCAGTATGCCCAAATAAAAGTGTTTTATTCTTTTGGGATGAAAACTATTCTTAAGGTAATAAGTAGACCAGTTCCTCATTAATGATAATAAAAGAAAAAAAATCCTGTGTTTTTCACTCTCTGATATTTTTCTTACACTACATCTGTTGCTAGCCCTAGATGCTTTGTGCAACTCTTCTCTGGTATTTTGTTCTGAAATATCCCAAAAGATGGCCTGCGTCAACTGTGCTTCTTTATTTATATCTCATTTCTTAGTAAACTTGGTTCTTACATTACATTTCATTAGCATCTCTCTGCGGATGTTATTCCAATAAATCATTCCTTTTCTAATTTCTTCCTTTTCTTGCATACCGAGTCGCTCAATGATTTTCAGCTATTTTTTTCTGGATTTCCTACAATTACTTTAAACATTACCACGGGGTTTAAAGTTGCAACTCTACATACAATGGTGTAACAACGACACACTGGGCCCCCCGGCAAAAAGAACTTTGGAGAGGTGTGGCACACACCTACCTGCTCTTCCCTCCACCTGCTCTCACTCCTATGTCCCCTGATAAAATCTATAGAGGAAGCAGATCCTGGGTAAAAAGCCCTAGAGGTTCCTATTGTTTGTTTAAGTTAGCACCTGCCATTTTAGCTCTGTCTCAGTAGCTTCCGTGTTGCAGATCTGGCTGTTGTTAGCTCATATTACACAGAGTTGGGAGGGGGAGCAAATTCTGATGGGAGGGGGAGGAGTAAAAGGGAGAGGGAGAGAGCTGTGCAGACTCTTGTCCATGCCCTGAAGGATTTTTTTGAGAGAGGAAGTCAGATACCAAAGTACATGTATACACTAAAGAAGGCAGGGAATTCTGTGTTTCTTTTGATAGAGGACTCAGTGCAGCATTTCTGTGAGTGCTTATGGCTGTATTTACATAGACCTTTCTGATAAAGCTTACTTAGTTTTTACCTTTCCTTTTCATTTAAGTCAGTTGACACACTGTTGCAATACTTTGGCTGAATAGTATTGCCTTTGTGACCAAACAAATTTTTTTCAAAATGCTTTCTGTATAATCAACCAGCACAAAATTTTCCTAGGCATCAATGGTGGCCTTTCTAATTTTCTTAATTTTAATTAAACATCATGGAATCATTTTGAATCTAAAGATATTTTGATTGTTTTCCAATCTGATTACAATATATTATTGTATATTGCATTACGTAATGGCATAATTGTGTCTCAAATTATTTTGCCACATTGTGATCAATTTAAGGTATCCAATTTCCAAGGAACAATCTGATATCATTAAGCTATTATAACTAAAGTATTCCTCCCTAACCTTGTAAATAATACTTTTGCTTGAAGCTGCACAGTCCTATAAAGGCAATGGCTTGAAAACATTTTCAGTGTAATAAAGCCATTTGAAAAACATCTTTTTCTTTGAGATCGTTATCCTTAAATTGCATGTCAGGAAGAGTAAAGTGTCTTACTACTGGACCTACACCAAATATTATGCAGTGCAATAATACAAAAATACGACATTCCAAATAGGTAACCATTATTTTATGACTATTTAACCAGAAATAAATCCGTGGTACAAAATAGTTACTGTTGCCTTTAGGAGTGTAACATATTTTGTGATTTTGTGTTTATATTTACAACTAAAATATAGAACAGAGGAACTATTTCAATAAGCATAAAGCATGATTTTCAAGATGCTAATGGATCTGAATTTCAAGCTTAAGTTCAAGGCACACAGCTAAAAAGAGCAAAGAATTGCCCCACTGTGAATGCTGTTTGACTTGAATGGAAAAAGCCTAAAGTTCCAGCTCTGGTGGGAGGCTCTCAGCCATCTGAAAAGCACCTCATGAGCTATCAGTCTAAAACTGTTTGCATGCTATTGGGATTCAGTTCTTATACTATTGTCTGATGCCATATACAGTCAAGCTGTAAGTCTACAAGTCTCTAACAGCTTTGAAACCCAAATGTTTTGTGTAAGTACATCACAGTTCAATTTATCTGATATTCTTATACTTCTAGTTTTGAATAGCCTTTTTAAATCATCGTTTCTCAGCAGGCACTGCTCTGTAACATGTTATATTAAAAGAATCGGCAGAATACTTTTTCAAAAACAGTTCTATTTATTGTGCTCATGATGGGCAAAGATGTATATATAGGTGTATAGTGCCCATTTAAGAATTATCAGAGGGAGACTAAAACCACATAAAACAAAACAGGCTATTTTTGCTCTCAGTTAGTAACCAGTAGCAATCAATAAACTCAAATTGGTTGTGTGCTTTTTGATTTTTATTTAGCAGTGAAAATATTTTCATCCGAATTTCTATTTAGCAAAAACTCCATTATCTATGTATGTCTCCATGATGCCCCTGTGCAGTTAACCGTACTAGTATTCATTGGGAATGCAAAGAGCTAATTGGAAGATATTCATATGAATATTAGGAGGGTAATTGCTAAATATGTTTGTAAATTAATATTAATATATAAAACCTTTTACAATTTCTTTGCTAGAATTTTCATCCATGGTTACAGTAGGACTCCAAGCAAAGAATTTAAAAAGCATCCTTCACAAAAATGAATGTGCTACTAAAAGCATTGCTCATTACCCAAAATGCTTTAGCAATAAAATTCACTGTCAGATACCAATGAACAGTAATATACCAATGGCATTTACAGTATGAAGAGCGTTCTGTATATTGCAAGGGCAATGAAGTTTACAAATCAATAAATCTCCTGTCTAGAATTAATAGGGAAAACAATTCCACTTGTCAGGCAGGAAATGTTATAAATCACCCTCTAACTATATTTTCTGTAGGGATTTTATGGCCGAGTTGCCAATGTCAAACCCCTGTAACTCAAAAGATATAAACAGTAGTGATGAACAAATCTGTCCCCCTTCGCTTTGGCCAAAAATTCACGAAACTGTTGAAAAATGTGTGAAATGCAGCTACCGCACAACCTTTTTCATGCGGCTTTTTCCTAACTTGCCAAATTTTTATCACAGCAAATTTGTTGCAGTTTCACAAAACAATTCACCAATGGCAAAGTGCGAAATTTCGCAGCAAATTCGTGCATGGCAAAAAAAGTTTTTCTCATCACTAATATACAGATAGATAATATTTAAAAAGTGAATAAGATATAGTTACATTTGAACTTGCACAAGGAAGGGTAAGCAAAATATTACATATTTCATATACCGGCTTTTCAGCTTTGCATTATGAATAAGATTCTAGCTGCACAGAGAGCATAGTGGTGTTGAAAGCCATTATAGACATCCAACAATTCCGACAAATATAGAAGATTAATTAGCAGGGTGACGGAGATAAGTAAGCCCAGGAAGGCCAAGGACACAACCGTACAGTTAAAAAACATATAACTTTATGAAAACTAGAAATAATAGAAAACTGTCCAATGCTAATTAGAAGTGCTTTGACTGACTCAAGGGCAGCATACAGTACATGGGCAGTCATTAAACATTAAGAAATGCCAGAGACCACATTGATAATGCTTTTCTGAGATCTTATTGCCCCCCAGGCCAAATGATTGGTTATGCGAATGCATCACATTAATTAGATACCATTATTCCTAAGGAGAAATACTGCTGCTCTGATTCACTAATGCATTCACACAGCTGCTATCAAGCCCATTTGTGCAGGTGTTTAAAGTCCTGCCATTGCAAATGAGTGAGGCACTTTGTAATACAGTAACAGTTTCCATACACAACCCATAGTGAATGAGGTCCACAACCCATAGTGAATGAGACTATCTTTTTATTTATGACTTTTGAGGTCTTGAGACTTTCGTTCGACCCCCATGCTTCATTAAATGATTATGTATTAATGAAAATACAGCCCTAGAAATCCACCTGACCCCATTCGACTTACACATTAACCTGTGGGTCTCGTGGGTTTCAGACTGACCTGCGCATCACTCCTTGCTCCACTACATTGGTCCAACTGGAACTAGATTCTTTTTGAGTAGCCATGGTTTACCTGGTGAAATCTACTATGTGTGGTGCTCATACATGTAGTAACCCTTGGGTTATCCACAGGTGTAGCCAAACACTGTTGTTCCTGCTGACAGGAATCAAGAAGGAACTGTGGCTTCTTCCACTTTCTATCTACCTTCTAATGTCACATTCACCCACGAAGAAGGGACGATGGCAGATTAAGGGTGGTGAAACCCGAAATGCTTAAGGCAATTTAGGCTCTGATGTTTTTAAAGTAAGCAACTAAAGTACTGTATCTAGTGGAAGATTAGCTGCTGTCCTGTACATTTTCTTTACATTACATTTTTAGTTTTAATTAAGTAACTCATACAACTCTCCTCCCGCCCCTCTCTGCCAATCCTTGCACTGGCTACCTGTCACGTTCAGGATTCAGTTCAAGATTCTTGTACTCACCTTCAAAGCACTCACTGGTGCTGCACCACTCTATTTAACCACCCTAATAACCAACACACCCCCAGACTTAACCTTCACTCTACAAATGACCTCCTTCTCTCTTCCTCACTCATCACCTCCTCTCACTCTCACATCCAAGACTTCTCACACACTGCACCCATCCTCTGGAACACCCTTCCCTATCCCATTAGGCAATGCCAGACTCTCCAAGCCTTTAAATGGTCTCTTAAAACTCACCTTTCACTCAAGCCTATAACCTAAACCCCCTAAACATTCAATAACCACTGGTTTTCACCTCTTACTCTGCACTTTACTTACTCTTACTCTGTCACTTTACACACCTACATGAACTCTAACGCCATCCTAGTTACCCTGACCTTATGTCTCACCCCTCCCTTGTAAGCTCTTGTGAGCAGGGCCCTCCCCCTAGTGTCTCTGATCCTCATCCAATGTAACTGCAAACCATTTTTGTGAATTGTTTATATGTACATGTTAACTGTTCTGCCTTTTGTACCCTTATATTCTGTAAAGCACCACGTAAATTCATGGCGCTATATAAATAATAATAATAATAAAGTAACTGCAAATTGATAAGATCTGAGAGTGGTCTATCGATATTGCTGCAATAGCTTCAGCGCTGTAAATGCCTAGTGAATTGAGCAGTATGGCCAGCCAATCAGTGTTTGTATGCCAGATAGGGCCATATTGGTACCAGGACTCTACTCATCTAAAAACTACACATTTCTGGCATCATTAAACTATTTTTATTTTGATGAAAATGTGCCTTTAAAGTAGCTCCCATGGGATAAAATGACCAGTGTCAAAAGGAAGTTTACTTTCAATTTAATATACTTTTTTGAATTAGAAAATTAATCTAATAAGATTCAGACCACTAAATGGCTTGGAGAACATTTACTTTTGTTTATTTATTGACTTGCCAATCCCATTTTGAGTAAAACCATTTATCTCTATTCTCGCATAGACAGAGCACTGCATAGTATTTATGAGATAAAAGCTCTTATGGAATTGTGTATGACTGTTAAATGACAATTGCATTGTTTGAATTTAGAGAATTGGATGCATTCATTCATGGGAGACTAATTGATGAGACATTTACTTTATATTATACACATTTACCCATTGTCAAAAATGTAAATTTATGATGAACAGTATCATATTATTATTAACATGTATTTATAAAGCGTCAACATATTCTGCAGCGCTGCATCATACAGTATTTACATTTTATAAAATCTAGTATCTGCTGATCAATTTTAATGTTTAATTCTGAGATACAAACTGATGCAAACACATTGGCACTGACCGACTGAAACAGTAAAGTCAACTTACAGAAGACATTTGTTTTCCCAAATAGTCAGCTTAGAGAAGACATGTGTTTTCTTAAAAGCATTAAAGCAATGTATAGCAACTGTTTATTTCTTTACAACAACACTTTCAAGTCTCTCTAGAATTCTCAGTCACTGATTTACTAGAAACTACAAATGTGACCCAATATTTTACATACTATTAATCACTATTTAACAGGTTTGGAGGCCAGATTATTATAAAAACAAGTAAGTCACAAAAACCCTGTATGGAGAGCTTGAGAATACTGACAGACATAAGATCATAAAGGGCTACATTCACTCTTTAGGCCTTTAGTTGGAAAGGTGTGATACACAGGAAGTGGTCATATAGTATACTATAAAATCACCTTAATTGTAATAAATAGTATATGGCACCTTATTTATATTTGGACTACCTTACTTACTTACTCTTTTATAGGACACCCGTATAGATCCTCTTTGTTTCGAATTTGTTTATAAAATGAGCTGTGGCCTGGACCTAATAGTCTTTCCACAAGAAGACAGTAAGAGAAGAGTAGCGATCACATCTCTGCTGACAACATGTACCAATGTTATTGCAAGTTATACCAAGAAGTTTCCGGCCTCTAAGCACTGCACTTGGGTTATGGGAAAAGGAATTCTCTCTGATTCAGGGAATAATAATCCTTATTGTCTAGTCATTCAATTTCTGTAGACTAACTTTATATATAAATTACAGTATACAGCATTGGAAGCCATTTTTATTTCAGCACCCAGAGCCATAATAGTAATGGGCCATATCATTAGCAAAGACAACAGTTGGTCTATTTGTCTTTGGCTTTTCTATGCACATTTTAGTCCAGACTATAACTAGATTATGTTTCTTCTGTGTGTTTTCCATCTACTAGGGTTCTGTTAGGATGTATTGCATAGTTTATAGTATTTTAGTACGCTAGCAATTCACCTTAGTGAGAGTTTATTTGCTGGGATGAAATTGAACCCCTTTTATATTTGCTTTACTTTAGGTGAGTGGAAAATCATTTCTTAGCCAGGGCCATGAAATGTTCTCACAAGTATTAAGAGAGTCGTCTGCAATAAAAAAAAGCAGGTGTTATATACTGGATACCTGTGAGGATACCGATGTTTCAGATTCATTTGTTCAGCTTTAGCATTAACAGCACAGTACATTGCACCTCAGATCCCATGATACTGCTGCATCAAGGAAAATGAGCAGTTTATATTAATTAAGCATGCGACTCCTGTTAAGGAAAATCTTCTGCAGATCAATGCAAGCTTTTCCTGTTCATCTTTTTGTAAATGAACACAGTTTGGTACAAAGGTGTGTCAGAAAATGATTCATGGTTGGTTTATATAGATATTCAATTTTCTTTATCTTTGTGTGCTCAGCAGAATGTAGCATACATAATACTGACCTGGGGGAATCTTGGTGATTTAATTTACTGTGCTATAGTCAATAACACAACATCTGTTGTGTTTATGTCTAAGTGCATGTTATCCATGCTATAGTGTCATCATAGGTTCCCATCTTCAAAAATGAGTTTAAGATGTCACCTCACCATGTACCTAGGGCTGCTGGTAAAACAACTCCCGTGCTCCATGTTACTTATTCTGTGTTGGAGCATTTAGCTGCTCTGCTAAATTTGTTTTTCATGGAGGAGCCCCTACTTTTGTGAACTGACAGGATGAAATGATCTGCAAAAACGATGAAGAAGGGTGAAAAAGGCAGAGAGGAGTAATTCTGTGAGGTGCCTAGATCATACCCCACAACTGTCCTGCTTTCCACGGGACTGTCCCTGTTTTTACAGCGCATCCCGATATCCCGGATAGTTCAATGACTTTTCCGCTTTTCCGTAATGGATTACGGAAATGCGGGACATTCATTGAACTATCCGGGACAGCAGGATGTGCTGGCTGGAGCCGGGGCACTTCTGCTCCTTGTGCGGCTCTGCTCCTTATGCGGCTCCTTGTCCGGTGGCGAAGGGCCCTTTTATAAGATTACGCCCGTGCATATTGACGTCAACCTCATAAAAGGACCTGTCGCTGCCGCACAAGGAGCTGCATAAGGAGCAGAGCCGCAGAAGAAGAAGAAGCCTCTATGGGTGCACTGTGTATGGGGGGGTACTGTCTATGGGGGCAATTGGGGGCGCCGTCTATGGGGGCTTTCTATAGGGGCACTGTGTATGGGTGGTACTGTCTATGGGGGCAATTGGGGGCGCTGTCTATGGGGGCTGTCTATAGGGGCACTGTGTATGGGGTCAGAAGACTAAAGCATGCTTTTTTGAGGGAAAATTATATTTATCCAGACTCTAAAGAAACTTCCATTTTTAGTCAATGTTCCCCAGCAGATCAGAGATCTAATAGTCTGTTTGCTTGTGTGAAGTCACTCCTGCCTGGCAGACTGTATGAGTATAATAGAACAAATTAGCCAAATTTGCACCTGGGCAGTAACTCACAGCAACTAATCCATGTGGTATACAGTAGATAGCAAATATGATTGTTGCTTATCATGCACTAGGACATGTGATTGTCCCCATGCCTACAGGGCCCTGCATTTTGTTCATAAGTCTAACGGGTGTTAAAGATACATTATTCCTATTTAGATAATTAATTAGGCAACTAGTAAAGAACCAAATCCTTAAGCATTCCTAATAAACAATAAAGGAATAGTTCAGAATGCTATCACAGTACAGCATAATTGTTTAGAAGTGCAGTTATAGAACCATGATTACCTGGGTTTGCAAACAGACATGATTTCTGAATGCAATATCTAGAAGTATAAAGGCATCATACAGAGAAAGGACGTAAGCTGCTCATTTTCTACTTTCACTGCTCATTAAGATGAAGAATGACATTGTCAGGAAATCTGGCATGTTTTATTCTTTATATTTGCTATTTCATTCTGAAGGTTTTGGATTATTAAACATATTTGTTTAAGCATAAGCATGTAGGCTTAGAGATGTTATGGCAGGGACGTAAAAAGAAAAAAATATATGAGTATTAAATTGAGTTACAATTTAAAGGGCTATTTTTTATAGGCAGGGGTGCAAGTGCTCAAGGGCAAAGGGGTGCAAAATTCCAGTATTCTTCCACTTGTGCAACGTAAATGATGTACAAAGTGTTCCACCTAGCCTGCAAGCAGGAAGATAAATGAGAAAGATATGGAGACATTCTCTATACCCTGATCCCCTAGAGAAGATGTTTTAACTAATTTAAATGTGTAATATTTTATGTGTGATAAGGATGCTGTATTACACTGATGGGACATATAAACACATACAATTTTTATAGATAGATACATAGTGATTGCAGGTAGAAGTACAAGTAAAAATTACAGAGTATTCTATGGATGGATGATACAGATCATCAAATATCATTCATCAAATTCATTGGCTGTTCATGTATGCCTGCTGCCAGTCTATAATTTAATGTTAAACTAGACTGAATACCCAGCATGTGTAGACATTCCTGAGTGTTTGGGGCTTCCTGCAACTCTGAGCATACACAGCATTGTGTATATGGGGTGACAG
This sequence comes from Xenopus tropicalis, assembly GCF_000004195.4. Lineage (NCBI taxonomy): Eukaryota > Metazoa > Chordata > Amphibia > Anura > Pipidae > Xenopus > Xenopus tropicalis. The sequence goes on from NC_030679.2 coordinate 101,110,832, forward strand.
AAACAATGTTAGATTTAAAAAAGATTGGCACTTAATTTTGTTATTTACCCAGAGGCAGCATTCCCACTATCAGTATTCAGTGCTTATGCATGCTAAGCAACTAATAATACTGGTTCTCCCTGCAGCTAAAGCCATACTGGATATTTAAGAAACTTGCAAAAGGGGGCCTTCAGCGTCCCCTGTGGCTACACCTCTCCTGTAATTAGAGTGTCAGCACAGTCACCAGGGAAGGCTATAGAAGTCATCTCCTGAGAGACACGTTTATGTCATTGAGGAAATTCTACGGTTCATATGACATAAAATGAATAATATGGCTGTCTATAATGGAACGCTTGATGTGATTCCACTGTTCCAAATACACAGTTTACACTATTTAAGAATAGCTGATCTGAGTAATAAATCAATATTGCTTTTGTGTGAAGACTGCAGTATCACATTACAGAACACCACCAAATTATTTGCAGAAGCAATGCCTCCTAATAACGATACCCAGAGTGCAATGAGAGTTTGTATGATACTGCTGGGTAGCACACTGGCATTTGGGGGGATAGTGTTATCACACTATGTTTTCCCCCAGAATACCAGCATTGTCTCGCTCATCAGGAGGAGTGGCGCTGACATTTTAAAATATGCTGATGTGTCGAAATTGCTGCAGCTGCAATTGTGTTAAAAAGGTCCACTTTGTGTAATTTCTCTTATTCGTCATAAAAGTGATGCGTGCTTCCATTTTTTTATTGATTCATGCCAATTTGGGAACCCTGGAGCTACCACCTGATTCAGAGTTCCCTGTGTCAATACACACAACAGTGCTCAATTTGGAACAGGAGGCTGGCAACTTTGCCAAGTGCAACTATATGAAAGTACAAGGAGCATAATGCAAGAATGAGGTTTTTCTATCAACATTTATAGGCCTGTAACTATCTATCACCTCTGCTTAGTCTCCAAATATAAGTTTGGGTTGTTTTCTTGCATAAAGACACACAAATCTTTTTGATAATGCTCACAAATAGCTACCCCTGAATTTTGTGTTTAGTCACTAGCATGAATGGTACCTATTATTATATTATATAGCACTATCTTACTTTTACCTAAGCTAAAGTAAAGCACTCTAGCCTTCTTTTCAAGAATGGTGCCAGTTTTTAAAGAAGTCTTTTAAACATGACTCTGGGCAAATACAGTGTACTGACGGTTGCTAAAGGGAATGAATCTCTTTGTACACTCATACGCAATTTACTTACTTATGATGTAATGCTGACAGCTACAAGGTATTGTCTGATGTCATTAGGAATGATATGATACTCACTGGTTTAAGACAGGTGTATAAGATGTTTTATCTTCATCAATAATGGTAACCATCAAAGTAATAAGGTTTGGCCAGAAATCCAGGTTTTTTATGGTTGGTCCTTGATCTTCTCGAGGAACATCTTGTTTCTTACCCTGAAATATTAACAAATCAAATTCTTGATTATTATATATATCTATATGTAATATTTTTTTATATCAGTTTGTATAAAAAAGTACGCTGGCTTCAATGAAAGAAATTACAAAAGTTTGTCACAATAAGCTTTTTGTTCTCAGAAACAAAATACAGCCTCACATCATCTAAGGCACATTCCTGCTAAAGCCTTCTTTTAGAAAAATTTCTACCAGAAATGAAATGGTTACACATGGCTAACCTATACTAACAGAAGACGGTTTTGGACAAGATGATTTGGAGATTTTCTGGCCTGAGCAACTGGGGGAAAGCATATCTAAACAAAGGGATGACTGAAGGTTTGTATTCATCCAGGTCATGGTATATCTAGTAGAAGAAAATCTAGAGCAACTGGACTTGTGTCATTGAACATGAACTTAAGAACTGTTGAACTGAAGAAGCTGCTCAGATGAGCACTGACATCTGCAATGATTACTCAGCAATAGTGATGAGGGAATTTTTTCACGCAAAATTCTGTAATTCGCATTCAGCAAATTTTTTCACAAAACTGCAGCAAAACTATGCTGTGAAAAGATGTTGCTGAGACAAAAAAATTTGGAGTGAGAAAAAAACGCCAATTGACTTTAATGCATTTAGAGTTAGAAGTCACATGTAAAATGTTTCCCATGTAAAAATTTGCTGCGGTTAAAAAAAAGTTGGCACAAAAATTTTTTTTCAAGCAGTTTTGGGAATTTTTTGGAAAGGCAACGCAGGACAGATTTGCTCATCACTTCTCAGCAAGTCCAGTTGCTCTAGATTAACTTCTACTAGATTAACAGAAGGATATTTATACAGAATTCAAGCCATGTCTGGAAGAAAATTTTCTATGGAGAACAGTTGTAGTAGAGCTAAAAATGCTTTACCCACAATGTGATTTTGACTTTCCATTAACACCAACACATTTCAGAAAACTGGCACAGTTTCCACAGTTTAGCAGACTTTTGAATCAAAGCAAAACACTCCAAATTTGCTCATCACTAGTTGCAGAATAATAGCTATAGGATATGTAGAAATATATATATTATCCTTATACTTCATTAAATGTTTTGAAAGAAATCCATTTCCTATAAAGTAGGGGAGTGCTACATCAATGAAAAGTGCAAGTATTTTGTTCATCCAAAGAAGGGTGGCTGTATAACACATGAAAAGATTTATTATCATTCTGTACATGTCAAACTACAAGGTCTGGTGATCCAAATTACGGAAAGATCCCTTGTCTGGAAAACCCCAGGTCCTGAGCATTCTGGATAACAGATCCTATACCTGTATCTTCATTGATGCCACTCATTCTACCTGCCTCCTGCCCAAACTGAGTGCAGATCCCCCACTGACACAGGGGAACCCTGGAGCAATTTACACACTGCATTTCTGGTCATTAACAACCCCTTAAATCATAGATTCAACACTGTAATGGTGATTGTTCATTGAGTACTGGGAATAAAACACATTAAATCCCAAATGGAATGTATTTTAGTCCAATTCCTGCAGTGATGACTTTCATTGCATCACGGTTTTCTGCACAGATTTGGTCAGTCAGGATGGATGACCTTGTTTGCTCCTTGCTTGATGAAAATCTAGCTCTACTTAATTCCATGTGATTACTATCAAAGAAGAGTATTACACAACAAAAAAAAAAAAAAAACACTCACAGAGGATGTGTTGATATTGCTATCACACTTTCCAGTGTACTTTAAATATAACACTGAATCCAAAATATAAAATCTCACAGTCAGCTTGTTCGACTTGATTATATAATGCTGTGTATGATGGAAATGAAATCACCTCTCCTTAAAAGCCAGCAACACCTGATCATACAAATGAGCTATGAACTAAGAAACTGAGCTTCTAGATTATATTGCTAAGCAAGGAGAGAGAAGTTGTGCTTTAGGGACAGTAAGTATTTACTTCAGGAATCGCAGGAATCAATCTGTGGCTATGAATGTTAAATGACAGCTGCCAGCTGTAGGGTGACACACTTGACTTTTAATTTCAGTTTCAACTAGGGCATTATCTGTAAGGAGATTGCGTATTCTCTATGTGCTATTCATGGATTTCCCTTCTGGTACTGTAAATAAAGGATGATGATAATAAAAATTAAGAAGTTACATAAAGAAGGGGGTTAAATAGCTAAGTTACCAACTGACTGGCCAGGTCACCATTTGGTGCAGCCTTAAGAAATCTTTAAGTAATGTATATCATAGATGGATTTGCTTGAGAGCTTAAGTCTGCATTGCACCAATAACTGGTTCACTAATACAATGCTGGGGAAGTGAACCTTTAAGTGCACTCTTAGCTATAACAATCATATGGGATGCAGTGATTGCAATAAATGCAGTGAAACTACTTTTGCAGTGCTGAAAGGGCACTAATAAGGGTGATTATCACAAGTATTTGTAAGAATGTTCGATGCATTTTTATTCATACTATTAATTGGTAATATTGGGACTATAGATAATAATATGACCCTATATACATGCAACCCTATAATAGCCTAAAAGTGCCTTTTCCAACTGGATACTATTCCAGATGGGCTTCCAAAGAAACAAATAGGAAGCCAGAGGTTCATGCAAAAAAAACAAAGAGGGGTAATTGAAAATCATACCTCAGTGTTCACTCACAGTGAGGTCGATAGATAGATAGATAGATAGATAGATAGATAGATAGATAGATAGATAGATAGATTGATGATGATGATGATGATGATGATGATGATGATGATGATGATGATGATGATGATGATGATGATGATGATAGATAGATAGATAGATAGATAATTAGATAGATAGATATATATAGATGATGATGATAGATAGATAGATAGATAGATAGATAGATAGATAATTAGATAGATAGATGATGATGATGATAGATAGATAGATAGATAGATAGATAATTAGATAGATAGATAGATAGATAATTAGATAGATAGATAGATAGATAGATAGATAGATAGATAGATACAACCAGTCTCGGATACAGCTGAACAATGTGACACCAAAACGCTAGACAGGTAACTGTTGGACTGAATGCTTATGTCCAGGAGCAATTGTAAGAACACTCCTTTAAGACTACCAGCTAGTAAGGAGTCAGGAGCTTTTTTGTGTTTTTATTCCTTTATACACCTTGCACTTCCCCTTCATAATATTGAATTAATATTAAGGTCTGATGGAGAATGCTCAAGTTTGCTCTACAAGTGTTGTTTCTAGTTGCCAATTAAAAAAAAAAAAAGTCCTTCCATCTATTAAGCTTCTCTGCTACTCTGGTACTCAGATATAATGCAGTGTTGGACATGTAACTATTAAGGTGTGTAACGTTACCCATTCAGACAAACATATTTTTTTGTGATCAGGTTTTTGCAGTTATTTAAATTAAATCTGCAGTCAAAATTTGATCTTGATTGTTGTATCTCAGTAACAACAAGTAATTGACACCACATATATACAACGGTTCTAGAGCATCTATTAATACAGGCATGGGACCCAGTATCAAAAATGCTTGCAACCTGAAGTTTTCCTCATAAGGGGTCTTACCATAACATGATTAGTCATACTTTCACTCTAATAAAATATCATTTAAACATTAAATACACCCAATAAGATGTTGTGCTGCATATATGGATTCAAGCAACTTAGTTAGGACCAAGTACAAGTTACTGTTTTTATTGCAGAGAAAAAGTAAATGTTGACATTTTTAAAATAAATTGATTTAATGGACTGCATAGGACATAACAGGTTTTTGAATAAGGGATCTTTTGGATGGTGGAAACATGGGTACAGCTTTAAAACTCTAACTTTGTACCTTTCTGTGAACTGCCTAAACTGGAATGCATGTTTGCATAACAATGCACAGCCATACTGGTTAAGGTGTTAGCCTCAGACCGGGGAAAATAATAAAAAAAAAAAAGCTTAAATGATGACCATTTCTCCCTGTGTTTGCAGTTTTTGCCTGCCAGACAAGTGAATTTGTGTAATGTGGCCAAATTGGCTCCACTAGTCGGCAGAACATATTGTATCTAATCTCTTCCTCTTTTGAGGTAATAAGGCCTAAAGATATTTATTACCCACCTGACCTAACAAAATAACTTCTAGATTTAGTCCCTATATTGTTCTCTCTTGCTACATTACATTTCCTACAAGGTGAAACATTAGGCATTTCTTTACCAAATTTGTCTGTACATGGTGTCAGTGGTGTGTTATTTGTGACTTTCAGCTAACACAAGTATTTATTTAGGAACCATTGCCAACAAAGACAAGTGTGTAACTTCTAACAAATGTGGTGGACGTACTCGTGTTTCTATTTTACTACATAATATCTTGGTACATTTAAACAAATTTTTGGCACTTGTTTGACCTACACAAATGGAAGCACCAAATTCCCATGTGCACCCCAAGATATTTCCATACCTGAAAACAGGTTGTATCAGTCTGCTGTTTCACTGTAGGGGTGTGATTATAAGCACTATTTAAGGGCATTATCCAGAAATGCTTGGGATGTATGCATCTGCCAACAAATATGCTAGGGAGATTGCCCACATTTCTCCGCTTCCCAGAGCAAAGACATCATTTGTGAGAGGTACCATTTCAAGAAGAAGCAAATCTTTCCAAGTAAAAATGTCTTGGAGTAAAAAAGACAAAACTGGCCTCAGTTCATAAGCCCTTTGCTGTCAATGAGATGTCTCCTATTATAGTTTTAATTGCTGGAGATCTCTAGAAGGGACACATTTTTACTCAATTTCTGTAATTTATCCAATGAACTAGAACTGCAATCATTGCTGTAAGATGGTTAATCAGAGAACAAACAATTGCTTTATATGTTCAATGCAATAAATTAAAGCAACAAAAAAAAAATCTACTTATATATATTTAAACAAAACAGTATGCAAGGTCAGAAGTTTCAGTTGATTGAGATAAAAGTTATAGAACATTACAGTTTATAGGGCACTATACCCAGTTTATAGGCCACTATACCCTATTTACAGTATATTCAGAATAGCAGTATGCTTGCATAGACCAATGGCATCCATTCATAGAAGCTTTAAGAAATCCATGGAGCCACCTGTAGCTGGTGAACTCACTGTCACTAGATAGATGCTTATACAGGGCTTTGTTAAGAAAAACAGACATGATACACATTCGTGCGATGAACATAGGCACAGACTTTATTGTAGCAGCTCTCTCAGGGTTGCCAATGGTACAGACTTGAGCACTGGAAGCCTAACTTTTAAATATAAAAGTTACTCTTCACCTTCTCTTACACATACATCACACTTGTATTCCCTCTCACCTGGTCTCTAGTGCCAGTTGTAGTGTGTAAATGCACTAGCAGAGTGCCATTAGCCATTTGAGGAGGCCTCCTAGCCACTAAAACTTCCACATGCCTTTCTGTCATGTACAGCATACAGTGCACAAACATCTCCCATACTGCTTTACTGCAATACTCATAGGTTTCCCTCTATCCTCAACAATCGCCCTGGCTCCTCAGGCAGGCCGCAAAGGCCCAGGCCTAGTCCAGAAAAAATCAGGTAGTGACATGACGCCCACTGGCCACATGTCCACTAGGCACCAAGCAGGAGATTTTGACAGCTGTTTTAATTTCCCTTCCTGCCAGTCCCCAGTGTTAGTGATTGCATTGGAGAAAAAGAAGCAGCTGCAGCAGGTGGGTGAAAGGGGGTGCAAGCGCAGGGGTGCCTAGGGGTGCAAAATCTTTAAATCCGGCCCTGGAGGTCCTATCCCAAAACACCAACTATTTGTCAGGCACAGAATACCCTTGCTGGCTACTCTATCTGCCTCTGGCCTCTGATGCAAGCTCCTTCCCTCATCTAGCAAAGTGCAGCCTCCCTCCTGGTCAGAAGTCTAATACACCTCCTTACAAGCTGGTTCGTTGGCTGCAGTGAGAAGCATTCTCATGCCTTGGAAAGGTTAAAATTCCAATTAAAAAAAATGGAAGAAAAATATTTATTCAACTTTCCATGTTTTATTAGCTAAAACCATTTGCAAAATGTAAAAAAAAAAAAAAAGAATACTAGCTGTTTAAATAAACTGAATACACCTACAGATATAATTGGCATGCTGCATGTTGCTTCCAGAAAACCAAACTTGCTTTTAATACCAGCAGCCTCAAAATACTTGACATAGCAACACACAGTGATAGATGAACACTAGTAAATAAACTATAAAGCTTTGCAATCCCTTCCCTCCAATGCCCATTATTTAAAAGCACAGATGTTTATTTAATGTTTACAGGGAGATATCAACTGTGCCTTTCCTCTATAAACCACAAGGTCTTTTGAAAAAGAAATTCTAATTTTATACACTGTCTTCTTAAAATGTAGTGATATTATGGCAATCTTTAATCCAACTATATTTCTTTACTTCTAGATATATTTAACTTTTTTTCAACAGTTTTATTTATATTATAATTATTGGTGTTCACTCGTGTTTATACAAAACGTAAGGCAATATAAAATATGACTACACAGGGGATGGGAAAAGATGAAGTAAATGCAGGGAAATTAAAGAGGAAAAAGAAAGAATGGTGTTAAGTAGGCTTTAATAATTATTTAAGCAATAACTCTAGACATGTATCTTTAATGTAAGATTTGTCTATTTTCATTAGCCAAACTCGAGAACTACTGTAGCCACACATAAAGAACAAACTTAATCAGGGAGGGGTAAATTGGCCTGTCAGGGAGGCAGTGGAATGCTAGCATACAGATTGCTCAGTGCCTGCCCTGCATCTCGGCTTTGTTATCAAAGAGCAGTTGATGTTGAGGATCCAATTTAATCAGTGTATACTTCTATACACTTTAAAGTAAAACAAAGAAGCCTTTTTATTTTCTCATGGTTTCCATGGAAACCTTATATGCAGCACCAGCCTTTGCAGTGGTAGCAATTTTTCTCCACTCAAGCAAAAGCAAATGTATAGAATCAATTGGAGCTTTTCAGTTATACACTTGTAGTCACAAGAACTTCATTCTCTCTTACCAGTTAGACAAAACACACATATGATCTCAAACCCAGTATCAGCTTTTATTTGCAGTCCAAAAATCACTGCTTATGAAAAGTATTGGTTGACACAATTCTGGTGTAAATCTTCAAATGAGTGACATCCTATATCTCTTTAATAATTATTTAATCTAAATAAGAAGCAAATGAAAATGTAGTACTATTGATATTTTACAGCCAGTTCTTTATCACAAGACGAGTTTCATCTCTCTAATCAAAAAAGAAAATAGGCAATTGCCACCAGCCCTCAACTGCCACTTAAAAAAGTAAGAGGCGCAATCAGGGATTTAATAACCTATAGAAAAACACCACAATCCACAGACGTGGCACAGACCCTAAAACACTGTATACTTAGTTATGCTTAAAAACACAATCTTTATTAAAACAGGGAATTAGACTTGGTCAAAACCATTTAAAATAACCAATCTCCCCCAACCAAATGAGCCCAAATATATATATCATACCCCCCCCTTTTCATCTCTTTACTCCATTATTGTAATTGTTTCCAAATTTATCTAACTATGTTGCAATACATCTCAGGCCAGTGATCAAGAGCATCTGTGTAGTTTCTCTATGGAATGCTTAGTTGCCAGAGGTTGGTACTGATTAACCCTATATCTGTACTATACTCTTTAGTTGAATATAAAATTAAATTTGTGCAATGGCTTTGTACTTGTGAGCCAAGCTATAATAGGCTTAGTTGTTCTGTCTGTACATTCCTTTTCTAAATTACCAGGCATATGGTTATATTTTACTTTTATAGAATGAGTCCATAATTAAGCTGCATTAGGTCCAGGTACAGAAGGCCAATTGCTTTGTATAATCACTCACTACTGGTAAAACCACTATATGAATGCAAAGTCGCATTCCAACGGCCCTTCCTTTTTCCTTCATTTTCAGCTTACAGAAAAGGTTTTATCCAAGCGAGTGGTGCATTTAATATAGCACAGTACAGGTATAGGATCCATTAGCTGTTATCCAGAAAGTTCTGACTTAGGGGAAGGCAATCTCCAAAAGACTCAATTTTAATCAAATAATTCAAAATTGTAAAATAATATTTTCTTTTTCTTGATTTAACTAAGGTATATTTAATCCTTATTTGAGGCCAAACAATCCTATTGGGCGTATTTAATGTTTTTATGATTTATAGTAGACATAAGGTACAAAAAAATCCAAAGAAAAACCGTAGTTCCCAAGTATTCTAGATTACAGGTCCTGTACAACATACTCACAATACACATGCCAACCTGTTTAAGATTAAAACTTAATTTCAAGAAACCTTATCAGAACTTAATTAAAAAAAACACCCCTTTAGCAACTAGGAACGTGTGTCACTTATCTTTGCTTTACATGTAGGGATGTTTGACCTTTGACTTTAGTCTTAGGGGTATATTTATCATACTGTGTAAAAAGAGGAGTAAAACATCACCGGTGATGTTGATCATAGCAGCCAATCAGATACTTTGCTTTGATTTTCTAACTGTTGAAATCTAATTGCTGATTGGTTGCCCTGGGCAACATCACCGGTAATGTTTCACTCCACTTTCTACACAGCATAATATATATACCCCTAAATGTCCTATTTTTTGTAAATGTACTATATGTTTGTTGGGTGACTATAATATATCAAATATTTTATAAGGCCTATATCTGAGTAGCTCTCCACTGGGCTGCCTCTATCATGTAGATTATATAGATGTTAAAGATGTTAATATAATGTAGATTGCACTTATTATATCAAATGTTAAATCAGCCATTTAACATATATATTGCTAATGCAATTTTCATGGACTGCTCTTGAGCAACCTCTTCAGATAGAATACACACACTCAGAAACTTTGTGATTTATCATTTTTATCAGGAGAACAGTTAATTTTCATCAGAGCTAAATGTCTTTGCCCTTTTGATATTCTCTTAACTAATTAGATCAAATTAAATATCTTAAAATATTGTAAAATATCAGTCCTGCCACACAATAAACTTACTTCATTTTTCTTTGTTTATCCTTTGCGGAAGGGATAGAGCCATTTTATCTAAGCTTATATTGTAGCAGTAATGTTGATACATTTACAAAATACTAGGTTAGATTTTTTTATGGCAAAGTTGACATTGGCAATGACAGTTCTCTGGAACTTAGAGGAATACAGTTATGGGAAACATTTTCTTTTTAAAACACATAAGTTAATGGAGCTTCTCCAGCAGAATTCGGAATTGAAATCTGTTTTTTAAAGACCCAAACTGTTTTTTTTTTTATTTAATTTTGAAACTTCACATGGGGCTAGCCATATCCTTCATTTCCCACGGTGCCACAGCCATGTGACCTGTGCTCTGATAAACTTCAGTCACACTTTACTGCTGAGCTGCAAGTTGGAGTGATGTCACCCCCCTCAGCAGCCAATCAGCAGAACAATGGGAAGGGAGCAAGATAGCAGTTACCAATAGATATCAGAATAGCACTCAATAGTAAGAAATCCAAGTCCGGCTTGGGGTCCTCCAGTTACATGGGAGTAGAAGAAACAATAGGTTATCTGTGAGCAGTTCTAATGTGTAGAGCTGGATTCTTCTGAATGCTAATAATCAGGCACAAGGCACTGAGATGGCTGCCTGCACACAAATATTACAACTAAAAAAATACATTTGTTCAAGAATACAGTTTTAAATGGTAGAGTGAATTATTCTGGCAGTTGAAAAATTATCTTTGTCTATAAGTAAATTAGGAAATATAGGTGGATTTTTTTCAGAGTTATTCTAAAAATTAGACTAAGCAGCCATAATACATTGCATACAATTTAGCATGTTACTGAGATCTTACCTGATCTAGTAGCTGTGAGTACAGATCATGGCAGTTGACAAAAACATACTTGTAGGTAGAATCTAAACATGCTCGCACACAGTCTTTTACTACTGCGCTGGCTCTTGGTGGACTCTGAAGTTCGAGAACCTTCAAGAATTAAGAAAAAAAAAATTAAAAGATTGAAACTTCCAGATTTAGCTTTCAGCTTCTATTTAATATTTGCATTAATAATTCCATAACAGAGGCCAATTAATAATCATTAAATAGCTTGTTCACCTTTGCGTTAACTTTTAGTATGATGTAAAGAGTAATATTCCAAGACATTTTTCAGTTGGTCTTTATTTTTTATTATTTGTAGTTTTTTAATTATTAAAATTTTTGTTTAGCAGCTCTCTAGTTTGGAGTTTTAGCAGCTGTCCGGTTGCTAGGATCCAAATTAAGTTGGCAACCATGGAGTGGTTTGAATGAGAGACTGGTATATGAATAGGAGAGGGACTGAATAGAGAAATATGTAATGAAAAGTAACAATAACAATAAAACTGTAGCCTCACGCAACAATAGTTTTCTGGCTGCTCTGAAAGCTGCAAGGAGTTAGAAGAAACAGCAAATAATATAAAATCTATAACACATAAATAATGAAGACCAACTGAAAGTTGCTTAGAATTGGCCATGCTATAACATACTAAAAGTTAACTTAAAGGTGAGCTACCCCCTTTAATGTAACCCTCCCCGTCCAAATATCTGTGTGTGGTGATGGGGGATCATGTTACAGAATGTTATTTCTCTCCATTTTCAATTAAAGTATTCAAACATTACCCAGTAAGAGAGTTACAAACAACATGAGTATATCAAATACTAGTTTTTGGAGACACTATAGAATACCTTCATACGGAAAAATGTGATGCTTGTTAGAAGATCCACTGTTGATTTCAAATCTTGAAGCCTTTCTGGATTAGTAGCAGGAAAATTGTCCTATTGCAAAAAGCAAAAAATTGACATATTATATCATATATAATGGATAATAGCACCGTTCAGGATAAAAGAATCTCGCAAGATATTAATATAATGTATATAGTGCTGACATATCCCACATTAGTAATGTTTCTAATTTTGTGAGAAATACTGTGAGGAGGAAGACAGTATGTATGTATGTATATCTTTATTTATAAAGCGATACTTATGTATGCAGCGTTGTACAGTAGAATACATTAATACAAACAGGGGGTTATTAAAATAATAGATAAATACAAAGTATAACAATAAATACAAGTTACAGTTGCAATAAATTAAGAATCAAAGAGACAAGAGGATAGAGGTCCCTGCCCCGTAGTGCTTACAATCTAAATAGATCTAGAACAGTAGAATGCTATAATCTATCTCAGTAATAAATCGATATGGATAACATATTATACATGGTGGTTGGAAATGTCAGTTTGCCTATATTTATCACCATTTGTTTGCTTGTTTGATTCTTTGTTTTTTTTAAAGTTTTAGACATCAAACCATACAAGATAACCAAGAATATAAATATTTTTGTTCAGTAAAAGCTACTATCCCATTGCAACATATTTACTAATCAAATATATTTGATAGTGATAAGTGAATCTGTCCTGTTCCACTTTGCTGAAAAATTTGCGAATCCATATATACATGTACACATTTCCAGTTGAGACAGAAATGATAGGCCAGTATGCAATATAATGCAGTTACTTGAATGAGTGGTGAAACGTTTTCCAAAAAACTCAGAAAAGTCCAGTTGTTTTAGACTTAATTTTACTAGATACCACACATTGCATTTGCATTTAGTTTGATGCATCCGGCACTATTGTGGTGCAATTATGCTGCTGCAATTTTGAGAAATTATGGGCATATGATATGAGCATTATGGGTACAAAGCATAGTGATTAGCACACTGCACTTGTTGTCGTTAATGACCGTTATGGTATGTGCACAAGAAACACCACAATGTAACCTCATGCAGGACAACCCATCAGATCTCTTTGTAACATAGGCACAGCTACTCATAATCTTGTTATTAATTGTGTAGTGCACAGAACTGATGGCCACGTATTGCTTAGTGACTGTATGTGGAAGATAAAAGAGAGTAGTTAGGCCGGAGGTAGACCAAAATTGTCTGTGAACCAGGATTCTGGGGTGGCTTGTTTAGTTGATTCTCTTGCAACTACTATACACATGCAGAACTGAATTTTCCAAAATATAATAACTTATTTAACTTATTTAACCCCAGGACTGATACACATTAGAAGAGTGTTCTCAGTGCTCTTAGCACTATTTTCATAGACCTTTATGTTTATTATAAATGTATATTCTATTGAAACATAACTAATACCTTTAATTCTATAAAGATATTTTGATCAAATAAACAGTGGTATGCTTACAAGAAGATGATTCTGCATGTCATATGTTACATCTGTCTTTAAAAGAAAAGATGAGACTTACTTACCCTGTATTTTGATAGATCAATTCTTAAAGAGTTGTGCAGCTGATCCAACAATTTTATAAACCGTTCTCTCTGCAAAAGCAAATAAGAATCAATTGATAATGCATTTAATAATGCAAAATGTCCGTCCCTATAAATCCTTTTGATACCATAACATTTGACAATACAGGTAAAGAACCCGTTATCCAGAATTCTTGGGACCTGGGTCATTCCATAATTTGGTTCTCCATACCTTAAGTCTACTAAAAAATCATTAAAACATTAAATCCAAAAGGATTGTTTTGCATTCAATAAGAATTACTCATATCTTAGTTTGGGTCAGTACACTGTACTGTTTTATTATTAGAGACAAAAAGGAAATCATTTTTAAAAATCTGAACTATTTCAAATACATATTCTTTACTATACTTATCTTAACATCAATAGAAGTACAATTACTTATAATGATGCACATAAATAATAATATCTGGGAGACAAACATTATAAATATATATAATAAAATATTTTAAACAAGTCCCTGTTGATTTAATTAGATTAAAATGAACTAAAATTTTACACCCAACAAATTAGTGACAATAGAACCCTTAGCAATTAAAATCCAAACACCTTTAAACATTTCAAAGCAAAGAAAGATCTTCCAGGGAAGAGAAGGGACATTTACCACTGACTTCTACACAATCTCAAAAAGCTTTAGATGGAGTTCTGTCAGAATCGGAATTGTTGCAGTTTTATTGCATAGTAAAAGGAAGAAAGAGCTCTGGTATTGTAAATCGTTCCATCTATGGAAAGTAGTCATTTTCAAAAAGTACCGGGATGCAGTCCAACCCCAATTCAAGTACTGTACTTAATAAAAGATTTCATAGAAGTTTTAAATATTAAAAGAACATGAAATACAGTTCTATGAGGAGGCAGTAAATTACAGAACTAGTTTCAAAAATGTTCTTATAACCTTCAACCATGCATAGTTACAGGGTACAGTGTATACGGAAAAAGCACAGTTGGCTTGGGAAGTGGATGGGTCAATTTGACAGGTACAGCTGTGCTAAAAACTGATGGTGCAGGCTAATGTTTAAAACTAGCAATTGACAGTGTGATATAGCTGAGAAAATGTATGTTTTTAAGAGCTTTTCAAAAGTTAGAATTTCAGTTATTTTGCTTTGATTTTTTAAGGAACTCAGCGAGCTGGATTTCATGTATTCATTTTTAATGGAAGCGGTGGCGTAACAATAGCAGACCCCCCAGAGGGGCCCGTACCTCTACATCTGCTTCCTTCATTTTATATATAAATCCGAGGTAGGAGAGTGGACAGGGAGCAGGGACTTATATGTGAGTGGGCAGGGGCAAGGGGATGTATCATTGCGGAGGGAGGATGCATCAGGGCAGGGGGCCTGGTACATTTGCTACTCTGCACTGGGCCCCTTTGAAGGGGTTTTTTTGCAGGGGGGCCAGCGCAGAGTAGCTACGCCACTGAATGGAAGTATTAGAATACATTAAAGTTTACACTGGTGGATGAAGGGCTTTCAGGCTAAAAATGTATCTAAATATAGCGAACTATTTTTAAATACATTTGGTATAAATATAAAAATAAATAGCATATAATAAATATAAATAACATAGGTATCATATTTTGACAGATTATATATTTTTTGCTTTCAGAATCGCAACAAAAGTTACAAGTTCAAGTCTATACATAGGAATCTGTGCATTAATTAATGCCAGTTTTTAAAATGTTAAGCAGTTGCCCAGGGAGCCAGGACTGTGAATGCTGAACAGAGTAGTGTGGGCTTAATCCTGTGTCAGCATCTTCTGATATTAGGTAGGCCTTTTTATCTCCTAGGGCCTCGGGCTCTGAAAACATGACAGTCTGAGCATGGATAGAAATAGCTCAGCATTAAATATTCTGGGTGATTAGAGATAATAACCGCTTGCCGTGCATATTTTACTTTATAAAAATACAAGTCCCAAACATGCAATAAAGTATACATTGCCATCATCTCATGTATTAAATAAATATGTAGCATAATCCAACTGATAAGATTCAACTTACACCAAAATTTGTTGCAGCAAAACGATCAGAAGCAGAAACATTTGTTGTTGCTGTTGTGTGAGCATAGAAAGCATTGATATTTGCTAGTAGGGTACTCATGACAGCAGGAACACCAGGACACATGTACTTGGAAGACAGACAGGAAAAGTGCCTATAGTAAAAACACATAAAGTTGTAATAATTAGATCATATCAATCTGAAGTATTAAAGGGGAACTTCACTTGCAACATTCAAACCTCAGAATTTCCTGCATACGTGATGTCACAAAAGAAACATTACAGTGAAATTTGTGGGTTATGTGGGTTAAGTAGCTCCTGAATGCTGTCTGTAAGCTGTGGAAAAGTTGCTACAATTTGTAACATCAATGTTTTAGACCCTCCTCCATTACCAGGATTTCAAATGATGCAGACGGTTTTGCAGCTGGATTTCAGTATATAAAAATGGTATATTCATAATTTGTGAAGGAACAGATTACAGTGTATGCAGGTATATTTCATGTACAAAATATAGTTTGCTATTATCATGGTAAGGATGCAATGCAAAATCCCTGCCTAGGGAATTGATGTTAAGCTTCTGTCACATGGGGGGTTCTCAGCCTTGTACTTATTTTATTTTATCTCAACAATAACTAGTGATTAGCAAATCCCTATTAACTGACGTCACAAAGTTCTGAATTTTAGGCATTTAGGCAAAAAATCCCTACCATAGGCTCCAATGTAAAACAAAAGTAAACAAATGACAGTTAAGAGAAAATACTGATCTTGGACATTTGGAATGAGGTTACCAGCATAATATGCCCAGTTGCTACACTGCAGATACACATCTACCAGTGTGATGTATATATCATAAGTCTATGTCTAACCCAGAATTCCTTATAAATATTCTACCTTTGCCAAACACTGCCATGGAAATTTAATAGTAAACTGATTAGTTGGTATAACCTGCAGTAAAATACTTTGTTAGTCTGATAGTTTTAAAATAATTTCTTACCTTTATCAAAATACATACAATTAATCAATACAATTGAGGGGTTTGCATAAATGTAATATTTTAAAATGTGTTACAAAATGAACGAAAAAGGCACATTTGCAGTTTTTGTAGCAAATAAATAAGCTATTAATGAATGTGATACATTGCATTTGCACCAGGGAAGCTCAATGTGGCTGTCACTGTTATATTTCTTTTCAAATAGTCTGCCCTCGTGGATTCAGCCAATTGAAATGCCATCGCTTGATAAATGTCAAAAAGTTGACAAACAATGTTCCCAGGGCTGGCGTTTATTTATTTATTTATTTAGCCGTTGTGTAAAATCATGTATCTTCCACTGCATTTAAATATGATGAATGTTTTTCTAGCCCCTCAAGCTACAAGCAACTGAATCCTTTAATAACGTCTTAACGGAAAATGTGAAGGAGCTGCTTTGTCATTTTCAGGTATTTATTAAGACATTTACAGAGCTCAGACAGTACATTGGGAGATGCTCAAGGATGAAGTATTATTAATATGTGCTGCAGCTCATTTGATATTTTTCAATAGACCCAACAATGACTAGTAAAGACCAAAATGTATTTCTAAATGATCACCCTTTCACTTGGGTTTTAAGCATTAACTCTATATTTCATGTAAAGGTACAGGACCCCTTATCCAGAATGCTAGGGACCAAGGGTATTCCAAATAAGGGGTCTTCCCATAATATGGATCTCCATACCTTAAGTCTACTAAAAAATCATAAAAGCATTAAACCCCATAGTATTGTGTTGCCTCCAGTAAGGATTAATTGTATCTTAGTTAGGATTAAGTACAAGGTACTGTTTTATTATTACAGAGAAAAAGGAAATCAATTTTAAAAATCTAAAGTATTTTATTAAAATAGAGTCTATGAGAGGCAGGCTTTTCATAATTTGGAGCTTTCTGGATAATGGGTTTCTGGATAACAGATCACATACCTGTACTTAAGTGACTGAAATACCATATTTTCAGATTTGTAGACTAAGGGACAATTTATGATTGCTCAAGTGAGTGGGCTTATTTAAATAATAAAAAGTTTGGCATTGGGGAAAAAAATCTCAACTAATGAGGTATTTTTGCCAAAAACCCATTGTGACCGCCTTAACTCACATGGGGTTTCCTTTGTGATTGGTCAAGCCCAAAGAGCAATGATAAATATGCCAGTTAGATTGATGGGGAAAATATTAGTTAGGAGAGGTAAAAAAACTCTTAACTCTTGAGATACAGCACTCCTTTAGAAAGGCAGAGAAAAAGGTATAAATGACTACATATCATATAAAAACGTATATTTTAACCACACATAAAAAGAGTAAAGACTTGTCCATTGTGATGCTATGTATATATTGATATTATTTAGTGTACCTAGCTCTCCTTGCATGCTTGGTTAGTGCCAGCCCAATGGAAGTGAATGGTTTTGTCACAATAATAATGAATGGCAAAACACAATGAGGTACTGTGCATTACATTGTACAATATGCAACAATAGAGCAAATAAATTCAATATTATACTAGTTGACAATGAATTATTTGAGTAGCTATATTCTAATAAGCAAAATATTGTTGTGCTATCTCTAATTAGCTAAGTAGCTACTGATTGCGAGCATTCGCAACAATACAGTCCCCAATCCGGGCACATTAAAGCTAGGGTGAATGTATTAATTATACAAAACTCTAGACACGAGCTGTACCACTGGGGAATGTATGCAAATAAACAGATAAGAAGAAATAAGGGATTGTTTTAAATTTAATGTATATATCTTTTTATATAATGTAACACCTTATTATTTTGATATTATGCTGTCTTGCTAACAAGGCACCATGCTTTACCTTATGATCCTTTTGTCAATGTTCAATACACTTTTGAAAGATACACAAATGGGTGAAAATACAAAATATCAAATCATCTTACTGAGCCTGAAACAAGGACAACTGAAAGTTGATTTTTATTGTATTTGTACACAAATACACAAATCCATATCTACTAAATATTATGCTCATCAATAGTAAAGGGGGCTCTTTAATGCTTTACCTAGACAATATTTGGCTTAGGGCACAATCAGGGGATTTCAGTGGTTCTGTGTGCACTTTTTGCTTGCAGTACCTTTAATAAATGATGACTATTGAAAAAAAATGACAAATGTAACTTTGCTGATTTGTTATATTATGCAAAAAAGCCTATTTCAGAACAAAAGTTAGCCAGATAGTGTGAAACATCCAACAAAAACATTTGTGAAATGCTGAAATCTGTATCTTTTTTAGGGGTAATGTAATAAAGGCTACAAACTTTGCTACTGGTCTAGTAACATATCCAAACCAATCAACAGGTAGCATTTGCTTGTCACCTGCTTGGCTATAATGGGTTATTAGACATGGGCAGACATTGCTCCTTCTATTAAATTCTACCATTAACCTTTAAAAGCAATAAAGAAAAAAAGAATCTATCAAATCACATAAACTTCACTTGCAACAGCATCAGACTATTGAACTTCTTGGAGAGCAGATTACACCAAGGCAGACTGCTACAATTAGAATCTCTTGTGCTTAACGTGTAGACAGTTCCCAATAGGCCATGGGCTAGAATATAGTGAGGTATAGTCAGAAACAAGGCAATTCTTCATTAATCATTAAAATGCCATTCAGGGAAGCAGAAAAAGAAAACATTATTGCTGTTTTTTTCAATGTGCAATGTTATTATTAGTCAGTATTGTCAGCACCGCTCATCCAGGTTTTATAAATGCAGATTTATAAAGATGTGTTATGTCAAGTGTGCTTGGTTATATTGAAGTACTATTCATTTATTCATACAGCCTCACTCCATGCTTTTAATCGTTGTAATTATAGCGTGATTGCTTTAGGCAGTCTCTATGCTTTCTCTTAAACACATTTTTATGTTATAAGATTTAATGTAAATGCTACAGCCTGTTATGCTTCACAAAAACAAAAAGGGACAACAATTATGCTCTAGCTCTCACTTCACTACAAAGGCTTGTCCATTGACTTGATACTTGTATTTCATATGTTTTGTTTGCCTAGGTGCCACCCAGCATGCAGAATTGATAATACAGACATAGGGTCTGGTTTTAATAAGGGATCTTTCCATAATTTGGATCCCCATTCTATACCATACTAACAAAATAGGATTGTTTTGTCACCAATACAGATAATACAGCTTAGTTACTGTAGGAAACTGTGCAAGGTGCAGTTTCATTATAATAGAGGAAAAAAATGAATGATGTACTCTAACAGGAGATGGCCTTTTTGGATAACAGGTTTTGAGAAAAAGGATCTCCTATACCTATATCACTTAAGTCAAGTGCACCCACAGATCATAATGAATTAACCTTTTTTTAGGTTATTTTTAAAACCTGTGCGTGCCCATATTTAATTACTTTTAAGTTTCTTATTTTGATCCAAGCAAGTCTGTGGCACATTATAGAATGTAATTATAAAGCTGTCTCAAAAATTCTTTGCCTAAACAAGTGTGCAAAAATTTGTACAACTATAAAACATATAGTGATCATGAAAATCATCTATTACAGAGTGCTAATCAGAATATTTACATTTAACACCAGAATAACATCAACAGTTCCACTATTAGTTTACACCAGCTCAGACCTGTTATAATGCATTGAAGCCAAATGGAAAATATAGACAACAAATAATTTCTGGTGTTAAAAATGTGTAAAACACTGTTTTTCAATTTTCCATTGAGACACTTGTTGAGACAACTGTTAGGCTGTCACAAAAAATGACTTAATAAACGCATATAGAAAATAAAGTCAATTAACAATTTAATTCTTGGATTATTTGTCCATAATCCTTCAAGTTCTAACACTTTATTTTACTAGGCTATAACATCACTAGAGGTTCCAACAGAAATACTGGTGTGTCTATCACAAGTGCAGAACAATGTTGGTCATAAATAGCAATGCACAAAAGAAACTTTCCTTTTTTTCTGTAGTCATTATATGGTACCTTGTACTTGATCCTTAATAAGAAATAATTAATTCTTATTAAAGGCAAAATAACCCTATTGAGTTTATTTAATGTATAAACAATTTCTTTGTAGACTTAAGGTATGGAGATTCAAATTACAGTAAGTAAGTACCCCTTAATTGGAAAGCACCAGGTCCCAAGTTATTTGGATAATAGGTCCCATACCTGCAGTAGTAGTAACTGGAATATTGCCTTTCTCTAACCATTTTCTTCTTTAATTTTTAACAAGTAAAAGAAGTTCAGTGGGAATTGACCTACAAAGCTAAAAATGGCTCTGCAATTGCTTATAAGCAGCACTGCATTAATACAATCAATACACTCATAAATAATAGATATGATAAAATCTGTTATTTGTTAACATAATTAATTATAGAAAATACTTGATATTACTCTGTTCATTTATTTTTTATATGTAGCTTTCCAGTTTTTTGAATGGTAATTGATTGATGTCACATAGTGTACTTACGTCATAGCTTGATAAATTGACTCGATTCCGTAGCGCATGGCAAATTCATCGACTATTTCCTGTGCCGCATCATCAAAGTAAACCTTCCAGGCTTCATCACCCTTTACCTCAGGAATCTTAACAATACCATTATTCTGAATTTCTGTTAGGTGGTTAAATAAGTTCTGTGGGTAAATTATATTTACAATCATTAGGAAACACACCATAGTGCCTGATCTGTGTGAAATGTTTTGTTAGTGTACATTTACCTCCTTCTTTACTTACAATTACTTACAATTTACTTACAATTATACAAAAAACAGATGGTTTACCTATAATCATATATTAACCTTACTAATATGAGAGTAGAATTCTGTGAAACATAATTTGATTGGCAGTTAAAGATAGTGCAACCTAAGCATAATATTTTGAACTCAAGACCCTGAATAATTAAAAGTCAAGTAGATACAGGTGTAAAGAACATACAGGAGTAAAGAAGTCAAAGAATAAGGTTTATTTTTTTGTTAAAAAAAAAAGCTGTACGTCCAATGGTTCGGGATGGGCAAGCCAAATATGTTGTGTAACTAAGATGCTAATTAATTTAAGTTAACTAATATCCTCATAAAAGGTGCTGTAAGTTCTGGTAACATTGAGATGGGATAATATAATTAAAGTCACACAGGTACATACTTGCTTTGAAACAGGTGACCAGTAAATGCAGCCTGCTGATTGGTTGGTTGTTAATAGATTTATTTTTTTGCCTAAAAATATAATTTAATTGAAATATAGGTAGCAAAGCTAAAAGCTGTACAAAATAGCCACATACACAGTGTACAGTACTTGCACACCATGTGTTAAATCGATTAGGATGTTTGCAAATCATACTTTTTGCATGCTGTTTTAATGAAATGTATTCTATACCATTGTCTTCTTTTATAATATTTGTACTGTTTATGTGGGAGAGGGAGGGGGTGCAGTAAGTGTAAAAACAGAACAATGATATGTTGCTGCTTTTATATATTATTGGAACAAGCAGAATACATTTCAACAAAAAGTTCTATTTGTTGTGCTCGTGTTGACCAATGTGTATATAAGCGTATAGTGCCTATTTAAGATATATAGTTAATAAAATCCCATATGAAGTGACCTTAATCTGACTTCACCAGATGTGAAATTCCAGGGCAGAACTAGACTGCAATGAAGGCCAATGAAATGTCCTTGACTGTGAAATGCACACATGGAAAAAAGTAATTCTATATGGTATATGAATGAACCTTGAACAGAAATTAAATGAGAAAGTAATCATAATCATTTTGATCCCATTTTTGATATCAACTTGAAATTCACAACTTGAAATTCACAAGTCTTTTACATGGAAATGCTCTTTTGCTTTGTTTTTGAAATGTTCCAAACACCTACATGTAATTAAACTTACCTCATGTAAACACGTGTACTGCACATGGTAAGGGGGCACATTCTCTTCTCCCTTGATCTCAACATTTATTTTCAGTCTAATTGCACCAGAGACAGCTGATTTATCTGTCCTTTTCTCTGAAAAACAATGTCAGTCATAGCAATGTTATAAATGTATCTTTCAAGACCACAAACATTTCCATGGTTTCAAATAGAGTCAAATCCAACAGCTGAAAACAGATGTCAGATCCTATTGTTCTAGTGCTTTACATTAGCTAAGCCTCATATAATCATGCTTGCTACACCAGAGATACAGAAATCTTTGTTCTAATTAGAATGCAAGAGCTTGTTCTAGTAGCTGAGCAGCTCTAATTGAGAGTGTATACATATTTTTTATTTCCTCTCCAAATGTGTTACTCATTGGCTCTGTATATGTATTTGGCAAAGTGGGTTATGACAGCAAAGAAATGCAGCTCCAGCAACTGGTCAGCCTGGCTTCTTTTAGCAGTTAGAAACAATTATATTTCCAGCATGTGCTGATTCAGCCTTGGTCGGACTATTACAGCTGATAAAAATGTATCCTTAACTTTATGGCATTATTTCATAAAGCACAGAAGGAAACAGATGCACATTGAAACTTTGAAGAAAGTTATACATTGAGAAAGCTTCCTCCTACAAATGAATAAAATCTAAAATTAAGTCTGTTTTTAGAAAATGCTTTAAACAAAAATGTGCAAAAGAAAATGTGCAAATGTGCAATTTTCCCTTTTAATACATTTATTCCTTAATGCTCAAGAATATTTGGCAATCCATCTAGCAGTGGAAAATTGTGAATTGTATTGTTTGCACCTGTGAGCAGTGTAAGTAATAAAACCTCACTGTGAAATTCATCATTTTTTTTTAACAAACAAATACATCACCTCAAAGCTTTAAAAATGTGTTATACACAAGTGCAAGTTGCAATGTTCTGTCTAATTAAAAATATTACACTGTGAAATGGGAATTTTTATTCTAATTTACACAGGAATGGGATCTGTTACGGGGAGACTATCTCTTATTGACTTCTTTATACATAAATAGTCCTAATTTCATTTAATTTTAACTAAGATGAATGAATCCATATGGATGTTAAAACAATCCTATTGGGTTTATTGAATGTTTAAATGATAAAGTATGATGATCCAAATTGCAGAAAATCCCTTACCTGGAAAACCCCAGGTTCCAATCCTTCTGGATAACAGGTCCCATACCTGTACTATATCACATATCACAATATCACATTAACGGGCACATTCATCAAAGTACGATTGAGTCCGAATACACAAAAAAATTCGTATTTTTTCTAAGTTTTAGAACTGTGTATTTTTTTTCGTTAATTTGTGTGACTTTTCCGTACTCGACAATTTGCGCAACAAAATCGTATTTGTCGCAATGAGTATGAAAGTTTCGGATTCATTCAAGCTTCGGTATCGTGACTTTCCTTGGGCCAGGTTGGAGCTGCAGAGTGCCATTGAGCCCTATGGGAGACTTTCCTTGGGCCGGGTTGAAGCTGCAGAGTGCCATTGAGCCCTATGGGAGACTTTCCTTGGGCCAGGTTGAAGCTGCAGAGTGCCATTGAGCCCTATGGGAGACTTTCCTTGGGCCAGGTTGAAGCTGCAGAGTGCCATTGAGCCCTATGGGAGACTTTCCTTGGGCCAGGTTGAAGCTGCAGAGTGCCATTGAGCCCTATGGGAGACTTTCCTTGGGCCAGGTTGGAGCTGCAGAGTGCCATTGAGCCCTATGGGAGACTTTCCTTGGGCCGGGTTGAAGCTGCAGAGTGCCATTGAGCCCTATGGGAGACTTTCCTTGGGCCGGGTTGAAGCTGCAGAGTGCCATTGAGCCCTATGGGAGACTTTCCTTGGGCCAGGTTGGAGCTGCAGAGTGCCATTGAGCCCTATGGGAGACTTTCCTTGGGCCAGGTTGAAGCTGCAGAGTGCCATTGAGCCCTATGGGAGACTTTCCTTGGGCCAGGTTGGAGCTGCAGAGTGCCATTGAGCCCTATGGGAGACTTTCCTTGGGCCAGGTTGGAGCTGCAGAGTGCCATTGAGCCCTATGGGAGACTTTCCTTGGGCCGGGTTGGAGCTGCAGAGTGCCATTGAGCCCTATGGGAGACTTTCCTTGGGCCAGGTTGGAGCTGCAGAGTGCCATTGATTCCTCTGGGAGGCTTTCCTTGGGCCAGGTTGGAGCTGCAGAGTGCCATTGAGCCCTATGGGAGACTTTCCTTGGGCCAGGTTGGAGCTGCAGAGTGCCATTGAGCCCTATGGGAGACTTTCCTTGAGCCAGGTTGGAGCTGCAGAGTGCCATTGAGCCCTATGGGAGACTTTCCTTGGGCTAGGTTGGAGCTGCAGAGTGCCATTGAGCCCTATGGGAGACTTTCCTTGGGCCAGGTTGGAGCTGCAGAGTGCCATTGAGCCCTATGGGAGACTTTCCTTGGGCCGGGTTGGAGCTGCAGAGTGCCATTGAGCCCTATGGGAGACTTTCCTTGGGCCGGGTTGGAGCTGCAGAGTGCCATTGAGCCCTATGGGAGACTTTCCTTGGGCCAGGTTGGAGCTGCAGATCATCAGAAATGATTGGATCTCGTGATTTGGATTCGTACCTTAGTGAATCTGGCCCTATGGCTTTATACATTTAGGGGCATATTTATTATAGTGTGTAAGCCAACATCACTTGTGATGTTGCCCATAGCAACCAAACAGATTTAGCCAATCTTGCAGATGACAGTTCAAATCTGGTTGCTATAGGCAACATCACCAGGGATGTTATTTTACACACTATAATAAATATGCCATTTAATATTTATAAAATAATGTTTCATAAAAAATTGGCAAGGTTTATTAGTAAATATGTTACAAGAGAAGAACAAAGGTTCTTTATTGAAGGTCTTTCATAAATTTTTGAGTATGGTGTGAGGCAAGGCAAATAATCTATATTTATGAAGGATATAATACTAAGCTAGGACCAGTTTATGAACATGTTTATGAACATGTTTATGAACATGTAGCAAGTGAAAAAGCTATCTGGCTATGACACAGCCACTGATTATTAATCTGGCTCAGAACAATGTGAAATAAGTCTAAAAGTCTAAGTGCATGTGAAACATTCTGGCAAGCCAGACATCTACTGCTATAGCTTACAGCAGAGTCAATAAACGAGAGCCATTCCCTTCTAAAACATTTTATACAAATAATTTAACACAAAGTAAGGGTGTAGGTATCAATGATACAGGGTCAACGATTCAAAAGTTGTATAAAAATTAAAAAAATAAATAAAATTACATATATATATATATATATATATATCTTATTTGGCTGACAGGCTTAAAACAAGCCTACAAAATTGGTAACAGAAATATTTCAGTACAGAATAACTTCCTTTGGGAATTGTCGAGATACAATTATTTTTTATTCTCCCCAGTTGCAAACAAAACACATTATTCATATAGATATATATATATATTTATTTATACAAATATAATATAGCCTAACCTTTTATTATTCATTTTACCATACATTGTATACTTTTGCAATATATGGCAATAATTATTGTGGTTGATTACCATGGAGACAAATTTGAGTAGAAGAACTGACCCAGAATTGCATCCCTTGCATGATAAAGAAGCTCCTGGAATTCATGATCACAATAAGCTCCAGAATTCCATAATATCCCATCAAAGAGGATTTCAAGAGCCAGAAATGATGAATGTTACTATGCCAGATTGCTTTTCTTTATTTTACAACAAATGCACCCTGTTGTTTTTTTTCTTACGAGGTAATAAACTGTTAAGTGTTGTTATCAGATAACTGACATGATGTTATATATCCAAACAACGTGGCTGTTCTGATGCTTTGATAAATGGCACAGTAAAACACATTCTTACAAGACTCCCTATTGCATATTTTATCTATAAATCTTGTGCTGCAGTTATGACCTAGATATCTTTTTCAGCCTTATTGCCATCAGATGAATATTTCATGCTATTACCTGGGTTTGTAGCTGCACTATTTCTAAAAGACTCACAGTTCAAGTTCGGAGTCAGCTAATCCAAAGCACATGAGCATCACAGAGAAGCAAGAGCAAAATTAAAAGCAGCAACACATTCTAAAGCTGTATTCAGTGTTATTTAGGCATATAATTAAAACTCATCCATAACTGGCATTTTAATATGCTGGTAAAAGCAAAGTCATAAAACAAAATGTTAAGGCGTTGACACTGTATAATATGGCTCTTTTCACTTTTTCACAAATAATAAAGTAAAGCAATAAATTATTAATTATTTTTATATACATATTTTGCCAAGTCCATCACTCAGCAATATAAACAGTACATTACTTAACATCATTTATGTTGCAATACACTGTTGGATGTCTACTCTGTTTCTCACATAGCTTCCGGGGTCCACAACGGTGTTGGCTCCTATCTTAAAAACAATATAGGTCTCTGTCAAAACATATTGCATAAAACAGTTTATGGGAAAGCCTGCTTCATATAAATAAAATGCACTTTGTAGTAGTATGTGCCATTGGGTAATCCTAAATAGAAAATTGTGATTTTAAGTACTAAGGGCCCCCTGGAATCATTCAATTCACAGTGCACATAAACAGGCCAAGGCAAAAAACAGACTTAAAGGACATGTAAAGCCTACATTTGCCTACAATGTATATCAGTTGGGCATGTCTCCCCCACCCAAATGGAATAATTTGTACTGCATATATCCCCTCTGTTTGACAGCACCATTACATTTTCCTAAAGCAAATAGAAGCTTTCACCAGGTGGCCATTTTTTCTTTGATACATAAACAGATACATTTAAATCTGCAAACAGCATACAAACACAGACCCTTACTCAGCATTAGGGATGTAGCGAACCTAAAAAAAAAAAGCAAAAAAGCGTGAATATTCGCGAACTTTGCGAACCCCATAGACTTCAATGGGAAGGCGAACTTTAAAACCTAGAAAAGCCATTTCTGGCCAGAAAACTGATTTTAAATTTGTTCAAAGGGTGCCACGACCTGGACAGGGGCATGCAGGAGGGGGATCAAGGGCAAAAATTTCTCTAAAAAATACTTTGTTGAAAAAGCATTGCGTAAAAACGGGCAGACCTAGCGGAAATACGTGGCGTTTTTTGCTATTTCGCGCTATTGGCACCATGGAAACGGGATTTGCTTACACCAGTACTAGGCTGAAAAAAGCCATGTGTGGTTGTGCAGCGTTTTTTTAGGCTGAGAAAAAACGCAGAGAAAAAATGCAGCGAAAAAAAACGCGGCGAACCCAAATTGTGAACATACGCGGAAAGTTCGCAAACTTGCGCGTTCACGAACACCCGATGTTCACGCGAATTAGTTCGCCGGCGAACAGTTCGCTACATCTCTACTCAGCATACATTTCATCAAAAATACAGGCTCACACAGGCACAACTGTCTCTGATATAAAGTTCTGCTTTGTTTGAGCACTGTAACAGTAAAGCTGAGCTCAGGAGAAAAAAATTGAAGCAGACAGCTAGAGCTGAGTTTCTATGGGAACCAGCAATGCCATCTCTTCACTGGCTGCTAGACTGGAGGGCGTGTTTAGTAATCTGAGCTTAGAACAACTGAGCATGCCCACAAGCCAACAGTCAAAGCAAATTCCTGACGGAGGGGGCTGAGTGAGTTAGAGGAGGAGAAGGAAATCTAAGTGATTAAGGGGATGTTGTAGTAGCCTTACTATATCAGTATATATATATATATAAAGTCCAAAAAGATTTGAGAAAGGCTGCTGCGCCAGCCGAAACGTTAGTTGTTTGACCAATAAATAATTTCTTTATTTTTATAAGTCCTGTGAGTGCGTATCTTTTTTTGCAAGTATATATATATATATATATATATATATATATATATTCTAGTTTGGTAAGATTCTTTTATAGGACACTTAGGGGCAGATTTATCAAAGTACGATTTTCGTATAAAAAGCACGATACAAAAAAATCAATCAAATCAATATGAAAAAATTGTATATGAAAATACGAAAAAATTGTATCTTATTGTATAATGGCCACAAAGTATGATTTTTTCGTATATGAATGATCATAAAATGCAGGAAAACCTTTCTGGCTTTGAACCTTCTGTGCATGTTTTTGCTAGCCTCCCATAGGACTCAATGGCACTCTGCAGCTCCAACCTGGCCCAAGGAAAGTCTCCCATAGGGCTCAATGGCACTCTGCAGCTCCAACCTGGCCCAAGGAAAGTCTCCCATAGGGCTCAATGGCACTCTGCAGCTCCAACCCGGCCCAAGGAAAGTCTCCCATAGGGCTCAATGGCACTCTGCAGCTCCAACCTGGCCCAAGGAAAGTCTCCCATAGGGCTCAATGGCACTCTGCAGCTCCAACCTGGCTCAAGGAAAGTCTCCCATAGGACTCAATGGCACTCTGCAGCTCCAACCTGGCCCAAGGAAAGTCTCCCATAGGGCTCAATGGCACTCTGCAGCTCCAACCTGGCCCAAGGAAAGTCTCCCATAGGGCTCAATGGCACTCTGCAGCTCCAACCTGGCCCAAGGAAAGTCACGATACCGAAGCTTGAATGAAACTGAAACTTTCGTACTCGGCGTGACAATACGATTTTGTCACACTTTTTTGTTGTGTTTTTTTTGTCATAAAGTACAAAAAAAGTTGCGCAGATGTACAAAAAAGCTGCAGAAGTTGTAACCTTTGAAAAAAATTAAAAATTTTTGTATTCAGACCAGTCATACTTTCATGAATGTGTTCCTTGATATGATATTAACTATCTGTTGGTCAAGTATTCATTCTGGGGGTATAGTTTCCTTCAAATCTTTAGTGCTGCCCTTTTCTTTATGTTCATCAACAACACTTGCATATTGCATCATTACCTGCACAAGCATAAATCTGTTCCAGTAAATTTACCCCAAAACTTTGTTTAGAAACAAGTTGTTTTGTTCTGTTTCAAGAAAGGTCACAAAAAATCTCATCAACAAAACTACAACCAATAAGGCAGTAAATTTGGACTGAAATCCTTTTGATAGAACATCTACAAAAAGCGGCAGAAAAATTACTCAAGTGTTGCCATCTGCCAAAAAATAGTAATTTCCAGCTACTTATGTTTTTAATCTGTCACTGCAATTCAATATGTGTTTTTTTTCTCATGATTAACTATTCAACCCAAGAATGCCAAGAAATGCCTGGCAGAAAATATCCTAAGCTATTTCATATTCTGCTAATATCAGTGGAATGCTTGTGGAAATTCTTTCATGCAGTCCATCACTTTTGTAATTGGGCTCTCCTTAGCTTAAACAATAAGTAAACCTTTTTTTCTATCAGTAAAATTACTCTAAACAGCTTCCAGAATTACCTATCTTTGTCCCAGCATTCTCTCTGACCTGGTTCCTCAGTTAGAAGTTGATAGTTTTTTTTTTGCTTCCTTGTGCAGAGTGAAGCCCCGCCCCCACTTCCTGTTCAGGTCTCTCTTCAATTCGACTACTCTAGTCAACCTGGAGTGCCTTCTGGGCATGCCTAGAGGCAGCAGGAGCCAGTCTGTGCATTAGCAGGGTTTTTTTTATGAGAGACCTGAACAGCAAGTGGGGGCGGGGCTTCACTCTGCACAAGGAAGCAAAGAAAAACGATCAACTTCTAACTGAGGAGCCAGGTCAGAGAGAATGCTGGGACAAAAGTAGGCAATTTTGGGGCTGTTTAGAGTAAATTTACTGATAGAAAAAAAAGGTTTACTTATTCTTTAAAACAAGGTTTCAGCTTGAAGGGGACATAATGATTTGAAGGGGACATAAACCCACCAAAAACAAATTCATGTAAAGTTAACGTGATCCTTGCAAGAGTGTGATGCTTGCGACACCTCTGCAATTTACATTCATCTTCTATTTTAAGTTCGAGTTTTATATTGCTATGTAGGCTACAGCTCCCTTTAAAGGGCAAGATTGTCAGTGACCCCTACTGTCTATAATCTTCCTGGATGCCCTTATCCCTTGGGATGTTGATTCTCAGTTAAGCCAAATATTTTTCAAAAACAGCTAAAAATAGAAAATAAATGTAAATTGCAAAACTCCTCAAAGAGACACAAAGTAAGTTCAGATCAATTCATCTTTTGGGTTTAGATTCACTTTAAGGTAAAGCAGTATGGTTGACCAGAAGGGTCCTGCAAACACGTGATCTAATAACTGAATGAAATAATGAATGCAGCTGTCTATCCTGCGATGCACTGATCCATTACACAGATAGTCTTAACAAGAGTAAAGGGACTTAGATACATACCTAAATTATACCATACATCCATTTCACCACTAAGCGTCCTCACATCCACAAATGTTTGTCCAAGAAAGTCATCAGACTCCTTCTTGAAGTGTTGCTTTACTCTAGATTTAATATCATCATCCTCATCCCAAACTCGCACTTTTATTCTGTCTGTTGAGTTGTGGCACTCACTGTGAAGAGATTAGTGTAGCATTATACTATACAGTTATTAACCTCAGGTAACATGGTGAACTTATATTTACATGCCCAAAAGATATTCCCCATATGTAATAACATGCACAAAGGTTGCCCAGGTGCAGTAGACTATAGCAACCAATAAGATGTTTGCTTTTTAACAGGTGCCTGGTAAATACTACTCACCGATTGGTTGCTATAACTGATTAGCATGTAGCAAACTTTGCACCTCCTTTTCTAAAATGCCATAGTAAAAACGACAATGACAAATTATGAGATGCAGTTGCCATAAAGAATATCTAGAAAAACAAAAAAGGTTGGTGTTTTTTTTCTAGGAAAGATCAACCTTCTTTGTCTTGTTAAACCCTAATTCCCAGGCCTCACCATCAGTGCATTGTTTCAGAATATCCTGGGTATTCTCTGCAATAAATCATAAGGTAACCTTTAGGAAATATTTAAATAAATCCCCCAGCAGCCACTTTCAAAACACAAATACAGTAATGGGCAATACTTATTCATTTTGCTACTTAAAGGCTTTGTTCATAGACAGATACTTAGGGGGCCATTTTCTAATGGTCAGTTGTTTTTTTTAATTTGTATTTTATAGCACTGATAAAAAAGTCATATCTTTTCAGAGATTTGCTTTGCAAAAAATGTGACAATTCCAAATCCGAAAATACTTGATACGAGATCATGTAGAAATCAATAGCATTAGAATAAATAAGATTTTTCTTTGCTACAAATCTTTAGAGGTTTTTGGATTTTTTGACACTGGCTTTTGTGCGACAATACGAAAATGTTGCAGTTCTAGTGCCGTCGTAACTTGCAGCTTTTGCAATTTTTTTGCCACTTTTTCCTGCATGTGCTTCTTCAGTTCAGATTTTTATTTTCTAAATGTTAGATATTTGTGGAAATAAGGCTATTCCAATAAAAAATAAAAAAAAGTGAGAAAAATTTGAGTTTTAATAAATCTGCCGCTTTGTAATATATAGGGGGTCTTGAATCAAATTTTTTCAGAGCTAGAGGTCGCAAAAAACGTTTCGACTTTTTCAAGGTTTACTATGCAACAAAAGTGTGACAAGTCTGAATCTAAAAATACGCCATCTAAAACCTGTAGAGATCCTATAGAAGTCAAGGGCAGATGTCTTTTCCCCGCTAGATCTTTCTTTGCTTTAAATCTTTAGAGGTTTATGATTTTTGATGCTGGGTTTTGTGCGACAATAAAAGAAGTCACTGTTTTAAGCAGAAAAATTCAAGTTTTCCTGACTTTTCTGCAGAAAAATTCAAGTTTTCCTGACTTTTCTGCAACTTTTTACCACATGTATTTTTTTTTGTTCACACTTTTTAATAAATGTCAGGCATTCATGAAATGAGTTTATTTGAATTTACAAAAACAATTTCAAAGGCTGACTATTTGCATCCTTCTATCCAGATTTGACTTATTCTGAATCAAGAGTGGTGCTTGGCAAAATTAGCAGTAACCACCCATATTACTTACAGTATGTGCAGACTATAGATGATTGACACATTTAGACATTTTGCTTTGGCGGTTGCCCTCTTAAACAATTTTCAGCACCAACATATTCAGCAGCACTTTGTAGATTTGAATCAGTCCCTACCCGCGAATAGTTGACAATATAATGTACCTATTAACATTCACACACACTATGGCCAGTAGGGATGTAGCGAACCCGCGCAAAAATGTTCGCGAACCCGTTCGCGGACTTTCGCCAAAACTCGCGAATATTCGCGAACTTTGCGAACCCCATAGACTTCAATTGGAAGGCGAACTTTAAAACCTAGAAAAGCTATTTCTGGCCAGAAAACCAGGGTGCCACCACCTGGACAGTGGCATGCAGGAGGGGGATCAAGGGCAAAAACTTCTCTGAAAAATACTTGTAAAAAAAACGCCAAAAAAAGCGCCAAAAAAAAACACAAAAAAAACCGCAAAAAAATAACGCCAAAAAAAAAACCGCAAGCTATTCCTATGTATATGCATAGGCGATAAAACGAAGCGAAAAAACGTGGTGGAAAAACCAAGGCGAAAAAACGCGGCGCCAAAAAAAAACGCGGCGAACCCAAAGTGGCGAACATCAGCAAAAGTCCGCGAATTTACGCGAACACCCGATGTTCGCGCGAATTAGTTCGCCGGCGAACAGTTCGCTACATCTCTAATGGCCAGGGGCCAGTTATTCTGCCTGTATGTTTTGGGTGTGTGGAAGGAAACCAGAACACCCAGAGGAAACCAACAAACACAAGAAAAACGTACATAGAAGCACATTTATCAACAATATGATTTTTGTAATTTTAGAGGTTTTAGAAACCACAAATAAAATGATTTCCACTAAAACTATAAATGTCTAATCATTAATTAAATCCATATTGATAAAGCACAAATTAAAATGCAGAATGAAAACAAAAAGAACAGGAAAATGATGTTTTTTTTGTTGTTTTTACATTTTCAATCTTCTTGGACTTACAAATGAAAAAACCCTGACAGTTTCTAAAACCATGGATTAAAAAAAAGATTTTTACAATTTCCATAGAACAGCTCCCTTTGACTTCTACCGCTTTTTTAGAGTACTTTTTTTAGAGTGTTAGGGATTTTGATGCATAGTAAATGGCAAACAAATGGCATTTTTACCCCCCCAAAAAAACAACTTTTAGCACAAATATCAAAGACAAATTGTGAAAAAATAGGAACATTAGTAAATATGCCCCTTAGTGTTTCTTAGTGCTTGCTTTCTCCTTACAACTGTGTAGATTTGTGTATGAACACATTGCATGGCCCAGTAAAATTGATTATAAATAGTTGTGCAGTAGAGAAAGCTTTGTAAATTGTATGATTCATTGGTATTTAACCTTAGATTTATGTTTTTAAATAGCAATGAATATTTATGAACAATTACAAATACCAACAGAAAAAGTACAAACTAGAGAAAATAAAAACATAGCTTTTCCAGCTAAAAATAAGCCTTGTGAATATTTGCATGCTATAATAAATAAAACATTTAAACAGAATATTTATTGTTGTAATACTACAGAAGTGAAGTGTAGCAGATGGTAAGCTTAACCTAAAGCTGCTTTTGAAGCTCTAGAGATGCATCTAAGAGCTCTACCCTTTCACTGCTGAAGTTGCCTATTAAGTAGGACTGACAGCATTATACTGAAGGCATTGCCAAAGTAACATTTCTTCAGTCTACATTCATATTTTATGCATCCCTACCTGAGTAGCCAAAAAATCTATGCTATGAACATTACAGGCTTATTTTGTGTGCTGCAGTGATCAAAATCTGATATAGTTTTAAAGGCAATAGACTACTCTTTACACAAGAGCTCTGTTGCCCATGATTATAGCCCGTTAGAAGGGTATAGGCAGAAATACATCAGTCAAAATTTGCCCTTACTCTAAATACTCAAAAACAGATGATGAGACAGGCTGCAACAGAAATCAAGGGGCTTTGATTTAACTGGATGGGACAGAATGGTTTAGAATTTTGGTAAAAATACAGACCTTCATAAGGCCTAAATGGCGATCAATGCTATTGCTGATATAGGTAGAGAATTGTAACCATGTTGAAATTATAGAGTATCCTACTCAGTAACAACATTCACCTCAAAGGATAAATGTATTATTTATATATATATATATATATATATATATATATATATATATATATATATATATATATATATATATATATGCAATATCACAGTGAGCTCAGCCAGGAATTTCAAGCTGCTGTCCCAATGAAAACAGAAAAAAAGGCAATGACAAATTTGTAATTTTTAAAAAAGAATCTGTGTCCATTTAATCCCTAGCCTGCCACAAATCATAAAATCTATGGCGCCATTAGTCAAGGACCCGATTGTGAGATGCCATAGATTTTAACAGTTCAAGGTTAACTATTATGCAAGGGGTTAAGCTGACCTATAGCAGTTCTAACTAATATACATTATTATTTACCAAGATGTGTTTACTGACAGATTGTCATTTAACATGTTTGAATAACTTGCCCATATTGACATGTAACAAGCAAGGATAATGCATAACCTTTATGTTTCGGTGAGCTCTGTGTAAGACAGGTATTGCTTTATATGCAATTCAGGACGTTGCCACGGTGGCATAATAATGCACCATTGAACCAAATAGTGATCAATTCTCTTGTTAAATTGACTTTCAATATATTTTATTACCTTGAGACATTTAAATGAATCATCATGACATTCTTTTTATAGGCTGTTACTGTCATGTCTGTGTGGCAACTAAAGGTTTATATAAAGTCACACAGTAGTATGGGGGGCAGGAAAATAATATAATACAGTCATTTTACAGTTTTTATAAAGTACCCATATAGTAAAATAAAAGGATATTATACGAGGAGTTTCATGACCGTATAAAAACACTAGGCCCAAGGCTGAGTCATGGAGTTCCAAGGTGACTTCTAATATCCTCATATTTTACAACAGGGGGTACTTTAGTTAATATAATACTCAAGTTTCAGTGAATAAAGTGAGTAAAGAGAAATTATATCACTAAGCACTGATTATAACTGAAGACCTCACTAAGCACCATTTATAAAGATATACTTTACAGGATATTTATGGCTCTTGTGTATTATATAAGCATATACTTTTGGATACAACTAGGGATAAGTTAATTTTTTAACCAAGCATGGATTTGCAGTGAAATTCCCCATTTCACCATTGGCAAAAAAAAATTGACAAAGACAAAAAGTAGCTGAGACAAAAAAGTTGTTGCAAAAAAATAGCCCACTGACTTGACTAATGCACATAAAAATTTGTTGCCATGCGTAGAAAATGTCGCCTATTGACTTCAATGTATTCATCACCAGATACAACAATAACAATAATATACTTACAAATGAAATTTTTCATCCCATACTGGATTTAAGTTGCCAAATATCGTTTTAGTCCTTCTTTTGGTTTTTCCAACTTGAACAGTGACATATGGGTCGCTTGAACCTGTTTTGTCTTTAGCTTGTAAACCCTGAGCACAAACCACTGAAAAGAAATATATAAAAATACAGAGAATATTTTTATTACTGAAATTGTAAACTTGCTTTAAAATTATATGAGCACTGCCATCAAACTGAAAAGTATTAGCTTCAGCCTTAAAATACTGCACATGGTTTAAATAAAGAGAGCACAGTAGATACGACAGGGCTCATTTCAAGCCCGTAGATGCATAACACACCTCTGGAAAGATGTGAACCCTCCAACCCACCAAACATGGCTAGACCAAATGCAGAAATACATTGACTGTATGCAATACCTATACCTTTAAAGAGCAGCCCCCAAGAAGCATGAGAAAACGTGGGGTTCCTGGCTCCCCCTTAGATACCAACCCAAGAAAGCTAACGCCCCACTACTGAACGAGCGACAACCAACACACCCTACCCACCACACGCCCACGACAAACCTCACACCTCTGAATTTGCTCGCTATTCTGATTGGTAATAACGCTCGTCACCTATTGTATCATATGTTATGTTATGTTAATTTAAAGTGTTTCAGTATTACTTCTATTTTCTTTACTTTTTGGACCTTGTAAATAAACCATCTCAACCGGTAAACCGACATATATATGTACAATGCCGATGCTAAGCACTCTTGAAAACTGTAACAAATGCTTCAAAGCTTCCAACCCTGATGTATAACAAAATGTACATGTATTATGTGACAAACGATCAATAAAGGTCATGATGTTAAAAAAAAGAGAGCAGAGTAGGAAATCATTTAAAGGAGAAGGAAAGGTAAAAACTAAGTAAGCTTTATCAGAAATGTCTATGTAAATACAGCCATAAGCACTCACAGTAATGCTGCATATAAAAAGAAACTCAGGATTTCTAGTCTTTTTTTTTGTAAACATGATGTTCCAGTTTCTGACTTCCTCTCTCAGAAACATCCTTAATTCTGGTGGCCAGAGTCTGTGCAGTTCTCTTCTCTCTCCCCTTTCCTGCTCCCCCCCTCCTTAAAATGGCAGCTCCTATCTTAAGCAAACAGAGAAAGCTTCTAAAGCTGTTTACTCAGGTATGGTAATGGTTTCTGCAGAATAAACATTTTGTTCTAGGTGGCACTAATGTGGCAAATCTATTGGCAGTAAACTGCCAAAATGACTTTCCTTCTCCTTTAAATTCCATTTTCATATGTTACAGTCACTTGTTACATATTTCCTAGTACATCTGTGGTTTAACCCCTTCTCAAGTCTGACCGTGGTCAGCAATGCAGAAAACCTATTCACATTTTAAATTGCCAGGAGCAGCTTTATGACATTAATGTGCCATCTGTGGCAAGATTCCCAATCACCTGGGGATACTTGTGGGTACTAAACTTGGCTGTAGCAAGCAATGCCAGTCAGCAACTGCAAAGGCAAAGGCAAACAAAAAAATGGGTACATATTGGGTGAGAGGACTTTTCTTGATAGAATATGCCTTGCAGTTTGGGTTTCACTGCTCAAATGGCACAATATTAAGTCTAAAGAGGGCAACTAAGCTGGTAAGGGGTAAAGCATGAAAAGTTTTCAGGTAGGGTTTTCCTCTGGATCAGCTAGCAGGTAGGCAGATTTCTCACCCCAAATTACTATGTTACTTTGCCACTTGGCAGAAGCAACACTGTTAATAATAATGGTTAATTTCAGAGCCACGGTGCATTATTTAGAGGAGCACAAAACTATTATTGTAGCTAAAAACTGTTAAACCATGCCCTACATGCACCATTCTTTGTTACCTGTGATATTTATTTTAGCTGACCATTTGGATGTTCCATCTAAAACATTCTGCTTTGATGCTTTAGTGTGTTGCACAAAGTCTTCTTTGCTGATCTGAAACATTTCTTGAATAAGCTGAAAAACCTCTGGTCGGTTTCTCTCCCTGATTTTCATTCTCTCCTTCATTGCAGTGATTATGTTCTGAGTTTTGTCCTCTGCGCCATGCTTGGAACTTTTCTCTGCAGCTCCTGAAAACAGAAGTTACTAATATTTATAAGGAAGGAAATAAACACACTAAGTCCACTTGTAGCAAACTGAATTCACCTTTATTATTTTTTAGGTATTTACTTAGCGATATGAGAGGAGGAAAAGGAATATTTCTAAGCACCGAAATACAGTTTTTTGCTTTAGCTCCATGATTGCCTCTTGGGTGCTGAAATACTTTTTGTTACAGTAGTCAATAAGACAATAACTTGAACATAACTACGACATATCACTTTGTTATAAAATGCCTAAACTTTCCAGTGAATGTTCCGTCATCTCATGGCCATTATGAATCTACTTTACATTCAGTTTTCCTTCACTTACCATTTTTTGTAATCACCCTTAAAGAATTTCCCCATGCACCAACCAATTCCTCATTTGGCATATGAATATAAGTTTATTTTAGCAGCAGGTGGGATAGATAAATGTATAACCTTTTTCATATAATAACCAGGAAATGCCAAACTGCAATGGATGTTTGTCTTCTCTTTTCTTAAGGTGGTCATACACGTACATTCTTTCCTATCCGCAGCCTTTGCGATATTGGTCGTCTCATTGAGTGGCCATACACAAGGTTTCGTACGATGATATTGGTGCATGTCTGGCCAGCTTTAATCACTCTGCTAATTAAATTTGTTAATGGACAGAATTCTACAGGGATGCAAAAAATGTAAGTATGTCATTGACTACACTTCCTGATGCAAGTACATTCTATGGCATATTCTGCATTTTAATTATTTTTCCTAACCAAACATTACACTTGGTTTTCAGGCACAAGGATTTGTTTCAGCACATATAAATATAGTCCAAATATATCTCTCTGTATGCTAAATTAAGGGGGCATGGATTCAGGCAGATGATGGTGCTCAGCTGAGCACTACCATGCAATAGACCAGAATGGTGTTTGTCAACACACAGTCAAACACATTCTGATAAACTGACACAAATATCAGGTTTGATAAATGTGTCGATTTGTTAAACATTTCTGACTGTCAAAAAATGGGCATAACGTATTTTTTAGGTTTAGTTCTGTTTATATAAAATGGGCAATTTGTAGATTCTTTTCCAGAATAAGTTTGAGAACTTAACTTTATAAAAAATAAAAACAAGGATATACAGTATATTTGTTTGGTAAGTTATACGATGTAACTTTATAACCACATACATTTGCATACCCTTTTATAAGATTGTCTAGGAATAAAGGGAAGAAATATGTTCTAAGCTAATATCATCAGGGTTCTTAGGTCTGTTTTTGTTCTGGGGACCTGATACAAAAACTGTTCTTGTTAGAAAGACAGGTAAACTTTAGTTCTACATTTTATATTAATATGTCTTAATAATATTTATCAATAGTGATGAGCGAACCTGTCCCATTTCACTTTGCTGAAAAATTTGTGAATCTTGCAAATATGCAAAATGTTGCTTGTAAAAAAAAATTGTTGCATGCGTCTTTTTTTTTAAGCGTGCAACAATTTTTATTAGTGTGGGTGACAATTCTTTGTTGCGTGTAACAATTTTTTTTCCGCTGCAAATTTTGTCGCCTGTTTTGCGAGATAATCCACCAATGGTGAAACACGGAAATTCGCCACAAGTCCTTGCTTGCTGAATTATTTTGCTCATCCCTATTTATCCATGCAAAGACAGAAAATGAAATACAGTACATTGCTGTACTGAGCAGCAGTATATCTTTATCTTCCCCAGCACTTGAAAGAACCACAGTGATAGCCTTAGAGAAGGTCTTGAAGTGTATTAATGTATCCCTTAGAACAAAAATCAGAATTGTCCTAACTGTTATCTTTTCTGCTTAAAAAATTAAATTGTCGGATGGAAATTTATTGATAACTAGTAGACCCAAGTAATAGAAAAAGACAATAAGGTGGATGAATTCAATCACAGTAATCATTGAAATTCTATTGGGAAGCCTAGAGACTGAAATGGAAGACAGGACATAGTAAAGAACCATTCTGCATATGGCTGGAAGCAAAATCATCTTGATAGGTGAATTTCTTTTTCTTTTAACATGATTTCTTTAACAACACTTTCTATATAATAATGTTAATTAGCAATTTAGAAAATTAATAATGTTTGATAAAAAAGAGGCAAGAAAAGGCAGTTGCAATGAATGTGATGTTGTTAGCAACAAGCAGATGCCAGGGGAGTCATTGCACTGAAGGGCATATCAGAAACTAACAGCCTGTCTTCAAACTAATGTAGTGTTGAGCTCACAACTGAGAACAGGGCTTGAATGGCCCTTCTTCATTTCAGTCATTCGCTAATGAACACACTTTCTTGATTTAGATTTTTAGATTATTTTTCAGTATACATTTGTGAACATAACATTATAAAAGATATAAGACTTACTTTTATATCCACATACATAGCAGCACTTATTATCCTCCTATTCGTGTCTGTAAATTATGTTCCCACTTAGACTATAAGTTTTAAGGGGCAAGATGGGGGCCAGGATGGTGACTCATGGGGTAGCACTGCTGCCTTACATCTCTTAAACGTGTCCTGTCCTCCTGGGGGGGGTGGGAATGAGGCTGAGAAATCAATAGCCTTACAAAAAATCAAATGGGATGTATCTGTATCACTTTTCCAATAACAGGGGGCTATCTATCAAAACTCAGATTTGTGTAATTTTTGTATTACTTTTTTTTTTTTAATAAAAGTGAAAAAACTCAAAAAATTTAAGTTTTATCTCAAAAAACTAATTGCAGTAAAAAATTTGAATGTTGATAAATAACCCCTTAATTTAATTTCTAGTGCCTGCGCCTAATCTGGAACAATAATCAACACAATGTTAACACAAACACTTAGAATGGTGCAACCATTAATGAAAGAATAGTGCCAGTTTTTATTTTATTGCCTTAATTTAGAGAAAACAATAGCACAAGTAAACTAAGACATCTGCAGGTATCCCCAACTTCTGCTGATC
Source organism: Xenopus tropicalis (assembly GCF_000004195.4). NCBI lineage: Eukaryota > Metazoa > Chordata > Amphibia > Anura > Pipidae > Xenopus > Xenopus tropicalis. Next base: position 101,151,869 of record NC_030679.2, read on the forward strand.
AGTGCTTACTCTTTATGAAGCCTGCTTTAGACTTGTAGTTTAATTAAATATATAGATTATATATGGAGGGCACTGTAAAGGTCACCATACACTGTAAGATCCACTCATCTCACCTACAGGTGGGCGATATTGGGCTAATTTGATCTTTGGCCCCTGGGCAGATAAGCTGCTGAATTGGTCTAAAGGACCGTTATCGACAGCTAAAATCGGCCCCTGTATGGCCACCTTAAGACATTATTATTATTATTATTAACATTTATTTATAAAGCGCCAACATATTCTGCAGCGCTGTACAATAAGTGGGTTTCATACATTGGAATTTCTTCATCTAAAGGTGTTTGGTGGGGGCTTTTGTGTGGCATTTGATTTAACACTAATGCAGTTAGCACTTTTCTAAATAAAATATAAAGAAAACACAGAAGCACACAGATTTTATAAATGGAATTATACATTTGAGGGTCGGGCTTTGACTTCTCTCCTTGGTTCCACAAGATAAAATAGAAAATGTATCCTCTTAGGTTCTGCATCTGCACTTGTGTAATATAGCATCTATGTTAGTAAATGAGACCTATTTTTGGCTAAGCACTGAGTATAGTATAATATGATTGTGTTATCATGAAGCACTGTGTAGGGTACATAATAAAAAGTGTTTAATAAAGTAATTGTTTATGCAATTTATGCATTTCCCCAGGTTTTGCATAAAGATAGCCTCTTCTCACATACTGTCTAGCCTGTCAAATTTGTGACATACTTGGCTCATATATATAAACTGTCTGTGCAATAGCCAAGAATAGCTGCCAAGTTATTTTTCAATGGTATAGCCTTATGGCCAAGAGTAACCTCACTGGAGCTCATTACTTTATTATTACTGTAACTTTCTGCCAATTCAGAATATAAATCCAGCAGTCTATCCCTTCCAAGACTCTTCCAATAACAATAGATCCTCTTAAAGTGTGAGGTATTGGAAAGGAGACTTGGCATACACTGATAATCATTTCATAGAGGTTTCATTAGAGGTGTAATAAACACAGATGCAAAATACATCTCTGGGCGCAGAGCATCATAATGGCAACAAAACTTGACACGTTTCCATAGGAAAGTTCCACTTCAAGCAGACTATAGATTTTTAGTAATAAGACAGCTCACAATTCATTACAAAAATAGCTCTAAATAAAGGTTGGCATTACTTAACATAACTTATGGTTGATAAACCTCTTGACCACCAGTTAAATGCAATATGATGCAAACTCTATAACTCCAAGGTATATGTAAATCCCATCTCTAATCCTTCAAAATTAGATTCTGACCCTGACAGCTGGGGCATTGCCACAGGGACCACAGACTGACAGTGCAGTGAAGAGGTTTATTTCAAAATCTTGGAAGCATTTCAAAAATGAACCCATTACACCAACCCCAAACTCCTTTTTTGATTGAAAGCTCAGTCATAGGGTCTTTTACTGCCAACCTCTGTGACTACACCAAGTGGGATCTATGTACCTACTTATGGCATGGGGCTTTCAACAAAATCTTGTGATCTTGTCATGTGTTGCCATTAGTTATTATTTTCAGGCTCAGTTTAGGTAGAAACTTTCCATATATACAGTATATATATATGACTTTCAGGCAACCTGATATCCTTATTGCCCTTAGCTAGATAATGTGATTAGCTTCTTACTATGATGACAGGCATATTTTGAGCCATACTATTATTATTTGAGATATGTTTACTAATGATAAATAATTGCTTTTAAAAAAAATTATGTATTTCTTCTGGATGCAGCCATTATATTTTCCCGGAATGATACTGTACTTAACTGTATTGTCATCTAATATGATATCTCCCATAATTAGTACAAATGTCTATAAATAAGTCTCCCTGTGCATGTGTTTTGCGACCATTTCTGAAAGAATATAGCGACCTTGAACCCAGAGCCAAATAGTATGATTTAATAAAACTCTGCAGATATTGATGCTAGTAATGGTGGGTGGGTGGATTTGCTCATCAATATAAAGGAAAAAGGCAATATCTATACTTAATGGCCCAGAGACATATCAAATCTTCTCACTAAAATTGAAGACTACAACCCTACTAAACAGAAACCGGTGGAATGCACAATGGTGTTTATACAGATATAAAATCCTTTTGCTAATGTCCCAGCCACAGACAACTTTACAAGTCTATGGAACTCATTATGGCTGTATTTTCCTTTATTTTCTATGCAAGATAAAATATGCCACAATTTGTGCTTAAGCTCTAAAGCCCAGAGTGTAAATTTAAACAACTGTCTCTTTAGTAAAACACTTTGCCGGCTGCTTTCAAAGCTATTTTTTATTCCATGGCAGAGAGCGTAGCCCGATGGAAAGATACATACATATTTTTGTTTCTTTGTAGCTTTCACAGTGGATATGTGGTGATTTATCAGAGTTTCTGAGAATGGATAAAACTGTCTGCTAAGGATAAACAGTATATGTCAGGGGTTATTTCCTGCACCTGACAAGTATAACAACCTTGGAGCTGTTTAAATGGATCTGAAGATTGAAGGAGATTAAGAAGATTGGGGCAGTGTGAAGAGAAGCAGGTTGTGTGTTTCACAGGCTTTTTAGCTGCCACAATTTATAAAGTCAAACATTTTATTCATTAAAGTCAAGTACATTTATACATTTTTATGTGTATAAAGTAACAAAAAGAATGCTGTATATCTTAGCCTTTGTACACATGCTTAACCTAAGCCCCTTACTGTCCTCTAGATGATATTATACTGTATATGCATTATGGTGGCATCTTTTTTTTTTTCCTTTCTAAAGTTCGTTCAGGAGATTTTCCGAAACCCAGATGTAGAATGAAACACTAGACTTTCTAAAGTGATCATTAAAAAGAGTTCAATGTGATATCAATTCTAGATAAGAACATTTAATGCTTTCAGGAAAACAAAGATCACAATTAGGGATGGATTGAATACACTCTGGTGGGTTGCAAAATGTCAACACCATCTGGGCTGTCTGACAGTGTACCATATGATCCTGTAATGCAATCTGCATATATTCTGATCCTCTCTAAGGAATTTACAAAAAAATCCAATATAATCATTAAAAAAATGTCACCCAGCAATTAGATTGGTGAAAGTGTGAGCAGGCAGGGTCGGTAATAGAAGTTACAACAATTGCTCATGATCCTTCTTTAGATTTGCAATTTCTTGTGTTATTGATGTTTTAAGTGCTGTTTGGTAAATATTCACCTTAAGAGAATGTTAAATACTATATTCACTTTTAGTATGTTATGGATAGACACAATCTAAGCAACATTTCAACTGGCCGTTATTATTTATTCTGCATGGTTTCAAATTATTTATCATTTCCTTTCTGTTTTTTTCTGCCTTGCAACTGGGAACGCTATCTATCTGTTTGCTGGGGTCACAGATTGACTGTGGGGCTTTAATTGTATTATTATTTTTATTTGCGGATACTAATTTTTCTTTTCAGCCCCCCTCCTGTGGTCTTCCATTGCTGTACGTTTGCCAAGGTAATTAAGCCCAATTCCATCCACGAGATATGAAAAACTAGGGATGCACCAATTCCAAGATTCGATTTGGGATTCTGCCAAGATTCTGCCTTTTTCAGCAGGACTCAGATTTCGATAAATCCATGCCTTTGACTAAACTAAAGACAAATCCTTAAAATCATGTGACCTTTTGTAACTTTAACACGGAAGTTGTAAATTGTTCACTGCGTGCTTAGCACAAGGTTCTCTTCAATATCTCTTCATAACCCTTCATTGACCTATGGAAATTAGGATTCGGATTTGGTTCGGTATTTTGGCAAACTATTCAGAGTTCGGCCAGATTCTAAAACAGTGGAATCGGTGCATCCCTATTTTGCATTTATGGTGAACATCTACTTTAAGAGATGTGTATTTTTACTCTCTGTGCTACAGGTACGGGATCCGTTATCTGGAAACCCGTTATCCAACAAATTCCGAAATACGGAAAGGCCGTCTCCCATAGACTCTGTAATAATAAAACAGTACCTTGTACTTGATCCCAACTAAGATATAATTAATCCTTATTGAAGGCAAAACAATCCTATTGGGTTTATTTAATGTTTAAATAATCTTTTAAGAGACTTAAGGTATGGAGATCCAAATTACAGAAAGATCCCTTATCTGGAAAACTCCAGGTCCCGAGCATTCCAGATAATGGGTTCCATACCAGTACCACATATCTGCCCAGCATGTTAAAATTTTCAAGCATATTTATTTAAGTGCTGCAATAAAATAGCCTCTTTAAGTATGGAAATTAACTAAAACATTATAGAATTTGTCATTCAGTAAGCTCAAGATTCACACACATATATATATATATTCACTGACTCATTCACTTTGATCCTACAGCTCTTGTTTCTCTGCACCATAATTAAATTATGACTGTCACCCAGAGGATTCCAATAACAGTTTCTGCAGCTCTTATGGAAACAGATCTACTGTATGCTTTGTCCAACTGAAAGTTCACTCTTTTTTAAATTAGATTTGTATAGTCACAGCTGTTTCACATAATTTAAACATTAGCTTTTATATTTACACTGTTGTGTTGCGGAATAGATTTCTTTCAAGAACATTGATTTTGTGCCAAAGTTCACACTTATTAAATAAACCTGTAGAAAAGTTTGTATGTAAAACATTTGCAGGATGCATTTATGCTGAGAGAGGAACAAATGTTTTTTTTGGTGTAGATCAATACTCAACAAGTGTCTTATTCTTAATATTATACATATCATTACTTTAAGGGGGATTTATTAACCTTCAGATTTTTGTGGTTTTATATTCTTCTAAAACCACAACTTAACTTATCTCCATAAATTACATTTATCAAAAAATCCAAACTGAAAAAAGTTGCAAAAGAACCCCTTTTTTCAGTACAAAATCAGATACTCAGCAAAAGACCCGAACCAAAAAAATCGAGCAATAGTAAATGCCCCATTAAGTATAGCTATCCTCATTCTTATAAATTACCTCAATTTCACACTGCATATACACTGATTTTCTATGTATGTATTTATATAGCACCACAAATGTACACAGTGCTTTACAAGGCATATGCACAAACAAGGGTACAGTTATTAAAAATTAGACAGTGATAATGAATTAATTTATGTGTATGTGCTTAATACACAATTGGGATAAGGTCCCTGTCCCTAAGATCTTACAATCTAAAAAAAGAGAAGGACAAAAAAAATACAGGACTTAAAGCCCATAACATAGTACTATGGATGGCCTGGATACTTGAGAGGTGCTTAGTATTAGGCCAATATTCTAGTAAACAAGGTTGGGATGCTCCCCCAGATTCCCTCTATGCCCTTACTAACATACCCCTCCCCCATTTTTGCTCTAGAATGGCAAGATCTTTGTACCACGGTTGTACTTATTGCAAACTCTGTTCCCTTTATCTTTGTATTTTCTCTCTCTCTCGCTACTGTTCCCCTTTTAGAAAACCAATAAAGAGATATTTCAATAAAAAGAGAAGACAGACACAAACAAAAAGAGGTGAATAGGTTGGGGGAACTGCCAATGACTAGTTAAGTGCTTCTTCTAGAAAGTGATTTTTAAAGGAACAGTAACATCAAAAAATTAAAGTGTTTTAAAGTAATTAAAATATAATGTGCTGTTGCTCTGCAAAAAAACTGGTGTTTTTGCTACAGAAAAGCTACTATATAAATAAGCTGCTGTGTAGCCACGGGGGCAGCCATTCAAGCTGGAAAAAAGGAGAAAAGGCACAGGTTACATAGCAGATAACTAGTAGATAAGCCCCATATAATGGGGGTTTATCTGTTATCTGCTAAGTAACCTGTGCCTTTTCTCCTTTGAATGGCTGCCCCCATGGCTACACATCAGCTAACTTATATAAACTATAGTAGTCTTTCTGAGGCAAACACACCAGTTGTAGCAATGCAGGGAAACAGTACATTATATTGTTATTACTTTTATACACTTTTTTTGGTGTTACTGTTCCTTTAAGGAGTTTGAGAAAAGTACTAGTATGGGAGTTTTCCTGCTGCAAGGAGGTAGAGCATTCCATCGGCAAGGTGCAATCATGGAGAAAGGTTTTTGGCACAACTCAGCTTGTTTGGTTAACTGTATTGTGAAGAGATTTTTCTGCTCTTAGGGCCTGGGAGGCAGTGTATAGAGAAATGAGCGCAAGGGTAATACTGTCAGAGAAACTGAAGAATGTGATGAGGTCACAAAGAGAGAGAATGTAACGAAAGAAGAGATGAGGCCCTAAGAACCATTGGGGCACCCAAACAAAGAGATTAACAGGTTGTAAGGTCCTGCTAGGCTGAGGGCACATAGAGTGTTGGAGCGTATGAAAGGGAAAAGGTGTTTAATTTAGAGAAGCTTTAAAGTTTTAATGTCTATAGAGATAACTTGTGAAGTATACAAGCAATCATTAAATCTTTGCATCATAACTTAACAAATTATTATTGCAATTTCATTTTTTAAAATGTAAAATGATGGTAATCTGAGTTGCAACAAGAAAATAGATTGCCTATGCCAAAAGAAAAAAAAATGAGTTGCTCGAGTTAACATGGCATTCTTAGTGCCTTTATTTTAATAGGTTTTCTTTCCATTTCGCAAGATGAAATTGTGTTCTTTTTGAGACAAAGTAGAGAAATAGCTAATAACTCAAAGTAATAACACTTCTCATTTCTTTATTGATGCACTAAATGTGCATTTGTAAATAACACACTAAAGTCTAGCACAAGGGAAATTCATCTTCTCTTGTTTAAATAGTGGAATATTAGAAAAGCAGGCATGTAGAACGCCATTTACAAGCAATTACTATAATTCAATTCATGGGATTATGGCATGACATATGTTTATGCAATTAATGATAAAGTAATCACCAGCACACACCCAATGTAGGACATGCAGCCAGTCAATTACTCGTCTGCAGCTGTGGTGGCTCCAAAAGCAGGCAAAGGCATGGCAAGCTATTCAAATTATTGTCACATTAGATTGTAAGCTCCATGGGGCAACAATTGATGTGAATGATGAGCAATCTTTATAATAAAGATATTAAAATAAAGACTTAATTATCTAGCAAGCAGACGTGAAAATATTTATAATTCCATTGTTCTCCATTTGCTCTCTTTCCAGAGCAAATTTGTGAGTATAGTGCATAATCCATATATTGTAATACACTCAGGTACCATGTACCTTTATTATACAAAACAAACCCCAAAGGGTAGTCATACATTGATTTCCAGAAATCCAGAATGTGATGATGGAATGTAAATCAGGTTTCTATGTTTTGTGCAAACTTCAAAAAAAAGAATATACAAAAAATATTGCCTAGGGATACAATGTATCTACTGAGCTGCACTGCTTTTCAGTTTTTCACAATGAAACAAACATCCTTCCCTTCTTTTAATGAGATCTTTTCTGCAGACAAATAAATGGCATGATGCACTAGCAATCAGAATGTAATGCAATTTGAATAAAATTACAGTTTTCAGGAAATTAAAGCAAAAACCTAAACTGAAACCTTTTCATTTCATAGAGCCTGTGATTCTCCCTGCACTACATAGCATTTGATTAAAGGGTTGATATAAATACTAATACAACATCTACCTCATCATGTACAAGTGATTATATTAATACCTGTCTAAGAGATCATTACTTTTGCCTATAGTTGATGCAAGACACTTACTTTGTAAGCAGTCAGCATTCAGAAGGTCTTGACATTTCTCATGGCATTTGACTCCACACTCTGTGCATCTCATACCCTGCCTTGCAATGCCCCAAAGCAGGCCTTCACATTCATAGCAGTAGGTTGGCGTTGTTGCAGTCCAAACCTCAAAGTTGTGAGGTGTGGTCGAGGATATTGGATAGATCAGCGCTTGTAGTGTTTTTTTGAACACATGCATTTTCTGTTGAGTTAAATAAAAGACGGATTGTTATTCAATGTTCTCTGAGGACTTTTATGATACCAATGGTATTCTCTTTCAATATAGAAGGAAGTCTGTGCCGATGAGATACTTGTTTTAATGAAATGAGCTGGATAAATTAATCATGTCTTGAACCATTGGAAATTAACAGTAGAGATGAGCAAATTTTTTTTTGCCAGGCGTGGAATCTCTATGAAATTCCATATTTTGCCATTGCCTGTTTTTTTCACAAAACTACTGCGAAAATTCGCTGCAATGAAAAATTTCCTGAGAAAAAATGCGCTTTGACTGAAATGTATATGGAGTGAGAAAAAGGTTGTTTTCAGCAGTTTTGCGAATTTTCTGGAAGACCAAAACAGGACATATTTGCTCATCACTAATAGGAAGTAGTCACTAACTGGTCCACATATCAGTCATTTACTACTGCTCATAATTTGATAAAGAAAAATCTCACATTCTCTGTTTAGTTTCTTTGATTATGGACCCACTAAACAAATAAAAGCCAGCCCTTAAGCCTATTACTGTTGTACTCTGAATCATGACTGTAAATCACTGATACCCAGCTATGATATTAACCTGTTTACTATTATTATTATTTATATAGCTCCATCAATTTACACAGCGCTTTACAGAATATGTTATAAATTCCATTTCTCCATTTCAAAAGCAAATGGGTAAATTATGTACATATTCTATAAAGTATAGTGTAGGTTCCCTGATAAAGTCATTTCACCCATCAAACCCTGAAACAACATAACAAGCTTTGAAAAATAAAAAAAAAATAGACCAGTTGATGATTCTCACTAGTGCCTTGATGTGCAGTGGGTCAAACCAGAACTGTGTGGGCTGCACATCTATGTAGAAATCCAACTAATTAACTGCAGGGTGACCAGATGAATCAGAGGAATTTTGACAGATATTATACAAGTGAACCTTACATAGATGACCAACCTGCTTGCCAGATATCCATTGTTTAAGTAACTTAAATTTATATGTATACTGTATCTATGCTTGTAAGCATTCACTTTTAAATATGTGTGAACTGGCTTGACATTAATTAAAATCTAAGGTGGGTGTAAATTCACTTGTGAGTTTAGAATTTCCTCTCCATAAACTAATAATACTTTTAAAATAAAAAGAAGCAACACGTGCCTCATGAAGGGGAAACATACATCATTTTTTTTGTCCAAAAGTAGAATGATTTTTCAGTTGTTTGTCAACATTGCATTGCAAGTGTATTAGCAAGAACAAGTTTTTTAGGCAGTTTGCACTGCCTGGTCCTCCATTTCTTGCACACAGCCAAGTGCATTTCCGCTTATCAAAGATGTTACTGTAAACAGTAAATCAAGGGTCCCCAACCTTTCTTACACGTGAGACACAGTCTAATGTAAAAAGACTTGGAGAGCAACACAAGCATCATACAAGTTTATGGAGGTGCCAAATAAGGGCTAAGATTGGCTATTAGGCAGCCTCTATGCACACTATCGGCTTACAGGGGGCTTTATTTGGTAGAAAATCTTTTTTGTATTTAACCAAAACTTGCCACCAAGTCAGGAATTCAAAAATAACTACCTGGTTTGGGGGCACTGAGAGCAACATCCAAGGGGTTGGGGAGCAACATGTTGCTCACAGGCCACTGGTTGGGGATCACTGCAGTAAATCATATAGACATTTTCATCATTTTTTTCTTGCTTAGGATCAGTTCACTAATTTGAATATTTTTACAGGGAATGCACTTACCAACTCCTCATTGTTTACAAATGTCCGGATACCCATTGCTACTGATATCCCAGCTTTCCTTGCAGCCAGTGTCTGCAAGAAAATGCAAATGTAATATGAATGCAAACACACACAATAGTATATGACTTTTACATGGTATAGGTATAAAGGTTTAAAGGTATAGCGCATCTTCTTATTAGTCAAATGACAAAACAGTTGAGCTTTCCAGATAACCAGTGATTATCAACACAACACTGAATCTCTATCCCTCTCATTTGGGACCAGCTGAGCTGTGTTTGTAAAGTGCAAAGTCTGAAAGACAATGGCGAAAAGCAAACAAACAACAAAAAAAGAAACAGCTTGGGTGCAATACATTAGTAAAGATTAAAGAGATTCATAGTCTAAGCAGATGTTCATAATATTTGTAGTTTAGCCCTAGCAAATACTGAAAGGATAACATATTTTGCCATTAATAAACATGTTCAAATGAGTGTCATTTAGCCACTGTATTATCCATTGTGACTTTTACAAAACTTTTTAATAAACCAGTCTTTTCAACAGAAGGGGAAAAAACCCTAATATCCTGTAATAGCTAAGCCTCTTGGACAGATATTGGTCTCATACAAAATTCACAAAACCTTGACTAAAACAGGGGCGAGAGAGCAGATTTTATTAAAGCTACTATCTTAATTAGGAGGCTTAAAAAGGAGGAAAACAATCAACTGACCAGATTGTTTTAGAAAGTTGTACATTCATTCTAAATAATTCCACACAAAATGCATGGCTTGGAATAATGCATACACAGGAAAAAATATAAAGAATATTTATAAGCCATATCATTACTATAAAAGTAACAGAGATTAAACAGATGTTATAAAGGAGTTTATAGGGATATAAGGTTGCTGTTATCATAAGTGGTTTTCCAAGGAGGTTAAATAAATAGATAATTGAATATGGCCTTTAGTGCTTCAGCACAATGAATTGTGCAGGTTATGGTGTTTCTCCTACACTTACATACTCTTCATCAATACAGTGGTCAGTAAAGATATACAACACACAACTCATAAATTAAGATGCCAGAGCACTTTATATCTGATGCAGCTAGACTAAATCAATAGAAGATGACTGTATGTGTAGGCTTTTCCTAATTAGATATAAATATACTCATGCAGCTATGATTTTGTCATCAGGATCCTCTACTCCAGACCTATATGGTTTCGGGGATTACCCAACATAAATGACTTATTCTTTTTGAAGCTTATTTGGGGTAAATTAATTCTTTCCCGTGTTTGGGCATTTTATCACTACATGGACTTAATAGGAACAAAAAATCAATTAAAAAAAACAGGCTCTGAAGCAGGATACTATTCTTTGCAAGGAATTGTCTGCCTGTTTCCTTGGACTGACTGGACTACAACCTATGACAATTAAAAAGCCACAATTAAGATATTTCCGATATCATTTTGAATAGTCATTATCATGTACCACTCTGTATATGCAATTTACATACACATGCAATTTTATAAAGAGAGCTGCTTCTAGGCTGATTGCATTACAGTTATTGGAAGGAGACTCTGGGCTTTCTCTTATCTGTATTCTCTTAACCTAAGAGAGCATTTTTGCTTTTATCATAAAATATTAGCACCCAAGAAATTGCTATAAAAGTGAATGAAAAGGGGTAAAGAGAGACACTCACCATGGCCTGGAGTTAAGAGTTGGGATTACGATTTTTGGAGATTAAGAAGAAGAAGAAAATTTGAAAACAATGTTAGGTACATTAGTACAGTAGCATCCAATAAAACACAATCACAAATTCAAGATCTTTGCCAAGAAATATTTGTTTACCCATTAAAGGCAAAATGAAAAAGTAGTTCACATTTCTTTACATTTATTAACAGGTTCAGGTTGTCCCATAATATATGATCTGCTACATTAATGCAGTCAGAATGTGTAAAAAAAAGTCTCTCAAGGGATCTGACTGTACGATTCACTGCTCATATTCCTATCATATATTTATTTCTATGAAACACTGGCAACTTATGCTTATAGTGTATACACACTGCACGTATAAGCTGTGGAAGTAAAAGTAACTGTGGTGCGCCTGTGTGCCAGCAAGTGGGCGATTTCAACAGATTCTAGAAATGTATTTGATTAAATAAACAGCTATGATAAAATAGATTTTCAAAACATTTCATGACTGTAAAAATAACTTACAATCAATTTATCTAGCCTGAATCCCAGCAATATGCAATTCAATTTTTTATGTTGCTGCTGTATGAATGACTAGCAGAATGTGAGCGCTATCACATAAAAGAAGCGTATGCATATTTTAATGTGATTCAGGGATAAAAAACTAAGCTTAAACTTCCTGTTGATTTCCTTAGAATATTCTGAAGCTTAAATGCAGCATTACAGCAAGCACTTGCAATAACTGACTGTTTCAAGAAAATAGAAACAGTAAACAAAACTGCCCACAATTAAGTGGCTACACTAAAGATGTTGCAGAAAACATGCTTAGCAAACACTGTACAAAGTACAACTCACCACATCCCTGACAATGGGAATTGTTTTCTTCCTGCGTAGGTCAGGCATGCTGTCAATTCCATAAAGCCCACTTGCTGGCCTAAAAGACAGAAAAAGAAGAAATATAGATACAAACCTCAAATGTAGCATAACTTAAAAAAATACAGAATGACTAAGATAAACTACTGGATTCTTTACCTGGCATCTGTCCCTTTCAACTATATTGCCACAAGTCTATGAAGATTCTCATTCATCCAGGTCATGATATACAATATCTAGTAAAATTATGTCTAAACCAACTGGACTTTTCTGAGTTTATCTAAAACTATGTTAATATCTCAACACTGAAAAACTGAAATGAAAGTATAATGCAAAAGTTCTAAGAGAATCACTCCGTATAAGCTTACATAAATTAAAATGTGGGGGTTTAGATTTCCTTTTAGGCAGAGCGTCAGGCTGGGCAAGAAGGTGGACTTAGGAAGTGATATAGCTGCAAGGAAGAGGATGCTGAGGAAGAAATGTAGATAGTGAAATTAAAGGAGTTTAAGTTTATTAATGGAATCTTGTCTCTTAAAGTTACCAGGATCAAATTTATGCAGCCCCGGTAACCTTTGGGGTACAGCCATCTGAGACAAGTTAATCGTGCCAGGAGCACCTCTGGGTGAAGTTATACTACAGTAACCTGCAATCACTGGTCACACCTGTCAGTCTGGTAGGCAATGAGAATGAAACATTTTAGGGGTGGGCATCCCTTGGAAAGGGCTAAAAGGTGGACTATAAGGTGGTCAGCGCTTCAACGTTTGAGAGTACAGTGATAAAGTGATATGTTCACATATATTCTTTTGTTTGTAAAGATTTTTTAACATTCTAATAAGGCTATTTTTGGTCTACTTTTGAAATTCCATTTGGTGGTTTTTTTTTACTAGTTTGTGAGTGTCTTTGGCTGAAAATTAGGCCTGACAACTCTTCTGCTTCAGACAGAGTGAGTAACGGATGATGGCATAGGTATTTTCAGCCTTCCTACAAGTGTAAAAAGCTTATGTAGAAAGCACTGTAATAAGTACAGTCTCTACCCACCACATTATCACTAGAGAGGTTTATAACTAGAAATTGTATTTCTACAGATTTTATATGCACAAGTTAAACATTAAATAGATGTTTTAGAAAAGCGAATGACTGACAACTGTGCATGGCCTTACTGTAAATAACTTTCCATTCCTGACACTGATCCATGACCCCGATATCACTGTTACTTGTCAGTCTCACACACAGTTATTAAGCAAACAGCTTGTAAGTCACTACTATAAACTGCTGCTTCTTGTAGTCTGCTCACCTCAGTTGAATTGATAGAGGTCACACACAAGAGATATTCCATTTACAGTATATTGTTGCATAGCAAAGAGCCATTGTGCAGTGAGTGGTGCCAAGTATAAGAGATGCACCTTCTCTGCAGTTAAGCACAACTTGGCAGGTAGGAGCAACAGTTCAAGAGTCATGTCATATACAGCCTGCAGCTATATGAGGCATTTCACAGCAATTTCAATCCAAGTAATGCTTACTAAATATATAAGTATTTGGGAGGAAACACTGCTTGCTCATTTCTTACTTGTGTTTCTATGTGGCATGTTTATTTAAAAGTTTGGAGAGTGGTGCCTCATGATAATTGTTACCTTCCCTTAAATAAAAACAACAGTAAACATTTTTTACTAACATTTTGAAAAGAAAATTCAGATTCTGAACCTTTTGCCTTTGTTTTCTGTTTGGAAAATATTTGTTTTTGAGCACTTTTTCAATAATTGGCGACATTTTCTCCTGTGAAGTAATTTTGTTTTTAACCACTTTAATCAAATCTTTTTTTTTTAGAAAAAAGATTAAAAAAAGATAAAATGTTGCCTTCAGTTATATTGGTTTATTCAACCTTGGAGCAAGTGAGCACTTTTAGTCAAATTTAAAAAAGTCTTTGATGAAGAAAACTGGTGCATCTATGAAGGTTTACATCCCAAACTTGATTTTCACAAATAGGAAAGGCATATGAGGCACCACCTTTTGATCAGGGACTGCCAGGGAACAAAAGCCATCAAATGTTATTAAACCAACCCCCATGAAGTACGTGTATATCCTAGTTCTGCAATCCATTGAAACCTGAAACAGATTTATTAAACTTGAACTGAAGTTTTGCTAGCAATTTCACACTTTATTTACTGTCAGGAAATTTTTATAATGAATGGACACATTTATCAGACCAGATCAATTTGACAATTGTTCAAAATGGAATCAGCTGCTTTAAAGGGAAAAGACTTATGTAGAAATAGTGCATAAACACTGAACTTCCAAAAAATATATACAGTATGTATTATCTTCTTTACACAAATCTATTTAGCAAATTGAAAGGAAACCATGGCAGTCCATGTATAATTTATACTAACCATTTCCTAGCCCCCATGGGCCCACGGTGTAATGCAACTCCTCCCTCACCTTGTTTCATTGTGAAGTGATGGATTCTGGTATTTCAAGTCCCTTTGCTTTCCAGATAACCTGTGCACTACTCACTATGGAAAGCAGTGGGACTTGAATTGAATTCTTATAGGTCTCTGTGGCTCTCTGATTTTTTTTACAATCTTTAATTTTTGAGCAAGTTCAGGGCAATGTTTAAACAGTTTGCTATATTAATTGTCTGTAATTCATAATATATATATATATGTATATAATGTTGACTTGTATATATAATTAGATCACTTTGTATGAAGCATAAAGTCAGTAAAGATCTATTTATTCATCCATCCATTCATGCTCTATCTCTCTCTAGTTTTCTAGTTCTTTCATGTAGTTCAACCCAAAGGCCCCTTGTGACAATATCAGTTTAGCTTGTTCCAGATCCCTATAGCTAGGTGGGATGTGAACTAACTTCAAAGTCTAGCATCAACCACTGATTAGTTTTGTTCAGCATGACTCATTTGCCTTGAAGGCAAAGTAGCTGACAGTAATCTCCAATATGATAATGGGTTAAAGATGATCATATTCCCACTTGTTTTGTTTTCCACTGACTTCAAGCACACTTCTTAATTGAAAGATTTGTTTCTAAAAACATTTACATTATTTATTGCAAATTTCTACAGATATACATTTATGCCAAATGTCAAAAATGTTATTTTTGCTGCAAACACTTGCAACAAGCCTCCCTTACAGCTGAAAAATATACAACAGCTTTTGACAAAACACATTTTTTTTTGCAAAAATTCAAAAGGTTCAAAATGCCAAATTTTGGGACTAAAAGGAAAGCGTGTAGTTAAAGTGGGAAATATATTGCTTTTTAAATTGTAATATATTCTTTTCCAAATATGTTTTCTATTAACCATGTATTGTTTATTATATTATATGGGGCTAAATATATATGCAATATCTACTGTACATCTAAATTCTTCTCTAAGATTTATACAGTGATTCAACTGCTGATGTACACAAGCAGTTAATAGCACCAAGTGCTGATTTTCTTCTTATTCTTGGATACAAGGACAAGCAGAGAGTTCATGTTGCAAAATGAATTTAAAGCAATCGCTTTGTCTTTACATCACTCATTTTTATTTTGATAGCCAGTGACTTGAGGGACTTCAGCCTTTTTGCTACATCTGTATGGAGGTCAGAAGTGCTGTACAGAACAGCTGTTCGTGGATCCATGGCCATTAGAGATTAACAATTTTTTTTTTCCTGGTATGAATTCACAGAGAAAAAACACCCATTGACAACAGACATTTGAGTTAAAAAAAACAGACATTGAGTTTAAAAAAAAAAACTAGAAACACGAAAAAAAAAATCAAACTCGAACACTAATAAATCACCCCTAGTGATGAGCAAATCTGTCGCGTTTTGCTTCACTGAAAAATTCGCAAAACAACAGGAAAATTCGAGAAACACCAAAAATTCTGTGAAACGCGTTTGGCGCACAGTTTTTTTTGCCCGTGTCTTTTTTTGCCATGACGGCCCCTATTTTGACATGACAGCACCCAATTTGATGCAGCTGCACACAAATTGACGCACAAAAGTTCACGTAAGTTTGGCGAAACAATTTGCCAATAGCGAAATTCGGAAATTCGCTGCAAAACCATGCCTGACAAAGAGCACTATTAAAAAATCGAAGAGGTAATGTGTCATTACCTTGGGTGAAAGTCCAAGAGTTCAAATAAGTGCAAACTTAGATGCTTTTGACTGAGCTTTTGAATAACTAGCCACAAGATAAAGAGTGCAGCTCTGTTCCACATGGAGCTCTCTATCTTCTATATATGAATGAATTGTAGACTGTTGGGCATCTACTAGAATATATAGTAACACACAATGCAAATATGCTTGATGCATTTTAAACTTAAAATAACATTTTAAAAATAAAACATATCATGTTTAGTTATACACAGCCAACTTAGTTACCTGACAATAGGGACAGAATTGTATAGATCAAAATTCGCATTTGACCTGAGCATTGTGCCATGACATATACTCAGATAGCTGGATGATCTTTGTTTATACATATATAAACACAATACAATCTGAATTTAAGTATCACTTGCCATCATTCAAATTCTCAAAGGATATCCATGTACCTTATTATCTGTGTCAAATATATACACTACACACAGCTATTGAGAGATTTATGCACCTCTGCTAAAAGCTTTTTCTGATACTTCTGTGTAAAAGCTTTAGTAATCGTTCAGATATTAACAACATTTTCTACTCATGAAATGTAAAGCTTTTTATTTCATAAGGGATATGATTTTCATAAGGGAAAATAGTGCATTAATATATGTACAGTATTTGTAAAAAACTTATAGAGTAAATATATAATTTGTTGTTTTGTAAAAAGCATTGCCTTCCTTATTCAGGTAAGCACTTTACAATAAAAGCTTCAGGCATGTGTAACAGTTAGAAGCAATATGTGCTAAGTATTAGAATATTTATGGCCCAAATGTGAGTTTCCAGCAAATACATGACATTCAAAATAGACAAACAGATGTTTATCAGGATTACGACAAGACATTCCTTTCTCAAAGCCTATCAATAGTGATGAGCAAATCTGTCCCGTTTTAGCGAAAGCGAAAAATCCACAAAATGTGCTTGTCGACCAAATTTTCTGTTGCATGCGTCTTTTTTTGCCGTGACTGTGGCTATTTTGATGCGGCCACAATTTATTTGGTCCTGTAATCGTACTGTAAGTCCATTTTAACCCCTGGCAAATTTCTATATGCCAGTCTTCACTGCTATTACACTGATATGGCTTTTTGCCCAACATTTTATATTGTCCAAAAAATTGAGTAAGTTAATGTATTGCCTTTCTATTGTTAATTTTCATTGTTCTTTTACATGTCTGCAACATAGTAATAAATCAAAAAAGGGATTGGGAATTCTTTTGGTACAGTGTATGACAAGAGGAAGTAGATCACATTTTTATTGCCTTGTTTCTTTAATCCTAATTAGACCATGTTGAGACATTTACAAACACCTGGGAATAACAGGGCAAGCTAAAAAAGCAATTTTGGTTTAAGCATGTTTTTAGTACTTTGTCTACTGATTGGTACTATTTACTTCTTTACATCCCCCAGGGCTGTTGCTGAACCAATAAATAAGCAACCTCTTTGTCTAAAGTGTAAAATAATAAAATAGGATTTGAGAAGATGAACACA
Source organism: Xenopus tropicalis (assembly GCF_000004195.4). Taxonomy (NCBI): domain Eukaryota; kingdom Metazoa; phylum Chordata; class Amphibia; order Anura; family Pipidae; genus Xenopus; species Xenopus tropicalis. Next base: position 101,169,718 of record NC_030679.2, read on the forward strand.
GCAAGGTTTATGGTACATCCAAATGTACAGTGCAACCAGCAGTTAACAACAAAACAAAAAACCCAAAACATCACACCCACACATTTGTTTATAGCACAGTATGTTCATATGTTTTTGTTTTTTGTCGCATTTTCATTTTCCTTTATTTATATACAATTCATAAGAAATTCAAAGATGAATAAATGAATTTGTTATGTACCCTCTTGGCTTTTGATAAAACACATCTAGCTATTTAAAAAATACATGAGCATGTGCTATTATTGAATTTCATTGAAGGGCAAGTCCAAATACCATACAACTGTGCAGTCTCAAGGACTAGATCTCTGAACTACAGTATGTATGTCATTCTATTTCTACAGACAATGTTCTGATCCTTCCCACCCATTTTCTCATGTATGCAATGCCAGCCTGTGCTGTATATATACACAGACTTCCAGACTTCAGATACAGGTACATTTTGGGGAAAGTGCAAAACACATAGTACTTTTTGTTTGCATTTTGTATCCTGCATTCCCACAGTGAGAATATTACTCATTATAGATAAATACTTCATTCTTTGGGTTCTTTTCTTAAACCCAAATGACTGCATCATAAAAGTTGCAACTTGGTGGTAATTCATTGTGATGCTCTTTTGAATAGTTTATGAGCTACTGCAGTAAGAATTCAGCTTTACACAGTAGGTAGTTTTAAACAGTGCCTGAACCTTGCAGAAGCCAAACTCCAAATAATTCCCTCTGCAATATTCTTCTTTTTAACTGTATCTGTGGTGTTTTCCACTTTTTAGCTTCATCACTTAAAAATATAAATACATTTGCTCATAAATTATATATGAGCCAGTATTCATTTTTTTTGTAATAAAGTTTTACAGCTCAACTGTGCCCTGAACCAGAGGAATTATTGTTACACAGCCAAAGAAAACAGACACAAAATAAGCGTCACAAAAACTTACCATAACAAAATAATATTAAACTGGTTCTAAACAAGTAGATTAGATGCATCCAAAGGTATGCCAACAAACTGCTAGTCATATCCATTAACACTACAAATGTCCGCATTTATACATGAGACATACAGTAGTCCTATCCTGGAAAAATGTGCAAATTGTGCCACATTGATACTATATTACAACAAAACCACACCCTGTGACATTTATGATGTTTAATTCATGAGTAAAATGAGTCATTTAATATTCCATTATGGTCACACTGTATTTTCTCATGAGCTGTGCAAAGGGCACACAGTACACACATCAAGAATTATTAATTTCTCTTGGAAGAAGTATTAGGCAGTGTGCCCCTGATTTCAAATGTCGCATCCACAAATTAAACAATATGGTGATTTTTAGTCCACTGCGCTAAGCAACACCTAATAAATTAATCAAAAAAAGTATTGATATATTTTTGGATTTTCTGAAAAAAAAAATTCTGGAAAAATTTGTCTTAACCTAAGTCAGACTAAGACAAGTCCTTCATCAAGGAAATGGGGAGAGGGTGACTGGTGCCTAACTAACTGAATATGTGCATGAGGATGCCCAGATCAAACAGCGATTTATTGTTGCATACAAATTAACATAACCGATATTTAAGTTGGCTATACATGGGCAATTTTATTCTGCCAAATTGTCTCCTTCAGAGTCTGCTACTTCTCTGTCCATGTGTGGGCCCCTTCTGAGGCCTCCTCAATAGACACCTTCACATCGCCCACATTGGTGCATTGTTGTGGCCCCTGTTGAGGCCTCTGTTATCATTAGGAATGCAGGGAATCCAGTATTCAGTTCGGGATTTGGCCAAGATTTGGTCTTTTTCAGCAGGAACCGAATCCATGCCTCTGGCCGAACCATATCCAAATCTTTAAAATGTGACTTTTTGTCACTTAATTGCAGTTGAAAATTTTTCACCATATGCAAATTAGGATTTGGATTGGTTCGGTATTCGCCCAAATCTTTTGCAAAGGATTCGAGGTTCGGCTGAATTCTAAAATAGTGGAGTCGGTGCATGTCTAGTTATGGTTTGATTATTGGCCTGGGGACCAAATGATCAGATCAGCCCAATTATTTGGTATATAAAAATAATTAGGCAAATATTCACCTATTTGGTGAGGTCACAAAATGAGAAGATTTAGATGTGTATGCCCAGCTTTATAGCCATAGCACAATAAAACTCAGAAGATAGCAGTTATTAATGTTCTACTATAAAATATTCATATTTGTGGAAACTAAATATGAATTTGTGGACTGTATATATATATATATTTATTGCCTACAATTGGCATTTTAGATATAGTATTGTATTATTTATTAGATTAGGGTTAAGAGCTACTTTTACAGCAATGAAATATTAAGGTGACTGTCAATAAATCTGAGCAACAGGTTCTGTTGTGGATTTCTAAGAAACTCCTTTGGGCTATTATTTCAAGATAAAAAAGGAGGGCATTGATAGGCTGCAAACATTTAAGTGAACACTATAAAATACACAATTTCTAGAAAAAAAGATTTTTTCTTATACGGTGGATTTTCAGTGGATTTATTAATATGCATGGAAAAGAACCTACAGTAGTGTTGGAAACATATAGTCTCAAAAAAGAAATCAGAGATCAGATTTGCTGTCATATCTGATGATTAATGCCATAGCAGCAGAGATAAAACATGTATACATGTTTTTGTCATTCATTTTGAAGACATGGATGCAAGAAAAATAGGAGCTCTGCTCATAAATAATAGCCCTTTAAAGAAACTTAGGAAGATGAAGTGATGTGATACTACACTGCACCACACCAAGCCCTATGAATCAATGAATTGTGAAGGTACATTTGTGGGATATACATTAGCAATACAGAGGGTTGCATCAAACAGAAATGAAATAAGGTCAAGGCAAGACAGCTGGTCCCATCAGGGAATAGAAGATGAGAGTTCTTTGTAGTGCTTTAATGTCTAGGAACACTACTGACTAAAAAAGAAGAGCATGCTTTTGTATGAGTACATACTATACATCAGGTCCCAAGAGATATATACTGAACTTGAAAACAGGAGATAGTAAAAAAAAAAGTATAGTAAATCTATGCTTTACACAAAGCTTTGTAGTTCAGGACAATTACAAGGACTCAGAAATGGATTCATTAATATTAGGGTACAACCTGATCATATATTTAAATATTTAAGGTATACAGGTATGGGATTTGTTTTCTGGAAACCTGTTATCCAGAAATCTCTGAATAATAGAAAGGCTAACTCCCACAGACTCCATTATAAAAAAATAAATCACATTTTTAAAAACATTTTTCATTTTTCTCTGTACTTGATCCCAACTAAGGTAAAATGAATCCTTACTGAGGCAAAAAAAGCCTATTTTTTTAGTAGGCCTTAGGTATGGAGAGCCAAATTACTGAAAGACCCCTTATCCGGAAGGTCCCAAGGATTCTGGAAAACAGGTCCCATACCTGTTTTTGTTTTATGTCATTATAGAAAGAGGTAAATATATGTTATAAAAAATATAAACACAAAAATTAATTTAAATACAAACTGACATCATTTTCTATATTAGATCTACTCTTCTCGTATATTTGATGTAATGTTGTTTGCATATTATTTATACAACTGGGGGCTTTGTTACCCAGGAGGATCTGTGGTAGCCCATACCAATAGGAAACAATGGTGAGAGAATGAGGGAACATTGCGATCCCTAATATTTTTGATGCAACTTTAACATATACGCTATTCTATACCAATTCTTGACATTACTTGTTATTTCCATAGGATTTTATGAATTTTATCTTACTGTCAACAAAAGGGGATTAAGTCATCCTTGTCTAAATGATTTAAACATGATTTATGCATCTAATACATTTTAGCAATATTTTTAGTATTTTTAAAAAAAAAAAAAAAAGCTGTAGATAGTTTGCTGTAGTAGCTAAAGTAAAATATATAGGAAAATCAGCAAAAAATAAATAGATAAATCAATTGCAGTTATTTATAGAGAACAAATCACTAGATTATAGAATATATGTTACTTGTATTAAACATATTACACATTACTGAACAAAAACTGTATAGTTAAATTAATCAACATCTACAAATTAACACTACAAATGGATAGTTATTAGTAAATCTGGATGAAAGAGTTTCCCCTTTATAGAGCCAGCTGGGGAAATAGTGTTTATTAGCACGAGTAAATCTAAAAAAGAACATACATATTGTCAGTGAATATTTGAAGCAGATAGCTTCTGTTTATACAGGTTAGGCCTGTATTTATCTTAAATGTCATCTTAGCCAGAAGAGGTTTTTTCCTAAGCTGTTTTCTATATGAGTCTAAATTCATAATCCATTTCTGTTAAAAACTCCATCAACTCTTAAAATATCAAATAAAGGTTTTTAGGATCATTCACTAGAATGCTTCAGTGGTTGTTTTATTTTGTGTTGTCACAGTTACAAAAATGATATTCTCTACAACAAATGTAGCTGCAGAAATACCAAATGCAATCATAAATGAGAATATGTAGTACTTGTGTGTAAAAGATTTCATCGTTGAAAAAATGCATCATGGAAAAAATATCATTAAACTAAATGACAGGTAGCACTGTTGGCTTAGGGCATTTCTGCACCAGTGGAATCAGGCAGAGAAAACACCAAGTGTCATAGTAGCTAGAGGCAGGATATTCTTTTTTAGTACACACACAGTGAATTTTCGTAGGGAAATGCTTAAGTATGTATTCATGTTAAAATCTGCTCCATGGAGCTTAACTGGCTATTCTCTGTCTGTGTATCAATGCAGGTGAAGAAAAAGCTTTGGGCCCGATTTAAGATTATTTGGGACTTTAAGCTTGAACTCACCCTGGGCTTGGGGTAGAAAAAGCATTTCCAAAAGACTATTTCCACAATTTTTCCTTGAACGGTCTTTTATAATGAAGAATAACTTTACCAAATTTTAGGTGTTTAATGTTCCTGTTTATCAGTCACCATAGAATTTGTGAACTTCCTAATTAGAGATACTGAGAATCATTTAACAATTCACTCACTTCTTGTAGTGCTCTTGTTGTATGCAACAGAAAAGTAGAAAATAATGTTGTAAAAATTAGAAAAAAGTTTAGAAAAAAAAGAAAATTGACGCTGATTTAGATTACATTAGATTAGATACAAACATATTTCATTGTTACAACTAAAAAAATAGTCATGGGCATTTATAGATAAAGAAGGTTATTACCACCATTCTCCATGGGATGATTTTTACACATTTCTGTAAGTGGAAAGTTAAAAAGACTATTGGAACCTGTCATCTAATCTAGTTAAACCTCAAAATTTATTTGGGCAGAGGAGTAAAAATAGGTCTTCTTGGCTGTTCGGCTTGACTGGATCTGTTCTTGGCTGTGTCTTATATTTAGGGACAGATTTATCAAAATATGAGATTTTTTTGTGATTTGAAAAAAAGAGCAAAAACACAAACATTAAAATACTTAAGAATATTTTTAGAAAACTTGACTTCATGTCCCCCCCAGGTTACTCTATTGTTACACCACTGTGCCTGACTCACTGAGATTGAAAGTTTAAATCAGTGTAAATGAATTCTGGAGCTAATTCAGCATTTGTGGCAAACAATTTGAGAACCTTGCTGCAAATGATAATATCTACTGATACAGGTATCGGACCCCTTATCCGGAAACCCATTATCCAGAAAGCTCCGAATTACGGAAAGCCCGTCTCCCATAGACTCCATTATAAGCAAATAATTCAGAATTTTAAAACTGATTTCCTTTTTTTATGTAGAAATAAAACAGAACCTTGTAATTGATCCAAACTAAGATATAAATAATCCTTATTGGATGCAAAACAATCCTATTGGGTTTAATTAATGTTTTATTGATTTTTTAGTAGACTTAAGGTATGGAGATCCAAATTATGGAAAGACCCCTTATCCGGAATACCCTTGGTCCCGTGCATTCTGGATAATGGGTCCTATACCTGTACCATGTAATTACTCTGAACACCAAGGGGCAGATTAGTTAACATTCAAATTCAACTTTCTTTCAGGATATTTGACTTTTTTTTTTACATTTGAATTCAAGAAACTCAAATGTTTTATGTTTCATTTAGTTCATGTCGAATTCAATTGCAGTTGTACTGGCACAATTCAATATATTTTTCAATTTACTCAGTTTACTTCAGTTTATTTCACAATCTCAGTTTTTGAGATTTATTTGAGATTTTACAGACTCATTAAAAATTACAGATAGAGTGTGATTTTGCTGGATTAGACTTTCCCCGTTTTTACATGATTAAAATTCAATTTTTGATAATTATGCATCATAGAACACTCTTGTGAAACATTTCAAGTATCCCTGGAAATGAGACTTTGACTTGTAAACATGCACCATTCTTACAGAAAAATACAGACCCCCCCAACCCCTCCAACAGTTGCAGTTTAGAGGTCTAGGCATTTAGGGCTATGGTATTAGTTAAAAAAATCTTCCCTATAACAAATATAGCATAAAATATAAAATTCCATAAAATGTAAACTTTATGATTTATATACTAAAAGGTGTGTGTGGGGGTGATACAGTGAAGGAAAGACAAAGATAAGGACCAGTGCATAACCAGCATCTCTGAATTGGGAATCCTACGCATTACCCACACTATGAAGTGATGCAGAAAACCATTTTTATTGATTCAGTAAGTCTCCTATAGACAAGGAATGTTTTAAAATGAACTCTTTGCTTGTTATTTTTCATAAACCTACTGAACTGGAAGGATGTAACATAGCTAAAAACCCTATAGGAAAGAAAGGTGATTGCTAAAAGCAGTAGACTTTTTTCTCACTCCTACTGTGCATTTTTTTTCCACACAATTTTTTGGGGCACTTTCATGAAAAATTTTGCGGATTGCAAGATGCAGAATTTCACTGCAAACCCATGTCTGGCAAAACTTACTATTTGTAGTCATAACTGTTATTAGTAATTCCAGGATAGGTATTGTACACTATATATGTTTTCCCTGTTATTTTGTCTTGCCTTTCCCTCTTGCCTTCTTTTATTCCTGTATGCGTTAAATTAGTCTTTAACTCAAATACCATAGAAAAGGAGCCTACATTGTTCATACCCCATTGTTAAAACTCTCCCAACAAATAAACAAATGACGTTACATTCTAATCTAAATGAACAGGTGCTATATTAGAAAACATCTTCACTTCAGGCTGTGACATGTTATACTTCTGACAGTTTCATAAAAATAATGCAAATTTTCTTCAGGAGTATTCTTGACAAGACAGCTTGATTGACATGTTTTCTTCAAGATCAAGCTTATTTGTAGAGGCTCAAGTTTAATTTTCATCTGAATGCTAAATTAAACCTTGTATAGTTTAGGTAAAACTTTTATTGGATTCGTAATTCTACTTACAAAGCAGTTTTAGCAAATTTCCAACAATATTTATACCTCTTGATACCATTATTTGTAAAGCATTAAAAAATGCAAGGGTGCCATTTTCTTTCAAAAAGGTGACAGACTGTAAGCACAATTGCCTTCGAAATAGGTTTGTATTTTACATTTTTGTTACATAGACAATGTACACCATGTAAATGTTGACAATTTTGAATTTTGTAATAATTTTAGTTCCAGGCTGGACTCATTAGCATCAACAATACATAACATAAAAAAAATTCTGTGGCAATAAACTCACTAATGCAGGCATATTAAAGAGACTGCTAGCTAGACTCCAATACTCAATATGGAGAAGTAAAATTCATTATGCAAACCAAGTGTAAATGCTCAATATTCAGACAGAATACAACAAACAATTACAAGTTGCTGTTAACACAATATTAGATTATTAAAGAAATAAAAGCCAACATCATCTATGCATGCACCTGGTTTTGCTGGCCTCAGTACAGTCACTGCTAGTCAAATAATCCACTTCATATAAATAAGTTACAACCAATTATTGTTGTAGTCCAAAACTCATATTTAACACAACTGCCAATCAGATTTGATTTTGAACGCAGAGCTCTCCCACAGTAGATCAAAATCTTTAGATCTTGCTGCACCACACTGACAAGGGTATCTCCTACCAAAGGCCATTACACAACATAAACTATTGTGTTTCTGGCACAGTTCAAGACTCCTAAGCCTAAATTCCTAATTTTTCTGTTCATCAACAATATTGGGTAAAAAATAACATCAAATCATCACTCACCCTCCATACGTCTGGATTTCATAGAGTTTGGAGGCATCCAAGGAGTTTCCAATGATTCTTGCCTTTTGGGGAAAGGAAGGGGGAAGGAGATAATATTTTCATTTGAATACTTTATATTTTGATTTTTAAAGAAATTCACCATACACAGAACACCTAACATGATAAATGTTAAGCAGGGTCAGCTCCATGTGAATGACTGGTATCTGAATTACCATCAAGAATGTAATGAAAAAGTGACACCACAAATGTGTGACACAAAAACATTGTACAAGTTAGAAAAGTAAGAAGTGCCCTGCCATAAAGCTTATCCATCAGGAGAGGGAAACAGCTTACAAGCTCTCTGGAAGATATAACTATAAGTGTGCCTACACATAGGTGGATAGTTTCCAAAACCAAACAAGCATATAAAAAATAAAAATATATGGGACAAAACATTGAATCTGTGATGATGATGATGATGATGATGATGATGATGATGATTACTTCACAGCAATATATGTTGATTTTACATAGGATATACTTAAGTATGTTTCTGTTAAAGTGACTCTGATTAACAATGCATCACATTTGGTGTTCTTTTTGGACAGCAAAACAATGGGAAGCCAGGGGGCACATGCAATATTTCACAAAATGAAGGAACCAAACAGGTTGAATCAGTCACAAACAAATATTAACAAGACATGATCCCTTAGGAAAGATGTGATTTAAAACCTTTTCATCCATAGCTTTGCTATCTGAAAGAGAATCATGAAAAGGGAATAGATGTTAGACATATTATTGTCCAAATGTTCACGTGTTACATTCCATGTTTTGAATTTATGATTATAAGGAGTCAAAATCATCATTCAAGAGTGACACAAAAGATGAACTCATGCATGCATGATCAAAGAAATAACTAGCTTTGCTAAATGGAATATAGCATACAGCTGGATATGTTACTGCAACCAGTCATATTCTGTATGCAGTAAACAGCTACTGATTTATTATTAAATGAGAACTAAACCTATAAGATGAATATGGCTAGAAATGACATATTGTATATACTGTACTAAACTGGCTGCATTAGCTTAAAGTGTTAACAGCTGTCACAGGAGCTTCCCATCTTGGATTCTGTTAGAACAGTCTGGGACAGTGCACATGCTCAGTGAACTCTGGGCAGCTGTTGAGAATCTGAGCTTAGGGGTCGTCACAAATTCTCAAGCAGAAAATTAGGCTGGCCTGTCATATAAACTGATGCCACAGGGCTTATTATTAAATTCTAATGCTAATTGCACTGTTTTCAGAGCTGCCATATAATGTGAATCTGAATGAGTTACTAATTAGCCTTATACCGTTACATTTATATTCTATATATACAGTCGATCCCTAAGCTCATTAACTGACAACAGCACAGAGCATGTGCATCAGCAGAAAAGAAGATGGGGAGCTACTGGGGCATCTTTGGAGGCACAAATCTTCTCTGCTAAAGGGCTGTGGGTGCCTTGGGCTGGTACAGAAGCTCAAAACATAATGTACAACATTTCTAGCCTATTTCTTTAGTTAAGCTTTAGTTCTCCTTAAATAAATATATGGGGCCAATTATCAAACTGAAAGTAAGAAATATTACTGAGAACAAGACTGAAAAAGAAAGTTTAGGGGTTGTTTGTTTAAGAGTTTAAAAGAATATAATATGATAAAAACACTATAAGGGAATTTCAGTGCAAGTTTGTTTACTTTTTTATAAATACAGGGAACCTAAGTGGTGTTAGGTTGGCACCATTTCTAAAGAACAATTACAGATTTCTGATGTTTTTGTAGATTCAACACTAATAAAAATGTTAGCAGAAAATTATTTTTCATAGACCAACAGTAACATAGACAGGTGGCAACCCTATTAGTTGTGCTATGCCATATTACATTTAATAAAGTTATTTTCTTTGCTTGTGTGAAATTACATTAATAAAGATGATAATAAAAAACAGTCCACTTTTTACATAGATAAATACACCTGTTAAGCATGAATACAATAACCATTTTCATATAAATAGACATTTTAAATGAATCAATTACATTTATTTTGACATAGCATGTGGCATTTTAGGAAAAATTGTCACCTTTACTTCACCTGTTTTTGTGATATAATTATATAACAGTATAACAACATATAATTTATCTTATTTCTGTTCTAATGTTGAGAAATTGCGATAGTTTAGCAATAAAATCCTTCTTAAATTAAAAAGAAACAAAATATTTTTGGTGCCAAATGCAGCATATTTAGAGATAAAGGATGATAGCTTCTATGGTATTAGTATTAAGAAAGTACCAACATATTCTGCAGAACTGTGGTGGATAATAAATCACTTATTAATCTATGTGACCAGGAGATAATGGTCCACGGATTCAAATCTGTATAATCGCAACAGAACTATAAGAAAATACACATAAACTTTAACTTTTATTCCCATTTCCCAAAGATGGATCCCTTTTTAAGACCATGGTCCCTAGGAAAAATGTTCCCAGCAATGCCCCCTCCTTCTACTAATATCTCAGAAAATGTTCCCTATTTCTAGTAAATCCTGTCTCCATCTCAGGCACCAGTGCATTGATCAACAGAAATGCCACTGATTTGGTTTTGATGAGGGGTTTTCATATAGACTGCTCACAGTTTTACAAGAAGATACCAGTTAATATTTTATAAATCTAATTTTGTACAACTACAGGGATATATATTTTAAGATGGTCTGTGTGCTCCCTCAGAAACAGGACATAATGCAGCTCTAACTGTAACAGGAAAACATGTGGGAGTCAAAGACATAACTTTGTCTATTAATTGGCCTTGGCTTGTTTGTGCGCACTGTGAATCACATGATCCCAAGAGGCAGGCCTTAGGACTTAAAATGGCAGTTTTCTATATTGGGTTAACCAATGGCACATACTTCTTAAAATAAAAGTATATTTTTTTTTATAAAAATAGTTTATTTGTATGAAGCATGGTCTCACATATGAGCTGTTTTATGCAATATTTATTTTTAGACATCTACATTGTTCGGGTTATAGAATATTTGATTTCCTTGACATTAAAAGCAGGCCTGTATTTGTGGCAAGGCCACAAAGGCCTGGGCCTAGGGCAGCAAAATTTTAGGGGTGGCATGCCATCCAAGCTGCATTGGGACTTTGCTGACATATGGAGAAGGGGACCAGGCACGCAGAAACGTCAGCGCATTCTCTCCCACTGCTCCGTATGTGAGTTAAAGGGGTGGCCTTGGGGCACCGTCTTATCAAATCCAGCCTGATTAAAAGCAAGGTAACCATAACCCTAGTGCTATTCCTTGAGCTTCAGCCGCTTTGGTAAATACACCCAGGGAACAGGATACACTGTATAACTAGTAAAAGGATAGCATTAAAACATTTAGAATACATTGAAAAGACTACTAAAATTTAAAATAAACTCATTTAGTTCAATCAACTCATTAAATAAACTCATTTATTTAAATAAATTAATCTCTCTTCCACCTGTTAATACTATGTATCATAGGAAGATGTCAAAAATAAATGCATGAATTAATGGATATTGTACTATCTACTAGACAGATTGATACCTCATTGCAAAAAAAGGATACTCAATCATAAATACATATAAAATTCATAGCCTCATCTTTACAGTTGATCACCTTAACTGTATCTTGATACAAGTGAAAGAATCATTAGATTGAAACAAGTACAACAGAGTCTGACAGCCCCTATTATGTATATGGATAGTCCACGGCTGTCAAAACTGTAAAACAATGGTGCAATCAATCCTGGCCTAAAATGCTAGATTGATAATAGCACTGTCCACTATCCAGCTGTTACCTCATCACTAGCTATATGAATTGGAAGTTCATAAGGTACATTTATCACTTGTTCATATCCCTACTGACTGCACCATGGTAGCAATAGGTCATGGGTGCAGTTAGAAAATAAAATGTCTATCTACAGGCATCTGCTAGGATAGAACGTCTTGACAGCGTTGCATTTATTTTAATTAAATGATCCTCCTATTTGTACCTAGGTTTCATTAAAGTGACAGACACAGTTGGTAAAATTGGGCTATGATTTTTGGGCATTCTTGTTTAACTACAAGATGTCAGTGTAGTAGGTCTGTGTAGTAGGTGCTACCAGACCCATTCATCCATTTTATGTATCTTCAGAAAGGATATAGTGAGAAATGTGAATTGGTCAATTACAAGACAGGTTCCATCTAGCTAAATAAAGCTACTCTATGTAATAATACATAGAATGATGTATATCATACATCTTGTTTGTGTTGGATAAATAAAAAAATATGATAATATTCATATATATTATGGAAGGTGAAGGCTAAAAGTTATAGCACTTAGTGAAATGTTACGTCAAATTAATTTCAGAAACTGAACCAGTGATTACTTTATGTGCATTGCAAAAAATCGCTACATGGGAACAGCAGAAACAGGACATTTTTTAAATGTTAATTGGGTGAAATGCCATTTTGACTCCTCTCTCAGTCATGAAAACACTATATTTTCTCATCTAATTGCTATTTTATTAATAGTAGTACTACCCTAGAATAATAGTGCAAAATAAGAAAGCCCCCAAGTGTTATTTCACAAAAAACTTGGATTCCAAGTCAGGACAGAGTTCATTGGAGAGGAAGAGAATAATAAAATAAGCTTGCTTAAAAAGTCTTCTGACTGTCTACTTTCTCTGATCTCATATCAGAGTTTTAACTTTGCCTTTTATGGGCTGGAAAAGATAAAACTAAAACTGTAGTCTGTCATGGGAGGATTCTCTCAGTCCTTTCCTCAGTCTATAGTTCTTTGATTGGATTTCCTCTCTCACAGCTTTACTCTTTAATTATTTCTTGGAGGTCAACAGAACATGTACACAAGAGTGATGATCATGCTAAGTGCTTGACTATTAGATATTCTGTTATAATGTATGTATTAACTAATTTCCTTTGAAATCTTTAAAGTCTTGTGTTTATGAACTAACCCAAGTATTGGAATTAGGGATATCTGATCTATATAAAATACACTGCTTAAAAGCTGTTTTTATAATGTGGATGTGAGTATTTATATGCCATGCTACAAGTCATTTCAAATGTCCTTTCCAAAACACCTATGATTGGAGAGAATTTAAAGCATAGTTTGCCTTTAAGTTAACATTTATTATGATGTATACAGGAATATTCTGAGACAGTTTGCAGTTGGTCTTCATTTGTGTGTGTGTTTTACTCAGTTTACTCGAGCAATGGATTCAATAAGAGACTGGACAATGAATAGAGAAGGGCATAAATAGAAAAAAGTAACACTAAAATTTAAATTGTAGCCAATAGCTATTTTAGTTTAGTTTTAAGTTGATGACACCCATTTAAAATTTATAAAGAGGAAGAGAAGGAAGGTAAATAATTTAAAAACTATAAAAAAAATTAAAGCCATTGAACGCAATAAACACAAAATTTCAACATTTAGGTGAATAATGGCTTTAACACCCAGTTCTTTCTATAATAATAAACTAAGAGTTCAGTCTCTTGTTTGGGAAGAATATCTTTATTTGTTCATTTTTTTCTTGAAGATGATAACCCATCATGCCACTGGGGCTGTCATATCATTTTATAAGGATATGGCAGTAATGAACAAGAAGCATCCTTATAGAAAAATAAGTCTTTCTTACTAAACTGTTCTGGTACTAAGCTATAAAAGCTATTCAACAATAAGAAATAAAAATGCTAAGGAACACACTGTATGGCAATATCACTAAAATCTTAAATGAATACTTCAGTCCTATACAAAGCTTTAGCTTTAATAGATAAAAATAGAATAGAGATGCTGCCCTATGAATTTTTTCATAAATATTCTGAACAACTAAAGACTTATGATCCATCAGATCTTCATGTTTTAGGTTTGCTATCATTCACGCCAATCATGACAAAATCTTGATAAACTTTATCCATGATTGTTTTGTTTTATTTGCTGTTTCCTTTTTATTCCCAATCAAGTTTTTTTTTTAAAACTTAAAATCTAGGAAGGTTTTCGGTGGCAAGATTTTTATTCTTTGAAACAACTCGAAAAACAGGAAGAAACATGAATAAAAAAGGGATTTTGAATAAAATAACACAACCAAATATTTAACTAAAAAATTCACAAAATTCCCTTATGTTGTATAAGCATGCAGTTTTTTGGGTGTGGCACCGGTTCCTTTGGTGTTTTTTACGTTTGTTATGCCCCCAGATTATTTTTTTGTATTATCAAGGCTTAAACTGATAGTAGACGTCCCTAGGTTAGGTGGCGACACTTTAGACATATTACTGTCTATCCAACCAACATCTTGTCAGGATTGTCGCGATATTATTTGCAGAAGGTTTACAAATCCTGATATGTAACGTCCAATTTTTGGTTTCTAAAATGGTCCTCTACTGATAAGCCTTATAGGCCACAAAAATGATCCCATTATTGGGAGGCCAAATCAGGCAATGGTCCACTCATCTGGTGTGATGCTTCTGTGTAAAGCCAGTGCTCCAGAGTGCAGCGAGAAGACACAAGTAGGATTTTGACAGAGAAAGAGAAAATGAAGTTCTATAGGTAAGAACAAATTAGAGATTTTTCTGTAAAAATATTGGAACCATTACACAATTATAAAAACATATAAAACAAGTGCAAACACTCCACTGATGTCATACATGTTCTGCCAATTACAGCACAAAAGTATGACATAAAAATAATACTAAAAAAGAAACCCTTTCTGTAGTGAACAGTGAATATAAAGACATTTGAGAAAGAGGACATTTTAGCTACCCAATTTCAAGGTGAACCCTATTCCCTAAGAAACCTCAAGATGCAGTAATATAAAAAGGGACAAAAAATGATATAAGCCAATTTGGAATTCTGAACAAACAAGTTTTCTTCACAACATGGGAGAAAAAGATGATTTTAGAAAACTTTGACCATGGTTCATCAAACTCCATTCATTAATTCATTATCCTACTAGATCGAGGCATGCATCTTCTACCACTTCAGCACCAATGATTTTTAAACAGTTAATGATTTGGTAAGAACAATTACAATTTCCGTAGATTCAATAGTCACAGCTTCAGAACCAACACTCTTTATAGAGCATTCCTCCATCAGGTTGCTAAACAATACTTCTGCCCTAAACTTACACACATGCTTACTTGAGCACAGGATTATTCACTGAGAAGAACTAATTTCACCCACACCCAGTACTTTTACTGAATAAATCTTTCCTAGTGCCTGGGACTAAAATACATGGTGTACATTACATTGGAATAGATATCCACCATATGCCTAAGTACTAGGAAAACATGAACACTGTAAGAAAGACAGCAACCGGAAGAAAGTACGAGTATAAACAGTGGCTTGCAAAAGTATTCGGCCCACTTGAACTTTTCCACATTTTGTCACATTACAGCCACAAACATGAATCAATTTTATTGGAATTCCACGTGAAAGACCAATACAAAGTGGTGTACACGTGAGAAGTGGAACCAAAATCATACATGATTCCAAACATTTTTTACAAATAAATAACTGCAAAGTGGGGTGTGCGTAATTATTCAGCCCCCTTTGGTCTGAGTGCAGTCAGTTGCCCATAGACATTGCCTGATGAGTGCTAATGACTAAATAGAGTGCACCTGTGTGTAATCTAATGTCAGTACAAATAC
This sequence comes from Xenopus tropicalis, assembly GCF_000004195.4. NCBI lineage: Eukaryota > Metazoa > Chordata > Amphibia > Anura > Pipidae > Xenopus > Xenopus tropicalis. Next base: position 101,185,570 of record NC_030679.2, read on the forward strand.
AGCTGCTCTGTGACGGCCTCAGAGGTTGTCTAAGAGAATATTGGGAGCAACAACACCATGAAGTCCAAAGAACATACCAGACAGGTCAGGGATAAAGTTATTGAGAAATTTAAAGCAGGCTTAGGCTACAAAAAGATTTCCAAAGCCTTGAACATCCCACGGAGCACTGTTGAAGCGACCATTCAGAAATGGAAGGTGTATGGCACAACTGTAAACCTACCAAGACAAGGCCGTCCACCTAAACTCACAGGCCGAACAAGGAGAGCGCTGATCAGAAATGCAGCCAAGAGGCCCATGGTGACTCTGGACGAGCTGCAGAGATCTACAGCTCAGATGGGGGAATCTGTCCATAGGACAACTATTAGTCGTGCACTGCACAAAGTTGGCCTTTATGGAAGAGTGGCAAGAAGAAAGCCATTGTTAACAGAAAACCATAAGAAGTCCCGTGTGCAGTTTGCCACAAGCCATGTGGGGGACACAGCAAACATGTGGAAGAAGGTGCTCTGGTCAGATGAGACCAAAATGGAACTTTTTGGCCAAAATGCAAAACGCTATGTGTGACGGAAAACTAACACTGCACATCACTCTGAACACACCATCCCCACTGTCAAATATGGTGGTGGCAGCATCATGCTCTGGGGGTGCTTCTCTTCAGCAGGGACAGGGAAGCTGGTCAGAGTTGATGGGAAGATGGATGGAGCCAAATACAGGGCAATCTTGGAAGAAAACCTCTTGGAGTCTGCAAAAGACTGGGGCGGAGGTTCACCTTCCAGCAGGACAACAACCCTAAACATAAAGCCAGGGCAACAATGGAATGGTTTAAAACAAAACATATCCATGTGTTAGAATGGCCCAGTCAAAGTCCAGATCTAAATCCAATCGAGAATCTGTGGCAAGATCTGAAAACTGCTGTTCACAAACGCTGTCCATCTAATCTGACTGAGCTGGAGCTGTTTTGCAAAGAAGAATGGGCAAGGATTTCAGTCTCTAGATGTGCAAAGCTGGTAGAGACATACCCTAAAAGACTGGCAGCTGTAATTGCAGCAAAAGGTGGTTCTACAAAGTATTGACTCAGGGGGCTGAATAATTACTCACACCCCACTTTGCAGTTATTTATTTGTAAAAAAATGTTTGGAATCATGTATGATTTTGGTTCCACTTCTCACGTGTACACCACTTTGTATTGGTCTTTCACATGGAATTCCAATAAAATTGATTGTGGCTGTAATGTGACAAAATGTGGAAAAGTTCAAGGGGGCCGAATACTTTTGCAAGCCACTGTATGAAAGAAAAATGTTTAAAACCTACTAAAATTAAGGGTTTTTTTTCAGCATGTTTATAGCACTTTGTTTCAGATTTGTAGAATATATGCCTAGTAATCATGGATATCTTCACAATATCCCTAATATTTAGATTAAATGGATCTTCCTTGAGCATTTCAATTAACAACCTGCATTACCCAATGAATTAAATCGCTGTGGAATAAAACTGGTGTAAATGGTTTCTAGTGGTACAAAAACCCTACCATTAAATATGAAATAAGGCAGATTCAGGGCCAAAATATAATGCAATATGCTATGTTGTACTAATTATCACTGCAGTACCCAGAGGCTTGACATAATAAATATCAATATGCAAAAATCAATGATAAATGCCTGCCTTCTGGAAGACATTTTGCTCTTAGCAGCCTCATAAAATGTAGAAAACAAAGGTAAGATGGAATGGCTGAGTGCGTAAAATATGTATGAAATCTGAGAAGCTTGGACTTCCTAATAATAGAGCAGCAAGCTCTCCAGTAGCCTTTTATTAATATAATCTTGCTTGTCCCATTCCAGAAATATCAACGTTTTTGAACATGGTACAGTGGTCGGCATGTTCTATTGTAAGATCCATTATATAGAAGTTTTAAGCAATCTAAGTTCCTTTTCAATAGGCTATTATTTGTATGTAAGGCGAATTTGAGTTTGCAGTTTGGTTTGTTGATTGGTTTGGTTTATTCCCTGTATAAATCTATAAGACTCCCAAAAAGGCTGGGAGGATCTTTGTGTGCAGGAGTTATGGATATACTGCTATATTATATTGCTCTACAAACACAAAGATTTTAACTGAAAATAAATGGTCAGTGAGATAGAGCCAATGAATAATCCTATATGCAGGGGCTAAGGGACTTTGGTGTATAAAGTGGAATTAACAAGCCAAAGGCAACTAGATACACACACATTAATATACTGTAGCAATTAGGTAGTACCAGGCTAAAATATTTTCCCAGAGCTCATTGTGTCTTCTCTCATTGCAGCAGGCAAGTAGACAGTTAGAATTCAGTGTCTCAAAACTGCTCAAAATGATGAAAGAGGGAAAATGCTTTACATGTGTTTTTTAGTGGGTGCAATAAGGTTTTCCTGCTAGTATACCCCCATCTTTATACATGGGAAATGCATTTACAATGGCATATGACAAATATAACCCCTTGACATGTAGAAATACACACAGAGTGTGTGTGTTTGTGCATTCACTGCACTGTCAAATTTGTCAGGACCTAAGCCTTAATTTACTTTCTAAAGCACCAGTTATGCTGTCACTCCTGGAATAGAAAAAGATTGGGATATCTGTAACTGCTTGTGACAAAAATGGTTTGCTAGAGCCGAGCTACACTAATGTGTGAACAGGTCTAGGGAGGGGATAAGCTGTATCTAATTCATAATGAGTAGCTTACAGCAAGAAGAAGGGGGCAGTGAAATGAGCTAGAATTGACATGTCTCTATTTTTACTAGCAAGGAAAATTGAATTTTTATTATGTTTCATATTAAGGAAGGTTTTCTTTTGGTATTTTACCCTGCCATTTGCCATAACATAGATCCATCCATTGATTTCATAACCGACATAGATTACAGCAAAATGTTCTGGTCTTGCCTTTCTGTATATAAATGAATCAGCCATTTATTTCAAGTAAAGATTGTAAAACAAAGCACTACATAATGCTATAAATACTGTTTGATAGATGACACCAAAGCAATATCTGTTCTGTTTAAAATATCTGAACATGATATTGTTCCATCTGATGCTCTTTGTGGTTCCAAGCTAAGATGTTTTGTAGAAAAGACAGCAGTGAAATCTCTTTTTAATGCCTTTAAAATTCAATAAGAATGTGACTGTTCATCTTTTGCATGCAGTACTGTGAATCCTTTATAAATCTCAGATGGCATTTACTGGTGTATTTGGCCTGATTTCCCCTGCATATCTACTGTATACACACAAAGTGATCCCCAGTGCTACAACTATATGGAGCCAATACTTTGCACTTCTTGCCAAGGTCCCTCAAGAACAGATGTCTTCATACTTTTGAATACCATCTCTTAAATCCCTCAGGGAACTCGAACAATAACTCAGGGAATAAACCTGTAAAATTCATGATATGCAAGCACGAGCACCTAATCATCATTAATTGTCTGCTTTTAAAACAATGTAGGGCACATAACTTATATAAGACTCATATTTGCTTCACCTCTGCTCCTGCTCAGCTCTGTCAGATGGAATGCAAAAGGCAAATGTAGCCTTGAAGCTTATGCTGGCACACTACTGACTAAGGAGGGCTGAGTATAACCGTGGAAGCTTTCAGACCTGGTATTGATGTAGGTCTTTGTAGTTCTAAATTGAGTCTGTTTAAATGGTTATTACCCTTCATTATTAGCCAAGGTGTCAATAGGCAATATTTCTTAGAGTTTATAATTATTATACACTCTCTTGTCAGTGATACAGGGAGCATTATAATTACTGGCACCATATATAACACTGACCTGTATATTTTACTTAAAAATGTATACATCATGAATTTAACTGTGTTGTCTAATTAAAAACAAATATCCTTTCTTCTAATTCAATACACTCTTGAACGATCTATTAATTGATAGCAAAATTAAGATAAATTACATTTCTGGTTCACTTATAATATATATTTGTATACAATGATCATATCCCTTCAGTGAGTACATCTTATCAACTCTAATTAAACCATCTCTTTAGCCTGTTTTTTTCCAGCAAAAATCCCGGTTAACCTAATTTTCTGACTTTGGAGATCAGCACATTTTTACACAACATAAGAGGAAACACTTAACCTGCTCAAACTAGTTGTTTGATTCAACACTGCTTAATAAGTCCTTTGCTCCTACATGCCTAGTTCTCATTCATAGGGACACCATGCCTCATCTTTGGGGTCTTCTGAGACTTCTGCCTTTAGACTCACTCTTTGCTGAGACATTTCTTCCTAGAATCTTGACTATATCCTCCATACATGTGATTTATGTCTCTCATTTAATCACACTAGGGCTCACCTAATCCCATAGGGCTGTTCTAGTTCCCCCACTGTTCTACACTAGGGAAATGCTATCTTTGTCAAACAAATTCTATCCCACTCACTGTATGAAGGACTAAAATAAGGGGTACACTTTGGGATGAATATTTACTAAGGCCATGCTAGATGCGTTGTGACTCTCTAATTACTGTCCTGTCTTGCTTCTACCGATTGCCTCTAAAATCCTAGAACAGTCTGGTTTTTTGTCTGCACACTCTACTGAGACTGCTTTGTGCAGAGTTTTAAATGGCTAAGACAAAGGTCACTTTTCTATCCTAATCTTCCTTTAACCTATCATCTGCATTTGATACGGTTGGCCACACCCTCCTGTATTTGCATGCTATCCATAATAATGCTGCATCCTGACTCTCTTCTTACCTTTCTAACTGATCCTTAAAGGGGTGGTTCACCTTTAAGTCAACATAGTGTCATTTGGAAATAAAAAAAAAAGTATACCATAAAAATCATGACAGTATCCCTTTAAACTAAACCTAACAAAAACTGGACTGATCATCTTTCAACCTAAGCCTGGTCCCTCCCTTTACTATTACTATTGATGACACTCTCATTAACCCTGTCAACTCAGCATATTGTCTGGGGGTTATCTTTGGCTCTTCTCTTTTCTTCTCTGACCATATTTACACCACAGTCAAAACCTGACACTTTTTCTTATTGCCAAGATCTTTCCTTTCACCTGCAAAAGCAAAGACACTGATGCATGCTCTCATCCTATCTTGACTAGACTACTGCAGCTTGCTACTAACTGGCCGCCCTAACTCCCTTCCCTCCCCCCTGGGTCTGTATTAAATTAAAAATTATCCTCCTCTCATCTAAGAGAGTACAGGCCCCTCCCCTGTTGAAGTTATCATCATGGTTTCCCATAAAACAAAGAATAACGTACACCTATAACCTTCTCTTCACCTTGAAAGCCCTTGATTCTTCTGCCCCTAACTACATCTCTTCTCGTGTGTCTCCATACGTTCCTGGCCAACGCCTTCTCTCCTCTAAATGCAACCTCTTGGTTGCACCCCCCCACCACTACTGCTGTTTTCCACCTTAAACCTTTCTGCCTTGCTGCTTCTTATATTGCCAAACCTGGATTCCTCCAGAGAGAATTCTCCATCAGTCTTTTCAGAAACTCAATGAAGCACTCACACAGCACCTGAACTGGGAACTGGTGCTTATATTGCAGTGTCACCCACTGTAACATGCAGCACTTAATATCCTTCTATTTGTGTCTGCAATTTTACCACCCACTTAGATTGTAAGCTCTATGGGGCAGGGACCTTGTCTCTTTGGACACTTAGCTCTGTGGAATCTTTAATGAGATATGTCTTGTCACTGATAAATATGCTTCTTAAATAACCAAACTGTTAGAGTCTCCAGATCCACTTGCAAAGATAAAACATTTTTCTGAACTTTACTTTGTGTGATCAGCAAACACTGTTGATTCAAATGCCTAGTTCTATCCAGTGCAAACCCAATGAAACCCTTTTAGGCTCTGTTAAAAGATGAACAACTGGTAAAAGTAAAAATACCCAAGAGAGAGCACAGAAATCTTGTAATTTACTTATAATTTCAGTCCAATTACACAATACACCATTGACAAATTCACTTTGTATATTATATTTCTACCAATTCTCTATCCATGTCCACACAAAATAGTTTTGACCAACATTCCAACATTTCACGCTACAGTACATACAGCAGTCTTGGTTGTGACACTTTATTAGCAAGAGGAGGTAGGAAAGAACAAATGGTGCTGAGCACAATTATGCAATTATGTGTAAATACAAATATTGGCTTTAGACAAGTACCCTTAATAAATGCCATTTTTTATGCAATGATTGCAGCCATCTGTGTGTGTCCACAACTGCAGTGGCACTTTATAAAAGACTCTTCTGCTGTATAATTTCGGAAATTAAAATGCTTACCATTCCAAAATATGCCACTTAGTTTAGGTTTCCTAGAGTCCATAGAAACATTTCTACTACATTTTTTGAAAAACATACACTTGATTTATCATGGTTTCAAATAAAGTTTGGGAGTTTAAAAAACAAAAAATAGGTTTAGAATGAATTATGCATGTTATTTAATTATAACCCTCTCTCCAGTTATTGGCTTGCTAATTTTTCTACCAAACATACTTTTTTGAGGGCTATACATAGAAAACTGTCTGATTTACTGTTGTGACAAAGCTGATATTTTTTTTTCTGAGTTTTTTTCTGAGTTTTCTTGATAAAAACATAAAATTGCATAATGATTAAAAAAACATGAATTTTCAATATTTATTCTGCAAAAAAGTGAAAACTGCTGATATAAAACTTTAGCATCTTAAAGCTTTTGAGGTCATGTAGAAGTCAATGGGAGCTGTTCTGGTTAAAATTTCAACTATTTAATCCATGTGAGCTTTTCAAAAATATGTGTTTTTATGCTTTTATTCAATTGCGTTTTTTTTTATAATCAGATTTTTAAATAAATATGGTAAATGTTAGCTTAGTTGAAGTAGAAAAAAACATGAAACTACACAGATATGAATTTTGATAAATCTGCCTCCCCTTTTTAGAAAAAGTATTACAGGTATGGGATTCGTTATCTGAAAATCCAGATCTTTACGGGAAGGCAATCTCCCATAGAATTCATTTTAATAAAATCATTCAATTTTTCAAAATGAATTGCCACTTTCTCTGTACAGCAGTAACAAAACAGTACCTTGTACTTGATCCTAACTAAGATATAATTAATAATTTTTGGAGGCAAATCAATCCATTTGGGTTTATTTACTGTTTAAATTATTTTTTTAGTAGGCCTAGGGTATGGAGATCCAAATTATGGGAAAATCCCTTATCTGGAAAACCCCTGGTCCCGAGAATTCTTTATAACAGGTCCCATACCTGTATTATATTGAAATTGTAGTGCCATGCAAAAATCTTGATTTATAATGTGCTATTACAATTTGTAAAATCCCTATTTTAATAAATATTCTATTTGTCAAAATAAAGCGACACCAACATCTTGTAAACATAATTTAAATTAGTGCTAAATTTGCTATTTAGCCTACTTGGGCAAACATTATGTCTAGTTTTGCCTCATTACAAGTCTCTTATTCTGTTGCTCATCTGTGTGTATCACTATTATACTTAAATGACAATTAATTAGACAAAACAAGACAACTACAACATTTTACAAGAAATACGCTAATACTGTTGCTAAATACAGACATCACACTGAGATCTCCAACATCCTATCTGACATTATTCAAGCCACATTTTATTTTGCTATTAACGCAATTTTTTACTTTCATGCACAATACTAATGCACATTTGATAAAGCGGATGGTAAAATTTTGCCTTGTAAAAATATTTGCCTTGTTTTACTTACATTAGCTATATTGGAACAGAATTTAGTGGCTAGATTGATTATATGCTTGTGCTGGAATTTATGGTACACGCTGGTTAGAAATACCACTGGCTTTATCTATATAAGATACTTCTATATAGTAAAAAGTTAAAAGCACACATTCCCTTATACCATGTAACACATAGCAATTAGTGACCATAAGGCCTGATTACATCTGTGTAAAGTTTACTGGAGGTACTTCTGATTTAAAGTATGAATTAGTTATAACTTGGTATGGAAAGGACACCAAGAAATAGTACTAATCCTACCAAAGTGCAAATTCATAAGCTCAAACCACGATTATATTTTTATTGTGGCATCTGGTTTTCTAATACTTATAATACAGAGAATTCTGCTAGTTACTACAAATGGACTTTCATTTTTCTAAGTGAGTGAAATATATTAGTTATACGGGGTGCTATGTTTTGCTTTATTTTCTGTTTCCCAAGGGATATTAGAGAACTTCCAATATAAACCCTGCCTTTGGCAGACTACACTGACAACCAAGCTGCCAGCAGTCGTTCTGACTGAGCTGCCTCATACAGCTCATAATGTGTTACATGGAGGTAATGTTGGCAAATTAGCCCCACTGTAAAGACTTTTATGGGATAAACACACCACAATGAAGCTTGTTTCCTAAAAGACTGATGGCTTGAAGTGAACATAGGCCAGCAACAGATGTTAGTACAATACATTCCCTACAACACATGATAGCACCAGGGGGAAGCTACCTGCAGCATATATTAACATGTGTTAATTATATAGTGCTACTCGCACATCTATATCACTAACAATACTTTAATACTTAGTAGCACAGATGAAATAGCAATATGCACCAGTGAGGGTAGCCACAAGAGGCTTGTCCTGCAATATTTTAAGTGACCACCAGTTTAAAAAGTCTGCAATTCGAATGGAATCATTGTCAAGCCCCTGCTCTCTCCCTGCCCCAAAGTTGTTCATGGTTTTAGATGATTAGCGTTTGCCAATAATCCCATTCAAATCCTAATGTTTTTGATTTGGTGTTTAAGTTCTCTAACAGCCTGAATGGGAGTGGGGGATCAGACAACAGGTGGGTCAGCATACCCTTTCCCAAGTGCGCTTTACCTATGTTGAGAATATTTAAAGTGACATGACTTTTCACTTCTCTGTAACCATGCTCGTAGTGACATCAGAACACATGCTAGATTAGGTTGCAGCATGTCCCACTAGCTAGCCCATGCTGGCAATCAATCCACTGCATTATGCTAGGCTTTTCTCATATGTTATTTTGACAGCAGTGTCTATGATGAAGATTAAGGGTACAAAAAAAAATATGGCAGGGGCTGTACAAGGAAAATCTGCACGGAGATCATCAAAGCTAAGGAAAATGTACAGAAACCTTATAATAATATTTCAGTTTCTTAATAATTTGACAATCAAAAAAGGAATATTAAAAATAAGGCTTAGTGGCACTTTAAAAAACCACTCTCAGTGTCTCCCTTTATTGCTTCATTGTGTTTTAGACAGAAAATGTTTATCTAAAGATAGGTGGAATATTTTACTGAGAGCTATTGTCACAGTTCAAATGATAGCACGATCCTTTCCTACTCAATATAAAATCTAGCCGCTGAGTCGACAAAATGGAATTCTCCATTCTACATAGCAAGAAAGGGAGAGGATTTCATAGGGATGCTTGCTTGAATGCAGATCAGTGCATCACTGTCAGTGTGAGTATCTAGGTCACATACAGCACACTGCTCCTTGAAAGCCGGCTTTTGAAAACCACTAAGCAGTCTAGGCTGCTTCTGCGCCTGCGCCTAATTTTCATAATGGATTGAAGTCTCAGTATCAAGCAGGCAATATCTGCCTTCCCAGTCACTTACTGCAGGGCTGTTGCACTTAAAGCTGTAATTAACATGGATTTTCAAAATAAATAATGTCAGCACTATTTCTGCTTACACATTTGTGACATGTTTCAATTACATTACAGATATTACAAGGTGCTATAAAACACAATAGTCAGGCACCTATTATATAAAGATATTGATTGGTTTATGGGGGAAAAAATTGGTTCTTTTTAAAAATCAGCAGAACAAGATGTGTTCCCATTGGCATTTACTGACACCAAATCAGTTGCAATTCCACAGAAGGGCTTTGGGGTTTATGTTCTGTGTTAATATGAAGGCTTTGGACAATGATTTTTTAAAGTAACTGCTTTAAATAGTCTACATGGATTCAATACATTTAAGAGGATAATATCTCTGTGAAACCACTACCACTGGATAAACTAAAAACTGTGTCTTTCCTACTGCAGCAGTTTAGGAAGAAATTGCCATCAGCTATTTAATGGGAGCCATTTATCAGAAGACAGGGAGCAGGTTAGACTAATGGTGCTTGTGCTTGGTAATCTCAGGCCTTCTGGAACCACCTCATTTGCACCCCCACATCTAGAAAGTGATAACTAATGGAGTCAGATTCACAACTAATACATCATTCACTTTATATAAGAGTGTTCTTCTTATTTCCAGGAAAATCTCAATGAATTAGAAATGTACCATCTACATGATGCACAGTTTACACCTACATTATAAAATGTAATGCTTCACATGCAATATGACAGTACGGCAATTTATAGTAGCTTAGGTCTCTTTTTATCAGTATTAGCCACTGTAGTAGAATGAAATAATATCTAAGCTTATTTTTTATCATCATCACCTTGTTTATTTATATAGCATCAGCAAATAACAAAGCCCTTTACATTAATTTTTAACGAACAGGGATCTTACAATAATTTAACAAATAAGGGTTTTCAGAGTAAGAACAGGATAAGAGGGCCATATTTTCCCAAATTAACATATAAAAATCACATACAGTATCTGGATTCAGTTAAAAAGAAATGTACTTAATAGATATAAATAAAAAGATGTTGTATTTCATATATAGAAAGGAAGAAAGGAGGAGCTCCAAATATAGAGTAAAATATTATTCTTGGATATCAGAAAATGGCACAGGTAATATTATATTTTAGTCATGCTTTTATCTACTTTGACAAAATAACCTACTGGCAATACCTGAACTAACCTCTATGTACAGATCAGCTAAGCCATAGAATAAAGTATGTCCCTTGAAGTCACAAATGGTATTGAGTAGTTGCACACTTCAAGCTCTGTTTATCAATGAATAGAATTGAAGCTACAACAAAGTCACATAGAAACAGAATGCAAACGGGAACTTTTAATGTACCTTAATATTTTAAAGAGTAGTTTTTTAGTGTCAGAATCATTTTAACCAAGGGAATTAATAAGGTCTATTACATTGACCTGTAAGAGTAGCCATTAAAGGCCATGATCTGGAGGAAGTTTTTTAAATTCAGACTAAGCAACCCTAAATGGAACCATGGAGTTCTTTTATCTTTGCTTCTTGTCACAATCTCCAGTTTTAGAAAAGCATCCGCTTATGAAAGTCTATTTTGAGCAAACTCATTCATACAGTTTTATAAAACACTAGCTTGTCATCTTACCAGGCAGGAATTTTCACACAGGGGCGCATAAATATTCATTACACAGCATAAACAAACTGCAGAGTACAGTGGCAGAAGTGCCAAGAAAAATGGCAAATTAGATAAATACAACTTTAGGGCATTGAAGCACACAGCTTTCTAATTAAGACTCTTTATTTTTATGGATGTGACTTTAGGTAAAAAGATTTCATGTCTTTATTTCAGAAACATATTTTTCATGTTACTGTTCCTTTAAATTTATGCCACGCATGAAACACAAATCTGCTTTGTAAAAATAGTGTTATGTTGTGCTTTAATACATTTTACCCATTCACTGTAATAGTTTGGATCAGCTCTTTTGTTTTACTGAAGAGAGACAATACAAATCTTACAGGGCTAAAGGGCACTGCTACATCTTGTTCATACATAAAAGATGTAACCATTCTCATTCCACAGTACAGTAACTGAATGGGATGGAAACTGTTTCCTCCATGATTGTAAGACTGAAAGCAATAAGGTTTTATGTGTGTTTGTTTGTTTTTGGAACTGGATGGAATTTGGAACATTTGTTCCCTAGATTATTATTCCTGCATTCGAAGGCTACGGCAACATGATCAGCTGTAAATTACCACATGGTTCTATATGTCAACAGCTGCTGAATAAGTTAGAGGTCATTTTTATTGCTCAGGATGCAAGTGCAAGAGCACTAAGGAGTGCAAAATCATGGCCACTATTACTCCGTACTACTTCCACTTGCATCGTGGCATGTCTGTAGCTTGTGCATCTAAATGACATGCAACTTAGGAGATACATGGGGGATGGGGGAACCCAAGTCAAATGCAATGTGTTAATGAAGGAAGCAAAGACCTGCACCAGTAGTGCAATGTGTTGGGCAGAATGCAAAAGCACAAAAACAGCATAGTTTGCAGACTGCCCTGCACATGTGTATATGAGGCCAATAGCACCCCCCCCCCCCCCTTTTCCAAATCAATTAATGCTCACTGTAAAGGCTCTATGTTGGCTCTTAGACATAGTGCCAGCAGTACTTCAGCACATTTCAGTATTTTAGGGGAAACAGAATTGCATATCTATAATGCAGGTAAAAGTAAAGTTAAATAAACCCATGTAGGAAATAAAGGTTTTACCAATTTAAGAATGGTTTTTAATCTCATTTTAGCACAAAAAAAGTCTTACTAGTAATCTTAAAAGATTACCAATATCAACAAAACAAAGATCATTCTGCTTCGATTAAATGTCAGTTTAGTAGAATGTGACTTTTCAAAGCAGACAAACTCCATTCTGTGCTATGGAGCGTTAGAGTTCAGTGGCATCATTAAAATTACCACAATGCAAGGTAATAGGCACATAATACGGCATAATAATATGATATAATGAATCCATCAATTTCACTCTGTTCTATATCATCTCACTGATCCTCCACAGAATTTGAAATTAACCTCCTTTACTAGGACACGCAAAGGTTGAATTTAAATTTACTGTAGGTACAACTGGAATGCCCTAGAAAGAGGACTGCTATAACTGGTGAATTTGGAAAAACTCCTAGTAGTTTGAGCTATTATTTGTTATATAAAAACTTTCTTGCCTGTCAGGAAACATATGTAAATGCAATTTCTTATCATAAAAAGGAAGAGAGAATTCATTTCACTGTTACAGTAGGCCCAGACTCAATGTCATGTACTTAGCTTAGGCTTTTACATTTTACATATTTTTCATTTCTTTCTCATAAACAGACCAAACAAGGAAACTATAGCTCCTCCATCATTGGTCCTTGTAACCAGGTCAGCATCAGAAATTTTGTAGACCTGCACAAGTTATTTATATATGGGCCCCCCATAAACACAAGCAAGCAGTACCAAAACATTGGCCACATCCATTGATTGATGTGCTAATTAGTGATGAACGAATTTTTTTCGCCAGGCATGAATTCTCAGCGAATTTCCACATTTCGCCACTGGCGAATTGTTTCGTGAAACTTCCGTGAAAAATGTTTGTTGGCACGCGTCAAAATGGGCGCGGCTGTGTAAAAAACGTGGGTGACAAAAAATTGATGCAGGCGACAAAAAAAATAGCTGCGGGCAACAAAACAAATCGCTCTACAAATACGTTTTGCGAATTGGGAATATGGAAGTTATGTATGTTTTTGCACAAGTTGCATAACCTACATACGTTTAGGAGCCTGATGATATTGCTGTGGGGCCCAATAACTAGCTAGTGGTAGTTCATAAAAATAGTAAAAATAATGTCCTAAGAAGTCAGTATTTTGAATTGGGGGGTTAGTGGAGTTTATACATAAGTTACATGTTTCTGTTTTTTTTATGAACATACTGTATAAATACTTCAAATGAATAATTAATATGCTAATAAGTCAGTCAGTTCATTGGGAGCAGTTGCATTTACCTTAAGTTTTTAATTAATTGGGGGTCAGTGGAGTTTGTCCCTGCAAAGCTTCTCTGCATTGTCTTTCGCTTGATACACAAGTTACTTACAGTAAGTTTTTAGGCAGGAAGTTACGTAAATTAAGTTTTGGTATAACTTTATACATAACTTATACAATTTGTGTAACTTTCACAACGTGACTGGACACCCTTACAGAAGATTTTACGGGGCCAGGCACAACTGTACCCCCTCTTCCCCTCTGATGGTGGCTCTGCTTGCAAGGAAGATTTCCACTGCACAGATAACAACCCCCCCCAAGTAATGGAGTTCTGTTTATCTGTGCATTGGTAATGAACTGTAATTATATGCCTAGCAAGGGCCAAACATGGAGTAGCAGTGATCATGGGCTCCATGCTTCAGTAGAAAGCATTTAGAAAATGCTATTTGTTTAAAAAACAGTTACAAATAATCGCAAAATAGTGAAATAATTGTAGAAATAACAGGGATTTTAAAACTGCAGCCCACAGCTGTTGCCAGCTCAGAGTCGAACTGAGGGGGTGCAGGGCCCACCGGGACTGCTGCCCCTGAGGCCCTGTATCCCCAAAGGAGCCCCACCATGGCCCCCCGCAGGGCTCCCTGCCACCAACCCCCCCCCCCCCGAGCGTGTGTAAGTTAAATTTACCACCAGCGCATCAGGGGAGGGAGACAGGCTGCCTGAGCAGCGCCGGTGGAGAACCAGCCCAGTCTGACCCTGGTCAAACTATATCTACCTCCAATTGGTACAACAGCTGGAGGATAAAGGACATCAGGCTAGTCAAATCTAAATTTGTTTCTTAAATTTTCTCAGCCTTCCTCATTACCCTGTGCCTCATACTTCATGATTTATGCACCTTAAGCAAATATTAAGTTGCCTGCAAAGCTCCACAGATTTTTGCCACTGCTGGACACTTCTAATTCCTGCAGAAACAGCTTCTCACTAGATACAGTTATTAATACATTAACACAATAACAATAAAAATTCCATAAACTCTGCTCTGAATTCTGTGAAATATTACCTAAAACCTAGTAAATTATTCTTAGTGGCATTTGCTATCCTTCCGAGCCTGCGAGCCACTCATGTGTGGCAATCCAGCCAGCATAAGATGCATACACTAAGCCAACTATTATCATTTAATTTAAAAGTGTTATAGATTTATTTCTACTTGGCAGTAAGTGAGCAAAGTATCAAAACGAATACAAATCAGAAATATAATGAGAATCAAACCATGTTTAATGTGCCTTCTTATTATACATATACAAATTATACCTACGGGAATCAACCCACTCCATAAACTGAAAGAGACTTTTTCAAATTAAAATTCTGTTAACTTAAAAATGTCCATTCTGAGATGTTGGACGTGGAGTTTTCCTGGCTTGTTCTCTCTCTTTTTTAGATATTTTCATTGCTTCCCTTAAAGGGAAAGTAAAGCTTGATAAATAAAACTATAAATGATGTACAGCCCAGAGATACACCAAACCTAACAGTTAAGGCCCTCCATTTATGTCCACTGTATCTCCCTGCCTTTCTTTTCTGTAAGGGCACAGCACATTCTCAGCCAATTCCTGCCGCTGTCAATCAGCTGAGCTTTGGAATTGACACAAACCACAGTGAACAAAAGGTGAGGTTACAGGTATGTCTTTCTAATGTAGATTTTTCAAATAGGCAAAGGATTGTGATTAAGTCATTACTATTCTAAACTGCAAGTATGATGAACTCAAGAGGCCTCTACCTGCAACTGATCATGGAAGATCAAGTATGAATCAAACACCTACAGTATATCCTATGTTGCACAGCTAATAAATCAAGATGTATAATGGCGCAGCCTCAAAATGAGTTATAAGCACGGACAAAAGATAATGGATTTTATTAATCTACAGAACTCACAGGTCATCCCTTTAAAATTAAACTTTAGCTTTGCCTATACCAATCCAAATAAGTATAGTAATTATTCTATCCACATGATTACATGGTAGCCAGTGCAGCTAGTGAGCTCTGCAACATGCACCTCTGCTGATTAGTATTTATCAATCCAGCATTTATGTTTTATAAAATCCCAACATGATAACCAGATTCTATCAAGTTCAACCCTTCCAAGTAAACCCAGCACCCACAAACCTATACTTACCTATCTATACACTCACATACCTAAACCATATATACCAACATAAATACTAACTGTAGATATTAGTATCACAATAGCCTTGGATATTCTGCTTGTTTAAAGGAACAGTAACACCAAAAAATAAAAATAGCTTTAAAGTAATAAAAATATAATGCACTGTTGCCCTGCACTGGTAAAACTGGTGTGTTTGCTACAGTAACACTACTATAATTTATATAATAAGCTGCTGTGTAGCCATGGGGGCAGCCATTCAAAGGAGAAAAGGCACAGGCACACAGCAGATAACAGATAAAACACTATTGTATTCTACAGAACTTATCTGTTATCTGCTGTGTGCCTGTGCCTTTTCTCCTTTGAATGGCTGCCCCCATGGCTACACAGCAGCTTATTTATATAAATTATAGTAGACTTTCTGAAGTAAACACACAACTTTTACCAGTGCAGGGCAGCAGCACATTATATTTTAGTTACTTTTATACACTTTCATTTTTTGGTGTTACTGTTCCTTTAAGAACTCATCCAGGCCCCTTTTAAAGGCATTAACAGAATCTGCCATTACAGCATCACTAGGAAGGGCATTCCACAACCTCACTGCCCTCACCATGAAAACCCACTTACACTGCTTCAAATGGAAGCTCCGTTCCTCTAATCTAAAGGGGTGGCCTCTGGTGCGTTGATCATTTTTATGGGAAAAAAAGAACACCCCCCATCTGCCTATAATCCCCTCTAATGTACTTGTACAGAGTAATCATGTCCCCTCGCAAGCGCCTCTTTTCCAGACAAAACAACCCCAACCTTGACAGTTTAACCTCATAATTCAAATCTTCCATCCCCTTTACCAGTTTAGTTGCACGTCTCTGCACTCTCTCCAGCTCATTAATATCCTTCTTAAGGACTGGAGCCCAAAACTGCACTGCATACTGAAGGTGAGGCCTTACCAGGGACCTATAAAGAGGCAAAATTATGTTTTCATCCCTTGAGTCAATGCCCTTTTTTATACAAGACAGCACTTTATTTGCTTTAGTAGCCACAGAATGACACTGCCTGGAATTAGACAACTTGTTATCTACGAAAAACTCTCAGATCCTTCTCCATTAAGGATCCCCCCAACACGCTACCATTTAGTAGAAAGCTTGTTTATATTATTTCTACCAAAGTGCATAACTTTGCACTTGTCCACATTGAACCTCATTTTCCAATTTTGTGCCCAGTTTTCCAATTCACTCTGCAAAGTGGCAGCATCTTGTATGGAACTTATAGTTTTGCACAATTTAGAATCGTTAGCAAAAATATCTAGTATAAATAAATCTAAAGCAACTGGACCTAACATTTTGGCACCCCCAAGTGACTTTGCCTTTCCTTTCCTATAATATGCAGGGCTGGTCATTTCCAGTAGTATCAACGCTATGATGCTTGCACTGCTCACTCACCAGTGCTATTTTGACACTGGCTTCTGTATCTGCATCTGGCTGATGTCTATGAGTGCCATGCCTAGGTTTGTGGGAATGCCATCCAGGTTGGAGTTGGGGATGTCATACGTAAAATTAAAAATAAGTTTATAAAAAGAAATTAATAAACATTCTCTTAAAAAAAGTGTGCATAAATGTTTTACGGTATCAACTTTACGGTAACATGAACAGTATCAGCATATTTCTAATGCATGCTGCTTCTGTAAAAGTAAAAAAGTAAAACTAGAGAGGTAATGAAATCATACAACACCTAAAAGGCTTCAGTTTACAGGCAGGAACACATTTTTTCCAGGCCATTTTCTCAAAATGTTTTGCACACCTCTAAGAAACTTATATACCTCACCTCTTCTGATACTGTATCAAAACAGCTACTCTGGAAAGGTTTTGGTCCAGCGAAATAACCCCAATAATGCAAGCTCACATTACAAACCTTTGAGACACAGAGTCTAGATGAAATGTATTGCAGGTAAGTGAGAACAGAATTGTCCAACTAAAAGTCTGCAGAAGTGGCCTTTCAACCAATTTTAATGGCTTTAGCATCCCTGTGTGTGACAAAGGATTCAGCCTTGCAATTGTACAAATCACATTTTATAAATACAATATGTGCCTTAAGCCCAGGAAAAATTAAGTTATATATCTCTGTCTTCTGAAACCTATTGCTTTAAAAAAAAGATATGGGTCCATAGAGCTTAAATATAGCTAATTACAATCATATTAAAGTCTTTTTATGTATTTGCTTGCTTAGTATCTCTTGCACCCATAGGAGCAATTTAGAAATGTACAAACTGACAGCTAAACATTTTCATTGAATATAATGTATGCAGGTTTGTTTCAAGTTAAAGCAAGAAACAGGGGGGAAGGTGTTTGATGTATTTCAGAGCTAAAAATAAAACCAATCTTTTTCATCTAATGACAATATTTCAAATAGACTTGTTCTTCCATCCCGCAGAAGCCTAAGTAATTTACAGCATGTCCTTGAAATTGACTTTCATGCTCAGGTGTTTCCTCCGTTCAAGTAAACTCACTTTAAAGCAAACTTTGCAGTTCATCTATTGGGCTTTGGAGGTTTTTGTCAAAATTCCATAAGCAAATTGCAGTGTATACTACATAATCCATACAACAAATGGTTAATGTTAGGGGTATATATACTCGGGACAGTTCCTAAACTTTGCTGTTTAATAAATGCTGATGCTTTGAAAATAAGATGCTGATGTGAGTGACATGGCGAATATAATGGACTGATGAGATGGCCTCTGTGAAAATAGGGAGTTGATGTTATTCTAATATAAACATCTTATTTTTTTATATAATTCATGCCTGTATGTTTATACAGTGTTCATGGAACCAAGGCATTCAATATGGTAAAATGATTATTTACTAAGGTAAATAACCTTTTTAAAATAATTTCCTATTTAGAAAAGTATTAAATGAGCAAAGGTGTCAAAACTGAGAAGCATCCACAGCCCACTATAAACATTTATTGAACCAGAAAATACCTGAGGTCACACATATGTCATAACTGACCTGCCTACATCTTTCTCCAGCAACAACATCCATCAGCTTTAGATACATATGGTTCACATGTCCAACATAATCAGCTGTTTAAATAACAGCCTAACATATTTGTGGCAGCTGATCAAATTCCATCACATTTTCAATTACTCCAAAATGTATTTTTTTGGCTCTTTCCTCTGGGATTATGCAGGATGGTACATTCTATCTGGCAGCCTTAATTTAATAACCTTAAGCCCTTAATAGCCACTACAGGAAATTCTCTGGATTTCCTTAAGCCTGGAAGTAAGGCTCCTTAAAGGAACCTACATTTGTAATAAAAATATTGATTGCTTGAATATTTTTTATTGTGAACATAGGTATGTGTATTGGGCACCTGATATACATTTTAAATGATCATCAGAGTTTATAATACCAGTAAGGAATACTAGGAAGGCTTATAACATCCAGCCATCCTGAATAAAATAGCCTGATATATCAGTCCAATAACTGGCTGATGAATTGACAAGGTACTCATAACCAAACCAACAGACTGGCATATCCAGAAAACTAATATGCCACTTGGTTTACCATAGGCAGGCATGTAACCTCATCTAATAAGACCACATAGAGAAATGCATTTCCCTAAATAGGTCATTTTGAAGGAAAACAAGTTTTTTAAAGAATGTTGCACAGGTTTATCTACACATAGGGGCACATTTACTAACCCACGAATCCAAATCCGAATTGGAAAAATTCCGATTGGAAAACGAACATTTTGCAACTTTTTCGTATTTTTTGCGATTTTTTTCGGCGCCTTTACGACTCTTCGGAAATTGTCGCGACTTTTTCGTTACCAATACGATTTGCGCAAAAAAACACGAGTTTTTCGTAGCCATTACGATTCGCTCGTATCTTGTCGCGACTTTTTCGTATTGAGCGCTCGTAAGCGGCGGGCGAAACTTTCAGACTTAGCATGATTTTGGAAGCCTCCCATAGGACTCAATGGCACCCTGCAGCTCCAACCTGGCCCAAGAAAAGTCACCATACTGAAGCTTGAATGAATCCGAATGTTTCGTACTCGGCGCGAAAGCTGCGAAAAAGTTGCGACTTTTCGCGCAAGTTTTAACGCTACAAAAAAAATCGCAACATTTTGCGCAACTTTCGGAATGGCTACGAAAAAGTTGCGTCAATTTTCCGAAAAATCGCAAAATACCGATCATTACGAAAAAAACGCAATCGGACGCATTCGGCCCGTTCGTGGGTTAGTAAATGTGCCCCTTAGGGGCGGATGTATCTGCCAGTAAAGGAAACCCCATGTGAGTTAAGGAACCCAAGCAGAGTTTTGGGGGAAAAAGACTCATTGGTTGAGGTATTTTTCCCACCTACAAGCCGCTAATTTTTTTTTTTATTTTAAAAAGCCCACTTAGGGAAAAATACCTTAGCTAAGAAGGTTTATCCCCAAAACCCTGCATGAGTTAAGGAATAGCTCAAGCAATCATCATTTTGCCCCTTAGAGAAAAAACAGAAAGTTAAATCTTCACTCTTAAATGAAATCTTTAAAATTGTGAAAATAGGCAAATTAACATACAAAATTACCCCAAGCCAATCGAGAGTGGTATGTAGCCTGCCTTGTTGCAGAGGGATTCAGAATAAATCATTCCCGCATTGGTAATAAAAAGCAAAACGTGCCCATGTACAGTAACCCATAGCAACCAATAGGCTGTAACTTCTCTGTAAATCTCTAAGGCTGCATAGGTGTGAAAGTATTTCATGCGTAACGAGTACGACAAGACTGGAGCATTACAAATACACTATTAATTTTACTCAAATTCTTTGTAATACACCTCTATCTATTATTTGTGATATATCTTTGTCTATATGAGCGGAACAATATACAAATTGGGGGCAGGAGTGGTGATGCCTAATTGCCCCCACCCCCACATGAATACAATCCTGCTAAACACTAGCAGTGCTGTATTCATTGGGTGATCCAAGGTCTCTTTGTTTTGTGTTTAAGAACAGAAAAATACAGGACTTGTTTTATTTGCATAGCAGAGCGCAAAGTGAAAAAGACATGTCGGACAGCATCTTGACAAGGGGACTCCTCAACTGTCCCTTCACTTTCAATCATCCCTCTGAACCCTGTTGTTACATACCTTAATAAAACACCAGGAGCCGGACATGAGTAAAATGGCCACAGCATTTATTCATATTTTATCAAATAAATAGGACCTTGCCAGCCTAACCCCAAGGCAATATTCAAAGCCAGAATTCCATAAGAGATTGCTACTGCTCAGAGATAAGGAAGTGAGCTGCTTCAATTGACATCACATCCCTCTCTTTCTCCACCCCCAGCCCAGCTTTCCCCCCGCATTAACTCATTGCTTCTCACCCAATCACAGCTGCATCTGATTCTGACAATCTTTAATCATAAACCAGGTTAATCTGGCTGCTGGTCATTCGGATCCCTTGTCATGCAGCCCATTCATTTATAGCTCCAGGGCTTTCCTATATTAATAAAAGATCCCTACTATTAATAGAATCAGTAACATCAGTACCATTATGCAAATGTTAATTATACTTTTAAAAAACAATACATCACTCTAGAAAAATACAAAATGACATCACTAAAAAATAAATAACAAATAAAAAATTGCTGAAATTTGCAAGCAAAATCCTCAACACAAAAATAAAGTTTGTATGAAAGACCAGAACAGAGAACACTGATTAACACAGATTATGAGGTTTTGGGAAATGAATCAACCTGAAGCCTATATAAAGATGGGAGCATGAATGCAACCTACAGTTATTGTGTACTAGACTTTAACTAATAATGCAAAAGGTTCCCTCTGGTATAGTACATGCACCTCTTGCTTGTAAACATAAGGCCTCTTTGCAAGTGAATCTAATAGTGACAGAGCAAGGGACAGATTTCAGCTCTGCATGCCAGTCTTACAAAGCCTCTAATCCTCTGCAAATGAGAATCCTCTAAGCGCAGTGGGGACTTTTAATAATGACTTTTATTGAATATTGGTAAATGCAATTTGTATATAACAGCCTCCCTAACATGTATTTTTACAATCAAGAAGCATAACATCATCATTACTGGTCTGTTCAAATAAGCAAAGCCATCTTAAACAATGGGCCTGATTCACTAAAGTGCGATAAAAATAATCGCACGCTTTTTTGCGGTAAAAAAGACGCGGTAATTAGTGCGCGATTCACCATAGTATTATCGCGTGCGATAAGTCGCCATTTTCGCATGCAGTATTTCTCGCGCTAGTTTTAACGCATGCGTTAATTTCCGCGCTGAAAAGAATACGATCGAATGATTCACTATAACTTTTGCGCGCTAAACATCGCATTCGGCTATGCGAAAATTAACTCCTACTACAGGCAGGCGAAAAATTATAGAAAAGTACAGTAAATGAGTTTTTTGCAATAAAATATGAACTTACAGTGTTATTTATTCAAGTATGTGTCTTTTTACTCAATTTCACTAAAGTCTTGGCATGTATGGAATTTCGCTACTAATATACAATCCTATAGCGGGAAAAATTTAGTCACCAAAATATACAGTACAATAGTGGTATATAAATAGTCGCGCAAATGAACGCACGCCATGTTAGCCATACACCCCAATATATATTTTTATTGTTTTTGGGCCTTTTTTTTTGCAAATAAACATTTATACAGCACCCCTCTAGCACTCTGTGCTCTCCCAGGGCAAAATGTCGCCAGTTTTATGCTGCCGGTTGCGGAAAATACAGCGCATGCTATTTATCGCGACAAACCTATCGCATAAAATACCACGCGTAAAAAAGTGCAAGTATGCTTATAGTGAATCGTGCGAAAAGTCGCGAAAATTAAGACGCGATAACATTTTTAGCGCACACTAAAAATAGCTTACGTTTTATCGCACTTTAGTGAATCGGGCCCTATAGCTCTACTTCTTCATTATGGAATGCTGGTACTTATTTGGTAAGTTGGGTGTTTCTTAGAGATGAGCGAACCTGTCCCATTTTGCTTCATCGAAAAATGATACCAATTAATAATACCAAATAATAATACTACCAGTAATACCCTAATACCATACGCCATGCTCAACTTTTTTTTCTTACTCCAAATACATTCAAATCAATGAAGTTTTCCTTTACTAAATTTTTTTTGCAGAGAATTTTCACCACAGTTTCACGGGAAAAAATTGCCAATGGGGAAACGCAGAATTTCGTTGTGAATCCATGTCTGGCGAAAAAATTTGCTCATCACTAGTGTTTCAATGAGGTGTAATAAACTAAACTGCTTGTTGGCAAACCATGTCCACAAACAAACATGTCATCCTATTTACTGTCTTACAAAACTTTTAGGTCTTAGTTTGATGCAATGCAACATGAGTAATCGTATACAGCAGTGATCCCCAACCAGTGGTTTGTGAGCAACATATTGCTCCCCACTCCATTAATGTTGCTCCCAGTGGCCTTTAAGTAGGTGTCCTTTTTTATATTTCTTGTTTTGGTGATGCCCTTATTTGGCATCACCAAAGAACTTTTTTCATGCTTGTGTGTGGCTCACAAGTCAAAAAGGTTGGGGATCCCAGGCATACAGTAATTAAATGCCAATACCATGCAACAGAGTTTGCCAATTTATTAGAATAAAGTTTTCACTTAGTTCTATGAATGCTGCTTTTCCTCTTTTGTAATTCCCTATAATATCTATACACTTAGGGGCGTATTTATTATGCTGTGTAAAACTAATTCGCCGAAAAAACGGAGTAAAAAGCTGTGTAAAATAAATGGAAAAGATCGCCGTCTGAACGCCGTATATTACGCCGGATATTACGCCGTTATCTTCCATAAGTTCCGGTGGAAGAAAAAACGCGCAAAAAAATTATGCCGATTTTACGCTGGTTTTACTCTGCTTTTACACGGAGAAGCCTGGCGATGTGTGGCGAATTTTCTCGCCGTCTTTTACACAGCATAATAAATATGCTCCTTAGGGTATATTTATCATGCTCTGTAAAAAGTGGAGTAAAACATCATCGGTGATGTTATGCATAGCAGCCAATCAGATGCTTTGCTTTGGTTTTCTAACTGTTGAAATCTAATTGTCTATTGGTTGCCCTGGGCAACATCACCGGTAATGCTTCACTCCACTTTTTACACAGCATGATAAATGTACCTCCAAAGTACAGCTATAGACTCATAACATGTGCATGTTGTTAGCAAACTGTCAATAACAACATGCTTCAAAATTTTCATACTGTACATGAGCAGTAAAATACAACATTGCAAGAAATGGCAATATACGCTAATAATTGCATTGGCTGTGCCAAGACTACATTCAAGAGCACCTATATGAGCACAGCAGAGGTTTACATCAGCAGATTTAAATTCTTACCTTATACCCTTCTGAAGATTAGTTGGTTCATTCTTACACACAGTTGCTAATTTTATTTTGGTATTTTGGTTTACATTCTACTAGTACAGGATATACAAGAAGAATGGAGCAACCAAAATAAAGTGGCTGCTGTGTATAATGAATGGGTGGTCAAATATTGGTTTTCCCTGTCCTTAAACCTATATATAAATAGAGCAAAAATACAATTTTCCTAACTGTGCACATAAAATGTAATCACCTTGCTATTTAGAACAATTTATATTTTGAGCAATGAAACATTGCAATGACTGAAATACATCTACCAGTATTAAAAGAGTAGCTGAAAGCAGAATATGTTTGGCACTTTATAAATAATTATTTAAAATGTTTTAAACATGTAGTTGCAGGTCACAAAAATGTCCTTGAAAATAGAGCTAACAAAGCAAAATTTCAGTCAAGGTGACAATTGCCACAACAATTATTACATTTCAAACACATATAGTACAAATACTGCACAGTAATGATACAACAGGCTATGTGTAACACCTTGAGTATGAGTGTTCATGCAATAAATATCAAACAAACATGGAATAAAATGAATATAATAACCTGTATTGTGCATTTACTGCAGTTTATTTTTTCCTAACTAATGAACATAATTATATATATATATTTGGTATAAATTACAATTTCTGCAAATCCTATAACAGACATTGTGACCTTGGATGGAATGCTTTTGTTTCAAGTTACTATTACTGCATTCTTTAAGTGAAATGAGATAATAAACTATAATGTGTAATAATGAAGTAATAATTGTAATAGGCTATGAACAATGACTGCATATATACTGTTGTATTGTTAAAAAGCAAGCTGCAGAAAATGTTGAATGGAAAAAGACATTTGACAAACTTTCTTCTTTTTTTTAATTCTCTTTTTATATACTCATAGCCAGGGATCACAAGAAGACTTTTTTTTTAACAGCAGTGTACACACCTCTCCACTCCTCCATACAATATGTCATGTCTGTCCCCTATATTTTCAAATTATATTTAATAGCCTCTAATAAATTTTATCCTTTCCTCGCCATTTCCCTATTTCTTCTACACCTCTCCAATGAAGTTTGTCTTTTAATTTCTTATTTCCAATATGCTTATCTTTTATATATCTTCTCCACTCTGAATTTGTTCTTCTTTTTAACTTTTCTCTAGCTTTCTTTTCCAGTTACTCCTCCATTACTGATGTTGACTTCTAACAGGATGTTGCAAGTACAACAGGCAGTGATTTTATATTGTTGAGTTACTACTGGAAGTTGTAGTCTGAAAACCATTTACACTGGACCCTGAAGATACATTACTGAATGCTGGTTTTAGCACAGAGCACTATCTTCTCATAAAGTCTTCAGGCCATTTGGTGTTTATTCTTTTTCTGAATAGTGAAATCTGTTCTCCGAACACTGTTATTTCCCGGACATCACTAAGCATTCTATGACCAATAATGTTGTGCCAGGGATCAGTTATAGATTATAAAATCAGAAATATATACATACAATAGTGCCTTTTATGTAATTCTGTGACATTTTACTAAAAGCAAGCTAAGTAGAGTTAAACCAGTCTAATGCTTCTATGGCTGCTTAAAACTTATAATGACATAGAGATTTGGCACATCTCAATTGGTAGGGAATTTAAATAGAAGGAAAATCCTTATTGTAGATTTTCTTACTACAGTAAGAGATCAGAGTTTGAGAGGTATGAATCTGCAAAGATAAGGGTGACTTAAATAATAGATGCAATACAAACGTTGTATTTTTCGAGCAACTTGACATATGCAAATAGTCACAAGGTATTTACAGAATATTTACTGAGTACCATATTTTTCATTTTTTCGTTTACCTGTAACCTAGTTTTATATTAAAACAGTAATATGCAACAAAAATAAATTGTTAAGATGACTACTGTCATGCAACATATAGCACTATCTCTGCACAAACACATTGATATTTAAAATAAAAGACTTATAACGAAGTACCTCCAGCAAGAATCCTCTCTTCTAGATCAGCCATTTCCTTTTTATATGCTTTCATTGCGGCCTCCTTGAAGCTAGGACGGATTCTTTTTTTCTTCGGAACTTCAACAACTTTTTCTGCTGGCACATTTTGGTTTTCATCATCCTTTTCAGTTACGTCATAAGCTATTTCACATTCAGGCACTACGACTTCTTCATCAAATGTGTCAACAAATTGAGTTTCATAATTATCCATTTGTAAAGGCTCAAATTCTGTATCATAAGAATTGTATTCATATGCTTGGTACTCTTGAACTTGTTCTAAATTTTCATTTGTATTTGTCCTGTTTTCTAGCTTGGCCAGAACCTGTTCCATAACTTCAACATAATCAGCCCCATTTTCATTATCATCTGCTGATTGGTTGTATTCTACATCATAATCATCAGCTTTATAATAATAGGGCTCTGCATACACATCCGAATCAAGAGTTGTGCTAGACTCATTAGCTGTTGACTGTGATAGTGTCCGAAATCGGCCCATAAATGAAGAGCCACTTTCATCATAACCACTTAAACTTTGAGTGCTTTTATTCCACACTACTTCCAAGGCTGACTTGGCACGTTGAAGAGTTGATCCAAATTTAGGAAAGCTAAAGGTTTTATCAGAAAGGTCTATGCTTAGACGGCTGTGCCATGACTTTGGTGGAGCATCCTCAGAATCATCACTTTGCAATTCACTCTGGCTTCTGTACATCATGGGCAATCTTGTTTGATTCTGATACATATCATTGGCATTTGTTTCAGTATAAGCATCAAATTCACTAGGCCACTCATTTTGTGCTTCACTGTCATTGCCAGGACAAGATGGAGAATTGCCATCCATTGAGTAATCATAGTTTTCTGGACTATATTGGTGATCTGTGCTTTGGCACTTTTCATAAGTATTTGCATAACCTTCTATCTGTTGATTGGAGGGGCAATTGACATTGTAAGCAAAAACATGCTGTGTAGAAGTATCAAGGCCAGAATCTGTGCCTTGCTCTAATTGGTGCCATTCTTTCCAAGGTGACAAGTCACCATGTAAAGAAAGTTGTGAATCACTATAGTGACTCCGATCACCTGAAACACAAATGACCCCATTGCTTACACCGCTATCAACAGTTTCAGTATTCTCCAGTTCATTTTCTTCTGGATAGGGATCTGCCTCATTACTGAATGCCTGTTCCTGAGAACTAGCATACCAGTTTGATGAGCCATCTTCCTGTCTTCTTTGCCACAGCTCTCGATCAGAAGAAGATAAGAGAGAACTACCATTGGTCCTTACAAAATACTGATTCTCAGAAAAATCTTCAGAGTATGATTGACACAGCTTTGAAAAATCAGATTCTGAACGACTTAGTTTTGGTGTCAAAAAGTCATTTTGTGAATGCCACAGAGGAGCCATATCATTATAATATCCTCTGCCTTGCTTTTCTAAGTTATCAGATACTGGTGACTGGAAATTAAGATCCCCATCCTCTTGTTTAGCTGTGTATGTGGCATCAGCAGATGTCTTATGAGATCTTTTGTTATGCGATGTCTGGCTGCTTCTTTTGGTGCTGCTATTTTTTATATGAGCCTCGGATTTAGAAATCATTGCATAACTATTCCTGTTAATATCAGATTCTAATTCCTTGTCACTATCTTCATGGGATTCCCATTCATTACGATTAATCTTTGGCTCCAATGCTGAAAATTTCATATCCATACTCTCATATGTCTGAGAAGATGGTAAAAGTCTCTCTTTTCTAATTTTCAAATCTTGAGTAAGAATATCTGTTGAAACCCCAATTCCAGTCCCTTTTAGTTTATAACATTTTTTTAACACCAAATCTCTGTGTTGTGGATTTCCAAAATATACAAGAATTGGTCTAGGTTTTGCATTGGGGCATTCTCTTTGTTGTCCTATTCTATGAGCAAGTTCAATTTTCATGCTGCTTTGTGCATCTACAAATCCCATTTTCTCTATTAAAATTTTAAAAACAACACTTTCACAATTTTCTTGCTTTTCTTCAGGCACATTTAAAAATCTAAGACCGGCCGTGTTGCCTTGTTGACCTATTTGTTTAATGTAATCATGAATATCTCTTGTTTCTCTTCTTGATTGTACAAATCCAGTTCGTAACTGTTCAATTTCACTTTGTACAACCTCCACACTGCTAGAAATTTCATCAATTGATTGTTTAAGAGAATTTACATGTCCCCTTAGTTCTGAAAGCTCAGTTTCTATTTGACTTATTCCTTGAAGTTCTTTAAAGATCATTTCCATAACATCATGTGTCTGACTAATGCAACCAGTGGAGCTAAAGCTGGGTTCAAGTGTATTGGTTTTCTGCTGACGAACAGTTCTGTCTAAGGATTTGCTTCGCAAGCCCCATGACTTTTTCCATGTGCTCACCTCTGAATCTGAAGAGACACACTCTTGACTTTTCTTCCATTTCCGTAATTTACGTAAAGCACCCATTTTTAGACTATGCAGTGTACGTTCCCCATCTGAGCTCCCATCAGATGGAGCTAGACTATTCAAGCTCTTCCTATTGCGCCTTACTGGCATTGTGTGGGATGAATATTCCTTAATGTTACTACTAGCCCTTGTTTCACTTAGGGATTCTGAATATGAACTATCAAGAGAGGAAATTTCCTGAAGACCATCCTCATTACTACCACTTACCACAATATTATTCTGTAGACCATTGGCAATAGCTACCCTGTAACTGAAAGTTGGAGAGAGGGAAAATTCTTTCTTTATTGTCTCTTCTTCAGTTGATAAGTTACAGGAAGAAGAACACTTGGCAATCTTTTTTACTGTGCTTTTAATGGTAGATGAAATGTTTGGGTTCTTTGTTAGGCCAAATTGGGAAATATCCTGTTCCTTTTTGCTTGAGCTTTCTTTCTTTTTTGTAGGATTTCCCAATTTCTTTGTAAACATTCCTTTGCAAAGCTTATATATATAAGAGAAGACCAGGCTCTTCAATAGGGTAGAAACCATGGGGCGACTTTTATATCAACCTATCCTCATAAAAAATAGCAAATATTAGATCCGATGTAGATTTGTATGTCCACAATTTGTGCAGAAAAGAACACATCTACTTGTGTTCTAAAATGAGTCCTGAGGAGGGATGACTTTGGCTGTAAAATGCTACTGTTCCTCATGATTCCTTGGCATGTCTACAATGAAGGGAATTATAAAATCATTGCTTCAGTAAGTTCAAAACAATTACAAAAGGTGTTAGACAGAATGTGAAAACAATAAAACAGATATAGTCCATGTAATTATAGATACGATTAGTTTTCATAAATGAGTCATTTCAACTTCTCATTGCTATCCTAACACCTACTATGGGGGCAGCTGAGTGCATATGGAGGTTGGCATATACTTCACAAGAAATTAATATGGAAGATCTTTAATCTTTAACCAAATAATCAAGAGGAATAACTCAAGTTATACACATGCACACACAAACACACCCACTTTTATCCAGTTTGGCACCCTGCAAGTTAGACAAATGTATTTCACAAAAAAAAGTTATCTAAAATGCAAACATCAGTTAAACATTAATAATAAGAATGTCAAATGGTTTCGAGAGAAAGAGTTAAAATGCTATACCTTGATGACCTTTTTGCACAGAAAAACAAACATACAAATATACAGTTTGTTAACTGATTAGATTAGATTTGCCTACTGCATAAATAACCTTTGAGCATAGGTATATCCGGTTGTACTGTATGTGTGAATGAACACTATAAGCTTAACTGGCAACAAGTAACTCTGATGTGAACTGAGTGCGGATGTATACAGTAGATACTCAAAATTTCAAGTTAATAAACAAAATGATTGTGTATATCACTAACTCATCAATCTGCATCTCAGACAGGGATACAATGTAACAGTTTACCTAAAGATAAATAGGAGCATTAATTTAGTTATGTGAGGGCCCTCATGTAAAAATCATAGCCTTGTTTTATCTGATATAAACTGATTAGAGTTAAAGGGATACTTCTATTGCAGGGTACATTACATATTCTGTGCAGTTGATCACTATATTGGGAAAAATGTTATAGTGCGATTGCTTAACTATGTACCTTCTTTCTATCTTTTCACCATGTCATTATACCTTTTGGTTTGGCACAGCTGGGGGAGCATGTTTGCTATCTCTTTAAGAAGAGAAAATCTTTTGAATTTAATTAACCACTGAGGGACAGTTTCAGTAAAGCCTGTAAATTAAGGCAGCAGGCTGCAAGTCCTTATTTATTTATCCCACAAAGCCCACAACCTGTTATTTAAGATAGAAATGTATATGTTCACCTATAATCAGACCTATAGGGATAGTTTTAAAACACTGATTCACTAGAACATTACATTTCTATATTACTTATGGAAACATATTTTTAATAATATTTGCAAACCCACCCCTCAGATTAATTTTATTTTAATATTCTTCCTTATTCTTACTTATGATGTCCCTAAAAATATTATTATCTCATGTGTGAAGGAGCATCCCAGTGGGAGTTATTTAATTCCTTTATGGTAAGGTAAGTACAAAGTTTCTCTAGTATAAATGATGCTAACATATTTCAGTGCTGTCTTTTAAAAGCAAGTGACAATTAAAAAAAAATGCCTTTGTTCCTTACTGTATTAAAGCAAGGGTTACTGTACCACCTAATGAAGAGATAACAGTCTTCAACAATACCTCTAGTGTGTGTGTGTGTGTATGTATGTGTGTAGAACACTGTGTGTATTAATAGAGGGGTTTCCATGCCCAAATGATGTAACTGTAAATGATTGGGTGTTACTGTCATGGTGACACCATCAGCTTCTACTACAGGAGGCAAATCCAATTTGTATTCTTGGGTACCTCAATATAGAGGAACATATCAAGATAGGATTTCCGCGCCAAAGGCATCAGACATACCCATTAATGCTTAAGCAGACCATTCATAACGAAGCACTGTATCAAAAGCACTAGGGAGCCTACAGCAAGCAATGGTACAAATCCAATTTTGGTGTTCAGGATTCTGTGCAACCAAACATGTGAGTAATATTAGCATACTGCTGCAGACTGAATAATGATGTCCCTTGGAATGAAAGAAAAAGCCCCTTTCTGTGAAGTAAAGCAGGAAAATAATGACATAATGCTAAACGTGGCCATTGCAGTTGTACTTGGCCAAATAATAATGTCCTTGAAAGTCAGCTGAAGTTAAACTTTACCCTAACCATCAGCATTTAGGCTAAACAACACAAAATAATAATTTACACAATATTTTGGTATAATGTTTCCTTTTTTGCACAGGATCCTATCAGTAACTAAAACAAAAGAATCCACACAGTGTAACCTAAAATATAACTAAATGATGTGAAGCAACACTGATCCCACTTTGGGTAAATTCTTAATCCTCCTCAGACCAAGACTGATTTTAATCCGGGTAAACAATCGCTCATCAGAATAATCCACAATGTATTTGTATATTTTCAGACAAAATATTCTTCTTTGGCGATTAATCAAGAAGCAGAAATACATAACCATCTGTAAATCTCTATTTAATACTAATCCTGTCATGAACTAGAAAAAAAGTGTTTATCAGAAACAGCAGCAGCCCTGCCAGATGCACCCAGATTCAGATCATGCACAGAGATAACCAATGGATTTGTGTAGAAATTGTAGCCACAGCGTGTGCACAGCATTCCATTAGAAAAAGCACACACAAGTATATCAGCATTCATCCTGCCTTATTCACATGCACGGTACTTCAGATAAAAGTGAACTTTATGTGTTTGTTAGAGCGAAAGTCGTTAGCATGCACACATCTTCTAGCCAACAAAATGCTTTCCTTCTATTGTGGCAGCAGCAGCAGCAGCAGTGCTAATTGTTCCCCTGCACATAAAATAATCATTCAGCACTCCCAATAACAAAGACGCTGCTACTAGGAAAAGTATGCAATGGGAAGCACTGAGAAAATATACTTGGAGACAACTGAAAAAAGGATACATACCTGTATCAAATTCCTCTTAAAAGAATGAAAATTACATACCACTGGCTCTATTAAATGTTTTCCTTCTCATTTCCATTTCTATTTTCCTATTCTCCATTCAGCCATAGCACGTTACAATGGAATATGAAGCAGCTTCACAGTGATTTGACTCAAGTGCAGTCAGGCATATTGCTAGTCTGCAACGGTATCTGTTCTTCTAAATTCCAGCGCGTTCCCCAGGCACCGTCAATTGCATTTTTATAACTTCACTATTAACACTAGGCTCGTCCAGATATTTCTATCTATTGCTTCCTACTGAGGCATATTATTTTGTATTGCGTGTCTGAACTAACAATATTGGCCACTTCTGGGAAGGAAAAAAAAAAGACCCAGACAAACACATTAACTAGATAATTGTAGAGATCCTGGTGTGTAATACGCTGGTAACTTCACACATTGCTGTCCAGATTGCCTCAGTTTGTGAATGCAGTATTCACTGCGATAGCCACAGCCCGCCTGGGTTGGAAGCAGCCCCTCCGCTCTCTAGATTGAGTAAAAAAAAAAAAAAGAGAGAGTGAGAGGGAGAGCGAGAGAGGGAGGTTTAGTGAAAGTCCTTGCTCACACATCCAGCACATGCGATGTACTCTGAAAGCCAGCAGGTGCAACACTAGCCACAACACAGAGCACTGTGAGGTACCGCCTCTAGCTTGTGCAGGAAATCTCGTCGCTAGGGCCATGTCACAGCTAACCTTTCATTTATCACACAAGCGTGACGAGGAGTGACAACTGCACAGACATTGCTTTCAGCAGAGCCCTTACACCAAAAGAGTGAAGCTGATGAATGCCTGGTTAATTGGCACTGAATGTCTGTAGGCATGACAAACACCCAGCCCCAGGAGCAAGTTGTCAGTTGTGTTGCCTTCTGTCCTCTCTTGTTGTTCCTAGGAGGTCAGCCTGGACCTAACAGGAAACAGAGTAGCATTCTGAAAGCCCCAAACCACAGAAAAAAATTGTTTTTTATTATAAACTTCTAACGCCCACAGATATATCATTCAAAAAATTGATGTAAACACCCTTTCTTTCCATGTTTTAAAGTAAAGAGGTTACCATTTCATATTATTACTACTAGTGATGAGCAAATTTTTTGGCCAGGTGTGGATTCGCAGCGAATTTCAGCATTTCGCCATTGGTGAATTGTTTCGCGAAACCTCAGTGAAAATGCGCCGCAGAAAAATTTGTTGCGCGTAAAAAAAAAAATGTCATGGTCGCGTCAAAATTCAACAGATTCGCTCATCACTAATTATTACAGGTAAACCTGAGATTTTCAGATAAGGGTCATAATTTGGAACACCAAACCATAACACTGCTCAAATATTAAATCATCCAGTATGATTGATTTATAGATTTATCCAGATTTGGCATTCCCATATTTTGAAACCTAATGGATAATGGGTTTTCTGGATAAGAGATCCCATAGGATATTGATTTCTTTAAGGGAGGATACATATTTAGAAGGGATAACATTACTTATTTACATTACATGTAACAACATTATAACTCAGCAGGGAGAAATAAAGGAGCCATAATATATTTTTTTCTTTTTAGGCAGGCAACACATTTTTAAAAAATATATTAAAACCATCTATAATGTTCGCTTATTCATAAAGGTTTTTCTATTAATTTGTTTCAGTTTTAAATTATTAAGGGATGTGTTGCCATTAGATGTACAACTCAGTACTGAAAGCCATAAACATATAAATAACAGACCTGGTATGTGCAGTATGAATGTATTCAAATTTTATTTGAATTTTAAAAGAAAAACAAAAAATAACAGTGCCCTTACAGAGACTTTAAATGTACAACTCCCAGCATGTGGGATTTGATGTGGGATTCTGAGAGTTATAGTTCAGCAATATCTGTAGAAGCTGCAGGTTGCCTATGTCTGCTCTTGGAAAAAAACACTGAACTTTAATTGATAAAACCTCAGTTACAATAGCAAATGCAAAGTGCTGAAAAAGTCACAAAGCTGAGCTGATGAAGTTCATAAAAGTAATTGTGCCTGTGCACTCTCCTACCAGCTGGCAGTAGCGCCAGTGTGCCTGCCTGCCTGCTCGGATGAATTATAAATGAGTGCATGTGTTGAACCCTGGAATTACAGTCGGCTTGGATATACAGTAGCATTATTCCCAAGGTTCCCTTAGTGAGTTGCATAAAAGTCGCAACTGACATGCCAGGCAAATCTGACCTAAGCCTTGTTATTAGCATTAAATACATTTGCATTCCTATGTTTTCCACAACTTTTAGGTCAGAAATTTGGGGGAAAACCACTGCGTTGTGGGTTAAAAAAGGCAGTTTAAGTACAAAATTTGCCATTTGTGCAATGCATAAGGCTTAAAACATTTCAGCTGTCACAGAGTGCCTAGATTTTCCATTGCTATCATTAATAATGCCAGTACATACCTGCATTTGTATGAGGGAGCAGCCGCTTGTACTGCTTGCATATAAACTCCAACTACAGAAAGATTTGATACCATTTTTTATTAGAATATGTTGGCACTTTATAAATATGTGTAAATAATAATAATAACTGGCACAGTGCATACTATATGTATGAATCATTGCTTTACGGCATATTTGTGTACTTTAGAGTTGCATCATGAATAGAGATAAGTGCCCCTTGTGTAATTACTTATGGCCAAACACATACTGTAGTTCAGCATAGGAACACCCAAGTGAACAATCCAAATTAAAAATATCTTATTTTATATTAATAGACAGGGCCGGAACTAGGGGTAGGCAGAAGAGGCAGCTGCCTAGGGCGCAACGATTGAGGGGCGCCAGGCAGGAGCCTCTCCTGCCTACCCCTAGTGCTACTTTGTCATTGCCTCCGCCGCTTGTCATTAGCGGCGGAGGCGATGACCGATCTAATCGGCACGGAGGTGGGCGGAGTTGGCCGACCGGGTTGCCTAGGGCACCCGGTCGGCTTGGCCCGCCCCTGTTAATAGATTCATACCAGCAGCTCAAAATTAAGCAAGAAACTATTAATTTAGTATATTTAGGGACACATTTACTTATCCGCGAACGCTCCGAGCATTTGTTTGATCGGTCCAATCGTATTTTCCGCAACTTTTTCGTACCTTGCGCAAATTTTTCGACACTTGCGAGACTTTTCCGGTGATTTTATTCGTATTCTTAGTGCGAAAAAATTAAATCGGTTTTGCCGCTGCTTACAATCGTTTGGTACGAAAATGTTGTGACTTTCAGATCGCTAATACGATATTATTGTGACTAATACGATTATTTCGTAAGCATTTTTGTGATATTTGCGATCTTCAGAAATTTT
This sequence comes from Xenopus tropicalis, assembly GCF_000004195.4. Taxonomy (NCBI): domain Eukaryota; kingdom Metazoa; phylum Chordata; class Amphibia; order Anura; family Pipidae; genus Xenopus; species Xenopus tropicalis. The sequence continues at coordinate 101,221,046 of NC_030679.2, forward strand.
TGTTTCCAATCTGAATTTTTCCCATTGGGGTTCGAACTCGTGTTTTGATAAATCTGCCCCTAAGTATACAGTACCTTCAGACTTACAGAGATTGGTAACAGAACAGAAGAATATTATATGTATATACTGTGCAATATACATCTGTCCTGTTTACCAGTCCCCGTAAGTCTCAAATGAAATCATTGTCATCCTTCCAACTTGATACCCTTTTTTGTCTCTTTATCTAACCCTAAACTGTCCCAGTTCCTTATCCTAGCCCTATAAACCATTCTGACTTACACAAAACCCCTCTTTGTCCTTTCACCAGTAAAGCCAAATGTGAGAAAGCACAAGTTAGAAACTGATACCAGGACATGAATTCCACTGTTTGGTAAAAGTGTTTACATAATGTTTTACAAATCAGTGCTATGCAACACATCAATAACACTGGAAAAATGTTTTACTCTACATTTATAGTGGTTTATAGATGTTGCTTTTGATATTATTAACTATGCAGAAAAATGTATGTAAACCAGACCAGAACCAGGCACATACATCCGCCTGAACTGCTCCCCACCACCCTTCTGTCCACTACTTTCCACTAATTTCGAACCTCCTACCTGTTCTGGTAATTTCTAATGATGCATTCTCAATTCTGTAATACTGGCCTGGAGATAGAGAAGGTAGCAGATGCATGGACCCTATTGCCGTCCCCCCATTAGTTGGGTCCTAGGTACATGCCCCTGTTCTGCCCCGCCACCCACAAGCTCTAACCAGCAGTGCAACTAATGTCAATTCCTGAGCCCCACTTTCAGCAGAGCTAAGGCACCCTTTATTACTCCCCACCACCACCACCAGGATTGCGCATAGGTTGACTTACACCTGAAGCACGGGTTATGCACACTGAGTCTGCAGTGCTCCAGGTGTAAGCAGCTTCATGTGCGCCTGGGTGGCATGCTGCCCCTCAATTTGTGCCTGGGTGTTTGTGGCCTTGCAAAAAATTCGGCCCTGATGTGGGTGCCAGGGATGTGCAAGAGAGGAGACACCAGTCAGTAGAGCATACAGCAATCTTCTACAGCTTCTCTGTAGCTGTTTCTTCATCAGAAACTAATGGATAATTAAATTTAGACTTGAAACAGAAAAGCGCAATAATCGAGTTTTATTCAGTAAAAGCTGACATAAATAATCCCTAGTGGTTTCCAAGTATTTTCTGCATAGAATACCAGCAGAACACAGGGGGAGGGGTGGCATTACTATAAGTAATCTCAGAGTAAGCTACCTTTAACCCTTAGGACCAAACAGTATAAAAATCCTAAGTATTATAACCTATAGCTCTTGTTATTAGAAAATAATGGCACAAATTGTGTATATGTATAAATGTATATGTGTATATATGTTTCTTCGCCTAATTGTGCAAGCAAGTCCTGTATGTTCATGCTAGTGTATTTGTTAATTAAAGTAACTTCTATTACAGACCCTTTATAATATTACCAGTAGAACATTATACAGATTAAAAAAGGATGTGCTACAATATTGTAGGAAACCAGTAAAATAGGATACCGTTAACGTTCTAAATGCATTGTTTCCAATACATAAATCTGCATGGTTATTTGAAAATATAAGATCTTCTACCTTGTTTATATGTATTGGTTAAAATACCAAATGTTTGTTGATAGAACCACAATTATTATTGCCAAAAGGTTGCATTCTGTTTCAAAGCATCTGATTCAATTAGAGTTAATATTACAATGAAGAGGATTAAGCAATTTGCGTGATGTTTATGCAGTCTCTGAACAGATAATTGCCATGCAATAAAGGGCTGGAGATGGGGCATTTTAGCCAAATTAAACATTCATTCCACAACCCACTTCCTGTGAAACCTGTAAAATGTTAAAGACGCCTGTTCATTTGCCTATAACAGCGGGTAGAAATGCTACAGTTTTCTATGCTATAATGCCAGTTGGTATGGCAGTTATTTTTATCTGGTCTGTAATTAACTATGACATTGGCCTCCAATTCAGAGATTTCCATTCATGTGTAATTTATTTCTGCTTTCAAGAAATGTCTGTGGTTTGGCCCTCTGGCTAGAATACATGGGCTGAAAAGATAGGAGGACAATAAAAAAAAATTAACGTGCTATAATCCAAAGCACTTATATTTTTTAATTTCCATTGGTGTCAGTTGGGAATTCTCAGTGTAAAATAAAGTTGATAAGATCAGGCCTGGGCAGAATTAGACTGGAGGCTGATAGTTTGTTCTTTACATTTTATGTTCTGATGAACCTGAGATGCACTCTGCTGAGTTGTGGAAGAAAACATAGAGTTTGTATAATTGTTTCCTGTCTACAGCTGTTTAAGCTTTGCATTAAATGTAAAGAGAGAAACACACACACATGAAGGTTAATTAGTTTCTGATGAAATTGACTGAAGTGTGCTAAAGTGATAGGGACCATAGATTAGAAGCTCCTCTAGGGCAGGGACTGATGTGAATGATGTATAATCTCTGTAAGTGGTACGTAAATGTGTCGGCCCTATATAGATAACAGATAGATGATATAGATAATAAATAAGACTGATCTTCAGCATTGCATGGCAGTGAAACTTGCTGCTTGAACAGCTTTCTTAAATATGCTAGTCTCAGCTTCTAACAGAATCTAACGTAGTGTGAAAACAGAACTCAGAAATCTATCCTTTGGGCAGCAATATATGTAGTGTGGAGAGTTTAATGGCTATGGGGCCCAGACAGGGGTGGGCCAAGCCAACTGGGCGCCCTAGGCAACCCGCTCAGCCACCTTGCCTCAGCACCTTCACCCCCCCCCCCACGTAACGACAAGCAGCGGGGGGCAATGACTGGCAAGCGTGGAATAGGGGTAGTCAGGAGAGGCTCCTGCCTGGCGCACCCTAATCTTTGCACCCTAGGCAGGTGCCTCATGCCTACCCCTGGTTCCGGCCCTGGGCCCAGAGACTTTATGGCCCTGGTTTTGGTTGTGAGTATATGATTTTCTCTGTGGATCAAGATGTATGTAATCTAGACGATCCATAGTCTTTCTCCCCCTTGACTAGAGGACTACAAGAGGATCTGCATTCATACAGATATGGGATCTCTTTTGCAGAAACCTGAATCGTGGGAAAGAGAACTCATACAGAAAATGCTTTTTAGTAAATGTAAGGTATAGTGATCCATATTACGGATAAACCCTTTATCTAGAAAACCCTAGGTCCCAAGCATACCAAATATTAGATCCCGTACCTGTAAAAGGATTATCCACAAAACCTTGGGTTCCACCAAACTACTGCAAAGGAGAGTGGTGATTTTTGGGAAAATTGGGATAAATGAAGATCTCTCCAGTATGCGTGTATTTGCTACCATATACTATTTGCATAAATTCACATAGAAACAGTCAAGGCATTGAAAGCAATCACTGAATTTTATATAAATTCCTTTCACTATTAGTGCAAAAGATTTACAATCTGAAATCAAACACATACAAATAATAGAGTATTTTGGATGTGTCACTGTTCTGCTTAGAGACCCATACAGTTGATGATGAAATCCTGGTGTTTGCCATATATATAATGCAGTGTGGAGCATGAACTGTTTACTTCATGAACTGCTCTTGTAGCACCCTCTGCTGGACTCTTCTATTTCCATGAACTATAAGCTAAACAAGCCGACACCAGACTCAAAAGAGAAAAGAAATAATGAGTAATAGGTTGTGGCAGAGTTGAGACACTCTTCATGGGTCAAATGAGCTAACAACACTGCTTATAAAAATATGTACCTGGAATGGATCAGTATTTCACATAATGTTCTGCCATGCTAAACTTGCTTGGGATAAAAATAATTTATAAAAAATCATCACTGCATGAAGTATGGGTTTCAACATGTGTAACATACAGTATATTACTATACTCACATACCTGTATTTAAACCTTTTTTGTAGGTATTAATATATATATATATATATATATATATATATAGTAATTATACCCCTGTTTATGTTAACACTTTGTAAAGCCCTGTGTAAGTGTGTTGCTATATATATAAATAAATGAATGCATACATATATGTAACTTCACACATACAGTATAATGACCTGGATGTGCCCTGTGGAAGGCAAACATATTTACAAAGGGCGTGCTATTACTGCAAATATAAAAGAGTGAAATGATGAGAGCTACATGTATTTCAGTGGAGGGAAAGCAAAATACTCAATAGCTGCATAAAAAATCAGTATAAATCACTGTTACCTAATTTCTTTCTTTCCAAGTGAAAATTGCATAATTTGGATGCAGCCATTTTTATACTGCCAAACAACCCTCAACACTTTTTCCACAATTCCGCAATAATAGCAGGTGCCAGCTAAGTAGTACTGTATCCTCTGCAGCTGACACATATTCATTCTGGCAAATCATGTGCAAATTGATTAAAAATGGCATCACTTTTGGTGTGGCGTCATTAAGATTGTCCGATTCACTTAGTGCAAGTTAGATGCTAAGGGTAACAGGAATTAGTGCCAGGTCCAGACTACCAGTAGTTTCAGGGTTTCCTTGCATTCATGCGCATAATTGTGTTGAGCTAGATATGTGCACTGGAGTTCACTACAAGTTGCAAAGGAGCATGTATGGACACAAGTAGCTTTGTGAATAGAGTACAAACATGCTAAATTTTTCAGCCATTTTAGTAATTTACACTTGCTTTTGCCTTTGATATAAGTGAATAAGTGCCTCAGGGTCTAGCCAGATGTTTGTGTTCTGCAGCTCTGACTCAAGAACTATAAAAGCACCCATTTATACCACATGCATAAATAATTTTTTATACAAAATCTGTTTCACAAATCCCTCATAGTTATTTGTTAAATACTGCAAATATCACATACACTGTATTTACTGTCAGGATATATTTCAGTATTGAAGACTATACAGTGTATATTGTTCTTTTGCTTGTCTGCATACATATTTATAACTCCCTCTATGGGACTGTTCTATATTTTGTTACTGAGCCTTGTTCATATTTAAAATGTGTCTTTTTACTTTACAACACTCAGTAGTTTTTGTTTTTTATCAAAACTGGAAAAGTTATGCTTTCTAGGGACATGCCTCTTTAACTTGCAGCTGTCTTATCAACATGAATTCCCAAAGTTTTTGCTACAGGAAGGATATGGTGTAAATACAAATGCTACATTCCGGCAGCATTCATAGCGACTACACAAGGGTTGCAATTGCAGAGCACACTTAGGGGCTGATTTACTAACCCACGAATCCGACCCGAATTGGAAAAGTTCCGACTTGAAAACGAACACTTTGCGACTTTTTCGTATGTTTTGCGATTTTTTCGGATTCTTTACGAATTTTTCGTTACCAATACGATTTTTGCGTAAAAACGCGAGTTTTTCGTATCCATTACGAAAGTTGCGTAAAAAGTTGGGCATTTTTCGTAGCGTTAAAACTTACGCGAAAAGTTGCGCATTTTTCGTAGCGTTAAAACTTAACGCTACGAAAAATGCGCAACTTTTCGCGTAAGTTTTAACGCTACGAAAAATGCGCAACTTTTTACGCAACTTTCGTAAAGGATACGAAAACTCGCGTTTTTACGCAAAAATCGTATTGGTAACGAAAAATTCGTAAAGAATCCAAAAAAATCGCAAAACATACGAAAAAATCGCAAAATACCGATCATTACGAAAAAAACGCAATCGGACTCCATTCGACCCGTTCGTGGGTAAGTAAATCAGCCCCTTAGGGGCAGATTTACTAATCCCCGAATTCAAATCACGAATGGGAAAAATTCGGATTGGAAACGAAAATTTCTGAAGATCGCAAATATCCCGAAAATGCTTACGAAAAAATCGTATTACTCACGATAATATCGTATTGGCGATCTGAAAGTCCCGAAATTTTCGTACTGACCATTGTAAACAGTGGCAGAGCCTTTCCGAATTTTTTGCGGGGGCACGCAAAAAAAGCGTGAGCGCGAAAAAATTGTCAAGAATACGCTCGGAGCGTTCGTATGAATGCTTCGAGCGTTCGTGTCTTAGTGAATCTCCCCCTTAGAAACATAAACAAATACGGACTTTCTTGCCTGAATTCTGACTGATTGTCCAAAATGATTAACTAGCCAAAGGAATATGGTGCAACTTGACCATCCAGGCAGACTGCCTAAGCACACTGCATGGGCACATTAAAGAGGAACTGTCATTGATATAAACTGGCACACAAATTGTAGTAGATAAAATTAATTATTTCACAAAACCCCCTTCCTGGATGCCAACCTGAAAAATTGGAGACACAAATGATGATTCTTTTTTTTAGCCTGTAAAAGCATTGACAAGCCAAGAGATTGCACAGAACATGCATTATCAAAATGACTTCTGTGCAGAAATAAAAGCCTTCACGGAACATAAATGAATGCATTTGTGTGTAGAGCTAAGTGCACCATTTTGAATGAGTTGAGGACAATTGCGCTGGTTCTCCTGGTAATAAACTTTCTATGGAAAAATAATTTATTCAGATACTAGTTCCCCTGGTGTATTGTACCATATGTGCAATATAAATGAAATAATTTAAACTACAGAATCCTTTGATTTGATATCAGTGGTATATATAATGAACTCTCATGAAAGTTTTATTGAGCAGATATTTAACCAATCCAGAGCGGCTGCCCCTGCAATGCTGAAGCTTTGTATTCACCTTTTAGAATTGTTCTACCTGCTTCCTACATAAGGGGTACATTTATCATGCTGTGTAGTGATGAGCGAATCTGTTCCGTTTCGCTTCGCCGAAAAATTTGCGAATCTTTGAAAAGATCCGCGAAACGGCGAAAAATTCGCGAAACGGCGAAAATGTTGTGCGACAAAAAAAAATTGTCGCCCGCGGCTATTATTTTGTCGCGCGGCTATTGTTTCGTCTCCCGCGGCTATTGTTTTGTCGTGCGGCTATTATTTCGTCGCGCGCGGCTCTTGTTTCGGCGCCCGCGGCTCTTGTTTCGTTGCGCGGCTCTTGTTTCGTCGCCCGCGGCTATTGTTTTGTCGCGCGGCTATTATTTCGTCACGCGTGGCTCTTGTTTCGTCGCCCGCGGCTCTTGTTTCGTCGCGCGGGTCTTGTTTCGTCGCCCGCGGCTATTGTTTTGTCGCGCAGCTATTATTTTGTCGCACGGCTATTGTTTCGTCACGCGCGGCTCTTGTTTCGTCGCCCGCGGCTCTTGTTTCGTCGCGCGGCTCTTGTTTCGTCGCCCGCGACTATTCTTTTTTTGACGCCGGCGACAATTTTTGGACGCGCAGCGAATTTTTCCGCGGCGAAATTTTTCATCCGTTTCGCGAAACAATCCGCCAATGGCGAAACGCGGAAATTCGCCGCGAATCCATGCCTGGCGAAACTTTTCGCCCATCACTAATGCTGTGTAAAAAGTGGGGGAAAACATTACTGGTGATGTTGCCCAGTGCAACCAATGAGCAATTAGATTTCAACAGTTAGAAAATGAAAGCAAAGCATCTGATTGGCTGCTATGAGCAACATCACCAGTTATGTTTTACTCCACTTTTTACACAGCATGATAAATATACCCCTTAGAACCAAGTATATCCTTTCACATATGACAGCCAATACACCAATAGGCATGGTTTGGCTTGTTTTATATTTCTAAAGCTATTATTTGTTGCTGTCTATCAGTAATTGTAGAGAAAACCCCCAACATTGAAGCCTGGCAGTGAATGGTGACCTAAAAATGATTTTATTAGACAGAAATGCACTAAGTAAAATAATGTATGTGCATAAAGTATTGAGCTGATCGTTTGTCAGTTATGTCTGCTAGTCTACAATAATAGCAGCTTCTGGAAAATTCAGCAGTAGAATACAAATCCAACCGATAGCCCTGTCACTTCCTATATTGGCTGCAGAGACAGCTTGCTGCTTGGGAAAGCCATAAATTATCTTTTCAGCAGAGCTTATTTTTGGCCTTACTCTAACGGTGATAAATGATGATATATTGGTGACTCTCCTAAATCTACACAAAATACATTCATGCCCCGAATAAGATGCAATGTATTTCACAACTTATTTTAAAACTACAGTATATAAACCCAGAATTTATGGAAAGCACAGCATCTATTCCAGATGTCAAAGTATTTCATCATTTACTTTAAGCAGTACTGCAGGCTGTATGGCTGTCAGTTCCTTCTAATTTCAATTTAGACTAAGAAATGCTAAAGACTGAATTCTGGGGGACCCTAAGAGCCTTTTCTTTTTCAAAGAGGGGTTTAAATGAAATTGCACTTAACAACAAACTTGATTATGTTGCTTGTGTTCTCATGACCCCAATTCGTACATATGTAATTGCCATTACTTGGTTTGCAAAACTTTCAGCAATGCAGCAAGGTCATGTAATCATAGACTTCATGTGACACTAATGCTATGCCAATTTATGTTTCCCAGTAGATTCTAATTACATAAAGTCATATTATTAATCTCTCCTGGGTCACTGCTCCATTTTATTATATGTATTACAAGCCATGCATAATCAGCAACATGGTGATTAGTTGGAGTTCTGAGTCTGAGTCACGCTTTATTTTTTTTTTAAAGATGGACTGATACAACGCTAGTTCATCATGTATATTGAATCACAAACCTTAATTCATTATAAATATTCACTGCTATTGAATATATAAAACATTAAAACACTCCCTCCTCTTGCCTGTATAACCCTTTTTTATCAGGTGAATCTGGATCAGTCAGCAAGGCCAATCCACCCACTGGATCTCTGTGCAATTCAGTAGTTTTGCAAGAGGTCTGACCTGCATACTTATCTGTAATGATAGTGTTAACACCTGCTGATTAAAATCAATTCAGGACAGAATGCTAGCTCAGAATCTAGGGTCTAAAAGCTGCAATCCTTTGTAGAAAATGAAAAATGCATGTTTGAGGACCAACATAAACCTGCAATATGATTGCAAACATTCTACTACGAATCATATAGTTTCCACTATATGATTAGGACAATTCTTGTGTATATGTGATATACAATACTTAGCGCTCTTGGAGATATAATTCAAATGTAGATCTTCAGTGTTGTGTTAAAGTACCTTGCTGCTCCCTCTTGAAAAAGCCCAACTTTTGAATGGGCCTCAGGCATTATTATTATTAACATTTATTTATAAAGCGCCAACATATTCCGCAGCGCTGTACAATAAGTGGGTTTCATACATTGGACATACAGAGTAACATATAAAGCAATCAATAACCGATACAAGAGGTGAAGAGAGCCCTGCCCAAAAGAGCTTACGATCTACATGAAGTAGATAGATAATAGACACAATGGAAGCACATAAAAAAACAAAAAGAAAACAATAGTGTAATAAATCCAATTAAGTGATAAGTCAACCGACTGTAAGTGATTAAGCAAACAAAGCAAAACGGTGATGATATTTGGTGTGCCACCACCTCCTCAATATGGTAAGTATATACTGTATGCTCACCAGGACAACAAACAACTGTGACAAAAGAAACAGGAACGAATGTTTGATTGTAGGATGTGCTGATTCCTCAAATTATGAGAGAGACAAGAGAGAACAGAAATCGCGTGATACCATTGATTAAAACAAAGTCCCTGCACAAAACAGGCTACTTACAGAAATCAGAAGTGGTAAAATCCTAAAAACAATGAGCTCAATGCGTTTCACGTGTAGAACGACACGCTTTCTAAGGTTTCTCTGTTTTGCTTTGTTTGCTTAGTCACTCACAGTCAGTTGACTTATCACTTATTTGGATTTATTACATTATTATCGTTTTCTCTTTTTTTATGCCCTTCCACCGTGTCTGTTATCTATGATTATCTATTATCTATGATTAGGACAATGACTGTATTCTCTGTTTGTAATAGCAATTATCATTAGTTTATTTTATTTTTCAGTGGAGCACTAGTAATACTGTTATTTTGTAAAGGGCTCATTCTTTATTATTTTTTACTTTATCTACTGTGGTAGAGTGACCAAAGGATTATAGCAAAATGTGAATTTTGCCTTTACATTTCCTTCAGTAGAAAATGCACGCTCAAGGAAAGGTGTTTCTAAATGGAAAACATTTTCTCGGTTCAAAGTCTTTAAATGTTAGAAAGGTCTCTCTGAGCAGGACACAGGGCAGAAAGGCTACTTCCATATGGGGTTAGGGGTTCTGCCTGCCACTGCAGGGAGCATAGGGAGCATCTGACTGATTGAAACAGACTGTGGGACTAAGAAAAGCCAGGAGGCTGAGTAGTCCCCGGAAGAAGTATTGTGAGTACAATGGTGACCCCCAACATATGTTTGTTTTTGCTGGTAGTCCATAATGGCCCAGTTTAGTAAAAAAAAACTCACAAAATGTTTGTACTGTAGGTAGTGTAGATATAATGGCAAAGATCTACATTGTGTGACATCTCTTTGTATTGGCTATGATATAGTATTGTTCCTGCTAATACCATGCCTAAAATATTTCTATACCAGCTATGCCTAAAATATTTCTATTCCAGCCACCTTTACCTAATTATTACTTATTTTGAACCTGGAAAGTCTACACTATGCCCCCTATTGGCATCTTGGCAGGCAATTATAAAACCATGGGATGGCGAAATAGAATTTATGGGAAGATATAAGGAACACAATGGCCAGTCAACCCTTAATACTAAAACTGAAAGTGGCATAAATGGAAAGGTAAACACAGCAAGATTATTCAGTATTTGTTATACTCAATATTTTGATATAAACAGAAAAAAATAATGGAACATGAGGTGGGAATTCAGTGAAAGGGAGGGAAATACAGTATTTGTTCGACCTTGGAACTGAGAGGATAAAATTACAAGTACATCTTACATGAAATCTGGCAGTTACAAGTTAGTCAGCATAGCAATATGTACAATTTTATGTAAAGCAGTGTATTTTCTTTAAGTTTTGCTTATTTGCACTTTTTATCCTTGCATTGGGCAATTTATTTGTTTCTTCATCTGAACCTCTGTTTTACTTTATGGTAAGGATTCTAGATACAGTAAACAATCAGGAGTCTCTGTCCCTCAGGACAAAGCAGGATCAATTACCTTTTTTCCCCTAAAAGACGTCAGCTAAACTGAGATGGCTGTTAATTTAACAATTAAATTAACTACTTAACTCTTCAGTTAAAGAGTTAAGTAGTTACTGTGGCAAAATAAACAGAAGCACTAAACCTAAACTATATACATATATCACAGCTGAACCATTAATCATAAATAAAAATAACACAAAATCTTTTTATCCTTATTTGGCAAAAATAAAGTAAAACCCATTGTTCCTCTGATTTTGAATAAGGCTGAAAATCTAATTTGCTTTAGGTAAAATAGGAAAATAAAAAATAACTATAATTTACTTCAATGGAACCTAGTCAACTTTCATTTGAGTTTTTCCAGCAACTATTTCTATTTTATCTTTAATAAATCCAGACTAGATAAGGTTTCAGAAAATACTTGTGCAAGTACAGGTATGGGAATGCTTATCCAGAAACCCGTTATCCAGAAAGTTCTTAAGCTTAAGCTATGGAGATCCAAATTACAGAAAGATCCCTTATCTGGAAAACCCCAGGTCCCGAGCATTCTGGATAACAGGTCCCATACCTGTATTCGCAATTTCATTTAACTATATTTTTTTCTTGAAAAAAGAAAAATCGCAAACTAAATTTTTGATAAATAACCCCCATTACTGTACATTTTGAACCCAATTCTTTGAATAGGTTATCATAAATGTTGCGGACTTAGAGTATAAGGTGAGAAAATCACCAATTCTATCAAATGACAAGCAAATGACACCAATACTGAGGTGAAAACAGGGCTCAATTTAGAGTTTTTCACCTGGTTCTTAATCATATTTAAGCACAAAACATGTTTCACAAAGATAGTTGCATTATTTCAAAATTATCACCTAGCAGAGAAAGGATATCAATGTCACACATGGTCCCTAGCATAGCAGCACTTTTTCAGATCTTTCTGCCTCAGTTCAATGGACCTTGCAGCTAGAGATGTAGCGAACAGTTTAATACAATTCACTGACTATGTAGCAGGTGGATGTCCTTTTTCAATGGATCTCTAAGGCTTTGAGGTTCAAAAGTACATACAATTGTTTAGAGCGGAGTAGGTTTCTTTTTATTTTCTAATCTTCAGCAACAGAGTTGGATACATTAGAACAGGGCTAACATAGCATCTAGTTTCTTCATTTCCTTTAGATTTTATGTTCTTTAAATACCCCAGTTGGTATTACACATGGACTAAGAATACCTAGTGATACCATAATACCATAAGCTTACAGTGATCACGATCCAGCACAATAACGCAAGAGCTGAAAAGTAGGACCCCTGAATGGAAATGCACACAGCAACACAGCCGCATTAGGAAACGCCCCTATGTGAGGTTCAATACCTCAGGGTCCACATCTGAAAGATGACAATTAAAAGAATCCTGACAAACATAGCTGACTTTGCATTTCAGATTTGCAGTATTTTGCATTGTATTTAGTGATGAGTGAATCTGTCCTGTTTCGCAATAAAATTTGCAATTCTTGCAAAACATTTGTGAAACGTCGAAAATGTTGCACAGCAAATGTTGTTGCACATTTTGCGAAATATGCAACCATACTTAACAAATAATTTCGCCCATCACTAATTGTATTGTATTTTTGTGTGAATCAGTTGTGAATCTACTCAGTGCCCATAAAATATAACTAAAGGTGGCCATACATGGGCCAATTGTAGCTGCCGATACCAGTTCAGCTTATCAGCCCGTGTAGGGGCAGCAACAATGGACCTGCCCGACCGATATTTGGCCTGAAATCGGGCAGATATCCATCGGGCAGGTTAAAAAATTCAGTCGGATCGGGGACCGGATCGGGGACCGCATCAGGTCGTTGATGCGGTTCCCGAACTGACTGTGCCCATTACAATGGTTATAATTCGATCGTTTGGCCCTAGGGCCAAACGACTGAATTAGCCTAAATTCCCCCAATATCGCCCACTGGGGATATTGGGAGAAGATCCGCTCGCTTGGCGACCTTGGCGGATATTTACATGTATGGCCACCTTTAGTATACATTAATCAGTATGTGCCACTGGCTGGAGGAGTTACAAGCTGACACAATCTGAGATATCTTATGGACAACCTTAAATCAGTATTCATGAATAATTACTAGACAGTCCTAATCTATTAATCAAAACAACCAGACAGATCTAAAACCAGACGAGCCACCTGGGTGACTTTGCTACACATATAGCCTGTACATTACAAGAATTTTTTTTCTGTATATTCCAAAAAAATAATAATAAATTTATAAACTCAGCAGACATCATATCTGCTGTATTCCAAAAGACTGATATAAAATATCAAGTCTTGCTAAATTTTTAATAAACACCTCCCTTGTCTAGGAAAAGTTTTGTATACAGGTACTTTTATATATAAGAGAAAAAAAAATGTGAATCACTAGGATGGGTTTTGTGGTTTGCATATTTTCAGCCATTTATTGTTTTTAGATGACATTTTCTCTGCTTTGTCATTATTTTATTTGCTTCTGGTGTGACTTCAAGTTTTGTTCGCCAGCCAGACAAGAAATCAATATCTTTGACAATACTGAGGCTGCAGTTATTCCTGCCTGCAGTAGACACCATGGCATTGAGCCTCTGTGAGAATCCATCAAATTGTACTTTGAAAATGTAGCTCTCAATGAATGAGAGAGCCAAAGCCCAGCGGAATTTATAAGACTGCTAGGAGAGAAGATAGGGGAATGATAATTATTTTTTAGAAGGGTGCATATCTATATACAGTAATAGGTTTGAATTCTTTTGACTGACACTCCACAATACATATGTATCCCTACAGATCAATATCTGATATTCTGATTTGGTTGTGCAGATTAATTACGGTGCCTTCTTTTGCAGTCTCTGAAGTACTTCTACATAGCTACAAAAAATTGTAAACATGTAAAGAGCCATGAAAAACATTTGGTCCTTGCTTTGAAAAAGCAAGTGCTACATAACTGCATTCCCCTTTGTAGTGGAGACGGGATCAACATTCGGATATTCGTGGTTTCAGAGGCTTTTGAAACCATGACTAAACACATTTCCACAAAAGTCAGTCATTTATCAAAAGATCCGAATTGAAAAAGCATAAACTAAAAAAGATGCAGAAAACAAAAAAATAACAATTCATGTAAATACAAATGTGTCTTTTCTCATTGTGTCCATCAAATGCAACAAATGCAACTTCTGCCAAATATAAGTAAGTTGTATCCCCCGTGATGCAACATATTCAAAGTGCACATGCTTTATAAAGTGAACTAAAAGTATACTCATACACCAATTAATGGCCATATTAAGCATAAAGGATGATTAACCAACATGAATTGACACCATCATATTCTCATAAATCAATTAATATAAATAGTATAAAAATTCAAACAATACCAGTTGTGGAAATAACCACAAGTAACCGACAATAATTGTTGGGAATGGGACTATTTATTACGGTCAGAGCCAATCCACTCTTGGGCTAAATGGTACCATCAATTACTATGCCCCAGCTTACAGAACCAGGGGTATATCATATCTATCAATTCTATTAACCCCCATGATCACAAATTCATTGAGCAAATTAACCAAAGACTTATTCAAGGGCAAATAAACACCCAGTCTATGGTATACCAAATACAGTTTGTATATTAGGTCCCACTAATTCACTATATACAGGTCCTTTTCAAAAAATTAGCATATTGTGATAAAGTTCATTATTTTCTGTAATGTACTGATAAACATTAGACTTTCATATATTTTAGATTCATTACACACAACTGAAGTAGTTCAAGCCTTTTCTTGTTTTAATATTGATGATTGTGGCATACAGCTCATGAAAACCCAAAATTCCTATCTCAAAAAATTAGCATATCATGAAAAGGTTCTCTAAACGAGCTATTAACCTAATCATCTGAATCAACAAATTAACTCTAAAAACCTGCAAAAGATTCATGAGGCTTTTAAAAACTCCCAGCCTGGTTCATTACTCAAAACCGCAATCATGGGTAAGACTGCCGACCTGACTGCTGTCCAGAAAGCCATCATTGACACCCTCAAGCAAGAGGGTAAGACACAAAAAGAAATTTCTGAACAAATAGGCTGTTCCCAGAGTGCTGTATCAAGGCACCTCAGTGGGAAGTCTGTGGGAAGGAAAAAGTGTGGCAGAAAATGCTGCACAACGAGATGAGGTGACTGGGCCCTGAGGAAGATTGTGGAGAAGGACCGATTCCTGACCTTGGGGGACCTGCGGAAGCAGTGGACTGAGTCTGGAGTAGAAACATCCAGAGCCACCGTGTACAGGCGCGTGCAGGAAATGGGCTACAGGTGCTGCATTCCCCAGGTCAAGCCACTTTTGAACCAGAAACAGCGGCAGAAGCGCCTGACCTGGGCTACAGAGAAGCAGCACTGGACTGTTGCTCAGTGGTCCAAAGTATGTCATTCGGAAATCAAGGTGCCAGAGTCTGGAGGAAGACTGGGGAGAGGGAAATGCCAAAATGCCTGAAGTCCAGTGTCAAGTACCCACAGTCAGTGATGGTCTGGGGTGCCATGTCAGCTGCTGGTGTTGGTCCACTGTGTTTTATCAAGGGCAGGGTCAATGCAGCTAGCTATCAGGAGATTTTGGAGCACTTCATGCTTCCATCTGCTGAAAAGCTTTATGGAGATGAAGATTTCATTTTTCAGCACGACCTGGCACCTGCTCACAGTGCCAAAACCACTGGTAAATGGTTTACTGACCATGGTATTACTGTGCTCAATTGGCCTGCCAACTCTCCTGACCTGAACCCCATAGAGAATCTGTGGGATATTGTGAAGAGAAAGTTGAGAGACACAAGACCCAACACTCTGGATGAGCTTAAGGCCGCTATTGAAGCATCCTGGGCCTCCATAACACCTGAGCAGTGCCACAGGCTGATTGCCTCCATGCCACGCCACATTGAAGCAGTCATTTCTGCAAAAGGATTCCCGACCAAGTATTGAGTGCATAACTGAACATAATTATTTGAAGGTTGACTTTTTTTGTATTAAAAACACTTTTCTTTTATTGGGCGGATGAAATATGCTAATTTTTTGAGATAGGAATTTTGGGTTTTCATGAGCTGTATGCCACAATCATCAATATTAAAACAAGAAAAGGCTTGAACTACTTCAGTTGTGTGTAATGAATCTAAAATATATGAAAGTCTAATGTTTATCAGTACATTACAGAAAATAATGAACTTTATCACAATATGCTAATTTTTTGAAAAGGACCTGTATAGTCACTCATACCTTTACAATCAGTCCATAATAAGGGAGGTATATCATATAATGTAATATTAATATTATAGAAGGACAAAATACATAAAGTAGAGAAACCAGCCTCCTTCACCACTAGTGGTCTATGGTAATAAGCATAATTGCAAAGTGCAACATACTAAGAACAGTACAATTTTTAAAAATAAAACATCTTTTTAAAACATATAAATAAAAAAGACTGCACACCATGGAGGAAAAAATTGTCGATTGTCACCCACCAAAATTCACTGATTATTCACTACCTGCAGCAGTTTAGATAAAGCATGCAAGTGAATACATTTCATTTAACCCCCGAGAGCCAAACTCCGAATCCATCTCGCTTTACATTGCAGTAAAAGTTTATCCCTGCCCCCACCCCTCCTCGGAAAAGGAACAAAATCAATCAGTATACTGTACATCATAGAGTAGTTAACTGTGTTTGTTAGCCAAACAATTCTTAGCTAATGGTGTATCTGCTTTACCTCTAGCCATCGCAGTTCTTATTTTAGATCTATGATTGTTCATTCTCAATCTAAGAGGTGACACATTTACTGACATAATAAAGCCCACAAGGGCAAGTAATTAAATACACTAAGGGGCTGATTTACTAAGACACGAATTCCGACCGAATTGGAAAAATTCCGATTGGAAAACGAACATTTTGCGACTTTTTCGTATTTTTGCGATTTTTTCGGCACCTTTACGACTTTTCGGAAATTATCGCATTTTTTTCGTTACCAATACGATTTGCGCGAAGAAACGCAAGTTTTTCGTAGCCATTCCGAAAGTTGCGATTTTTTCGTAGCGTTAAAACTTGCGCGAAAAGTTGCACTTTTTTCGTA
Organism: Xenopus tropicalis; assembly: GCF_000004195.4. Taxonomy (NCBI): domain Eukaryota; kingdom Metazoa; phylum Chordata; class Amphibia; order Anura; family Pipidae; genus Xenopus; species Xenopus tropicalis. The sequence goes on from NC_030679.2 coordinate 101,238,186, forward strand.
GCGTTAAAACTTAAAAGGCGCGACGTTTCGCGCAAGTTTTAACACTACGAAAAAATCGCAACTTTTTGCGCAAGTTTTAACGCTACGAAAAAATCGCAACTTTCGGAATGGCTACGAAAAACTTGCGTTTTTTCGCAAAAATCGTATTGGTAACGAAAAAGTCGCGATAATTTTCCGAAAAAATCTCAAAATACCGATCATTACGAAAAAAAAACGCAATCGGACGCATTCGGCCCGTTCGTGGGTTAGTAAATGTGCCCCTAGGTAATTCGACAAACATGTAAGACTATATCTGAAAATGTGCAGAGATCTCAATAAATAAGAAAGTTATTTATTTTGCTGGATTTGAGTGCCATCTGTTACAGTCTAATGTTGTTGCTATGGATTGGGCTTCAGGGCAACAGAGTTTACAGATTTGAGCCCCATTTCAACTGTTGAACATTTTTGCACAGGATTGGGGAAACCACAAGTCTGACATTCACTACATTAATAGCATCCTGGTTTCAATTCAGGTAAGCAATGTCCCAGGGGTTTCTCCTCCAGCAAATCTGTGACAACCAACATGTCTCTTAAAGATCTGCCCTTTTGATATTCACATATTGGAGTGGGTGTATTTGTACAGTAAATGGCAAGTTAGAATTCATTTGTATAATTTGCCAATTTTTTTGGACAATGTCTCTCACTTCCAGGCTCATAGAAGTATAATCTGAACTGAATACCAATCCAACATGTTTTCTCGGTTTAGTTCCATATTCACTGTCCCTTACTGTATTTTATGCTCTCTGTAATTCCATTTCCAAATGAGTTTGTTCATACCCTCTCTCCACAAATGTATTAAGCATGTCATTTGCCTTTTGCTGAGGCACCTCAATATCAGAATTATTGCAAAAAACTTGCATAAATTGTGAATATGGAAAATTGTAACAATTTCAATAAAGTGGAAGGATGAAACTATGTGCATGGAGTACCATATTACGGTCCGTCTCCTAATTGTATAAAGTTGTTTCCACTCCATCATCAGTACTGTAGATTCTTACATCCAAAAAATTCACTGAAAATTGATCACACAACAGTGTAAATTTGACCGTCGGCAATGAATTCAAATAAGAAACAAACGATTGGATTCCAGCGTGGTCCCCATGCCAAATAAAGAAAACATCACTGATATATCTATGGTAAAAAAATCAATCTCTCAGAAAATTCAGCCTAAATATATTGTCTCTCAAATTGATCCATAAAAAAATTGGCAGACATTTGCCACATGGGGGCCACATTTGAACACATCGCTGTGTCTGTATGCTGCAAATAATAAGTTCCCTTGGAATAAAAATAATTGTGCGAAAGATATTTCTGTATCAGTATTTATTTTGATCTTTTGCTTGGTGTACTAACTTCTGTGCTTTATTTTTGTGCCTTAAGGTGTAAAATGTATGTCCAATATCCTGGCAGGCCACTGATCTTGAGAAGTGAATGATGAAACCAATCAGCAGCCAGCATGAAGCAGTTCGAAAGGTGGTTTTTCAACCTTAGCCTACAGGTTCTAACAATCTTACAGTCTATGTTTTTCCATTGCGAGCTGACATCTCACATTTAATATTTTGTCTTGCATGCATTATATGTTTTGTGGTTCTGCTTTATCTTAGATTTACAATTTAAGATGTGGCAAATTTTTCTGATAACAATAAAGTGTAAAAGCACTTTTAGTTCAAATTGTGGAGAATTTTACTGCGTTTAAATGCAAAATGAAGAGGAGTAGATTCCTTAAGGATGCTGGGCATAAAACATAGGATACAAGAGTAGTCATTCAACAAAGCCCAGCAAAAACCACACCCTATGGTGTCCATTCACTGAGCACTTGCATCTACATTAATAATCCAGCACAAAGTGCAGAACACATTCCAATTATTTGATCTGATCTTTTTATGTAGAAAGCACAAGTAAGCTCTCTGCCCTACAGATCCAGCAGCCCCCCCTTGTCCCAGTCCATGCACGGAAGGGAAGTGGGGGAGGAGAAGAGACAACACCAGGTCTGCTTCCTCAGATGGCAACAGACCCAGGAGAAAATGCATGGAGATGCCCCATTATCTACTGTATCTAGCAGTAATAAAAGAGAGGTGTCAACATTATTACTTTATTTTTCCCAGCACTTATTTCATTTATTTTTTTGGCAGCTACATTTTATTAAAGAAGCAATTCCACTTTACTCTTAACTTCTATGTTGTAGAATGTCCTGTTCTTAACAACATTTCAACTGGTCTTTTTTATAGTTAATTGCCTTCCTCTTCTGATTTTAAATGGGGCGCACTTACCCCTGCAGCCAAAGAACTCTTGCTTTGTGAGGTTACCATTTTCTTGTTACATTTTACTTTTACTTAAAGTAACTTTCTATTCAGACCCTCTGTTCTTCACCCTGTAATGTGGGCAAGGGGGAAGCTTTCCTCTTCTGTAGTCCTGTTAAGCTTCATATACTTTGCTGTGCTTAACCTTACATATCCACTGAGCCTTTAGACAAAAACACCTTCTAAGATCTTACAATATTGAGTGATAGAAAAGCTGCCAAAAGACTTGTCAGATCTTGCACTGTTTTAAGCAACAAATCAATAGAGTTTAAAAGTAAAATTGCTGGACATCACGCTCTCTCCCTTTGGAAAAGTAAGAAATTGCTTTACACATCTATTGATTCTAAAGACAGAGGTAGTATTATTTATTTCTTTGTAAGCAATGAGAAATTCTGCATTCCATTAAAATATGAATGATAGCTGCAGATACGTTTGTAACCCTGGAGTCCAAAAATGTCACACAATGTAAGGCAAAAGACATAAAATATGAATAATCATAACACATCATAAACACATCCAGTCTATTACATTTCACATGTCCTACTTTTAATATCTTGTTTACAAAGCCATATGAAATGTGCCACTTTCTCACACTGAACAGAGTTACATCCCCATTGACTGAAACTACCATAGAGTTACTGTGGCCTGACTTAGTGCAGATGTTTTAGCTTTTTGTGACAGTTAATAAATGCATCATACAGACTTTTCTCCTTAATTTCATTGCAGATGGCTAAAACTTAAACAGTATCTAGGGATTTGGCTCAGATGTCTCACTATGAACCATTATATTGCTCCATTTATATAGATCATTCTAACAGATTTTTCACTGAACTAAATGCAGAGTCCTGCTGTGCTGTGGTGTACCATGAGAGAGCAAAAAAAAGTTTGATGAATCTGTATATCAACAGAAACCGAAAAAGAGCTCCACAAAATACATGGTGGTATTTGAAAAAGGCCCAAGCTGCTACAGAATCTACTCCGCATCACCACCATTCAGTTCCCCTTTAGAAAATGCTGCTGAAAAGGTTAAAATATGAAATACGGTGACTAATACCCGATTTCATAAATATTTAATTTTCTACACTTTTGCTGTAATTGCTCTGCAATGAATATAATACTTCTAAGACTAATTTATCAGTTTTTTATCATGTAGACAGTATGGAAACCCTGTAAATTTCAAATCAAAGCTGAAATAACATGCAAAATACAAGGATTATTATTATTATTATTATTATTATTATTAACATGTATGTATATATATATATATATATTTATTTAAGCACCAACATATCCCATTGTACTGTACAATATATAATATTTACATTGAACATACAGACTACATACAAAAGACAATCTATAGAGGTAAATAGGGCCCTGCCCAAAAGAGTGTAAAGTCTAAAAAGAGAAGGGGTATAAGATACAAAGTGTGGGGATGGGCAAGATCAAGCATTGGCAAGGCCATAGATGTGGCATTGTGCATTGCATTTAGCAGTATACAGTGCACATTAAAGCTATTCTAAGCTAGATAAGGGTAATCTTCTCTAAAGATATATATATTTAAGAGATCTTTTGAAGGCAGAAAGATTGGGAGAAAGTCAGACAGAACATGGGAACTTCATTCTGAAAGGTAGACAAAACAAATGTGGTATGGCAGAGCATGCCAAAAACACAAAGCAAACAGTCCCTTGACTGCATAGATACACTATGTTTTTGTACTGTGTGTATTTTTTTAGACTTTTTCGTACTTTGTAACTATTTGGGCATCAATTTGTGCGACAAAATAGTATTTGTCACGCCGATTACAAAAGTTTCGTATTCATTGAAGCTTCATTATCGTGACTTTCCTTGGGCCAGGTTGGAGCTGCAGAGTGCCATTGAGTCCTATGGGAGACTTTCCTTGGGCCAGGTTGGAGCTGCAGAGTGCCATTGAGTCCTATGGGAGACTTTCCTTGGGCTAGGTTGGAGCAGCAGAGTGCCATTGAGCCCTATGGGAGACTTTCCTTGGGCCAGGTTGGAGCTGCAGAGTGCCATTGAGTCCTATGGGAGACTTTCCTTGGGCCAGGTTGGAGCTGCAGAGTGCCATTGAGTCCTATGGGAGGCTTTCCTTGGGCCAGGTTGGAGCTGCAGAGTGCCATTGAGTCCTATGGGAGACTTTCCTTGGGCCAGGTTGGAGCTGCAGAGTGCCATTGAGCCCTATGGGAGGCTTTCCTTGGGCCAGGTTGGAGCTGCAGAGTGCCATTGAGCCCTATGGGAGACTTTCCTTGGGCCAGGTTGGAGCTGCAGAGTGCCATTGAGTCCTATGGGAGGCTTCCAAAAACATGCACAGAAGGATCAAAGTCAGAAAGGTTTTCCCGCCGTTTACGATCGTTCAGATACCAAAATTTTGTGACTTTCAGATCGCCAATATGATATTATCGTGACTATTTTCCCGTAAGCATATTCGTGACATTTCCAATCATTAGAAATTATCGTATCTAATCCGAATTTTACCCATTTTGGGATTCGAACTCGTACTTTGATGAATCAGCCCCTATGAATAGTGTGTAGCACAAACCTCTGAGCATTACCTGTTGCACATGGCAGTAATGGCTATTTTATTTAGAGGTTTACGGTTCTATCAAAACTTTTCTGGCTCACATTTGTACTACCACTAAATTGTGTAAAAATGAGGAATAAATTGATGCGAGATACAAACTATGGTAAGTTTTAGTCATGTACCCCACCATGTCATTGAGCCCTTGTAGGATGCGTAGCACAGGAAAAGACAGTCCAACTGATTAATAAAGGCAAAATATGTGGTTTTAAAAGGTCAGTTTCTAATTATGACACTAATGACAAAGGATCTAAGCACAAGGCAGTGGTGCAAGTACTGCAGTCAGATGACTGGGATGTAAGATTTGTTACTTAATCTTTACACACTAATAGTACAGTGAAATATGTGTTTGTGTATGTGTTTAAAGTGTTTTCCTTTCTCCTAGAGAAAATAAATTATTGTGTGCCATAACTCAAAGCTCATTCATAAGATTGCAGATTTCACATGCTGACTATAAAAACATTATATTTTCTTTTATATAATTCTTATTTAACAGCTAAAATTGATAAGTAAATAAGGTACCAGTGCTACTTATGCAATAAACTTTATCAGAACTTACAGATGCTTAGTGTATTTGCTCATTGAACATTCCTAGAATTCTTTCTGGGAAAAAACCATAGCCCCTGAATTTAAACTCTCTACTTAGGTGAAATTCGCTGGACATCCAAGATTACATACACTCCACTTTCTCATACACCCACTCTGACACTGCACAGGATGAGTACCCTAAACTCTCTGGATCACGGCAAACACTATGTATTTTTACGATAACCTTAAAATAATTTACAGAGCAATACATCTGAAACATGCTTATAGAACATTTTCAACCTCTTTGCTCTTTGTTACCACATTATGTGAGGAGCATCTCATTAAGGTATAATAAAGAGCTGGAAAATGAGTTTGGCACAGGTGGCTTCCCTCTCTTAACTTCAATTTAGTAGAGGTTACAGTATTATCTGCAGCAGTAATAACAGCTTATAGAACAAGCATTGCTGCTATAGAACATAGCGGGGAACAGTACCCCACACAGTTATTGTCAAATTTCCATTACACCATTAGACAACATGTGGCTGCAATTTTATGACCCTAGTCTTTCGCCTGACCAGTGCAGTGTAGTGCACACAAAGTTCAAGTAATAGTATCATATGATATCAAACCATGCTTAGCTGGCTTTTTTGCCAGCCATAACGCTCTCAGTAGACTGTACAGAATGAGAGCAGCATGCAGTGTAATGATTCTGAGCAAAAAGAACAAGATAGTATATGGGGCCACATATTGTCTAATGGTGTAATGGAAATTTGACAATATCTGTGTAGTACCTCCCCAAAATCTTACAGTTTTGACTGGGTTCACAATAAATCACACATCCATAGCAGGAGAAATAACCCTGAAATTCAGTAATAACAGCAACCAAGCACTGCAAACTGGTCATTCATACAAATGTTTTGGATGGATCCAAGAATTATTCCTGCTTAGTCAACTTATGTACTCTACAGCATAGACTTCTATCATCAATGGAAACAATCTTTTTAAAACCCTCTTGGTAATATGCATGTACACTGTATACACTCTATTCGCTGTCACTTACTATTAAACATTGAGCTTCAAATTGTTTACAATGCCACGCCAGCCCCATGGTTGGCTTCAAAATTCAAAAAGTAGTACTAATGCCGGGGCTTATTTTTTTTTTTTTTTTTATATAAGGTCACTTATGCCACTTTATAAAAGCTAGGGCTACATAACTCTTTGGTGAAAGCGCACAAAATTCTGTGAAGCAGGAAACACATTTGCCCTACCTTAAACTTGTAGGCCATGTTCATTAACGTATCATTAGGTTCCCTCAGTACTTTATAAACAGCCACTTACACCAATGTATATTTGAATAATAACTCCTCATTATTATTTGTTCCTTATTTGCTTACTATTAATTGCTTTTAGAGCATCTTACTAAAATTATATATAGAACCAGTTAAGCATGTTCAGGAAACCATAGTTTCATTGGTTTAAGGACAACATCTGGTGTCACAGAGAAAATAAAAATACAAAAATAAACTATTTGGATGCTAAGCAAAGAATTGATATATCCCTACATTAGTGGTCACTCAGCCTGTGCTTTTAAAAGATGCTGTCCATTTCAACCCAAATGATATTTGTACATTTTTCTGTACCTTTAAAATTACACCTGGAAAAAGCAAGCATATGAATTTCAGATATATAGGTAAAGAAAATAATACCCAAAAAGGTGGCACAGAGGGCTTACCATGGCTAAGCAAATAACTGGATTTCAATAGATAGTTATCAAACCATTTTCATTGAAATAAATGCCCTATAGTGTGTCACATGTGACCTGTATGTATGTATGTATGTATGTATAACTTTATTTATAAAGCGCCACAAGGGTACGCAGCACTGTACAGTCTCACAGAATACAAAATTACACACAGGGAGGACAAGTGATATAATAAATAAATACAAAAAATATATATATGTATATATATTTAAGTGCCATGTGGTATGAGACACAGTAGGAAGGAGGTCCCTGCCCCGTAGAGCTTACAATCTAAGTATGCTTCATGATGATTCCAGTGCAGGATTGTAGAGAATGTGTAAGTAATATAAGCAAGATATCAGTCCTATTATTTATAAATTCAGACATTATTTATGTGTCTTACAAAATCTCCAAAAACTACATGAATGTTTTTTTCATATGATGTGACAAAGGATTAAAGCTCCTCTGAGGAGTTCAATCTGCCTCCACTGTCTCCAGATCATGGCTGCTCTAGCCACAACTGATAACTCATACTTGTCATTTTATCCTTTGCTGATCTCCCAAGGTAATTCTAATTAACCAGTTCTGCTACTCATACATTATTCATTCTCTTTCAGCTTTTCTGCCCTGGTGCCAAGATGGAAAAGGCATTTAAGACAGTTAAGAACAAAACACAATTGAGCCAGATAAATTGTGTATTTATAGCACATGGATGGCCTGTCTATGGCCCTCCAGCTCCAGTCAATGCACCTGTCAGGGAGTGCTGAGAGCTGAAGGTCAAACATCTATGTAATAAACCTATTAAGTGGACAGTTGAATGTCTTTCAATTTTAGGGCTACTTACAAATTCAGAGCAGCAATTATAATACAGGCATATCATATTCAAATGACACGCACAGTGAATTATGTGGGGTAAGTCACATTCTGAGAGGCTGCATACAGCTGAGAGAAAAATTACAGTATTTAATGGTTTAGCACATTTTATTTATTCTTGTCTTCATTATATAACAGACTTAATTTAAATTTAGAATGACAGTTTGTAAACTTCAGGGCAACATTGTAGCTAAGCCCTAAAAAAGTTCTTCTGCAAAGGAAATATGAACACATGCTTAAGTTTAACCTACATTAGATCCCACCTTTATTATATAAAATTGCGGATGTCTTGAAGCAAATCTATGGAGCTCTCCCTTGATTCAAATATCAACTTGCCTGGATGCAGATACCGAGCATAAAAGCACATAGTATCACACTTGCCAAATCATGCAAAACGTTAACATTGACACTGGAAATCCTTATGTGAATACACTTTCTCATTTTAACAAATTCTCAGTCCGGAAACCCATTATCCAGAAAGTTCTGAATTACAGGAAGGCCATCTCCCATTGACTCCATTACAAGCAAATAATTCTAATTTTTAAAAAATGATTTCCTTTTTCCCTGTACTAATAAAACAGTTACTTGTACTTGATTCCAACTTGATTACTAAGTAATTAATCCTTATTGGAAGCAAAATAAGCCTATTGGGTTTATTTAATGTTTAAATAATCTTTTAGTAGAGTAGATCCAAATTACAGAAAGATCCCTTATCCGGAAAACCCCAGGTCCTGAGCATTCTGGATATATATATAATTAGCCCTTAATGTGACCATCACGTTGTACATAGATATGAGCACATTTTATACATTTGTTATAAGATGATTATACTTCTGAGATTGTGAAAGCATAAATGTTCAAACAAATGTGAATTGCTGTGAAAGCATAAATGTTCAAACAAATGTGAATTGCTGTAATTGTATGCTTCTGAAGCTTTATTATTACTATGACAACAAACAAGTTTAATACAAAAAAGATATGAGCACATTTTTTTTTTTTGCCTGATACAGTTTTTTCACATTTTTTATGAAAATTTTAGTAAATGCACTAGTGATAGATGTGCCTCAAAAAAATGTCTGGTGGAAGCTTTCCTAGTCAGAGAATGACAGGGTCAGGCTGGGCCAGTGGGGCACCGGGAGAAAACCTAGTGGGCCCTGGCACCCATGGACCCCCTCGAGCCAGAACCACTTCCTTCCTCCCCTCCTGTTGGCCAAGGTCTGCAGGCCCCTACACCCCACTACTGGTTAGGATCTGTGGGCCCCGCACTCCCCTACTAGCTGATATCTTTGAGAAAAAGAGAGAGAAGTTACACGGTGGGGTGAAAAATTGTGACAGGGTGTTGGGGGGAAAGTGGGTCATTAATGGCCATCCAAGGCTCCTGGACACCCAGGCCGATACTGGAGAAGAGAAAAAGTTCTAGAGAAGGTTCTCTTTAAAATAAAATCTCTTTTAAATAACCTCTATATAGCTTTTGCAGAAGCTATTTAATAAACCAGGTATCTGTTGTAATAAAATCCTTGTCAACTGCTATGGTTAGCATATAATGTAGTCATTTTTTTCATTATGCTATTGCATGTCCCCAGAGTGAGTCTCTGCATTTTGTGTAGCTATTCTAAAGGATTGTTAATACTAATTCCCCATTTAAATATGCTACAAATAGCAGTCTCTGGTTTCCTTAAAAATAAAAAAGTGCTACAAATTGTATGCTTTGTTGCCGTGATTCTATTAATATGAGATTCCACTGCATTCAAGCAATGTGGGAACTGACTGTGCCCTCTCTCTCTCTCTCTCTCTCTATATATATATATATATATATATATAATTTACCTGTATATGTATATCATTTTCTAATTACCATTTTGCTTAGATTCAGAGCTCACTTTTTTCTTAACTTCACTTCAGTCAGTCCCCAGGGTCCATTAGCTCAAGTGGTTTAATTCAGAAGAAGAGTTTGCAATTTCAGCTACATGTTCAATCCCTCTAACTTGATAAACCTGCTGTAATTGGAGTGAGCATCGGCATTAATGACAAGTTGTTTTATTTCACTTCTCTGCTTCTAAGCCTAGCTTTTGGCAGATTTGTAATACACAGTATGTAAGCCCATGTACATTTCACAATCACTGTAATTTGTGTTTAGAAAATGAAACTAGAGAATGGAATATGTATATGATTTTCATGTGTGGCTCAAAGCAATAAATATGATAATGTCGGAAACACTATTTTTTATTTTCTATATCCCCTGTAATTACTTTAATGTGTAAACAGGACTTCCTCCTGTATAGATGGCAATATATTTCATCCACATGCACTGGTTTGTATAATAAAGCACAGCCTTTGAATGCAGGAATGCAGAAAAACTGTTTGATCTTTCACTGCCATTTCTGGTTCCAGCTACAAAACTACCTAATGTGAACATGGTACAGTGTCTTAGGAACTGGTAGAGGCAAGAGAGGTTACCATGTAAATCATTAACATGCCTATAATGCCTATTCTGTAAACACAGAGAGAGAAAGAACGCCTAAGAATATAATGAAAATCAGGTTAGGTAAATTGAGCCAAGGTACCTTATAACACAGCAAACAGCAAACACTATAAGTACAGTATGTATAAATTATGCCGGCATCAATAGAAAAATATTCACCTATTCATTAGTTTGGTTTTTTTTTGCCCAACAAATGATAGTACTGCCATATTTGTTATGTAGAAATTGTTCTACATTACAGCACCAAGCAAGATTTATGTTACAGATACAAGTAAGTTTTCTAGCAATAAATCTTCTGTCATCCACTTGATTTGTGCTCTCGTGCAAGCAATCTAACCATGCTGAGATACTTAATAATAAGGATACTGCTGTAAGCCAAGCCAAAACACTAAATGATGTCTATTTTTTTCATTTATATATGTAGAGTCTATGTAAGAACTGATCATCTGGTCCATTAAGATTTTTAAAAGCCTTCATCTCTTCATAAGAAGAAAAAGTCACCCTTGTATTATATTGTATATAACGTCATCTATGTTTCAGCTTTTCACGTCTTGTGCTTTTGTACTTTATTGTTCTCAGTCCTTTTGTATTTTGTCCAGCAGCCCCCAATGTATATTTAACCCTTCTATTCTTACCTTTTGCTCTTTTTCTCCAATGGCCTCTGCTGGTTTCTCTATTTTCCTTTATATTGTTTTTTACTTGGAAACAGGTGGCTTTTCATGCAATCTGTGTAGCTGATCTGATGACCACTGTAATAGTTGCATGACGTTTTCTTTGCTGATCCAAGGCTTTTCCATGTCTATGTATGTATTATAATCCTAATACTAATGTTATGACTGATTACTCATCTCATGACTTATAACTCATCTGCTCCAAATATTTTTGTGTACCCAATTAAAATTATAAATCAGGGGAGTCAGAGCAACTTTGCGATAAATCTAAAAACAGCCTGAATCTACATCCACACCTGGAACCATAACCAGCAAAACAAAGAAGGCCTCCTCTGCGGATGGCTTGGCTAATATGACAGAAACAAGCAAGCTGAACCAGGACCCAAAGGTCTAACAAGGCGCAAACAATTCACCTTATCTTATCTTAAGTGGATTTCAGCATTTTAAAGTATAAACTTGGACATCATGGACTTTAAAGGACAGAACTCAATCCGTTCCAGCCACCCAAATAACAATTCAAAAAGTAGATGGTTAAGTTGATTGCAAAAAGAAAAGTGCACAATGCAGAAAAAGTTAATTGAAGACTGGCTTATAGTAAAGTACTTTTAAACATTGCTGAAACTAAAATGAGCCATTTTTTTTAGGGCACTGGTTTCTGGATTTATTTTGGCATTTGCACATGCGCTTGATATCACTTTCGGAAGCACGGCCCAGATATAGACACAAATTTTCAGCGCGGCATATGCATTAAAATTTACAGTTCTGTATAGGTCTTAATAAAAGCTATATTTTTATTGAAATAATTATTTCACTGCTGCGTGGATTTTTTTGGTCGTTCTCCCTCTTTAGTTAACTTGCTGGGGGAAACTAATTGCCTGCTTCCCTTTCCCCTTTTGAATAGGCATTGCCATTTCAGAGAGAGACTGAGAAGACTACGGCAATTCTGGACCCCAGGAAGGCAGTGTGCAAAGTGCCATTTTGTGACCCCTAAAGGGTTAGAACAAGATATAATTAATTACCTTTTATATAAATTACTTATCTACATTTACTGCACCACTGTTTAGATGTGCCTGTGGCTGATTTCAGCTAAGTTTATATTGTTTTTTTTTATTATGCAAAAGAAAATAATACATTATTGTTGAAGTTTGTTTTTAAAATGAAATTGTTTCCTTAAAATGCAATCATATGATGACTCATGGTGCTATTCCTTTTATAGAAAGATCCAAATCCAAGCTTATAATACCAGCATAAAGTTTAAACAAAACCTGACAAACAGAAAGACAAAATAATGTGTTTACCAAATCAATTCTTAGAAATATAGATGTGCCACAAGCTTAAAGGTCAGGATAGAGAAAAACTCCAAAGCATTTTAACATGGAATTATACAGAATATCTATTGACATTTTAGAGACATATCACCTTTTGAATAGCTCTGCTCCATCTTTCTTTGGCAACATTGCTTGCAAAGATCACATCTTCATTCCTGAAAAATAGGAGATTTCAGCACAGTGTCAAATAAGTGTGTGAAACATGTTATTTTACAAGGCATACAATTTTATTGCCAACATCATATTTTCCTGCTTCACCTAGCGATATAATGTTTTTGGTATAATTCTAAAAGAAAACACTGTGACTTGCCTTTAAAGGAACAGTAACACTAAAAAAGAAAAAAATCAAAGTAATTAAAATATAATGTACTGTTGCCCTGCACTGATAAAAGTTGTGTGCATGCTTCAGAAACCTTACTACAGTTTATATAAACAGAGCTGCTGTGTAGCTCTGTGTTGATATGCTGGCCCAGGGATCTTCTCAGCAAGCACCACAGAGCCATCCTCTTCCTGCTTTTTCTTTCTTTACACAGAAATCCCAACTTTGACAAAAAAGCCATTTTTATAACTCTACTGTGCATGCGTTGCTCTGTGGTGCTTACTGAGAAGAACTCCGAGCTGGTGCAGTTTTCTGATAACAGAAAGTCAGTACTTTAGAGCATCTACACTCAAATGTAGTAATGAGCGAAATGTTTCACCTCGAAAAAATGCACATAGACTCTAATGGCTGCAAAAACAGAAACGTTTGCACACTAAAAAAAGTTTTGCAAGTTTTTGCCATTTTGCATTTTTTTTCAGTGAAGTGAAATGGGATAGATTTACCCATCACTACTCAATTGCAAAAGTTGTGCACAGCCAAACTTATATTACAAAAACTGCTATAAGACCGGCACACCCTATTAAAAATTTTTAAAAAAAGTGTGTGACTTTATTCTAAACACAATGTATAAAAAAAATCCAATGTTTCAGTCCTTTCTAGTACCTTTCTCAAGGATATATATTTAACCCCAACATTAGAACATAAATGCTGTCTCCCAGTCTCTCTTACTCAGGAATAAGCAGTGCTGTTAGTTTTATATATCAATAGTTGTATTAGCACAGTAAAGAAAAATACAGCTATGAGCCATTGTCACATCATTTTTATTATAACTGAGTGCTTGGAGCTCTTATATGACAGTTGAAATTTTTATCTGACATCTAGGGGCTGATTTACTAAGACACGATTTCGAATCTGAATTGGAAAAATTCCGATTGGAAACGAACATTTTGCGACTTTTTCGTATTTTTTGCGATTTTTTCGGCGTCTTTACGATTTTTGCGTAAAAACGCGAGTTTTTCGGCGTCTTTACGATTTTTGCGTAAAAACGCGAGTTTTTCGTAGCCATTACGAAAGTTGCGCAAAGTCGCGATTTTTTCGTAGCGTTAAAACTTGCGCGAAACGTCGCGCCTTTTAAGTTTTAACGCTACGAAAAAGGCGCGACTTTGCGCGCAAGTGTTAACGCTACGAAAAAATCGCGACTTTGCGCAACTTTCGTAATGGCAAAAATCGTAAAGACGCCGAAAAACTCGCGTTTTTACGCAAAAATCGTAAAGACGCCGAAAAAAATCGCAAAATTACCGATCATTACGAAAAAAACGCAATCGGACACATTCGGCCCGTCCGTGGGTTAGTAAATGTGCCCCCTAGTGTTTATCATGGCCATTGAAAAACATTGACATGCTTATATGTTGCTGTGAATTACCTGTGTTTCTTGAAGTACTTTTAGTAATACTGTATGTGCCCTTACTTGTCTCTGTATAATGAATGTAAAAAGGTAGTGATATAAAAGATTAAAAGACAGCATCCCTGTGACATAGCACAAAGTAAATTCTAAAAATGTATGCTTGGAAAATTTGCTCCCTAATAAATCTTTGCAACAATGGCACGGAAGCATGTGTAGTCAAGAAAAACTCACATAGCACTTTTTAAGGTGTTCCCAGCTATCTATTCCTGAGGCAGGTATGGAATCCATTACCCGGAAACCCATTATTTAGAAAGCTCCAAATTATGGGAAGGTAAACTCCCATAGACTCGATTTTAACCAATACTTCATAATTTTAAAACAGATTTCCTTTTTTCTCTGTAATAAAATGGTACCTTGTACTTGTACCCAACTAAAATACTAACTAAAAAGAATCCTTCTTGTAGCAAAACTATCCAAATTATGGAAAGACTCCTTTTCTGGAAAACCCCAGCTCCTGAGCATTCTGGTCTTATACCTGTACCTTTCTTTACCTCCCATTAAGATTGTAGCTAGTGATAAGTGACATTTTTTGAAATGGGCATTTTTTTTTTTTTTTTAGCAAAACTGCAGCATATTTTTAAGGCAAGAAAAATACAGTAAGTAAAAAAGTGCACAAAAAAGCCCACTGGATGTAATGCATTTTGCAATACAAAAAAATGCCCATTGACTTGAATGTATTTGGTCGGAATTTAGTGCGTTTTGCAAATTAGCTATAGCCAAAATCATCCCTCTGATATTAATGATGTGAGCTGTGAATTGGAATTGAAATTAAATTTTTATGGTGAGATTTTTTTTCAACTAGACATATCCAATGGGCGAAACAGGTTGGAATGAGCAAACTGGAAAATGCTGTCCACAGAAATTAGGTAACACTATCCTTGCGGTAAGTTACCCATACAAATCATCATGGCCCCTGTGACTTTAAAAACAGTGTGAACTATTATAGACACATGAAAATATGCTTTATATTTATCATTTATAGATTTTTATCTAAACGTTCAGTAAAACTTATTTGCCTCAGTTTTGTGCCCAGGGAGCCCTAAGCATCTAGATATGTTATTTGCTAGAGTGGGGGCTGGCATTCTGTTAGTCATTAAAGCAGCCTGTTAAATCCTAACCATAAACTCCCATGGTCTCTGGTGACCAAATGAAAGTAAAAAATGGTAGATTACTTACCAAGGGATAATATTTGAACACTACCCCTCTGAGTAAAGCATTGTATTTTATGCAGCACAATAAAAGCAAATACAATTTAGTTTATGAGTTCCCAGCAGCTGATAAATATATGTCCCACTGACAGATTTTAAAATAGTAGTACATTTCTTAAACAGAGTTGATATTATTCTCAGTGTAACCAGATATTTAGTTTCTTGTACTTTATGAAAATAAACTCACCTCATTAAAGATGAAGGAAGCTAAACTTTTTTTAAAGGGGACCTGTCACCCAGACATTAAAAGCTATTTAATAAAAGTACCCCCCCCCCTTTTATTTTAAAAAAAATTCCTGTTATACCTGTACCTGTCTCAGGCATAGAGATGGGGCAGTAAATTACTTTCACTTTACATTCAGCATTTCCTATATCACTGCACTCCTCTCATTGCCCCTCAGTCCTCCTCGCTGTCTATTACTGTGTAATCTGGGCATGGGCATTCTGGCACATACACAAAATTTTGGGGTGACACTCAACTTGCCTCAATATCAGTGCCCACAAAATTGCATCTGCCTGCTTGCTGTAATTGTGTAATTTCAAGACAGAAGGGTACAAAATGTAAATAATTTACTGTATATAGCGTAAGTAAAGTTTATTTTGTGCAATTAAAATGATAGAAAAGGATTTGGCATTATGTCTTAGGGTGACAGGTCTCCTATAAGCAGCATCTCATCTATTTGGTAAATGCTCAGTTATTTTTGGTAAGTAATATTTACATCATTTACAACTTAACTGTAAATTATACTCTGTGTATGTTACCATTACTGATGAGCAAATCTGTCCCGTTTTGCCCAAAAATTCACAAAATTGGTGAAAAATCTGCAAAACAGCGAAAAATTTGTGAAATGTGTTTGTTGTGGCTTCTGCATTACTTTATTTACATGTACGACTACTTTTAACATGTGTGCAACAATTTGTTACATGCGTACGGCTACTTTTTTATGCATGTCATTTTTCTCACTCCAAATGCATTAACATTAATGCACATTTTTTCTCTGCAAATTTTTTGTTGCTGTAGATTTTCGCCGCATTTTGTCAAAAACATTTCAGATGGGTAAATGTGAAAAAAAATGTGCTCATCACTAGCTACCATGCTTTCTACAAAATGTGTATTGTCTTTGTATTGAGAACAGTAGTGAATAGAGTGCCATTTCCATTTTACCGATTATCTAACCCTGCAGTCAAAGTTTGTCTCCATTATGCTTCTTCTTTTTAAAGCACTGATGCAAAATTACCTTTTTAATGTGACATTGGTTTATATAAAAAAGCAAGGGCTATACAATTAAAATATACTGCTTGCATAAATATTAAATAACTATTTTGTGCAAGCTTTTTGTTAGACATAAAGGGGGTCATGTAATGAAAGGCACAAAGTTTGCCCAGGAACAGGAACCTATAGAAACCAATCAGCAGGTAGTATTTACTGGCCACCTGTTTAAAAGCAAACATCTTATTGGTTGCTATGGGTTACTGCTTCTGGGCAAACTTTTATTACATATGGAAGCTAGTAAGACAAAAAGAAGGTAATGGGTGCCTCAGGGATTCTGTTAGCTAACAGGTGTTAACTGTAGTCTGGAATGTCCCCATTATGCTGTTTTGCCATTGATAAGAAGAAATACAGGTATGGGACCTGTTATCTGGAATCCTCAGGATCTGGTATTTTCCAGATAAGGGGTCTTTGTGTAATTTGGATTTCCATACCTTAATGGAGATTAAAAATTAAATAAACGCAATAGGATTGTTTTGCCTCCAAAATCTAATCCATGCGGGTGATTTGTCGCAGCAACGCAATTATACTCTATGGGCGAAAAGTTGCCGTGATTAGTTGCCGTATCTGGGTTAATTAAAAATGGTGTCGACTAATCGCCCTGTGTGTCTACGCCCAAAAAGATTCCCAGAACTCTGATAATGTAACGCGTCCAAAAAATTGTTGGGGGCGTAAACAAACTATGCGCGAAATCCATGGCGAAGTTTGTTGCCCATTTTGTGAGACAATCCGCCAGTGGAGAAACACGGAAATTGCCCGCAAACCTATGCCTGCCCAATAGTTTCGGCCATCGCTACTATTTGCCCAATACTTTTACATTACCTATCTGATCCCCAATATGAGGGGGCTGCTAAATTTGGGCAGCAGTAGTCTTAGTAATTTAAGTAACAATTACTTACAAAAGCAGCCCTATGAGCGGGGAAATGATGAATATGACCTATAGGTATCTTTTTACATACATTAATATTTTGAAGATTATTTGTTTAGCATCAGCATCCTTTTAACTGCATTCACGCTTACTCAAATGTTTTAGTCTTTATTTTTCAAAGCAATAATGTGTACAGAAATGCTTTTCTAGAAGCATTTTCAGCTCATTTGACCAGACATTATCCATGGCTCTCAACAAATCTGCCACCAAATTAGATGTCAGTCTGTGTTTGCATTTAATATAATTTATGTTTCACAAGATAAATGCAAGCAGGGTGTTGTTCTGAGCACTGCCTTCCTCAGCAAGGCAAAACCTTTTTATCCAAAACAAGACAGCAAACACAATTTCCTTCTATTTTTAATCAAAACCCAGAGGAATCTATACAGCAGCAGCCTGCGACACTCTATACTTTATCAACTTCACACAGTGCTCTGCACAAAAATGTATCGATATTTCGTTTTAGGCAAAACAAGCTCAAATGTAGCTATGGAAATACCTATAATGTTGGCTCAGGTTTCTGTCATCCTTCCTACTTCTGGGAGTTTTTCCCTAAATCAAAAGTTACAGATCTGGCCTCACAGCCACTGATATCAATACCCATCTGTTGAGATGGCAATAAGCCTAAAATCATGCCACACTAATATCGACATAAAAGCATAAGTACCATAAAATGGATGAATTCAGGTAGTCAAGAGAGAGAAAGAAAATAATATTGAAGAATAAAGGGGAACCATTGGAGCTACAGAATGAGAAACCTGAAATGAACAGGGAAATATATGTATGTGGTTTCTATTTGCAGATACTTTACAGATTTTCAAGCAGAAAAACTACAAGGCTGATTACCAAATTCTGACGCAAACTACACTGGTTTCTGAGATTGCGCTGGATGCACCTCCCTTCCTTTATGTGTGATCTAGTTACAGTGTAATTGGTGTAATGCACTATGGGCAGCCATCAGAGGCGGGCCAAGTTGGGCGGGCACCCTAGACGACCCAGCCGGCCACCTCGACCCCCACCGCTTCACTTGGCCCTCTCCCCCCCCAACCCCGTGCGTGCACAAATGCATGCACATACTGGGACGCAGTAGAGGGGGGCACACATACCCAATGCAGGTGTAGAGCGCCGGGAAATCCGCTGTTGGGGTAAGAGATCCAGGACTAAGGTTTGGCAACAGAGGTACCTGCCTAGCGCCACCTCACTATTGCGCCCTAGGCAGGTGCCTCTTCTGCTCACCCCTAGTTCCAGCCCTGGCTGTTATAAGGAAACAAACGGGAATGTCACTTTGCAGCTACCATTATTTATCCTATTTTGTAAAAGCAAGCACTTTAGAGCGTTGAAGGGCAGTATATTATTAGAGCACAGCTTAGAAACTCACTTTAGTCAGATAGCCTAATTCAATTAAGTTAAGATATATAATCTTATTAATGCTAATCGAAGGCAAGGCAACCAAAAATGTAGCATAAACTAATTTACTGGGAGTGATGGGTTAATAAATTCTTCTAAATTGCAACAAGGGAAACAGTTTTCTTCCAGAATAATTCATACTGAACCCTATCGCTATCTAATTAATTCTTAAATTTATCTACTAAATCAGTTGTTGCAACTTTGGGCAATGCATTCAACAACATTAACATCCACCTACTAAATAACACAATAGAAAAGATCAGCAAAAATATCCATGCAAGTACTAAATCCAGGTGTAGACCAGTCAAAATAGGCCCTGGTATTACAGGTACATACTGTAGAGTCCCAACCCCCCCCCCCCAAAGGCTTCCAAAAATAGTGACTATGACATTTTACAGCACCAACTACTAGTGATGAGCAAAATGTTTTGCCAGACATGGATTTGCAGCGAGTTTCTGTGTTTCGCCATTAGCAGATTTTTTCCTGAAACAGTCAAAAAAATTTGCCATGGAAATATTTGCTGCGCAACAAAAAAGCCATTTTTTAAGTGTCATTTCCCGTGTTCCACAAATTTTTTGCTGTTTTGCAAATTACATTTCCAGGTACAGGTATAGGACCCATTATCCAGAATGCTGTGGGCCAAGGGTATTCTGGATAAGGGGTATTTCTGTAATTTCGATCTCCATACCTTGTCTACTAAAAAATCAATAAACCTTTAATTAAACCCAATAGGATTGTTTTGCACCCAATAAGGATTATTTATATCTTAGTTGGGATCAATTACATGGTTCTGTTTTATTACTACAGAAAAAAAGGAAATCAGTTTTAAAATTCTGAATTATTTGATTAAAATGGAGTCTATGGGAGACAGGCTTTCTGTAATTCGGAGCTTTCTGAATAATGGGTTTCTGGATAAGGGATCCCATACCTGTACCAAATACTAGGACTGCACAGAAAGTAACATTATGTCTAAGGGAATCAGCATATCAGTCGCTTTCAAGTGATCTATTTAAGATGTGCATCTCCTTTTACTTAGTTATTCTTTGTCAGTGAAAACACAATAATCCAAGTGTATTTTCTGCATTTTAAACACTGTCTTGTTTTTTTCTTTTGATATGAATAAATCATTTGCTGAGCATTTTGTGAATCTCTTTGCAGGACTGTTTAAAAGGGTCATAGAACCTTTATTCTGGTTCATAGAACTGTTTGCTTGCCTCATAAAACCTTTTAACTGGTTCATAAGATGCATCTTTGTTGTACTGGAAGACATTCAAATTGAAGCAACAGAAATAATATAAAAATATACCCAGCATCAAATAGGACTAACAGCCCATCCAGTGACTGGCAGAAATATAAAAATACAATTATCAAAGTTCAAAGGTTTACGAATGTATAACTACATGTATTATTTTAAATATACTAATACATTTTGTTATCTTTTCAACTCAAAACCATCCCCACCCAATCAGTCCATGTTTTCATGACACCAACATTCCGGAAGATTACCCACACCATTTATTGATTCACAGCTGTCAGTGATAGGAAATCCAGAAAACACATGTAAAGAAATTATGGGGGCTGTGTACTTCCCTATCTCCCCTCCAACGGGGGAATGAGATTAGTGGCAGTTGCTAGGCAACAACTAAGAATGTATATGCCTATAAGCCAAGGCACAGCAATCCCTTGTGTAGGAGAAGTGGTAGATTTGTTAGATATTATTTATGAAAAGTGAAAAAATATCATTTATTAATGATGCCGTGTAAATGTCTTCCATTCCACTACACCACCCATTTCCTTTGGCCATTTACTAAACCTGCTTCAAAGATACTTACAGGTTTATATGATATAACAGATATCACTGCAGTAAATGTAGTGATTGCAACTAGTGCGATCTCTTTGCAGGAGCATACTACAGGGTGCCCTGTGACTGGCTGAACTGCTTTGCATGCCTAAAAACACCAGCAGCACAGTAGGAAGGATCAGTGATTTGCTTAATGATTGCTGTGATAACGGGAAAATTCAGATTGAATTACAGCCAGATAATAACATAGTAAATACAGGAAAAAAAAGATGGAATGCAGAGGAAATAAGGGGGAGGGTGGGAGATACAGCAGATAAAGTGAATGGACTGAAGTAGAAAGGCAAAATAATATGTCTAAATTGTGTCACGACTCTCACATTACTATCTCATTTTAATGCAGATAATTGCATTACCTCCACTTTTTACCGTTTCTTCTTGGAGAAAATAAAATTAATTGAATTAGGAAATTGGTACAGATAAACGTATCTACTTGCTAAATGTAATGAGGCAGGCATAGCAAGCAGTAGAGCTTAAGAACTAGTTAGAGTTAGTGCCCCAGCTGCAGCTCTGAGAAACACTTGCCACTGAAGCAAAGCTCTTATGGAATCTTGGGACTGCGTATGGAATGGTCTATGAACCTAAACATATTACTAGCCTATAGCAACAATGCTTTCAATATTGGCCTCCAGGAGAATAGATTCTTGTAAGTAGCCCTAGGGGCTGATTTACTTACCCACGAACGGGTCGAATGGAGTCCGATTGCGTTTTTTTCGTAATGATCGGTATTTTGCGATTTTTTCGTATGTTTTGCGATTTTTTCGGATTCTTTACGAATTTTTCGCTACCAATACGATTTTTGCGTAAAAACGCGAGTTTTCGTATCCATTACGAAAGTTGCGTAAAAAGTTGCGCATTTTTCGTAGCGTTAAAACTTACGTGAAAAGTTGCGCATTTTTCGCGTAAGTTTTAACGCTACGAAAAATGCGCAACTTTTTACGCAACTTTCGTAATGGATACGAAAAACTCGCGTTTTTACGCAAAAATCGTATTGGTAACGAAAAATTCGTAAAGAATCCGAAAAAATCGCAAAACATACGAAAAAGTCACAAAATGTTCGTTTTGAAGTCGGAACTTTTCCAATTCGGGTCGGATTCGTGGGTTAGTAAATCAGCCCCCTAGAGTTCAGCATTGAACCTAGAAACTGCTTCATTTTCATTTCTTCTCTTTCTGCATTATTTGAAATCCTGGAAGGAAAGAAGGGACTAAAACATTGATGTTACAAAGTGCAACAACTTTTCCACAGTTTACAGACAGCATGTAGAAAGTACCTAACCCACAATGCATTGCACTGTGATGTTCCCTTACAGACATCACATAGTCAGGTGATTGTGGGATTTGGAGGATACTGACTGAAAGCAGGCTGAGGACAGTCGACTGCATTTTGAAGCCAGATCAGCAGGAGAATAGGGGGCCAGAATTAAGTATCTGTTCCAATCCATATTATTTAATTAAAATTATGAAAAGACTGCATATTTTTAATTGATGTATATTGCAAAGTTGCTTGAAATTATGTTTACTTTTCAAAAAGCTTAAGTTGTGTTTGGGTGGAGTTCCCCATTAAATGAGAGGCAATACAAAGGGGAGTAAGTCCTTGTCTGGTCTTTGTGGTTGCTGACTAAAGTTTAAAGATGACCTAACCCCAAAAATACCATTTTACTCAATGAAGACTGTACAAAAAAAATCAACACAATGGCTGAAGACTTTTGCTACATTGTCAAGTGTCAGAGCCAGGGGTGGAGAAAGGGACAGACAGATATTGTTTTCAATAGCAATATAATTTAATCAATAACTTTTAAAACAAAAATGTATTCCTAGGACTGAGAACATTTCATGAGGTGTTGTGTGTTACACTTCTGAATGGTAGACAATAAGTAAGAAAGCTAAGGCTAAAGGCAAACCCCCCCCCCATGATTTAAGTGATGTAGATAACATTTTTGTTGTAATCAAAAGAATTGAAGACCTACAAGAAATATCTCCATTGCTCCATCATGCCAGGAAGCTAGTTCAGACACAGTGCAGTTGCAGTTACCCACACCTATCAATCAGTCAACTACAAGTTAGGAAACGAAAGCAAGACCTGCTTTGTTATTTCTGCCAACTGCACAGCACTTGCCTGCTACCTATATTAGTAGTGTGTGGGTATAAAGTAAAAATCAAAACATTTACAGATAATCATATTATTGTATACTGTCTTCTAAATAGTACAAAGCAAAAACACAATTTGAATGCATAGGTACACCAGCTTTACAGTTTGTACCTTTGTGCCTTTGATCAGGGATCTCATGCTAAAGATGTTGATTTCATTCTCACTCCTCATTCTCACGCTTTGTGACCCCGGACAAGTCACTTAATCTCTTAATGTCTCAACATACTTAGTGCACCAATAATGGGTCCCTTGATTGCTGTAAAAACGCTTTGAGTCCCATTGGAGAAAAGCACTATATAAATGATCCTCTTTCCTCTTTTTTTTCTCTGTATGTCAAAGTTACTAAAGCTATTTAGTCACAGATTTAGTGCACAACAGCTAAGGCGCCATGCACCAATGGTTGTCAGAACAGTTGTACCTATAGAGTTTAGAATAAAATGCTGGTTAGATGTGCAAAAGAGTACCTCCAACCATCATCAGGTTAAGAACCTACTAATCAAAATGACAGACATTTTTTGTCTAAATAATTAACAGTCCATCACTACTTTAACAAATGACCCTCTCAAAATGATGAGCTCACTGGAAATGTGAATTTTAGCTTCAGACATGGGTTCATTTACTTAACAAATGTGCAGTGTGTAAGGTACATTTTCAGACAGAATGGCCATGTTTCTTTACCCACAATTCAGCATTGTATCCAGTGTAATGGTGTCTGTGTGTGAGGGGCGAAGCACCTGACACCATGGGCGTCCACAGAAGGGGGCAAGAGGGGGCACTTGCCCCCCCCTGGAAAAGTAGCAAAAAAAACAAAAACCTTACTCCGTTTCTGCAGTCCCCTCAAGCCCGTTTTTGCTGTGCTCCGATTGGATCTTTCTTCTTGTGGATTCTCCAATCAGAGCACAACTTCCTTGACAGACAGTAAAATTGACCAATCAGAGCACACATGCACACAGGGATCGGGAGATTTTGCAAACTGGAAACAGAAATAAAGACTGAAAAGAAGAATCTGCCCCTGTAACTTTACCTAAGAACCAACTCTCAACTTTTGCTGCAGTTTTCATCCCACAGGCACTATACCCAGGCACTATACCCAGGCACTATACCCAGGTACTATACACAGGCACTATACCCAGGCACTATACCCAGGCACTATACCCAGGCACTATACCCAGGCACTATACCCAGGCACTATACCCAGGCACTATACCCAGGCACTATACCCAGGCACTATACCCAGGCACTATACCCAGGCACTATACCCAGGCACTATACCCAGGTACTATACCCAGGCACTATACCCAGGCACTATACCCAGGCACTATACCCAGGTACTATACACAGGCACTATGCCCAGGCACTATACACAGGTACTATACCCAGGCACTATACCCAGGCACTATACCCAGGCACTATACCCAGGCACTATACCCAGGTACTATACCCAGGCACTATACCCAGGTACTATACAGTTCTAAAGAATCACTAGCTGACATTAAATTGTTTTTTGCCTGACCTGACATCTATAATAATATATAATCTATCCCCTACCCTAACACATGGAGGGTAAGTTAACTCTTTCCCTCTGAAAAAGCTCATTGTGTGTTTATATATGTGTTGTTGTTTTTTGCACTTACTATTTTTTTTTTTTTTTTGTCATTGTTTTGTTCATTTATAGTAAGTTACAGTGGGGCCAATGTTGTGTATCAGTGCCAGTGTTATAGTGCCAGGGCCTGAATATCTGCCATCTGTACCCACTGCTTCTCACTGTATATAATGTGCTGGGTTTGTAAATACAGACTGCGTCTCACTGTATATAATGGGGAGTCAGTACCCACTGCCTTTCTTGCTATAAAACTAACATAAACACATCTAAAGGGGTGGTTCACTTTTAAGTTAACCTTTAGTATGTTATAAAATGGCCTATTCCTAGCAACTTTGCAATTGGTCTTCCTAATTAATTTTTTTGAATAATTTGCCTTTCTCTTCTGCCTCTATACAGATTTCAAATGGGGGCCAAAAAATATTGCTCTGTGAGGCTACAATTTTATTATTATTATAATTTTGTATTACTTATTTTTCCAAGTAGGCCCCTTAACTATTCATATTCCCATCTCTTGTTTAAATCACTACCTGGTTGCTAGGGTAAATAAGACCCTAGCAACCAGATAGCTGCTGAAATACCAAATGGAGAGCTGCTGAACAAAAAGCTAAATAACTGAAAAACCATTAAAAATAAAAGTGAATTCGAATGCGAACTACCCCTTTAAGCTAACTGATCACAAACACAAATGTTTGCAGATCCCCTAACAGAAGTGCGCGTATGAATACTTTTACTACTAATACTAAACATTTTAGGGTAAAAAAAAAAAGCACCCCCACCCGCACTTTTGTACAGTATCCCTGGAAGTCAGTGGGAACGGCAAGAGGTAGTTGGGAGGTTAACTTTTTACGTCAGCAGCAAATCCACTAAGTGTCACATTAGCTGTAGGTCAGTCTGTGTATGGGCCATATTTAGCCTCCCCTAGTATCATCCTGCAAAAAAAAAAAAAAAAATATATATATTTATCTGTTGCAGGATGATGCTAGCTTACTTGCCCCCCCCTTGGAAAATTTTCTGCGGACGCCCATGCCTGACACCAATGTGGCAGTGGGTTATAATAAGCGCACTTGTGTGTGCCTGAACTTAATATGATGTGATGGTTGCATATTTTATAGTTGGAAACATTATCACACTGAAGCTTAATTAAAACTCATATACTCACTTTTTTTCAGCAGTATTAAACAGCAAAAATAAAAGTTTACAATAAGTAGACAATGAAGCAGAACTAGAGACTGTTTAATTTGCACAATATGTTTTGGGCCAGTCATGCTTGACAAAAAGCCTTACGTTGTGAAATTTTTTTGCTATTTTTTTTGCACTTTTTTTGCTATTCAGACTTGAACTTGGGTTTGTAGGGTACCGGTCACTCTAGCTAACACGTTTTTTTTGGCAGTGTGGCTTTTTTTTATAACAAGAGTGCAACAGTAGTGACTTTATTGGCTTTTATTTAGTGTAACTCCTCCTACAGCCCTGTCCATTTCAAGGTTAGTGGGTTATAGTGATGAGCGAATTTTTTCAGCAGGCATGGATTTGAAGCGAATTTCCGCATTTTGCCATTGGCAAATTGTTTTGCGAAACTTACGTGAAAATTTGCTGCGGAAAAATGTATTGCATGGAATTTTTTTTTTAAGTTGCGTGTCAAATTGGGCGCGGTCACGTCACAAAAAGGTGGGCGACAAAAAATAGATGCGGGGGACAAAAAAAATCGCACAACAAATGCGTTTCGCAAATTTTTCACCTTTCACTAATTTTCTTGCCGTTTTGGGAATTTAATGGTGATGCAAAACAGGACAGATTCGTTCATTACTAGTTATAGACAGTGGGCATTTCTGATGTGTAGAGTGGATGCTATAATCACTATCTGGATGTAGCAGGTGGTAGTAAAAGGTGCTTGTGTGGCGTACCGATTGCAGTGGTTAGCTAAGTTAGTTACAAAAGCTACATCCTTCACAAGCCAATGCTTTGGTTACACATCAGTTGGCAAAGTTGCACCCTGTGTGCCATACATAATAAAATCAAAACAAATGCAGATGATACCCAGGACCACTAAATGATAGATGAATATTTCCTTTATCAAACTGGTAGGCTAAAAAAATTGATTAAACCTTTCATATTATCTTCCATTGCGATTAGCTTGCTTGTGAGGATACTGAGTTTTTACCCAATGGCAATGTCTTATTTTTTTCTCCATTTCTTTTTTCTTACATTCATATAAAGCTTAACATATCTGTGGTTGAAAAAAATGCTCATAACACCAAGATGCTTGCAAATTTTGTTTGAAAAACTTTGTGTTAATAATATGATTAATATTTATAAAGCACATATTCTGCAGCTCTATACCAGCTCTATACAGTATATACCTTCAAATATATTAATTAAATATAAATACTGACTGATGTAGGGGTAAAGAGGCCCTACTCATTAGAATTTTCAACCTCTTGAATAATGAGCTGCACAATTTGCTGTACTGTTGCTAAAAAGCTGACAACGCACAAATAACATACTTGTGCAGCCATATATACATTATATATACTGTATAAATAACAAAAGACACAAATTTAAAAAAGGGGGGTAAAGTGTTTACTGTTGTAGTATATAGTAATTATATAGTAAGTTGGAGGCCCATTTATCAACATTCTGATTTTAGTGGTTTTGGAGTTTTTAAAACCACAAATAAACTCATTTCCACTTAAACCGGGAATGTCTAGTCACTTATTAAAAGAAACAATTATAAAACGCACAAACAGATGAAAAGTCAGAACGAAAAGAAAAGGATATGAAAACCACATTTTTGTGTATTTACAAACAAAAAAACCCTGGAAGGTTATGGCAATTTTTTTTGTTCACAAGGGTATGAAAACTCTTACAAAAACAAAAAATTTGAGGTTTTCATTTTCTTTTAGTTTTGGTTCAGCATTTTAATTCCTTTGTGCTTTTTTCAGATATTTTAATAAACAATAAGACATTTTTGGTTTTAGTGGGAATGAGTTTATTTGTGGTTTCAAAAAATTCTAAAACCACTAAAATCAGAATGTTGATAAATGGGCCTCCAAATGTGTAGTAACCTCAAGTGAAGTGCATTATGGCAAGTACTTCGATTAGAAAGACAAATAATGTATGCGTGCTTATAATAGCTAATCAGTTGTACATTGTCCCAAGAGAAACACAGAATACTCTTCCTGCTTCTTTGACCCCTGGTTGAATTTAGCTTTTGACCCTGAATGACTTCTAGGATGCACAGAAAATGGATCAATCGAGCATAATAGCAGTTAGAATCAGCACACCATTAACTGCATTTAAGATGTTTACACATGAAAGAAAATATTCCCCTTATCAGATAGCAATGCACTGAAACAAGTTATTTAACAAGGTTTTCAAATGACAAATAAAGAACATTTCAGCAAGTTATATCTACTATAAACAAGCAGACTTAAGGTATGATGATCTAAATTATGGGGATTGCTTATCTCAGGTTCTAAGCATTCTCGATAATAGATCCTATACCTACCACCTATTTATGCTTACAGTATTGTTAAATCTGAGGATTAATTTAAGGATGAGCTAGAAATGATGTGCCTAATACATAGCACTTAGAGTAGCAGCCTAGAGGTAAAGCAGCCCTCGGGCAGTAAGGATCTAAACTTATAAAGAGAATAAAAACCAGTGCAGTCTACCTTAGGGTTATTTTTCAGCCCTGCAATTTTGAGATTTTGTATGTGTTCATTTCCATAAAACAAATGTTAACTTAGAAGCTAAAAGAACCTGTATATGTGTAAAAGGTAAAAACCATCAGCTTTCTCTTTAAAAATATATATGCAATTTTGCAGCATAATGGGGGGAGGGGCATATATGTGCCGCTTAATTGTTTTCACACCTATCTTATAATTAGATCTCTTTTCACCATTAGGACATTATTAATCCTATTTAGCAATAGGCTACTCTTTAAATATACCTTCTGTTACAGTAATCATTGCTATTAAACGAAGGAAAATAAGGGTCTTTAAGTTAATTAAGCAATAATCATTTGCCTGTCACATTAGTAGCTAATAACCTATGGTAAATTGGAAACTCCTGGGTGCTGAGTAACTGGCCTTATACTGCAGTACTATAGCCTGGTAGACAGGACCTCTCCAGGTAAATACAACATGGACAACATGACTTTTGACAATGAAATCTTAATTTATATTAAAAACAGACCATTACTAGTGATGTGTGAAACAATTTACCAGGCATGGATTCACTGTGAATGTCTGTGTTGCAATGTAATTGGTGGATTACATTGCGAAACGGACATCAAAAAATTTTTGGCGCGCACTCAAAAAAAATGCATCACAAACATTTTCACCTTTTCGCAGATTTTTTGCTGTTTCATGAATCTTTTCTAAGATTCGCAAATTTTTCGGCAAAGTGAAACGGGAAGATTTGCTCATCATTAACCCTTACATGGGTAGGTGGCACAGTCCCTCTGTGGTTGCTGTCTACTTCACCTACAGCTTTTTCACCTACATTCTAAAGGATCTAATTTCGAATAAAAATTGTGAAGGGAAATATAAAAATACAAATAAATAAGACATACTGTATAAGGGTTGATTCACTATAGTGCGATAACGCTTATCGCATGCTTTTTTGCGTTCAATTTGACGCGAATTGACGCGAATTGATTCGCTAAAGTATTATCGCGTGCGTTAAATAGTGCGCAACAGAATACGTTAATTTTACCGCATTGCGTTAATTAGCATGCAGAAATAATTCACACACGCGCTAAATATTGCATTAGTCTGAACGAAAATTAACACCTACTTGGGGCAGGCGGTAATTATAGAAAAGTACAGCTCATGTGCTTTTGGCAACACAATATGGACTTTGCAGTGGGATTTATTCAAGTATGTGTTGGCCCTAGAGTGATGTAGCCTCCAGTTTGCAGGGAAATGGGCATTTTCAGAACAGTAGTTTTACGAAAGTAATGGCGTGTATTGCTAATATGGCGTGCATTTTTTCGCACGCAGTGACAATTTGTGCGCGCTGCGTTAATTAGCGCGCGTTGCCTCAAATACCACACGAAAATAGCCTTCGCGACTTAAATAACGCAAACAGTGTCGCGTCTAAATTAACGCAAGTATCCTTTTAGTGAATCGTGCGTTAAGACACGAAAAATTAGACACGATAACATTTTTAACGTATGCTATAAATAGCGCTCGCTTTAACGCACCTTAGTGAATCAGCCCTATAGATTGTTACTTGTCTACATTTTTGCAATTATAATTTCAAATTACAAGTTGCCATACTACAAATTATTAAAATGCATTATTTCTAAATATCTGAAAATGTAAATAACTGAAATAACACTGCCTTTTTGTATGGGTGAATTTCAACCTTATTTGAATTTACCATTCACGAGGAGTTGAGAAAATATACCTTGTCTCTTTTTTAATAGTACTGAGAATATTTTGAGATGAAGTGGAAACTTCTGCATTGTTAGAATTCGTCCAAAGGGATTCGTTTCTGGGATATAAGTCTTGATTATCAGTTACATCATCTGCTGAAACACCAACAAAGTCATATTATAAGCTGAGTAATTATGATTTTAGAAGAAAGATATCACCAGCTCTATACAAAACAGGATTTTAAATATAAAAAGGAAAAATACAACACCTTCCTTAACAAAGCATTATTTATTACAGCTCCAATGGCATAGCAGGTATTTTCTCCTATCACAGTTTGTTGATTGTGGAAATGTCATATTAATCATGTAGACACATTGCATGACACCTCATTTATTTAAAATTAGTTTGAGACGTTTATCTTTTTAACCTCTTTTCAGTTATCTTTGTGTTTTGTAGAACTAGTTTTATGCAAGTAGAGAATTTAGAATTGTTTTAAATTAAGTACCGGTTCCATAGATATTACAGTTCTATTGTTTATGTGGGTACTTGAATCAAATCACCAAAGTAATAATTTGACTTTGATTTTTCACTTTTTCTTAGTCTAAAATCAAAGTAGTCATTACTCAGCTGAGCCTTGATATCCTTTTGGAAAAGCTCCAGTATACCAAAGGAAACCTAGTATGGTCATGAAAAGCACAAAGATGAGCAAATGAATGCAGAAGTGTAGAATGACAGTGAATGAATATAAATAGCATATGTTCAACAACATATGAACTTTCTAAATCTGCTACTAACCATTTACATGTAGCCTAAATTATTTTGCTATCGCAATACAAAGTACTTGCCTGGCCATCAATGTTTCATATTCAGCAGGGTCAACTAATGGTTAGTAAGCAGTTGAGTTCAATGCTTTGGACTAATTAAAACAATAATGCCCTAACCTCAAAATGATGTTAATGGATGGAATTTTCCTCCTTCTCTTTATTGCTTGATAAATCCATAGACAGCTGAGTCAGTGAACAGTTAAAATGAGATCATCCTCAAACAAACTCTTATGTCTCTCTATAGCTCTTTGTTTTTTAAGTGGAAGAGATACATTCCAATATTGTGGTGTTGATATGCACCAGTACCCATGGAGCTCTCCAGTCCACCTGTTGATTTTCTAGTCTGAAACTGCCAGAGATGTCTCCTAAAAGTGGGTGTAAGAGTTGGGTTGGACTTGGGAGGTGATCTATAGGTATAGGTATAATTAATGTCTTAATAATGGTTTGCTTAATTTATTGATTGAGATCTTATTATTTAACAATTTAATGGACTGTTTTTGTAGTCATTAACCAGGAGATTACATTTCTGCTGACATATTTAATTCACAGATGTAGTTGTAAGTAGTTCATTTTATTTAATTTGCTTATGGGCATTTTACTAATGTCTTTATGTTATTACAATTGCAATATTACTGACTTATAAACTTCATTATCTATTATATTTCAGCTATGTATTACAGTGGTTAATTCAGTGGCAACTCTACTAGTATATTTAGTCTTTTATTCCAAATGTATTACTAATAGTGCTTGTTACTTCATGGGAATACCAAGTGTTGTGATATATTTCAGGGGTGCATTGCTTCTTTGCATAATGATTAAGGCAGATTTTACTGGAGGCCTCAACCTTCAGATCTGACGCACTATATGTGAAGACATAATTATTGTAGCTGACTCTATTAGCTCTAATGTAATATTGAGGATGTGGGCCTGGACACCTGCAATATTAATTAATTATAGGACTGTCTGAGGCCTAATATTAAACTAGAATCTGTAATGTTGACTCTTGGATTGTTTTGTAATTAAGCACCATGCATTTTCAGGTAGTCCTTTGGGTTGTTTTTACGCATATGCAAAAGGGCTCCAAATGCACCGGACACAGCGGCTTGCTTAAAACTCGATTTTTATTACTCCATTTAAAAACAATACGCCTGACACGTTTTGTGTAACTGTACACTTAATCATAGGCATAACACACACAAGCAAGAAAACATTTAAATAGTGACATAACGATGATGAGCAGGACATCAGTACTGCCCATTTAACTCTTAAACAGATGGAGAAAATTCGATACAATCAAGTACAATGTAGCAAGCCACACGAAGTTAAACAGTAAAATTGAATCAATAATAAATATATAAGCACATGAGATAAAAGTCATAATACCCCACAGCGATGACCTTAATAAAATCAAAATGATTAAAGTAAGAAACAGTGAATAAGGTCATCAAATTTCAGGTTAATTATGTCAAACATAACAACTGATATCAAAAATAGAATTTAAACCAGTAGGATGCCGAGCGCCCAAAATAAAGATCCATTTCACCTCAAGACGCAACAGTCTATCATGCATATTTGAACCCCTTTCATCAGGGAAAACCCTGTCAATAACTTGAATCTGTAAAAAGGAAGAATCAGCCTCGCAACATTGTGTAAAATGCCTTCCAATAGGACTGTTACTACTCTTTGAAACAATGTGTCTGATGTGCTCTCGCATCCTACTTTTTAAAGAACGGATTGTACAGCCAACATACTGAATTTTACAACTTAAACAGGTTAACAGGTATACAACATACTGTGTATTGCAATTTGCATAAACACGTATATCAAAAGATCTGCCCGTAACCGAACTCTGGAAAGTGGTGGACCGTTTCACATACGTACAAGTGATACATCTACGTGCGCCACAGATGTATGTACCTTTTGTAGCCAACCAAGTGGGTTTAGTAGGTTGTGATCTCCACAAAGTGGGAGAGAGAACATTGCCCAAAGTGGGAGCTTTCCGTGCCACAAACCTACAGCCCCCTTGTAAGATCTGTGCTAGTTGTGGATCATTAAATAAAACAGGTATTAAATAGTCTATCACCTTTCTAATTCTATAAAACTGATTGCTATAGGTAGTTACAAAAATAGGTGCAACATCGCTCTTGTCCTTTTTATCACTATCACTATCAGTGACCTTATCAGCAAGTAAGGACACCCTCTCCATTCGGAGGGCCTTAATGAAAGCTGTTGAGAGAGATCTCATGGTATACCCACGATCTAAAAATCTATTGCGTAAGAGACAGGCTTGCTGAAGAAAAGCTCCATCTGTACTACAGTTCCTTCGAAGTCTATAAAACTGCCCCAACGGGATTCCCTTAAAGGTGTGGCCTGGATGGCACAAATCAGCTCTCAATAGAGCATTACCAGCACAGGCCTTCCTGAACACAGTGGTCTCAATGATTGAGCCAAACGCCTCCAATTTTAAATCTAAAAAAGAAATACTAAATTTATTAAACTCACTAGTGAATCTCAAATTTAAATCATTAGTGTTCAAATCCTTTACAAAACCAGCATACTCGCTTTCTGTACCTCGCCAAATAAACAAAAGGTCATCCACATAACGTTTGTAGAAAACAATTTTGTCAATAAAATCACTGCCATAATACTGCCATAAATGTGGGACTCCTCCCACCAGCCCATGTACAGGTGGCGTAGGTGGGTGCGAACTTTGCACCCATTGACGTCCCACACTTCTGGAGATAGAAAACCCCATCAAATTTAAAGAAATTGTGTGTTAGTAAATATGATATGGAATACAAAATAAAATTCTTTGTCACCACATCATACATACTGTATTTATCTAAGTGATATGAAACCGCAGATAACCCTTGTGATGGGGAATACATGAATAAAGAGAGGTCACATCAATTGTGCCCCAAGAATAAGAATCCCACCACCTCAAACCACCCAAAAGTTGAAGGACATGCTTAGTGTCCCGAACATATGAAATCAATCGTTGTACAAGAGGCTGCAAAAGTAAGTCAATGTATTCTGAAAGCCTTTCATTAAGTGACCCTATTCCAGACACAATGGGTCTCCCCACAGGGGGGCACTCCTTTTTATGAACCTTTGGTAGGTGATGAAACAATGGTATCTTAGTAGAAGTGGGTAACAAATGATCTCTTACTTTCATGGTCAAAAGACCACTATCAAAGGCATCACTGACTAAACTGGTAAGGATTTTAGCATATGCTACTGTGGGGTTACCCTTCAGAACTTGATAAGTGGAGGGATCAGTAAGCTGTCGCAATGCCTCATTTTGATACATTTCACTATCAAGCACGACGACCATTCCACCCTTGTCAGCATTCTTGACAACGATAGAATGGTCATCTCGTAATTGCTTTAAGGCGTAATTGCTTTTATAAGTAAGATTAGAGCGTGAGAAGTGAGAATTAGTTTTAACTTTTAAATCCAAAAGATCCCTCTCTACCAGTTCCTGAAATGTATCAATGGCATTGCCCCTACAGTGTACAGGATAAAAATCAGAACCTAAACGTAATTTTCTGCTCAATAGCAACACGACTCTGAGAAAACTCAGACTCACTTTGCAAAGTATGTAACGTATGTAAACAACTCTCATCATCAAATGAGAGCTTACAGCTAGAGTCACTGAGTTTAGTAGACATGGGGGAAAAACACCTACCACAATCGGATCCCACCTCATTTATTGATTGTGCACTATCCACAGTATCAGTCCCAGTCAAAAAGTCAAAGTCAAAGTCTCAAATACATCAAATACATCGCATTAGAAGTTAATATGCTTTGTAAGCAAGAAATTGAGAACCGTTTTTGCTGGTGGATGATTCTTAATTTTGATCACTATGATGATTCTCATTTTGTCTGTACAATGCAGGAGGTTATATATATCAAAATTGTTAGTGGCAGCACAACTCTTCATCTTCTTCGTGGTAAAAAAATTGTCGCCCATTGACTTCAATGCATTTAGTGAATTTTCACCATTTCGCAAACTTTTTGACAAAGTGAAATGGGACAGATTTGCCCATCACTACGGCATAATACAAAATTGATTACATATTACATATTAAAGCAATTAAATAATGAAGAATCTGTTTAGTGCATTTTTGCACTGGGTTGGGGGCTGATTTCCTGTAATCTATATTAGTTATTTTGTTTCTAATTAAACTTAGGAAAATACTAGTGGCAATATTTAAATGAAATATTACAAATTTTGGGTTTTTTTTAACTTATCAAGCAACAGATTGATAATACTTTGAATAATTGAAGCACCTCATTAATACAAGGCTTTTCATGAAACTGCATCTCATATTCTTATATTTTCCAGATGTATGGTCATGTGAACCAATAATGAAAAAAGAAATGGCAACATTTTACTATACAATATTGATAGAACAGTATACAAGAGAAACCTATTTGCATTTCTCCTTAAAGAAACCTCATAAATCTCATAATTCAGTCTAGTGATTTCCTAACTGCTCATTTTTCATTAGTTTGTTCAAGAGAAAATATTTCTTACTTATAACTAGTTTATGCTCCATTTATGCTGGTAAAATTGACAGTAAATTATGAAGGCGTTATTGTTGTGCATCCAGAATATTCCTCCTCTGAGGAATAAAATATATATAGATATGAGGATACAGCCTCTGCTGTGGCATTCTACAAAAAAAGTTTCAAATTAAAAAAAAAAATCTTTAGAAGTGAAAAAGATATGGTACCATTTTATATAGTCTAGAGGAAACTCCTTATTGGAGATGCTGATGCTTTTATTGATGAAATAAGCAAAAGGTAAATATTTTGTGCATACCATGAATATTTACAGATAATTTAGAATAAAAAAGATAAATATCACTTTAAATATGTATTTTTAGTAATATTCTTGCACATGGGGAATGACGTGTTGATTATAGAGGGAAGTAAGTAAGATTTTATAGGTAAATGAAAAATGTTTGGTTGGCAGGCAAGGTTAAAAACATCAGAAATGGTGATCTCATAATCTCCTTGATGTATAAAGGCATCTGACATTTCAGATTATGTAACAAACCATGACTGCGAAAATGTTGCATGGCAAAAAAATTGAGTGAGCAACAATTTTTTTGACGGGGGTGACAAATTTTTCCGTGCCAAATTTTGCCATCTGTTTCACCATATAAACCACCAATGGCAAAACGCCAAATGTTTTTGGAGTGTGGGAGGAAACCCAGAGACATGTGACAGATCACTGGCATTGTGATTGTATCTCACCACTTCCTTAAATTCCAGAAATCTTCTGCTTCATGTGCAAAATATTGTTATTGTCAGGGCTACCTAGGGATGTAACTGTGGATACCCTGACACCAATGTTCCTGCCCCCCCTCCACCAGTGCACATGATTAAAAGGCAGAGGGAGAAATCAGGGGGTCATAGGTCAAGAGCCAGTGGTGTGTTTCCACTCCTCTCTGTGTGCCTCCCCACAACTACAACTTCTGTTTCCACTGGGCTACCAGTAGCGACATACCTTTACTCTGATATGCAGAATTCACTTTTAATGAAGAAATGAATAATAATAAGCAATTAATGAGAGACTTATATATGAATAGGAGAGGGACTGAATAGAGTTATAAAACATAACTATAATAATAAAACTGAAGCTCCACAGAGAAATAGTTTTTGGCTTCTGCAAATTTTGCAACATTTGAAAGCTACAAAGAGTTTGAAAAAGAAGACAAATAATTCAGAAACTATAAGAAATAAATAATGAAGCCCAATTGAAAAGTTGCTTAGAATTGTCATTCTATAACATACTAAAACTTTAAATAAGTATAGTTACACGGAAATTTACTCCAGCCCTGTGTGATAATTTATGTAGTTGTGATTCCTCCTAACAGCGCAGCATTGCAAAACATCATTTTAATAAGGGTACAAGAGGGAATATTATGGTGCTCAAATCCCCCCTTCAAAACCAGATAACTATGAAAATAACCATATAATGCATTTTGACTTTCAAAACCAGCATTTTCCATGGATTGTAGTTAGTCGACATTTCTGCATTTTACTATGAGCTTTTCACAGGGTTTGTTCATCATTTACATGTAATGAAAGTTATATGGGAAACGCATTGTGCTAAAGTTTGTGTTAAAAATAGGCAGATTTATGTTAGGTATAGGTAAAATATTTATGCCTCACCTTAAATATAAGGTGACTTGAGATTTTCAGCCTATTGTAGCCACCTTTATAACCTGTTCATGTCTAAAAATGCAATTAGACCATCATTGATTGGAAATTGATTTCAACTGCAAAAATTCTTTTATCCGATTCAGTCTTGCTGCATGTCTTTTTAATGTATGTCCTAATTAATGCTTATCTCTGATGCTTGCATGCCCAGCATTATCTATAAACCATCTTTTGCAGCAAGGCCCATACTAGGTATCTGCTTGTATATTTAATAATATTGCATATTATAAATGAATTCATAAATCCAAACAAATATCCATTAATTTCACTTTAAAAAGTCTAAAGAAACATGACTTTCAAGGTTATGCTAAAATCTCTTTAGAGCGCTTATACAGGCATTTTAACTTTCATGTACAAGGCTGCAGGCTTTCTTACAGTTTTGTACTTTTTATTCCACTTAAACTACCATTTGATG
Source organism: Xenopus tropicalis (assembly GCF_000004195.4). Classification (NCBI taxonomy): domain Eukaryota; kingdom Metazoa; phylum Chordata; class Amphibia; order Anura; family Pipidae; genus Xenopus; species Xenopus tropicalis. Next base: position 101,275,799 of record NC_030679.2, read on the forward strand.
CAACATCCACTCTTGTGAATCACCCCAACATTAATTTTGTGGCATAAACAAACATTTCACTCCAATCTAACTACACTTTGTTATTCCCCCAAGTGTCCATTTTATCTGTGGCATGGAAGGAGCATAAAAAGTAGTCTCTCATCATTTGCAATGATTTTGACCCTGCAAATTTGCTATAAAAGAAGATGGTGTGGTTGTGTGCAAACATGCTTGTATATGTTGTTGCAAAAGAAAATCAGCATAGCGATATTATGAATTGGTCAAGTAACTATAATCTGCTGTTTAGAAATGTTAGCTTCTGAGAAATGTTTTAAAAATGTAACTGACAAAGTTCATTAAGTATAATGACTCACTAATTAATTGCTACTTTATAAAGCAGAAGCTTTATCAGTTCACCTCTCATAGTAAGTTATATGAGCTTGGACTCAGTGTTTTCAGCCTACCAAGGCAGCATGTCAGTTAAACGTTCACATGGGTTTTTATCATCTCCCGTAATGCTGAATTGATTTCACAGAGCTATAAATTCTTTTGAGAAGAAAACCTTATTTAGGTGGGTTTTATGGCAGCATTACAGTGTTTCCATTCAATATATTGACCATGAATACAAAACAACATACAGTATAATGTGCAAGGTATATCTTTCAAAGAGAAAGACTGAGGCATGTTAGAACTCACCATGTTGCAATTCACTAACCACTTACTAAATCTTTGCAGCATAGAAAGGCTGCAAACACATAGATGCCTATAGATAAATATATCAGAAAGCAAAATGCTAAATTTGCTGCATTGGCATTCACAAGGGTCTGCTAATGGGATTTGCATTAAGCATGTGGATTTCTCTGCAAGCTTAAACAGGACAGAAGAACAATATCAAAACACCTTGTAGATGTATTTTAATAGACTTTTAGGGTTCTTTCAAAGCAGAACTGTATAGGCCTTAGGAGCAGACACAGAATTAGATGTGAAATTGAGTCTGCACCAAGATGGCATACATAAAGGAATTCTTATTACTTTGACCTGCGGTGAATACTGGGCTGCTTTTTTCACACTGAGCCAGTGAGGGTATGAAAGTATACTCCACTGACCCATCAACAGGATGCCTGTTATTATATTAGTGAAATGTCTTGCCTTTTACAAACAAGTGCAAGTCTTGCCTATGTCCTGCATAATAACCGCTGCTAGCAGTGGGAGTAAACTGCTGTGGTGCAGGAAAAGCTGCATTGTTGGATAAAAATGTTTAGAGAATCCTGACTGAATAAGTCAAGCTAAAATATCTGCAGATTCTGTTGCTACCATGGTGTTGGTTCCATAAGCAAGAACTCTAATGCGTATTACATATTTTTTTAATTCAAAATTGTAAATCTAGAGCATCATTAAATCTAGTTACAAAGTATTACAATTCTACTCTAATTTACTAAGGAAACAACTGTACATACTGCCATCATGGTGTATCCCCAAAGATCATCATGATATATCCCTTAAGCTCTGCCCAGGGTATCTGCAAGTGAGCATTCCTCTTTCTTCTTCCTTCTTTCTTTGGACTGACGCATGCCGTCTTTTTTTGTTAAAGCTCAGCTTTTCACTCTACTGCACATATGCAAGCGGCACAAAGAAAAAAAAGAGGATCACCCGCTCGCAGGTACCCGGTGGGCTTGTTGTATTGTCCATGCCCTGTCCTGGCATGAGAACTTTTGAGAAATGGCAAAAACTATCAAGTCTGCCATGTATAACATCATCATCTGAATTCATAATTAACAGAATATGCCAATGTCCCAGGAACCCAAACATGTTGGTAATTTAGTACATAATCTAGTTCTATCCCAAATAAAATCATTAATGTTGATGCTTTGCAGTCAGATATATAAGCATATAAGGTTTGATGGAGATGAGTCTACATAATTCTTGAGAAATGTAACCTCCCCTTCCTCAGCTACAACAACAATCCAAAACACAGGAGACCCTGCCTTGGCATCTGCAGGTACCATGCAACTGTGAATGCCATTGGCCTGAACTAGAATCTGAAAGTCCTCATAACATCACTCTGAACATCACAAATTCTCATACCACAAGTGCCACTATATTCTGCTGATCCCATTGCACATACCTGTATGTACACAATTGTTATAAATGCAAGGTTTCTTTGAAGGGCTTCTAAAATGAGCAACATTACATGGGACTGGGTCTTGACAGGCAGAGAAAATCAGAGGCGGTAATACAGGCTGTTGGTTTAATGCCGGTAGATAAGAAAGGGAATCCAATGATCAGGTCGATTTCAGAGGTCAACAGGGTCAGAACAGACTTTGCTGGTGATGGGAACTCACTGCATGACAAAAGGTTTGGTGACTCTCAGTACAAAAAGAAAACATGACAAGTGACAGTTTGAGTTGCGCTTCTAATTATATTTTATGTCTATGCTGAAGTGAATGCTCCCATTGTGGGCCCACAAAGCATCAACCCAACAAACGTGACAAACCTGCAATAAACTATCATTTTATGTCTAGAAACTTCTAGCATATTATGGACAACTCTCAGCTAGTTTTTATATTTTATATTTAGAGCTTTTAAGATGTTTAAATACTAGAGAGCAGTGATAATAGTTTAGACATAATACATATTTATTTTATGAATCTAAAATGAAGATCATAACATAAAAAGTGATTTTTCAGTGTAATTCCTCCTTTTAAAATCCAATTTAGAAAACCCCCCACTATATTAAAGTATTATTGATTGAATAATGAATGAATTAACACCTTACGAAGTATTTTTAAAAAGCACTATTGTCTTTCATTTTAAAGGTACAGATCTCCCTTGTTAAAATGTATGAACCTCAGCAAGTTTAACTAAAATACAATTGTTTGCATCTTTAATTCACAAGGGGCTCCATAGCCCTAGCCTGTAACCTATTTAGAAAATATTTTCTAAAACAAAGATTTTCCATTTCCAGAAAGGTACTAGCTACTTCATAAATGTATAAAATGCCCCAGATCCTTCAATAACATGCTAAATGCTACCACCTACAGTTTCAGGCTCGAACAGCTACTCTGTACTCAGTCAAAAGAGGAATTCCTTTCGCCCAATGTAAAACAATTGATACTGGAGATCCTCAGTAAATATGACTTAAGTATAAGCTGTATAATCTAGGGCCTCTAAGACTCACTCATTATAGCAGTTTTTGGGTAGAGACCATCTTTTTACAGCTAAGGTTGAGCTTGGTTAATATTTATTTCCCCCCTTAATTTAATATACAAAATAAGTGATTTCTATATTAAGGAACTCTCTACATTTATATAATAGTACTAGAGTGCCCTCTAGAGAATTTTTTAGTGATTTCAGTCAAAACACACCAGATCTTGCCTAGATTAACTCCAAAACACAATATACTCTTAGACAGCAGGGGGGAAATAAAATCACTGAATGATTGGTATTGCTATTAATCTTTAAAAATATTTTTTTGGGGGAAAATGTCACTGTGGTATAGAGAAATAACAAAGCAGATAGCATATTTAAATTGTGATTCCCCAGACCTGTGTGCAGCACTGCCCAGCATTTACTCTCCCTATTTATTAAGATATTCTTTGGGGAGAGCATTTGCTAAGGTGAGCAAGGGTGATTCATTCCAAAATGATTTGTTTACAAGTGATCTGAGCTAGTTTAATAAGGAGAGCTACAAGGAGAACCATTACTGAGGACCCTGGTATCTCTCTGTTACTAAAATGAATGGACTGTGTAAAATGTTATTGCTTCTGAGGATCCTACCCATCTACTGCAGCCATACTCTGAAAATATAGCACTACAATTTACCCATTAATGGCAAAGCTTATTATATTTGTACTGCTTGTGTGCACAGTGCTTGCTAAGGTACTCTCTTGCTTTAACCCTCCTACTGTCTTTAAGTATTCACATATCTTCTTTCCTGCTTTCTTTCCTTACATTTCAAATCCTCTTCCCACATCCCCTCACTCTTTTTCCTACTATTACTGGCTGTAGAGGATATCTCTCCAAACCTGGACCCTGCTCCATACCAACTAATATTATTTTTTCTGTCCCATTGCTCAAAGCTGTTTGTTCCTCTGCTGTTGCTAACCTTATTCAGATTACAGCTCTTTCTTCCTTTTGTTTTCTTGTGCCCTTCTCAGCACCAGCTCTTTAACTAACAAACCCACATTCATCCATGATCTGTTTTGCTCAAGATAACCTCTTCTTTTGAACTCCAGCAGTGGACAAACACCTGAACTCCTAAGGACTGCCACTTTCTGGATCTAGCCTTTACTAAAAAATCTATACCTCTCTGATGGCCCCTTCCCCCTTTCTGGTCATCATTTGGTCATTTTCTGTCTTACATTCTCCTTCCCCACCTGCTTATTCCACCACTGTCCTAATGTGGAATACACATGACATAGACCTCCCAATCTAAGCTATCTTTTTTAGGTCCAGTCTCTCCTCTTTTAGGAACATGTCTGATCCTGAGACCCTGGTTACTGAATATAACCACATACTATCCTCCACCATTGACTCATTTGCGCTCCTACAGGCTAAGCGTACTTGGGCTCAAAACCCATGCCCCTAGCTAAATTCACTAACCACATTTCTGTGCGCCTGTACAAAGTCTGAAGAATGCATGTGGAGGAAATCCCGTACGCAAGCAGACCTTTTATATTAAAGATTGTCATGCCTCAACTCTGCCTTGTCAAAGACCAAACAGGAGTACTACAATACTCTTATAAACAATAACAAATCCAATTCATGACGACTGATTTCTATATTCAATACCCATCTGCATCAGTCATCAATGGATCACTCAACCTCATGCACTCTCCTCAGGACTTTGCTGATATCTTCAAGAAGTAGTGTCCATCCACAATCAGTGGATTTTGTAGAGGACAATTCCTACTCCTCTACAAAAATAAAAAATGGTTGGTGAACTTTGTATAAAATACTTGCGAACAAAAGCTTTAGCTCCTAATTGTTGCTTTGCGCTGCAACCAAATACAATTGTAGAAATCCAAAAAATAGGAAAAAAGCTTCAGCAGGTTTACTGCAAAACATTTATTGTGGGTAGTGGTAGTTACCACTACCCACAATAAATGTTTTGTAGTAAACCTGCTGAAGCTTTTTTCCTATTTTTTGGATTTCTACTCCTCTACTAACACAGACCAGCTCCTCCTTCCTGACCTATCTTCTGCATGTCTTAATATTTTCCGTCCTGTAACAGCCTCAGGAATCTCCCAGCTTCTTTTGTCTTCCCTACTCACAACCTGCTGTCTTCAGCCCATGCCTTCTTATTTGTCTTATCCCATCGGTTATAATGTAAATCCCCGGTGGGATGGCATACGCGGTGCCGCGATTTGCCGAAGTCACTGAAGTTTCCTCTCAAGGCAACTTCGGCAAGTCGCGGCGCTGCATATGCCATCCCACCGACGATTTAAATTCTAGCCCATGGTATGGCATTGCGGGGAGATCATGTGTATCATGGCCCTAAATGAAAAAAACATTTTATTTTATAGTACGTAATTTCAAATGAAAAAAAAAAACAATAGCATAACCAACCAAATACACATTTGAGGGGGTAGGAATTAACGAAAAGCAAGGTACAAAACCAGAGAAAACAATGTCAGCATGAAACATATTTACAGAGATCATTGAGCTTTAAATGTATCTTGCTCTTCTAATCAAATAAGTCTGTTTATAATTGACTCATTAACATAATTAAGCAAATCAAAAAGCAAAGGTGCATAAATTGATTTCCAAGATACAGGTGTTTGTTTCCTAGTATGAAATAGAGATAATCAAAGTAAGAAAGAAAGTGGCACTCATTTTAAATTGCATTTTATCACATTTTTACAGTGCTCAAAAGACAGTATCCCACAGTAAACACTTCAGGAATATTTTTGTTTATTGCCAGAATGAATGAAAAAGGTATCTGGGTTTTTTTTAAGCAGCTATTGCTATGGATCCTCTTTTTCTAAAATAATCACTCTGCTGTTCAGTATGTACTTATGAACGTGTTTAGGAAGGAAGTGTCTGCTTCCTCCCAGCTTTCATGATTGAATGTAGGAATGTTGGCAGACCATTTATAATGCAGCACTGCAAATGGATTTTGCAGGGATAACATAATAATTGAGTAAATATTCAATAAAAGTTTATTCAGATGCCTCTTATTCAGCAACCTTTCAATTTTATTATATTTGGCTCAGTTCTTAGACTTCAAAATTTATTCTGAAAATCATGTCTTAATTTTAGGTGCTAAAAAAGAATTAAAGATATATTACATTACTCAGGATGTTATTGAAAGATTTCAAATGTATCATGCATTATGTGCCCCAGACGTACATTTGTTCTGTTGAATCAGTAATTCATCATGGAAATTAGCCAATAAAGGTAAATTGCAAGTTATTGCACAACGTTGTAAATTCCCTGGCATGGCAAGTAGAACATCCAACTATTTACACTTTTTTATGATCAACTACTACAAAGAGAGAACTATTTTTAGTTGGACTTAACCTTTTACGAGACTGTAAAGACCTAGGAGTGGTGAATGCACCTCACAAGCATATGTCACTCGCATGCACATGGTATATTTATCATGCAGTGTTAAAAGTGGAGTGAAGCATTGATGGGAGTGATGGAGTGATGTTGCCCAGGGCAACTAATCAGCAATCAGATTTAGAAAACCAAAGCAAAGAATCTGATTGGCTGCTATGAATAATATCACCAGTAATGTTTCACTCCACTTTTTACACAGCATGATAGATATACCTCATGTGTGGGTTGTGGCAGTCGCTCATTATGCGCATGCGTGAGCCCCGACATGGACACCCACACCTCACGGTGCGGTTAGCCTAATGCTGTTAGGGGCACTTTTTTTTTAATTATTGTTTTTTAAACTGGAACCCATCTTCTTCATAGTATAGTTTATATTCCTGGGCACACAGACATGCCCAGGCCAGTGGTGGTTTTCACAGTTTATATGGCCTGGACTCATTAGCCCACACACAGTGAGGGAAACAATTTGAGGATGACAGGTGCCCTTTAAGCATGCAGTTGATGATGTCGCCCATGCCGTGTTGGTTTACAACCAGCAGAAAAAAACAGGAGGAATTCTAATACACGTACTTGGCCGTAAGGAATACAGGGAACCACAAGTTGAAATCAGCAGGGTAACAAAATCAAAACAGACTTAAATGTGATATTTTGTAGAGCATAGAAAAAAAACACCACAGATATTCCAGAAGTAAGGCACTGCACATACAAACTGTACATTATAATGCTTAATGTCCCCCCTACTATCATTTATAAAGATATCAGTAGTCACCTCAGAGTTATGTGACCTGTGTTTTATATGGCCACATAACTCCAGGGCTACTTATAATACATTTACAAATTACAGTAGGGCGTGCATTATCCACTATATATTTCACAATAGGTGGTACATTATTCACTATAATGATTTTTTTGCAAAATCTCATTGCACCATTGTAGAAAAGAAATATACTGGTTTGACTGGTAGATACAAAAGGGCAACCATAGAACATATAAACATCTGGAAGGTATAGTCATCTTACATATATTGATCCTACCTAAAAGAGGAAGATTTACTTTTATTTATTTATTTATTTTTAATGTATAATAGTCATGATATTAAGATACAATTATTCTGTGAACTATTTAAACTGTTACTCACCTTAAACTTGCTGAACACAATTAATTTATCCCAATTTTCCAGTTAAGTACCTGAATCTGCCAACCCTAGTTGTACATTACTTATTTAACTCTTATTATGAAAATGAAGGAGTTGGTACAGAGCCAATAGCACCTTTATTCCAACTGACTCACTACTCTTCCAAGTGGCTGCAATCTGCAGAAGATTTACAGAATCCCTTTGATACATGTATGTTAAGTAAGGGAGAGCAGTGAGCCTAAGAATGGAGCCCAATGACAAGGAGTGCATGATGGTGCTAGGAGAACAGGATCTCCATACCCCCCTTCCACTTTTTGTTTTTCCTGTTGGGACTAGATTTGCCAGGGGTGTTTGTTTCTAGATGAGAGACTAGGATGAGCCCAGAGGCTGGCATACCAGAATTGTCAAGCTGGCAGGAAGATCAGAAGAGCAGCAGTGTCCCTCCCCCCCCTGGTTGCTGGAAGGTTTGTGTAGTCGCATCTGGTGGAGGTGACTCTGAGTCCCAGAGGAGGTGTTGGAAATGTTGCAGTGTGTTCAATAAATGTAATCAGGAGAATCAAAATATTTGTAAAATTCTTACCAAATGGCACAGCAAAAAATACTTCCAACAAAAGTTCATGCATCGTTGGAGATTGGACACGAAATGTTTCATTTTCATTTGGAATAATTTCAGAATACAATGTCCACCATTCGCCAGATCCCTCCTAAAATATGGCAAAGTATTGTCAAAGTATAATCTGTTATCCTAAATAGTTTTTCTTAGTTAAAGTAGTTTAAACAGACATTACATAATATTACAGACTGCTTACATGCATACCTACAGACTATTTCAACAAATAATAAATGTAATAATAATTTCTAATTAAATTGAGGAAATTATATCTTATTTAACAAATTCCCCAAGATGTTGTAGCTGCTAAAGGTTTAGGTTAGCTATAGAATTTAAAGAAATAGACAAACCTTTTGCTGTGGTTAAAAGAAAAATGAATCTCAATTATTATTGGTTTAAATTTCCAGTTTATACCACTATACACAATCAGTGTTTCAATTGATCAATTATTAGGTAAATGACTTGTGCTTAATGTCTACCAAAGTGTCAGTGCTGTAAACAACAATTTGTGCAGAAAAATAGTTTACATTACCAAATGCATAGTTAGCTACTTAGGAGTTATCAAGAAAGTGCATGTTGTTTTCCAAGTTAATGTTTCTAAAATCTCCTTGATTAGATGCAGAGTGGAAATGGAAAATTTTAAAAAATGTGGAGATAACCAAGAGAAACTACTATCTGAACTTTGGCTGTTTACACCCTTGGAATAAGTGGAAGACTTGTATGTATGTATGTATATCTTTATTTATAAAGCGCTTCTTATGTACGCAGTGCTGCACAGTTGTTGCAATTGTTGCTTACGGCACCAACACTTGGTAAATATTAAAGGGGAACTCCACCCAAACACAACTTTAACTTTTTGAAAAGTAAACATAATTTTAAGCAACTTTGCAATATACATCAATTAAAATATTCAGCCTTTCCATGATTTTTAATGTAATAATATGGTTTGGATCAGTTACCTAAGCCTGGCCCCCTCTTCTCCTGCTGCTCTGGCTGACTACTTTGAGACTCAAAAATAATGTAACAGTAGTCAACTCTCCTCAGCCTGCTTTCATCCTCCAAATCCCACAATTACTTGCACACATGATGCCAATAAGGAAAGGAACATAATAGTGTAATGCAATGTAATTCCTGCTTGCTGTCTGTAATCTGTGGAGAAGTTGTTACAATTTTTAACTTCAGTGTTTTAGTCCCTCCTCCCCTGCCAGGGTTTCAAATGGTGTAGAAAGATGTACAATTGTGTAGAATAATTGTTTTGTAGCTTTATAACCATATAAAAATAGTGTTTATTCATACTTTTTAAAGGAACAGATTACAGTGATAGTTATATTAGGAGTTTCTGTGCGGGGGGGGCCTTTAACATGTTTTGGTTCGAAAGCAAGAGCTTCCCTTTAAGAACAAGCTACTTTCCTAATAGTTGATAAATTGAACCACGTATTGTGTATGGTGGCATAAACTGGACATTTTAAGCAATAATAAGTGAGAGAAACAATGTATTTCTTTTATCCACAAGAAAAGGGTTGTCTATTTATTTAGATAAATTATACAGCGTTTCCTAGAAATTTCCACAAATTAATCTGTTCAAATAACATTATCTGTTACATTGTATTTGCTGACATGACTGCTTATATTTTATGTATATATAATCAAGGATTATAAACATAGGATCTTTTAATGGGAAATTCTTTATCAACAGTGTTTTGTTTAAACAAACAGTTCTTCATTGTTCCCTGAGTCACAGCTCTTCTTCAATAATATGTTAATGCCTTGTAATCATTCTTAACTAATCTAGCAATAACCCATGTCTTAGCATAAAGCTTTTTCATGTTTAGTAGATTTTAGGTATGTGCTCCAAAATCAAAGGGAGAAAAACCGTGATCTGGAAATCTTAACGTCAGAAGCATTTTTGGGTCTCATCCCTGCACATTACACTGTATATATGCATTTTTAATAACAAGTTGCTTTATTCCCAGTGACAACTATAAACAACTATACGTTATTTGCAGCAAGGGAATCAGTGTGTGGCAAATTGTGGCACATTTTTTTTGCACTTTGGACACTGCCTTCCTCATTGTATTACTGCAAGTCTCTACACTCTGTTTTGGAACACAGAGACCTGTGACTGCCTGAAACATTGCTGCCTGCTTTGGTCAGCACTGTATTCAGGAGGGTGTAACTACAAGCCCCACAATTCCTCTCCTTTAAACACTCCGGTTTCCTATTCCTAACCCAGTCATAGCCCTATTGTTCGCCAGCTCCTGTCTTACTCCAAACGGGCGTCATAAAGCAGCATTTCTTCTACAGGTCTCTCTGTGCTCTGCAATTTGCAAAGGATTAATAATCTGGTTTGAGGTACAGACCGTAGCATCAGGGGGTGCAGGCCCCCTATCCCATTCCACCCTCATGAATACAGTGCTGACCAAAGCAGGCAGCAATGTTTCAGGCAGTCACAGGTCTCTGTGTTCCAAAACAGAGTGTAGAGACTTGCAGTAATACAATGAGGAAGGCAGTGTCCAAAGTGCAAAAAAAATGTGCCACAATTTGCCACACACTGTGGAAGAGGGTTCACAAGTGGTCAAGTATGTTATTTAATGATGGGGCGAGTAGGGGGTTGATGACAGGTTGATGCACTTCTTCCCCCAATCATTGTAAATGACCCCTATACTCTTATACATGCTGTTAAGATAGTTAAATAGAATAAATGTACCTTGGGGTTCTTCACAAATGTATAAATATTTTGTTAAAACAGCTTAAAGTCACTGATTTACATTTTCCACTGTATTATGTATTGTAAGAGATATGAATTGTATTCTCCACTGAAATTATTTAAAATCACCTAGAGTAGCTCTCCATTCCTAAATATCCTAGGTGAAATTACCTAGAGTAGCTCTCCATACATAGTAATCCTACCAGCAGTTACAGGCTGATTAATAAGTACAAGGTTTGGCATTACAACACATGTAGTGATGTAATCACAAATTCTGGGATTAATTATTAATAACCAATTCTTCATTGTGTATTGTAAGTAGGGATGTAGCGAACATCGCCAAAAATGTTTGCGAACCCGTTCGCAGACTTTCGCCAAAACTCGCGAATATTCGCGAACTTTGCGAACCCCATAGACTTCAATGGGAAGGCGAACTTTAAAACTAGAAAAGCCATTTCTGGCCAGAAAACTGATTTTAAAGTTGTTTAAAGGGTGCCACGACCTGGACAGTGGCATGCAGGAGGGGGATCAAGGGCAAAAATTTATCTGAAAAATACTTTGTAAAAAAAAACGCCAAAAAAAACGCCAAAAAAAAACGCAAGCTATTCCTATGTATACGCAAAGGCAAAAACCGAAGCGAAAAAATGCGGCGGAAAAAACCGAGGCGAAAAAACGCGGCGCAAAAAAAACCGCGACGAACCCAAAATGGCGAACATCGCCAAAAGTTCGCGAATTTGCGGACCTGCGAACACCCGATGTTCGCGTGAATTAGTTCGCCGGCGAACAGTTCGCTACATCTCTAATTGTAAGCGATCATACTTTAACTTTAAGGGGCTGATTTACTTACCCACGAACGGGTCGAATGGAGTCCGATTGCGTTTTTTTCGTAATGATCGGTACTTTGCGATTTTTTCGTATGTTTTGCGTTTTTTTCGGATTCTTTACGAATTTTTCGGATCCAATACGATTTTTGCGTAAAAACGCGAGTTTTCCTATCCATTACGAAAGTTGCGTAAAAAGTTGCGCATTTTGCGTAGCGTTAAAACTTACGCGAAAAATGCGCAACTTTTCGCGTAAGTTTTAACGCTACGCAAAATGCGCAACTTTTTACGCAACTTTCGTAATGGATACGAAAAACTCGCGTTTTTACGCAAAAATCGTATTGGATCCGAAAAATTCGTACAGAATCCGAAAAAATCGCAAAACATACGAAAAAGTCGCAAAATATTCGTTTTCAAGTCGGAACTTTTCCAATTCGGGTCGGATTCGTGGGTTAGTAAATCAGCCCCTAAATGTTACATATATATAAGGGGTCATTTACATAACAGAAAGCAGTGTGCAAAGTGCAAATAAGGCCACAGTCAGGCATTTTTAGCATTTTGCACACTGCCTTCTGGTATGTCTGTTCTCGGAGTGTTTCAAAGTGCAGAGACCTACTGCTAATAGTGATAAGCAAAATGCATTAAACTCAGTAGATATTTTTTCTCAGTGGCTTTTTTTTCCGCACAGACTTTTTTTGTGGGTGCCAACTTTTTTTCTAAGCATAGTCACATTTCATGGTGACTTTTTACGTGGCAACTTTTTTTCTGTGTTAAGTTATTTTGTGCAGAACACATTGGAGTCTGTGGTCATACTTTTGTTACCACTTTTTGCAGAAAAAAAAGTTGTGGCAATTAAGTGAAAATATTCAAAATGCGGAATTTCGCCGCAAATCCATACCTGATGAAAAATTTTACCCAAAGCTAGCTGCTAGACTGCCACCACCATCTTATCTCTGTATGAGTCAAATAGGAACATCTGCCTTAACCAGTAGAGGGCTCCCTTTGTATGTTGCATGTATGGAAACTCACTAATATGTCACTAGAATAGCACATAATTGAAGCCTATGTTAATGCCAGCACATACACAAACACACACGTGTGCACAGTATCGACTAATATATGAGCCTATGGTTTATGGCCCAAAATTAGCAAATTATCACAATATGCAATTACTTTGGATTTCTGTTAAGGAAAGTGTTTTTTGCATGCCCTCTCTTCTTTGTATTTACTTCACTGACCTTCTACTTTTACTTTATATTTGCTTTACTCACATCAATGGCATGTCTTACAGTCTTGAGAGGAATCCAAACACTGCCTATAACAGAGTCTCGAAGCCAGCCTGACTTCCACACCTCCACAAGGAAACCTCTCTGGAGATCATCAATGTCACTGAAAAAAACCACATGTAAAAATTGTACTGTAGTTTAATGGCATTTTGTGCAGAAGAATGTATAGCACTCTATTGCTTGTCGCTTGCATTATAGAAGAGAGAGATATCACATGGTTGTGGGCGTTGTTTTAGAAACAGCTCAGATTTTTTTTTATCCCGGTAGTTAAGAAATAATTATTTATAATCCTTCTGTTAAAAAAAGTGGTAAGCAGCTACTTACAGTATGTAATCTTGTTCCCAGCAAGGATCCTGTCCTGGTTTAGATGCTGTGGTACATTTTATTTTTTCAATCTTTATAATTACATATGTGTAAGATTTGTCTACAAACAGAGAAACCAAGAATAAATAGAAAACATTAGCATATAAAATACATTTTTACATTTTTTATGGCATTGCATTCATCTGAGAAATAAACTTGGTGCAAACACAAATGAAAAGGAAGAAAAGTTTTAGCTTAAATTCAACATATTTTATTTACTCATATGGTAAAATAATTAAGTCTTTAAAGAGACCCTACTGTATGTGACCATCTGTTTAGCCTATTAGCAAAACAATGTTACATTTTCTAGGGCAGGGCCCTTCAACCCCAGGACATTAAAGGGATTAACAGTCAGGATTGAAGTATGTTGTTCATATATAGGTGAGGTAATTTTGTCTGATGTTCGTAATTGGAAGCAAAACATAAAAATATATGTTTGGAGGAACTCTGGGCAAATTTGCACCTAGAAAATAAACCATGGCAACCAATCAAATGTCTGTTTGTTTAACCTGCAGTCGCCCAAAACCCAAAAAAGACCAGTTACTGATGGGTTGCTATGGGTTATTGCCTAGTTGCAGATTTGCTCCATGTTTATAAATGAGCCTGGATGCTTGGTATGGGAGGTTTTGCTCATTGGCTGGCAATATGATGCTATGCAAGTAAGTGAGGAAGAGACTGAGCACTGGAAGCAGGCTGTCCTATGTGTAATTCTTGATTCCTGCTGCTGATCTCTGCATCTGTGTAGCGTCTCTGCATCTCCTGAGAGACCCAAAGGAATTAGCTCATACCAATATATAAACAAGATATTTTCTCTAAACACTTATATTGGCATACCTCACCTTGCAAAAGGTGGGCAGCCCCTCCAAAATACTTCTTGATGTTCTTATTCATAATGATTTACTTTTTTTTTTTGAGGTGGGAGCCTTCACTGAAATCTTATTGTGAGACTACTGAAAAACTCTGTAGAGCTTTGAATGCTTTTGTAACAAGCAAGCTAAAGTTAAGATAGTAACTAACATCATCTGCAATAATTCATTAAAAGCCTAGATAGGTTAAATATTTTATTACTGATAAGGCGTGTGGTTTGTATTTTTGAAAGGCCCTAAGCAAAGACCTAAGCAAACAAAAGGCCATTTTCTATCAGCAGCTTCTTCCCATTCGCTTGCATAGAAACATGCTCCTTATGCCCATCACATGCCAGTATCACCTAATGCACCAATGATCAAGAACACTTCTGAGTTACTGAACTAAGCCATTGAAGGCTAAATTTTAATACAATTATTCCAGATCAGATTGTTGTGAACTTGCTGCTTAATTAAAAGGCACAGCACAGTCTGAGCAAATTGATTGCTCAGAATATTGTAGTGGCCAAAGATCTTTGTTAGCGCATATTGGAGGCCAGCCTGGTAGTTACAGAAATGCCACCACTTCTAATGCAACCGATGTTATTTTACCACCAATGTTTAAGTACCCACTATATCAATGGATTTCATGGGCATCTGTCTATGAGTTTTGCCAGGTTTAGATGAGGACTATATTAAGTTGCCATATGTGTCTGATCTGTAGGCATCAGAAGAAAATGCCTTTTTTAGAGGCACAAATTTAATTTTATATTGCATAAAGCTTAATAGAAACTGTAATAATTATTTAAAACATATAATAAGGGGGCATTCACAAACAGTCAGATTTCCACATTCATGGAAATGATAGAGTTTTAGTAAATGTATCCCTTAATTGTCTTTTTGTACAATGTACATAGCAGGGGTTGCCAAACTGTGGAGCTGGCCTACAAACTAATGTGTGGGTAGGACACAACCTGGAGGCCAGCTAAACTGAGATTTGATGTGAGCAAAGAATTTCTGTTCAGTACTAATGAAGAGAAAACCTGAAGTTACTGGCACTTTTAAGCTGGCAGCAGTAATTCCAGAGTTCCGACTGCAGCCTGCCTCAACAAATGAATGAAGAAAATGTCTGGCTTAAGACTTAATTTTAGATTCCGTTTTAAATCACCTAGGCAGTAACCCATAGCAACAAATAAGTGATAATTAGCTTCCTTCTGCTGTATTATAATAATGAAAGCAAACATTGGATTGGTTGCCATGTGTTACTGCCTAAGTGCAAATTTGCCCAGTGTTTATAAATGACCCCTGTGTTTTGACACATGGGGCACAGCTCCCTCTAGCAGCCGCAAGTGCACTGTAGGTAAAGATTGCAACAAATTGCATCCAAAATTGCACTAACTGCATTGCATTAACAGCACTTAAACTGTACTGTTAATGTGTGGCTTTCTGTCTCTACTCTTGCAATAAAGAATATGAGAAACTAGAATATAGAGAGCACATGAGGAATATTGATATTACATGAATAATATTTACCTGATATGCCTTTAAAATGTCCTTTTTTAACTTCAAAATGAAAAAAAGAAAAAACACAATTAGTACCATAATATTATATAGGAATACATTAACATTTACAGATATAATTATAAAGATATGTGTGTAAAAAAAAAAAAAAGCAGCGTTGATATGCCTTTAAAATGCCCTTTTTTAATTTCTACATGAAAAAAAAAACAACACAATTAGTACCATAATATTATATAAGAATACATTAACATTTACAGATATATTTATAAAGCTGTGTGTAAAAAAAAAAGCAGCGTTGAACTACACAAAACATCTCTGTGGAAAACCATGTAAAATCATATGCAATTAGCTGTAAAATGCCATGCAATGAAGTTAGACATATGTATAGCACTGTGTCTAATTCTTAGGTCAAAAGAAGTATTCTGCTTGAAAAATACTTTGGGGAAAAAAACTCTCTTTACACCAATCTTTACACCATTCTTTACACCACTATTATTGAATTAGTCTCACAGAATTATTGAATTAGTCTCACAGAATTATTGAATTAGTCTCACAGAAGTGAATGGGGCATGAGGTGGTTTAAAATAAAGTGATAAACTGCAACGTTATTTTGACATAAAGAAAATACACATCTTAATGAACATCACAAATAGCTCCTTGTAGCAGATGCTTTCCGTATCGCCATGCAGATTGCTAAATGACACAAAAGGAGGCATATGCAATGTACATATATTCCTTTAGCATACAGTGTATATATTTGAATTGTGGCTACTGTAATTTCATTTAAAGGAACAATGAGAATAAATCTTGGTTTGTGGAAAAGCATTTTGCATAGTACAGGTATAGGACCCGTTATCCAGAATGCTCGGGACCAAGGGTATTCCAGATAAGGGGTCTTTCCGTAATTTGGATCTCCATACCTTAAGTCTACTAAAAAATCAATAAAACATTAATTAAACCCAATAGGATTATTTTGCATCCAATGAGGATTATTTATATCTTAGTTGGAATCAATTACAAGGTACTGTTTTATTATAACAGAGAAAGAGGAAATCTGTTTTAAAATTCTCAATTATTTGATTATAATGGAGTCTATGGGAGACAGGCTTTCCGTAATTCAGAGCTTTCTGGATAATGGGTTTCCGGATAAGGGATCCCATGCCTGTATTTATATACTGTGCTGGAGCCCTCCTTCCTCCACAAAGACGTACATGGGCTTATTTACTTTTGGCAGGTTAGTAAGTATGGTAGCTCTAAAGGACCTAAAATTACTCTACTCAGAGCCCATCCACTTAGCACTTGCACCCTTGCCCATAGTGAGTGCTACTGTAGATTGGAAATCCAGTTCAAGAAACAGAGTGCAGAGTGAAGAGCAGAAGGCAGGCCTGTACACCCAGTGCTCCTTTGCCCCTTGCTGCTCCTACCATGCACATCCTAAATGACAGGTAAGGTAATGTATTCCAAAGTTTGTTTAAAACTCACCCCTATCCCGCCCCTCTGACACTGTCCCACAGGAGTACCACCACCATCTTACTTTATTCTCAGGCATCCCCGGCTTGGGTTTGGGCTTGCACTTGTGCTGTCGATTAAAATTATTCCTGGGACACCTGGGGAAGGTAAATAGAATGGTGGGGGTACTCTTTTAGTTTTTTTTTCCCAGACTGGGTTTTTTTCCCCCGAAAGGAGCATTGACCTTGGGCAAAAACTTAGTGTATTTAGGGGTGAGTGTCTATCATATATGAATATTGTCTGATATTGCCTTTTTTAAATGTATATAAGGTGAGATTTTCCGAATACACTAACCCCAGTGCTAAAATAATAATTTAACCCCAATGACTGAATGCATGTTGTTATACAGACCATAAGACTTTTCCTTTTTTATTTTTTTGCATGTGTCACATGACATAACTAAATTAAAAGAAGACAAAACACACCTAGATACTGTATGACGAACAAGTAATACAAATGACATTGTATTCAAGCTGCCTGCCCCAGTTATCTGATCGGCCTTCTTGGGTTAGCACAATACAATATGCCTTGGGCAACATGCACCGTTGGCATTAATAACCACCCCTGCAAACAAATCCTTATAAAGCACCAAAAGTATTAACTTCATTCCTACATATTATAATTAACCTATGCATGTTAATTTATATTTTACAGGGACAACTTTAAGAACATTTCAAATGGATTCTCAGCAGCTCAACTTTTTTTTAATGTTTAAATGAACTGCAAAACACTTTGACTTTTATAAATATGCCAATTCATTGAGCAGTCAAAATCCTTCCTTTTCAATCAAGTGATAGAGTTCAGCAGCAGCTCTAAATTATAACACTTGATTGAGATGATGAGTCCCTCTGACACACACTGGGCTCTATTTGATTTCCGGCCAGTTAACCTGCCTGTGTGTTTTAAAGGAAGGAAACATACAGTGGACGCACAAACTTGTAGCAGATAGTGTCCTGACACTATGGGAAAGGGCAATAGCATGCTAAATAGGGGTTTTTGGATAAAATAAACCATACCTATATATATATAATATCAGTCTTCATACAGAACACTGATTATTTGAGACACCCGTAAGACACATTTTACCATACAATCCATAACATTCTCTAATATCTCTACAAGTTAAAGAAAACTGTACCTTTAATGAATAGCAGCACCATGTTGCAGGTAGTTCTTCTTCACATCTGTTTTCCCTTGACCATTCCGTGCTGACAAAGGGCACTTTGCCTTCCTTGTACTGCCAGGTAATTGAACAAGCTTAGCTGATAATTTAGCAGTGTCCCTCCCACTATATCAATATAACTCTTGCCATATAAACTGACAATGCTGTATATACTGTGGGAGAGTTATCAGTACAGTATCAGTCGATGCTTTGCTAGTTATTACATAAGCAATAATCTCCTCAGCTACTAAAAAACCCTTGTTGTATAAAGCATTATAGACAAAGAATAAAAATGTATTTTGTTTAAAGTGAGGATAAAGGAGTTTCAGTGCTGTAAGTGGTAAAAGTGCAGCTTGATATTGCCTGCTGCCTTGTGATGGCAAAGTCTGTACGGAGTTCTATTTCCCTGTCTGTGCAGTAACAGGAGACTGGGGCACACCCAGCTTTGAGGAAATGAGCTCTAGTTATGCTGTTCTCAGCCCTGATTATTGGAATACAAAAGGCAATATACAATAAGACCTATCATTGCATCCATCACTTCCTTTGTATTAAGTTCGCGAAGGAAATGTAAAACAGTTGCACTTACCAGCTCACATCTTTGAAAAACAGAAAATATTAACATTTTACTTCTCAACTGTTTTTTAAAGTAACAGTAAACCATACAGTTGTTGTAGTTAAGCCCAGATAACAGGAAAGAGATGCAAAATATACTATATCTAACTGGTTTATCATCACTATTTCTGTTTCTTATGGGATAAACCACACCATTGTTCAGTGAAGCTATGGTTTTAGGGACATAGTCCTTTCCCTCTGATCTAACATAGTTATTCTATATAGTACCAATAGTATGTCTGTATCCCTCTAGAGGCCATATCCTATATTTCTGGTAACAACTTAAGTATGACTGTTCTAAAAAAAAACAAATCTGTAATACAGGTATGAACCTGTAATCCAGAATGCTCAGGACCAGGGGGGTAGGGTTTGGATTAGGGGTCTTTATGTAATAAAGATCTCCAAACCTAAGTCTACTTAAAATCATTTAAGAACCAATAGGATTGTTTTGCCTCCAATAAGGATTAATTATATCTCAGTTGGGACCAAGTACAAGGTACTGTTTTATTATTAGAGAGAAAAAGGAAATCATTTTTAAAAATTAGATTTTTTTTTTTAATCAAATTAGAGTCTATGGGAGATGGCCTTAACATAATTCAGGACTTTCTGGATAACGGGTTTCTAGATTAAGTATCCCATACCAGTACCATGAAACGGAAATTTTCATTGGAGTTTTTGCTGTTTATCTTTTTAAATTACACAATGCAAAATGTTTCCAACTAAATCACCATTGGTTTACAAAAAATTGTGGCCACATCGCTAATCTTGTGTTGATTTATGATCTTTATTAATATAGCGCCAACATATTCCACAGTGCTTTACAGATATTACACTTGATTTGCATCAGTCCTTGCCAGTTGGGCTCACTATTCACAAACTATATTTATTAAGACCCAATTAACCAGCCTTTATGTTATAATGTGAAAAGAAATCAGAGTACCCTGAGAAAACCCACACAGGGAGAACATTCAAACTCCTTGCAGATAGTGCCATGACTGGCATTGGACCTAGGATAACAACACTGCAAGTCAGTGAAATACTTAGAAAAGTAGGCCATAATGTAACTTAAAAATCTTCAGCTAGGGACATTCTCACACTGTATTTTGTAAAAGTACTGCATGTATCTGTCTTTGTAATTGCACTGTTAAAAGAGTAGTTAAACTGGATGCACATGGGCTGATTATCATTTTTTGGCCATCTATGTGCACCAAGTAAAGCAAATGGGATAGACAAGATTACAGTTGCTATCTATCCATTAATATCATTATATGCTGGTTCCCTATTTGATGAAGTCCTTAATGTAATTGCCAAAATGACCAGAGGTCTAATTTCCAACTGCAAGTCAAATCCTACTAAGTATTGTGCATTTTCACATGCTGCATGCAGTTGCTTGGATGCATCTAGGCCTGGACTGACAATCTGAGGATTCTGGCAAATGCCAGAAAGGCCGCTGGGGGGCTGTTTGGGCCATTATAAATTAGTACAACTGAATTGAGTAAAGTAACATTTTTTAATACTATGGACGAGATTCAATTCCATAAGAAACACATACTTCCTAATTCAATTTCAGTTTTCAGTTATCTATTGAGATACGTTATTCTCAAATTGAATCTTGCCCTATATCCAGTGCAATAAGGTACAGTTAAAATGCCTATAAAATCTGTTAAAGGGCCAATGACATCAGGCAAATGCCCTGTATAAATCTCCACATAGTTTTCTTCTCTTGCCTACAATATGAGACTTTTACTTACACTGGATCAGGTCATACATGTACTAATAATATTGTATGAAACAAAGTGTCAGCTTTTCCACAAAAGGCATAAAAAAGGTATTGTGCAATTAACCCGTCAGGACATCCCTGTGACAGGTTAATGGGCAGGAGCTTTCAACCTCTTCTTCATAACACCATGAAACACTAGATATTTTGTGTCCGTTCCTGAATAAAGGGAGTTAAACAAATTCCATAAATGTAAATGATTTCCACCCTGAAAACAAACGTGCATAGTTTAGAGTAACTAGGTTCTTACTGATAAAGAGGTCACTTCTCCTTGACTCCCTTTTGTTTCCGCCCCCACCTACTGTTAAATCTTTTGAGAAAGGTGGCAACCTTAAATAGAAGGGTGTGTACATGAAACATACCAATTATTTACAAAATGCAATACAGGTGGTCTATCAATAAAGTATATATAAAGTATATCTACTATCCAGAATGCTTGGAACCTAGGGAATTTCCGCATAAGGGATCCTTTCAGAAATTGGATCTTTGCCACTTGTCTCCCAAAAAAATGTATTCATTAAAATAACCTAATAGGATTGTTTTTCCCCCAATATGGATTTATGCAGCTTCGTTGCCATCAAGTAAATGGTACTGTTTTATTACAGAGAGAAGGACATTTTTAAAAATTAGAATTATTTGCTTAAAATGTACTTTTAAAATGTACTGGCTGTCCCATTATTCAGAACTTTCTGGGTAATGGGTTTCCAGACTAGGGATATGTGATATCAACATCAATACTAACTGTAGCTGTTAGTATTACAATAGCCTTGGATATTGTGCTAGTCCAAGAATCATTCAAGCCACTTTTAAAGGAGTTGTTCATCTTTGTACAACATTCACAAATATAACAGTTCACATTAATAGAACAGTCCATATACAAATAATGTGCAGCTAAAGAGAATCATTCCTCTGCTGATCCTTCTCTTCTGCACAAACCCTGTGTTGGGGGGGGGTTAACCCCTATAAACACTAGTTGTTTTTTTTTTACTTCCTTATGTAACCCTTTCTTGGCACACTCACTTAATTTGGCTGTTTACAGGAGAATTTGTTCTCTTTGAGTTATAAAGATACTGGGAACTGGGATTTTAGCACAGTGCCTCCACCTGGACACGGAGGAGCACACCTCAAGGGACTTTCCACTAGGAAAATAATCACACACAGTTGTAGCAATATCAAACTTTATATAACTGTTGAAATAGAATGCAAAACAACTTTAGGGATGACTGATTATCCTGCTCTGAGGAATCTGTGCAGTCTATCCACTCCTGGCACAGTCTCTGTAGGTGCCCAGTCCCAACTTGGATCCAGATAGACCCCAACCCTTAAATTAGTTCAGTCCCTTCCCCAAAAGCTCTTAAGTCCCCCCAGGTAGCGCTACCGCCCCAGAGTACCTTCCCCTATGGAAAGGTGGTTGCTCCCATGTAGCAGGCAAACGAGCAATATCTGTTCTCACTAGGGGACACATACAGGAGATTCCACAGAGGATTTTGTAATCCTGGCAGCCCTGCAGACTCTTCTCTTTTCAGTCTCAACAAGTGGTACTGGCTGCTCACTCTGTGTCTCTCTTCCAACAACTGGCAAAACAACAGGGGCTCCCTTTATCAACTCTGGGCCCGCCCCTTGATTTTTGGCTCCAAACTTAAGCACACCTCTTCCCAGACGTGCACTGGGGCATCCAGCCAATTGGGTTCCTCCCCAGTCTGTAGCTAGGCTGGATGATGTCACAGACTGAGAAACAGGGGACAGAGTTCTCTGATCCCCTACACTTATATGATGTCATACATAGTACTGAATGCAGACTTAACCCCTATTGGCTGTGTCTCCTGTCAATCTCACACTGCTTCCTGTTCCTGTGACAGAATGCTGCAACACTAACATAACAGTATGTTAGATGTGTGATACACTGAGTCAGTTTGCTTATGCCATTGCAAGGGAGAAGTTAATCAATTACCTTTCAATTTATGCAACTGGTTAGTGTGCTCAAGCAGCCAATGAACTGGTCAAATAAGAAAAAATCAAGGACAAAGCCTGGATGTGATGATGTAAGATTTTAGGATGTTCTCAATTTGTCAGGTTCAAAATAGGCCACTCCCATCCCTTTAGAAAACTGACCAGAGAGACAGGAGAAGGACTGATTTAACAGGTATAAAAAGTAGCTTTTACAGTGGCCTTTTTACTTTTTTTTAATAAAAAATTGATTTTCCATCATGCTAAGAGCATTGTTGATGGTTTAATATGATTTGGATATTGAAGGTGACCAACCCATTTAAAGGCAAAATAAATGTAAAAAAAAAAAAATGAATGGGAGCTGAATTTTCTTGAGCCCTCCCTGAATTTAAAAAATCTCTATGTTCAGTTATTATGCCATAGCAACCAATACATAGCTAGTATTTACTTATTATCTGTTTGAAAAAATAACAACTGATTGGTTGCTATAGGGAAGAAATAAAGACAGTACATGTAATTGATGTTATGTGTCAGCCATAAAGCAGTGTTTGCTTGTGATTAGAATAAATCTCTAAACAAACACCAGGTTTTCTTGTCTTAAGCACAAAAACACACCAGAGACTCATATAGGTGTTGCCATATTCCATGTAGGCTTTGGCAAACTATGCATGGGAAACTACTGAGAAAATGTCTATCCAGCAGTGCACACACGGCCGTGTGTACTAATTGTTATATATTTTTTTTTTTTTTACCACCAGCAACTTTGCTTGGAATGCTTATTACTGGTCTGATTACCAGTACATTTATTAGTTGTGTAAGTACGGGAAAAAAAGATGTTGGGGCAATAACTTGGATACATACTGTAACAGGATCTGCTATTCACTGTCTAATCCTCATTCACATTGTCCTGTTCACTAAAGGACCTCCTTCTCTTAGTACACAGATTTCCTTAATGGGGCCTTATACTCCAGGCTCCATAGCAGCAGGAACTCCCTCTTGACGTGGAAGTCCAAAGAGGAAGAGCCATGTGCTTTGCAAACTATAGGAATAGCCAACCCCTGGGCTTATAGGGACATATTTCTCCCCCGGGATACAGGTTATTGCCAACTGAAAATAATTTTTATCAGGACACATAATAATTTTTCTTTGAAAAAAGGTCTGAATATCAAGAACATTTTTCCAAAACAACTTGGGCTTTAACGTACAGTATGTACTTAAAATAGGTTGTCTATTAAAGGTCAACATGTGCTGGAGGTAACTTTAGTAAATGGAAGGAAGGATTTCCCATTGACAGACAGCAGCACAAATGACTTGGAGGTAAAAACACCATTGCTTTTTTATAAATAATTTTAATACACCTTATTTTATGCAATACATTAAAAATCCAAGAGAAATCCAACCACATGCCTGCTCTTTCAACAGTACAATCCAAACAGTGCAAAGCTGAATCAGTTTCTCAGGTATATGAGTACAGCATCCAAAATTGATTTTTCTGTGGTACTATTACAACTTGTTCTTCCTGTTAAGGAAATAAGATTTAATAAAGTACTGACATATAAGGAAATGATTATAAATAACTTTATAAATTGTTTAGTAGAAGAACCTTCTATTTTTTATTTGTGTATAGATTATTATACATCCAATCCTTATAGCAAAGAAATGCAAATATGCTGCTGTTTCTTTCTTACTTAACAATTATTAAAATATAAATCATGTACATTGATTATACATATACACACACATTTTTTAATTAACAATATAACATGTGTTAGGCAAATTATGCTCTCTATAAGTAAATATTTAATTAGAAAACACCAAGGTTGAAATAACTGGGTAAGGAGAGCCACCTAGTGCTGAATATAAAAAATACAAATATTTTCCAAAGAAATGAATGCACACAATATGTGTATGACAGCAGTAGTAATATTTCAGTTTATTTACCAGCAGTCATCCCAACATCCTAATATCAAGTGCATGACATGAGTAACGTCGGATCCTGACCGCCCTTCTCCCAACCAACACCCCCTTTTACCTCTTTACTTACCATCCCCAATAAACACACGAACACCAATTCTTGGGATAAAATGGCCGCAGAAAATCTATTAACAACAATCAAAGTTTTAATTTAAAACATAACATAAATAACAAGCGTGAAACAAAACATCTCAAACATAACACAAATGTTTGTATAACAAACAAACCAACTTTTAAATAACCAAACACTGTAACAATCCAATAACTGCGCAGCGCAACTGGCGCTGCCAGCTGCCCTTCTAGCCCGGAACCAACTACCCAACAAAACTCACCTCCTAATCCACTTTCTTACCCCTGAGGTTCCAAGCATGCCAGCCCCAATTAACTATAAAACTCCCCTCCTAACCCAACCATTGTTTTCCCCCAACTCAATCACCCCGCCCACAACACTCCTCTATCTCCACCTCTATAGGGAGGGAGGGTGGGCGTTTTACTATGCTGACTAAAATGGATTGAGAAGCGGGAACGGTTTACCAGCATTCATACCTTTTATGAATCAACGAATCACCTGCAACTGGGAGTGGCTAAGTCTGTCCAACGTATCTGTCATGTCCCTGCTTCCCTACGTTACACTACGGGTCATTGGGCTACTGGAAAGCTTTTACAATGCTGATGATTTACAAATTAAGGTCTTAATAACTTTTTTAGAACTGTGCCCCCAGCAGATGTGCCTTAGGCACCTGCCTATTCTGCCTATCCCTAGTTCTAGCCCAGTCTTTAACATGCAGTTTTGTGAATAGTGTTTTTTTTGGACTGAGGTTCTCTGGCTTCGGGTATTGTAATTTATTGTACTGTATATATTTATATGGTACAGGTTTAGGACCTGTTATCCAGAATGCTCTGGACCAAGGGTATTCCAGATAAGGGGTCTTTCTGTAATTGTATGTATATCTTTATTTTTATTTATTTAATTTGGTAATTGGATCTTCATACCTTAAGTCTACTAATAAATCAATAAAACGTTAATTAAACCCAATAGGATTATTTTATAT
The DNA here is from genome assembly GCF_000004195.4 of Xenopus tropicalis. NCBI lineage: Eukaryota > Metazoa > Chordata > Amphibia > Anura > Pipidae > Xenopus > Xenopus tropicalis. The sequence goes on from NC_030679.2 coordinate 101,301,660, forward strand.
CCAGTAAAGATTAATTATATCTTAGTTGGGATCAAATACAAGGATCTGTTTTAGTTTTACAGAGAAAAAGGAAATCAATTTTAAAAATCTGAATTATTTGATTAAAATGGGGTCTATGGGAGACAGGCTTTCCGTAATTCGGAGCTTTCTGGATATCGGGTTTCTGGATAAGGGATCCCATAGCTGTACCAGAAACATACGCGGTACTCTACAAAATGTGGTTTGTCATCCTCTTACACATCCCCCCCCCCTCCTTAAGGGTTAACATCAACTATAAACTGGGTCTGATCTCAGTTAAGAGGGGGTTTAGTTTGACCACCACATATCAGACTTTCCATCCTCACTTGGGAACACTCTGGTGATCGGTCCCAGAGGCCATTCATTTATCTTGGTCTGAGAGTCTTTCATTAGAACAATGTTGTCATTTTCATGTTTTGTTTGTTAGTCTGCCACTCATTCCTAGACTGCAAGGTTAAGATGTACCGTTACTTCCATTTGTCCCAGAAATCATTTGCAAGACTTGCCTCCACTGGCATTTACATACCTTATTGATATCCTCTAAATAAGCAAGGTTGATAGTGTAGGTATAAAAGTGTCATTGCATGCTGAGGTCAGGCATTTATAATGGTCACTACTCCTACCATGAAGGTGGTGATTTTGCTGAATTGTGGTCTGCTTGGCACCAGGCTAGGAAGTGAATGAGTGTAACAATGAGAAGGTGTTGTGCAGTCATACCCTATACCTATGATCCTAGTGCCGAGGTAACAAAAATTGAGTAGTAGGCACAAGGATCTTACTGACCAAATAACTTTCTTGGGGGGACATTTTGTTGTACTTTTTTGTGTAAATGAAATACGGGACCCTTTGGGTATCCGTCTGTTAACAAATCTGGTGCCGAGGTAAACTGTTTGAGTAGTAGGCACAATATCACTATTTTCCTAATTAACAATACAGACTATCTGCTCGCAGCTGTGTCAATGTAGAACACAGATTTAGTTGTTATAGTATGATCGTGATGCCGAGGTATGAATATTGAGGTGCAGGCACGTAAGCGCCAAGTAAGGGGATATTAGATAACGGCTGGGAGCTGCCTGAGCTCTGGGTAATTTTGGACGGCTGTGAGCTATCTGAGCTCTGTGTGAGTCTGAACGGCTGGGAGCCCTCTGAGCTCCGTGCTAGTTGGAAGGGCTGGGAGCTGCCTTAACTCCAGGTGATTTCTAACGGCTGGGAGCTGCCCGAGCTCCATGTAATTTGTTAATGGCTGGGAGCTGCCTGAGCTCCGTATATTTCTGAACGGCTGGGAGTTGCCTGAACTCCGTGTAATTCGTAAGGGCTAGGAGCTGTTCGAGCTCCGTACGAGGTTATAGCTTAAGTACTAACAGTACTATACCGAACATTTATCCCCTGTACGATCAGGGTACTGGGAAAATTGGCTGGGAGTTGCCTGAGCTCCGTGCTATCTAGAAGGGCAAGGAGCTGTCTGAGCTCCGTACGAGTTCTTAGCTCAAGCACTAACAGCACCATATATAATATTTATTTCCTGTACGATCAGGATATTGGGGAAAGTCGGCTGGGAACTGTCCAAGCTCCGTGTTATTTGTAAGAGCTGGGAGCCGTCTGAGCTCCGTATGACTTCGCAGCGCAAGTACTGATAGTACCGTACTTTATTTTTATCCCCTGTATGATCAGGGTACTGGGGAAAGCCGAATAGTGATATAAGTCATTTGTAAAATCTAAGTTAGGTAACAAACTAAGATATCATAGGTAATTTAGATAGTAACCTAAGTCAAATAATGATAAGTGAAAGTTTGGGGCGCTGGTCGTGGGCTTAATGCTTCGCGGGCTGATGAAGTCTCCTCAGTGGGCTCAGCCCGTGTAGTTGCCTAACGATCGCTGAATATTCAGATTACCAAATTGCCCTGCGTGTCACTAAGACAGTACATCATTGGGGATAACTGGGGCTCGAATTGAAAGTACTTACTGATCTTTTATTCTTGTATGATCAAGTCAGGGCAGTGAGGTAGGCAAAGGTTAATCTACCATCCAGCGAGACCTGCCAATTTTAGGTGTCATGAGTGTCTGCTCGCACAATTTATAATATCAGTGCGCCTCACGAACAGTGACCAATAAACAGCAGTAAGGTCTTATCAACAACTAGCCTTAGGTGAAACCAGCATTGTCTAACGGCTCTGTATTTTTCTGGAATATAATAGGTTTAAGGACCGGGAAACAGGTCACACCGCCAGAGTCAAATCTTCACCTAAATTATATGTGTTCAGCTACTCCTTATGGTGGAGTCCGAGTAACTGGATCCCCAATACATCTATTACTTACCCGACACAGTGAATTAATAGTGGCATTTTGGCCAATACTTACCATTGTACTTGGTACTTACCTGTTATCCTGAATTAAAGCAAGGTTACTACTATGATACATCCCACAAACTTATTGGAGTGTGGTAATTTGCTATACTAGTAGCTAGAATATGTCATGATCTTGATATGTACTCACAATCCGGATAACAATGAGTGGTGAGCACTGAATTTCACACAAACTATGGGATTATTTTTATTACATACAAAATACCAAAACTTAGGAAAACAGACTAGAATATCTAATGCGAACTGGATACAGTTGTTGTAACAAAGTACAAGTCCCCTCCATTCTAACCAGGGAATTGCTGTTTTTTGCAACATATTTGCTACTTACCGGTTATATTGAATTAAGGGAGTAATAAACCCTGAAATAGCTTCATAGAAAGATCTTGACGTACAGATCTGTCAGTACGACTTTTTAGGTATAGGGTATTGATTTTTAATCTTTTCCCGCTCCCCTTTATTTTAAATCTTTTTAATCAGAACCTAATAAAGATTTGTTTTTATGGTTATCTATAGGTGTGCCAGGTTAAGTGTGTCCTTTCTCTTTTTTCTTTGTCCTTAATTAACATTACACATTGAGCACCCTATATTGGAGTTGTAGTGCGGGGTTCTCTCTTTAATATACACGTGCAGTCATACCTGTCTGATGTTCTCCTTAAGGATGTTTTTTAACATACTGCTTTAACATAGCAAAGGAGGCAGTTGTAAGCTTACGTTTAGGTTGGTCTGGCTCACTGGTGGAACATCAACCTCATTCTTTCTGCTGAAATCTGTGTTCTGCTTAGATGGTTGGTGGACATACTCAGAGTTGCTCTTCATTGAGTCTCGGGCTTCAGTCAGCAGATCAGGTACCCTGATGTTTCCTTCACTGTTGCTGCATAAAATTGTTATGAGTGCTCTAGGTGTGTTTTCTCTATTTTTGCCATAATTTCCCTTTCTGCAAAGAAGGCTGTGGCCTTGGCTACTTCTGCTCTTATGCGGGCAATGGCAGCAACATTAATGGCAGAATAGTGCTGAGAAGAACCCAAACAATGGAACCTGGTTGCTAGTAAAAATGTCTGCTTCTGCTACATTATGCAACAGTTGAAAAACCTTTAGGTTTCTGTAGCTGTCGTGGCTTCTCTGGACTACTGTGACTTAGTAGCAGTGGCTGTGTCTGAATTACATCTTGCCTGCTAGGATTCTGCTGTTTTACTGCACTTGCTGTGTAGCTTCCCCCATGTAGTCATTGTTTCACTGTCCTGTCCTCCCTCTACTTAATGAAGATTGACAGATAGCTAAAGTCCTCTTTCATCAAACAAACCACCAGCTTAGTATGCTTCAACTGTATTAATGAAGGGAGGATTTTGAAGAAGAGGATCAAAACTAGAAAAATTGAATAAACCGTGCTTACTGAGTGATACTGTGCAGCACATCACATCAAAACACTGCAATTACAAGAAAATAATGGTATATACGGAAGTATCTAGTGAGCGCTATCTGTGCTGAACTACAGATGTATAGGAAAAAACTGCTATAGCAGTGCCATAAGGTGGCTGAATCTAATGAGTCATAAAGCTCCATAGAAAGTATGAAACAGGAAAAGAATAATCTGTATTAAGAAACAAGAGCTGTGCAATGATATAACATACCAACAATGGATAAGGTAGGCAGCAGGGATGGATAAGGTAGGCAGCAGATTGGGTTGTCCAGCTGTGAACGCTATAAAGATAGTGGTTATACTTGGGAAGGAACATTCCTGAATGGGAAACCTTCTTTTAAATTCTACTGGAATAAAATTCCACTAATTCATAGAACAAATCAAACACTACAGGCTTGTTTTAATAGAATCTGTGATTATTCTATAGTAAGGTACTTATGACTTCTACACCTTGACGCCCAACAATTCCACTGGGGTGCAGGCACATGTATCCAAAATACGCATAAAAACACGAGACTTTGCATTCTCTCGCATTTTTATGCGGATATCAGCCGGACTCTGGTCTTTTTTCAACCCTATGTAACTATGTGCCTGCACCTGAGTGTATTCCATTAATTTGGGTGCCGGCACAGGTAGGAGCATATGGAGCATATTTTCGGCAAGCGTTTTTCAGCTTGCCGAAAATATACGCCATACGTCTGGTGTGGCATCAGCCTAAGACAGGGTTCCCCAACCGTTTTGACCCGTAAGCCACGTTTAAATGTAAAAAGAGTTGGGGGGCAACACAAGTATTTAAAAAGTTCCTGTGGATGCCAGTAAGGGCTTTGATTGGCTATTTGGTAGCCCCTATGTTGACTGCCAGCCTATAGAAGGCTCTGTTTGGCAATACACCTGGTTTTTATACAACCAAAACTTGACACCAAGCCCAGAATTCAAAAACAAGCACCTCATTTAAGGCCACCGGGAGCAACATCCAAAGGGTTGGTGAGCAACATGTTGCTCACGAGCCACTGGTTGGGGATCCCTGGCCTAAGAGCTACATTCCTAAAGTACAATACTGAAGAAAGTACCCCAGTATGAACTTTCTGACACCACTAATATATTACAATAACAGGAGAACCAATTATGAAAGTAGATGGTGGGCATTTGTTCTGCATTTCTATACCAGTGGAATAATCTAGTTCTTAGCAGTCCAGCTGCAGCCGTGTACATAGTATATGTAACCGAATGTGCAGTGTTTATCCATTGTGCTGTACAAGGAGCATCAGTTATAAAAACACAACCAGTATCAGTGCGAAATGTTTGGGACCCCCCAGTGATTGTATATTGTATATCTAGAAGCTTGAAAGTAGACAATATTTTAAAGAAATTAAAGAAAATGACTTTAACTTTTAAAAAAAAAAAAGTATTTTTTTTTTTTACCATTGCTGTTCTTATTATGTACACAGCATCAAAAGGATTATTATATTTCCTTCAAGTCATACATCTTGTGTCTCTCAGTTCTCTCAAACTTGCTATAATATGATTTATTTTGTCAAGGTAAGAACATGCTTGTTTTGTTACCTTGGCAAACTAGATAGGTGCCGTGTCTTGGAGTTTGATGTACGAGCTAGCTAACAGCATATGAAAGGGTTTATGCTTCATAGATGGCCTCTTTCATTTGTCTTTCCACGCAACATCCCTATTCCATGGTGTCCACATGTTTGACCCTTTATCTGCACATCTAATATAAGGATACCATAGCAATTTTAAAATACTCAATGAGGCTCATTTATTAAAATGTCAGGGGAGCAGAGCACAGTGTTCGTGGTTCCTAACTTTTCCAGTATTGATGGCACCCAATGACATATGCATGAAATGCTGATGTCATTGATAGATGGTTAATCATTATGCACTACAATTCTTGTCCAGCACATGTCATAAGAAGAGGTAAATCACTGTGCTTTGTTTTATGGCTGTATTTGTTTTCTAATTGAATTGGCTCTGTTATTCAGCTCTCTATGCTGAAAAGTTATTGTGTGTGAAGTGCATGCCAATTCACGTTTGCTGTGTCAAAGGAGAAAGAGGGGGCTGTTCTCATGGACAAGAAAATTGTAATGAGGGGTCTTCTGTGTTTTTGGATAGAATTTTGCCCCATAATACTAATTTTGCTTATAACACTTTCTTTTAACACATCCCTTGTCATGTGTCATTTTATATTCATCAGAATTGATGACTAGATGTGCTTGTGCACAATTTGCATCTATGCGGAAGTATAAGGAGTGGCTTTGGACACAAGTACCTTTCATCAATGGCGCAGATTTGTGCAATAACTGCAGAAAATGTTGGGTTGCTGCAAATGTTGTTGCACTAGTAAATGAGCCCTAATATAGGTTTGACTGAATTGGGACTTCAGCAAATCAATGAAAATGTAATAGGATATTTTAGTCAGTTGGTCAAAGGAAAATCCACCATTATACTTGGAAATGATTGAATTAAGAAAAGCAATCTTGTCCATATTAGTATATGTTGTGAACTTTATACACCATAATGAAGAATTAATATCCCTATAAAACTCATCAAAGCTCAAATACAGAACCACCCAAGTCATAGATATTCATTAAATTTTTACATAGGATGGGGCCATATTGGACCCTCATGGCCATGCCTCTGATCTGTAGAAAATAGTCATCCTGAAACAAAAAATAATTGTTTATAAGAAATTTGGAATTCACATTCACAAAGTGCAACATTGGTGTATTCTTAGGCAGACATTACAGAGGATGTTCACTTTTGGAAAACTGTCTGAAAATAAACTTCTTAATATAACCATGTTAGAAAAAAAAATTAAATTGCACAAGATGTTCACTGTCTGAATGTGTATGTCCCCTTTAGATCAGGGTTCTGTTACATGTTGAGCATTGCAGTAGAAGCAGTTTCTGTACTGGGTTTAAGTGTTACATGTATTGCATATTATGTGAGTGGTGCAATACATGTAGATATCGTTTACTGTTTTTTGTGTCTTAAGCTGGCCATACACGGAGCGATGATATTGTATTTGGTTCGTGTATGGCGACTTGGCAAGGCGACTGATATTGTGAAAGGCTGTGAATATTGGTCAACTCGCCGATTGGGCAGGTGAAAAGATTTTGATCGGGAGCCATTGAAGCCGCCTGAGCAAAATCTACCTTCAGGGCTGAATCTGCAGAAGGAGGTAGAAATCCTATTGAACATCTGTGGAGGGTGGAAACGACCGATGGTTGCACGAAAATTGCCAAATTTCATGTATTCACCTGTTTGTGTTGCTGAAAAGCACACAGAATTATTCTAGTCTGTTTTTGCATGTTCTTGTAGTGCTAAAATATCTTTGCACATTTCTTAAATGATGCATCATTCACATTCATATTTATTTTGTTTTGAGTAATAATTGTATTTTCTAGGTGGAGCAAGATTTTATGAAAGAAGAAGATTGTTCTTTGTATTAGGAATGAATGGAGTTAAATGTGCTGTAGCTCATGACTGACGGGTAAAAAAAACAATTTATTCCGCAAAAAGAAGAAGCAAATTCTATTCTAAACATTTGGCTCTGATGGTTCACCTTGTCCCACCATATCACTTTTTTTTAAAAGTAGATCACTGATACATCTTTTTTAAGTATTGCAGTGACATGGTATACTATGATCTTAATGTACAACAGATTTATTATTTGTAAATAAAATATGAAATATTAGACATGGTAAACCTGTATGGTGAAAATGATTAACAAGCCTTTTTAATTAATTAATTTATTTCTTTAATAGCAGTGGTGCAAGTTCCATGTAAAGCAAGGACAAACCTGCAAACCCTAATCAAACTTGAAAAGTAAAGGTCTTCCCACCTTCCTCTGAACACTTTGCACATTTATTACTTAATGTGACCTGCATTATGACTAATGTATTATACTGAAACTTATGTTTTACAACAGATAATGTACCCTCAGTTGTAAGTTCATGTTTTTAATGATGAACATACCTGTATACAGTTCATGAAACAGCAGATGAAGCTGAGTGTGCCAATAATTTCACAGGGGATAAAGAAAGGAGAATAAGTATTTGAATGGTAAAAAAAGAAATAAAAGAGGTCTGCTCAGGCAAGGTATTTCCAGATTGCTGATTTCTCTTAACAGATTAAAAGCAGGACAGTTGATGTCATTGAAGGTGGGGGGAGGAGGTGTTGACCTGGCACCAGAATATTTACTCATATTTTCTGACCACCTGTATGCCAATGCAATTATTGAGTTACAATTAAACTGTCAAAAAAGATGTATAGAGTGGTCAAGATACAGAGTCAGAGATGATACCTGATCTCAATCCAAGCGTTGTGCATTACAGCAGAGACTAAATGGGATGTTCTGGTTGTCATGTTTAATTATTGCCTTTGAATAAAAGCTATGGACATTGTTTGTGCCATCCATCAATAATCATAAAATTAACACCTTACCTTCCACTTATATCAAATTGAACACTACTGAACTGCTTTTGATCAGCCATTGCAGATTTTTATGTCACAAAAACCTATTACTTGTGTAAAATATTAGGCAGATCTTTTCATTGCTTATTAAAAACAAAATGTTTTCTTGTGTCAGGATACATTTATGGATGCAGATAGTAATACATTAAGCTAGGCTGACAAACTCTTTCATATGTTATATACTGTATGTTTCTATATTGTATGCAAATCAAAAGGAAGGCAAACAAAAATTTCCAGCAAGAAAGCTACAGATTTAAACTCACTTGGACGTAAACATGTGTACATTTCTTTCAATTCTAATAACTCACAGCTTAGTGGATAGCATATTCTAGTTTACTGCTTTAAATTAAACACCTGTTCGTTTTTGACTGTTTTTACTTTTCTCCTTTGTTCACTACAGAATTTTGGTGTCAAGTGGCAGTGTTCTGTATGTGAAAATTATTTTATGTTAATACAATGTTCTTCTATGTGTTTACGGTCTGGGAAAGTTTGAAATGTAAATGGATTATAACATTTTATGAGTGTTGCTAGTATATGTACTTTTGCTACTTAAGTCATATGTTAAGTATTAGAAGCTCTAGCCAGAAGGATGCTCTTTGGGATATTGTGAATTGTGAAATATTTTAATTTATAAAAGCCTGGAAAAACATGACATTGTAATAAACTGCAAGCTAATTTCACTGTTCCAAGGTCATTAAGGATATTTTAAAATGAGATTAAAAAATTAAATTCCAACCCATGTGACCTAATTCAAAGGTAAGAAGAAATAAAATAAAATGGGTATGAATCTTTAAAATTACAGGCCTTGAATGGGGTCTGGCACCTTCTTTACGGATTTTGTAGTTTATAGAGACTATGTGCCGCTATACCTTATTAGTTTCTGGTTAATCTTTTTGTGATGACAGTTATCACAGTCTGTTATGCACAACAGAGGAAGAGTTTCCCTGTATCATTAATAATCAGCATTCCAGTAACAGATATAATAGAAATTAGTCACAGAGAAATGGGTTACATTCCTTGTAACTAGAGAGGAATTTAGCAACTGAATGAACATTAAGGCTTAGTTCATTTCACTTGCTATCTCCAGGTAACCAACTATGGTTGTGGGTCCTTAAGCTTAAGTAATAAATTACAAAGGGTGTGAACTTTAAAAGGAATGTTGAATCCCTCTACTTAAATACTTTGGAACTGGCACCATACTCTTAAATGACTGCTACTTGGTAAAAAAAAGCAGTGCTTTGTAGGGCTCATTCATAAACTAATGGCATATGTTATTTTGTAATGTCCCAGATGCAAGTGCTAGGGCACTGAGTTACAATCTGGTGCAGAGCACATAGCAGCTTCTTTGCAACATACTCCCACTGCCTTTTCTTAACCTACACATCTGAATGGTAGGTAGGGGCTGGGATGGATAATGCCTATACATTTCCCCCATCACTGCTGAATGAAGGCATCATTGTATTCATTTGAAAATCACGGGTCCTTTCCCTCCATTCTGGAGCTAAATGACCCCGACCCACAGAAACTCATGGCTGATTACACTTGTGTTTTACACACTGCACATTCCCCCTCCACTTTTCTTCAAACAAGCCCTATATCCTGAAAAGCACTTAGCAACCAATCAGCAGTTCATTTATTAGAAAACGAAAGCTCAAATTGGTTTCTATCGGCAACTGAACTTATGTAAATTAGAACCTAAAGTCTCTAGGTAAATAAACCTCCTATGTGCCATAGTGCATAATATTTCTGTTGGCAAATCGGATGATTAATTTTGGTACACAGTTGTTCAACTACTGAACTAATCAGCAGGAAGCATTTATTGGCCCATATGTTTAAGTAAATTATTTAAGTAAATATATTAATAGTTCTATTGGTTACTGCACCTTGGCAAAAAGAAGTGCTTTTTATTACATATGGGCCCAAGTGTGAATGTGTGTGCATATGTGTGTGTATCAGCACAAATAGTGAAGAAAGCAATATATTTCTTGAGAATGAAATTTCTGCATAATTCCCTAGTGAGTTTAAGATACCTCCAACCAGATCTCCAAGTGGGATCTGTAGTGTAGCTGTTGTTCAGTATGTGCTGTCAAGAACAGTAGATTGCCTTCTTAATTTGGACATTGTCTTGATAAGTGCTATATTTAACTCCTCCTTTAGTGTTTGTTCAGTGGTTGTATTATCTACAACATGCATTTGTGACACTAGAGGATGCCTTGGATACTTTATGATTTCATTCTCCTTACTTTTTTGAAGAACCATATTTCATACGAACAGCCATGTTTAGTTTTCACAAACACTGGGAAGTTATTTACTGGTCATTCCGTACTTGGGTTTCTGACTGAGCAATAAATAAGCAGGTGTTCTGTATTACTTAAATACAAAAGTGCAGGACATTTTTCATTTTACTGACCCCTACTAATTCATTATTTGGCACCTGCAGTTATCAAAAGAATGATTCAATCAGATGTGCCCCCAAATATGTAAAAGTATGTCCAATGGTATACAAATGTATGTAGTTTGTCTTTGCAAAATAATTGCTTTTCTGACAAGAAATGCAGGTTTTCGCATCAATATTTTATCACGTTATACCTAACTAATTCAGTAAATCCTCACTCTGTGACATGTTTGGACTGATGCAATCTGAATTATTGTTGTGTCATTTATTCTTTATTCTTCATTTATTTTGCCAACCATGTGTTTTGTAGAATTTTAGTGGTATTATAACTGATTGCCATAGTTTTTAATGCAGTTTGTAAAAAGTGGGCTCATAACAGCTGTCATTTTTTGAAGGATAGATGTCAAAACCAAAGTCCATCTGTTTTATACAGCGCTCTTTATTGAAGTAATACATTTCATACAAATCCTTGATTCTTAATTAGTTGCTATTTGCAATATACCACCTGGTCCTTCTGTATGCTTCATTTAGTTGTACTCCAGCCACACCAGCCATAATCGTAATACTTTGGTACTTTATTCTGAAGTCATTATTCTTACTTCTATGATACTCTGTTACTGTTTCTCTCAGGTGTTTTACACCTGCAATAGACTGGAAAATTATGTAGTGCACAATAACAGCTTTCCACAATTAAGTGAACCTTGGGCCCCCCCTACCTAATTTTCAAGTTACAACAACTGTGTCAGAAGAAGTTTGATACAGAACAGTATGTACTGTATATTTTAGATCTTATATGAATGTTGGATGGCAGCAAAGCAAAATAAGGAAAATGGAGACTTTTTCATAATAAACAGTAAGCATAAAGTGGGTACAACCATACACATTATTTACAGTGAGAGAACAGAGAGAGAGAACCGAGAGAACATTATACACAGTGAAAGGCAGTTAGTACTTTAACCCTTAAGCACATAATATACAGCAGGAAGGAGAACTGCATTGGGATTGCAGTTGCAAGATGACAAATTCAAACACCTTTCACTCTATGGTTCTTCCCCCTGTCTGTCAGGAGTAGAGATAATACCAAAAGGGCTGTTGCTAGGTATACAAGAAGAATGGGGCAGAGGCTCACAACTATATAGATTACATGTACACAAAATGTGCAAAATCCTAAAACTTTTACATTTTCTGCTCTTATCTAGTTTTTCTTCATATCCTACATATTATTTTTCTTTCTTTACCTCTTCTTGGAGAAGAAGAAGATTTTATGGACAACTATATAAGATGTTAATTGATACTGCAATCATTGAAATCCATCTCTGAGTACTTGAGTAAAAGAAATATGCCTGTTGACCTTTTTCAATGTTTCTACTCTTTGCCCTTTTCATCCTGATGCTCATACAACCTTTTTGTCTATCATTTTGAAACAACTGTTCTCTCCTTACAATATGCATTTAGCTTGTTACTGACATTTCACCAGCTGCCACTGCATGCCTTTAGCCTACACCATAACTAGGATGTTGCTTGTTCCTATTATCTCCTTGTCTGCTCCTGTATTAAGTGTCAAGCCTCATTATGTTTCATCTCCAACTAATGCATAGTGGGCAAATATATGTAGTCCATTTTCTGTGGTGAGGCCATAGTCTTGAAAAAGGGGGATGGGCTATTTGTATCAGAGGGTCACAGATAATTCTGGGTGAAGCCTTCGTGGACTGAGGAAAATAAACAAAACAAAGACATAGTTTTGAAGAAAGAATGGTTTCACCTGTTGCTACCTGTCCACATTATCCATCAGCTTCTTATAAACTGCTGTTATAGCTAATGATTCAACTATAGAAGCTTTGCATTGAGCCTAAAACATATTGAACATTGAACCTAAAACATATTGACAATGCACAAAAATAGGCTAGTGTAATATATGTAATTAAAGTTGCAGTCTGCTTCAGAACTAATAGCAAAAACCCACAGCAATCAATGAAATATTTGCTTTGTAAAAGGTGACCAGTACACAACCAGAAAATGCTTTTATTATATTAACCCTCAATACAGTAGGTATATAGGTCTGTGTGCAGTGCTAAACCTTTGCTATTGCACTTAAAGGGATGCAGTGACTTACATGGTGTTTTTTTCAAAAGATATAAGTCAAATAATAGTGCCAAACATACTGTTGAGTCTGCTGTAGGGACTGAAAGCTGGGAATATACTCTACTGAGGAAACCTGGGGTTTTCTGGATAAGGGGTCTTTCTGTAATTGGAATCCCCATAATTTAGACATTAATTAAACCCAATAAGATTGTTTGTCTCCAATAAGGATTAATTATACCTTAGTTGGGATTATTGGGATATGGGTTTTATTATTACAGAGAAAAAGGAAATAATTTGAAAAGATGATTTTTTTCTTTAAAATAGAATCTATGGTAGATGGCCTTACCGTAACTGGGATCTTTCTGCATAATGGATTTCTGGATAATCGATTGTGGATTGGATTGCGCTCAGCCTGTCAGACCAGATGCATCGATCCTCCAAATGGCTATCTGCAAGCCAAAGCAGCACAGAGTACATGAATAAGGAGAGCACCTCTTGCAGAATTCCTGCTTAAAAAGGCTTTATTTCTGACTACATACACAACATGTTTCGGGCTCCCTCAAGCCCTTTGTGAAGTGGATTTCTGGATAAATGATCCTGCACCTATATTAAAATGTACTGATATTAAGGAAGAATGAAGAAAATCTTAACCCAACTGATATTTACAATAACGTAAATATAATAACCCCCACACTTTCTAAGCAATGTATACTGTTTGATGGTCTGGTACAGGTATGGGACCCGTTATCCAGAATGATCGGGACCTGGGGTATTCCGGATAAGGGGTCTTTCCGTAATTCAGATCTTCTATCTTAAGTCTACTAAAAAAAATATATTTAAACAGTAATTTAACCCAATAGGATTGTTTTGGCTCCAGTAAGGATTAATTATATCTTAGTTGGGATCAAGTACAAGGTACTGTTTTATTATTGCAGTGAAAAAGGAAACTATTTAAAAAAAATGTGAATTATTTTTTTTGATTAAAATGGAGTCTATGGGAGATGGCCTTTCGGTAATTACAAACTTTCAGGATAATGGGTTTCTGGATAAGGGTTCTGATACCAGTACCTGATTTTAAACCGCTAGTACAACGCTGTACATCTGTTGCAAAACCTTAATGCAATATATAAATCGTAATACTATTTTTGTCAGCTAAATAAGAGCTACCACACAAAAGCTCATTTTTATTGGCTAATAAGGTATCTGCCTTGTGACACTGTTTACAATGATCAGGATGCAAAAGATGCAAAGACAAACTGATATTTCTAAAGCAATATAAATGTATCTGATGCTCAAACATTCCAGAAATGTTATTTGCAGTTTGCCATACTGGTGAATATAAGCATTGTGTCCTTTATGATGAAGTATGTATTGGAATGATGTAAAGCATGGCATACAGCATCTTGTTCCTTATTTAAGAATTATAACACCATACTTTACTCCTTGGAGAGTATATAGTGCTTTTAGCCCATCAAAGACATGAAATGCAATTAAATTTCCAGAAATGACCTTCTACTCCCGTCAATCTTCCCTAAATTTATGTGACAGATTTTTTTTCCTAGTCAAAATTTTTTTCCTGCTAATGATTAAGGAGTAGATGTCCAATTCACTTACCCATCATATACAGTGTTTACAAAAAACTATGATGGAATACATAATCATATAAGTTAATATATAAATAAATGCATATGCATTAACCTCTGACTTATTTATAAATTCCATGCTGCAGAGTATTCTGTAAATGTTTAAATTTCTTATCTGCTGCTACATGCCTTATTTTCTGTACATATCATTGTTGATTAAATCCAAAGCATAGACAGAATTGCTGTGTTCACAAATATTTAATCTGATTGTGTATACATTAATGTAATGTATGTGTGTTACCATCTGAATGATTACCATTTAGGCCAACATCGAGGGTCACTTCAGGTGTCAGGCACAGACCTTTATTGAATGTGTAGGTTTCTCTTGGATCCATGCTTCTTCCATTATGTCTTTTATCTAATGACCTTCCTGCTGTAATGAGGTATAACATTTCCACTGACAGCTGCTGTCTTCATCAGAGTTTTTTAACAGTACAACATCTGCTGATTCATAGAAACTGTGTGTGTACATTTCTGCATGAACATTTGCTTTATTTACTTCTCTAATAAATGTAAATGGTAGTGGGGAAGAGCAGGGTGAATGAGTTGCTTGTTTAAATTATGAAATGAGTAGGAATTTATATATGGGAATATGGGAATAGGTTATGAAGCAGGGTTGGTCAGCTGAAGGCCTGCAAGTTCTTTTGAACTTTATCATCATCTGTAACCTCTATTAGTGTGGTACCAGTATTATGGGTCACACCGGACTCGCTTACCCAGAATGAGCCTTCTCTGAAGACACATGGAGCTACTAGTAACAGCTACTTGTCGTGGCTACTAAAATAAACAATGCTGATCATTTACTGCTAATTGTCTCCACGTGTGTTTTAGCAAAGGAAAAGTGGAAAAGGAAGGTGGAAGTGTTATGCAACTACACACCTCTTGCTGCTATGCAGAAAATTAAGAACAAAACTGGGTGCCAGAGGTACTTGTAAACCAAGCAAAAGAAGGTTTTTTCATGGCACAGGGTTATTCACATATCCTTTAAGGTAGAAATCGCCAAAGCACAGACTTGTAACACCCCTGCAGTGATCCACCTGGCAGGCTTCCAGATGCACCTTCAGTGCCTCCCCTGATGGCCTGGATCAGGGACTAGACATAACCAAAATCCCTATTTAGCATTATGGTCTCAACACTACAGGTCAGTCTTGCCTGAAGGGACAGCTACAACCAGCTATCAATCCTTCTTGGAACACATGTTGCTATTATTAGCATTTCTTCCAATCT
This sequence comes from Xenopus tropicalis, assembly GCF_000004195.4. NCBI lineage: Eukaryota > Metazoa > Chordata > Amphibia > Anura > Pipidae > Xenopus > Xenopus tropicalis. The sequence goes on from NC_030679.2 coordinate 101,317,293, forward strand.
TACATTCCTAGAGTACTCTAGTACAAACTAAACCTATCACTAACTATACCTCATTCACTGTGTCTCTGTATCCCCAACTTCACCAAAAGCTGACTGCCCTTAGAACCTTTTCTTACTGGGGCCCATATCCCAGGCTCCCAGCAACATCCACCCTGTTCCTCAGGTAGAGGCCAAAGAGGATGTGCCACCTCTGTCCCAACACTATATAAAAGGACATGTAAAACCTGCATGTTCATACAATGTATAATTTGGGCACATCTTCCCTATCCAAACCATACCATTTGTACTACATATATATATATATATATATATATACCCTCCGTTCGCCAGCACCATCACATTTTCCTAAAACAAATAGCAGCATACACATGTAAATGAACTAACTTAGCTACCAGCCTTTATGCCCTCTAACTAGGTGAACTAATCCTGCAGGACTGGGCTGGTAACCTTATAGGTCCCTTCAAATCTGTTCCACAATCATGTATATAGTGAAATATTTGCCAACTATGAGCCAGATTTAATTGGAGGAGATGAACATATTTCTTAATTTAATTTTAGATTTTCCTATAGAATTAACTTGACTTTTCACTTAAATAAACCTTTGTTACTCTTGTACTCTTATATCTAAAACTGACTGAAGACTTTAATCAGCAAGCTGTTTAATAAATATTATACTACAACTTGTCCGGCAGTAATTACAGGGTTCCCTGTGCAGGTAGTAAGCATACTAGATCTTGTTGTGTATGTTAAATAAGGTGCGGGGCAGATGTGTTCATTGAGCTACTAGTAGCAGCTACTTGTCATGGCTACAAAAATAGACAATGCTAAACATTTACTGATAATCGTCCCTGCATGTGTTTTAGCAGAGGCAGTTCTCAGTATTGTCAGTGGCAGGGTATTTTCTGACATTTAGTAGCTGTGACAAGTATCTGCTACTAAGTAGCTCTGTGTGTCTTCATCCTTATAGTCAATTTTACTACAAATACACCAAAAATGGGGATTGATGTGCAAAATTTCGAAATTTCGTTGCGGCGGGGCGGCATGCCGCCCCTAAATTTGTGCCGCCCTAGGCCCGGGCCTTTGCGGCCTCTCCGCAAATCCGGGCCTGCACTTGCATAGGGAACCAAGCTATCATTGATCAATCAGTTTTTGTCAGTAAGCACTGAAGAAAGCACAATGTCTCCCAAAACTTTGAAGGTACTAAGGTGCTAACAAATGGGGTAAGTTCCCTGCTTGCATTGTGAAGTAAGTGCCACTATTTTTCCTGGTATTGTGGGATGTCTGCCTTACGCCTTGCGCAGCACAGCAGACTCTAAAGGCAATTGAGGGTATAAGTGTTGGGTTTTTAAGTCACTTCCTGTGCAAAAGGGGAGCTCTTTGTCCAGGAAGTGAAAACCAGGAAGTGAGTGGGTAAAGCCGAAAGAGAGCTGAGGAAAAGAGAAATGAAAGTGAGTGAGGGAATTCCTCTACAAGAAGGGGCATTTATTTAAATATTTTGAAGAGTGAATAATGCAAAATATGCTAGCTTGGAGTCTATAGTTAATCCTGCAGTTTCACCATATTCTTTATTAAAGGCCCAACAATACTGTCACTGTTTAATTCCTGTACTTCTTCCTAATTACTGTCTCCTAGGAACAGTTTTGATAGGGTTTAAGCAGAATGAAAAAAATTTCCATGCCCTCTTTATTTCTCAGCATTGCATTTTACTTTTGACGAGGGCTCAACTCATTTAGTATCACTTTACTTATAATAATGGATACCAACTGACACTCTGTGTGCTGCGTTCATATAAAATGCTACCGGCAAATGCTTGCTTGACAGAAACAATGCCTATTTTTTATTGATTGATGGTGATGTCATAATTCATTATTTCTTCTTTGGGAAAGAAATGTAAACCATCCAACAGAAAATGCAACAATCTTAAAATGTAAAAGGCAAATGGCTCTCTATTGTGTCTCTTTTCTGCTGTCTCAATTCTTTCAACATAACAAACTTCAGTTTATATGCCTTGCTCTGAAATATCCAGAGCTGTCAATTTTCCACGTAAGGCTACAGGGGTACACTGTGGGGCTAGTGATGTTGTGAATGTTGAATGTGAATGTTGTGCATCAAAAAAAATGGCAAAACTCAGAAATTTGCGGCAAATCCATGCCTGGCGAGTTGTTTTGCCCATCACTATGTGGCACACGTTAGTGCCCCTCCAAAAATTTTCGCCAAAGACCAGAGGTGACATTAGATGCATGCATGCACCCCCCCCCCCAGAAGTGAAGTCATGTGCATTTAAAAATGCCCCATTGAAGCTGAAAAATTGCTATCTGCACTTGCCCAGTTGCTTAAGATGATGTCACCGAATGCTTACTGCGCACGCACACCCAGAATGTACACAGAACTTCTGGAGATTATAGAAAAATTGTGAGAATGCTATGGGGGTGATGGGAGACCGGTTGAGAGGTGCCAAATTGGGTAACTCCTCAAAAAATTGGTTGGGTTGACAGCTCTGTAAATCCTGCGTAAAAGTTTAGGTTATCTTGTCCTATTTGAGTCCAAAGGATAATGAGAAGCTCTGGTTCTCTCATTTCAGTATTCTAAAGTTTTCTGAAGGGTTTTGCTACATACACTATAAAGAGGCTATAGCTACATTGTAAACAAAATCAGGAGGTCTCTAGAATAAAAACATAATACTAGTATAATAATAATAATTAAAAAAAAAATATATATATATATATATATATATATATTTAAATAAAAATACAGGTATGGGAGCTGTTATCCAGAATGCTTGGGATTTGGGGTAATTTGTTTCTTAAGTCTACAAAAAATCCCGTAAACATCTAATAAGCATTAATTATATCATAGTTAGGATAAAGTACAAGCTATTTTTGGGTCTGTGGGAGATGGCCTTCCTGTAATTTGGAACGTTCTGGATGATGGGTTTCCAGATAACGGATCTCATACCTGTATGTATATATATATATACACACATACAACTGTCTAATATCTGTCATAGACAGACATGTAGACAGATAGACATGTAAAAATAGCATGTAAAAAATACCATGCCTTTAGTTGCCAGGAAAAAGGCAATACAGTTCAGTGTACGTTAGTAAGCAATCTGCAGTGCTGGAGGGAGGAGAAAGGCATTTAGCATTCAGATGGTTGTGTGTACACAATAGCTATTCATGCAATGTTTACAGTAAAGTAGGTGCCGTCCCTGGCTAGCTTACAATGAGTTCTCTATTCCTTGAGATTGAATACTACCCCCTAAAAGACATTTATTAAATGCCTTACAAGCTGATTTGTTTTGTATGATGATTAGCACGTAAAACAATATACATGTATGTGTGTTACCTATTGTGCCTGTGGGAGAAGTTAGCATTTTATTGAACACCATGTCTTTGTTTTGTGTCTGATTCCACCTTTGTTTATCCTTACAACATTGGATTGCCATCTAGTGCAACCCATAACACTGCTAGCTTGCACTTCAGGTTATTCTGTTGCAGGCACACAGAGAAAGTTATCATGAGAGAAAGACCTACTGTACATATCATCCAGCAAGGTATGTTCTGATCTTTATTGGCTTACAGAGCAGTTCTTTTAATATGGTTGGTACAATATACTGTTTGCCCTGCCATTAAATCTTATAAGAGTAAAAGGGTACTGTTATTCATATTCATTAATGCCTTTCTCTAAAGTTATGTGTTTCAGGAAGTAACACGATAGTTTGAATTTTACAATGAGCTATAGAGATTCATTCAGTTTCTTATGGTGGTCAACTGAAAGGAGGGTTGCTATGAAGAGTGCAGCCATCTGCTTTGTTAATAACAGGGATGCCCAAGCTGTCACCTTGTAGCTGTTTTCACAATAGCTTCATTTGGCATATAATCATATTGTTGTAGTTCAGCAACAGATGGAGGTCTTCAGCTTAAATATTTTTGGGTTATGTGAACAAAGTGTGTTTTTGATCTCCATTGGAATAATGCTATTTAGTTAGTTTATTTCGTAATTGTGACACAGGTCCTCAGAAAAAGTTGCAGTGTTGTTTCTCTGCGACTTTAACTTCGAGTTAAAAAAAAAATCAATGTTTAGTGAATGGCACACTAACTGTGAGTATTTTACAGAATGTTTCACTTCTAACTCAGAAATGCATGCCCCTTCTGCACTGTAAAAATAGTGTTTGGTTTGGATTAGTTTACCAGACCTCCTCTCAAATAGGGTACTTTTGGGCAAAGATGTTGTATTTACTGTATTGAAAGCTATGCAGACATGACTATGAACAAATAAGAAAGGGACATTTGTAAAAGAGAAGGTGTGATAGCTCAATAAATTACCCGGAAGGCTCTTTCTCCCCAAATGCCAGGGAGTCTGGTCAGTGCTGAGCTCTGCATAGTGAGGGTTCAACTGTTTAAAGCAGCCAAACACATTCTGATGAACTGACATAGGAATCGGCCCTGCAGTGGTGTTTTTGATATAGTAACACCATTGTGGTGTTAGGGTTCTTACACACAAGCATTTGTTTATGTATTCATGAGTACAAAGTAATTGCAAAAAAGTCATTAAAAAAAGTACAGGCTGTGTTAACTGCTGTGTTTCCCTGTGGTTGGAACACTGCACTGAAAAATCCACTGCAGGAATCTGTGCAGGAAAAATACTTAAAGTAACATACATAATTTCACAGTTTCTTGGTTTATATCATGAAAGCTGAAGTGGATAAGTGTATGGGCACATCTGGAATTTAACTAGGTGATTTTTTATTGTATTAAATCTAGTCTCATGTGTGTAACTGTTCACTCTAAGGCAAGTAAAATAATGTTATAGTACTGGGTGATAGAATATGCAAACTACAATGCCGAGCAAGAATAAAATGGCTTATAACAGTGTTTTTGCAGGTCAGTATCATGGCAGCTGGTGGTTCCTTACAATACCCAACCACTCACCCAATACCCCAAAGTAAACTCAGAACAAAAACTTACCAGAGAGACTAGGATGCATATGAAAGGCCATAGCTTTATTTAACAAATAACAACTAAGAACATTAAAACTCTAGGTTTAAAAAATGCAATACAAAATAGTAATTGTGAAACAACACCCCAAGAATGTTTGCTAACAAACTCCACAGAGTGAACAAGCCACCCATTATGCTGGCCATCAGACATAGCGGCTATTCAATGGGCCAGTGACAGTAAGCTTCACTCCAGTCCCCTCCCTCCTAGAACAATACTGATAGAGGACTCAAATGAATTGTATTGCATAGTTACATAGGGTTGAAAAAAGACCAGAGTCCATCAAGTTCAACCCTTCCTAGTAAACCCAGCACATACAACCTATACTTACCAATCTATATCAACACATACATAAATATATATATATACAAACATTAATACTAACTGTAGATACTAGTATCACAATAGCCTTGGATATTATGCTTGTTCAAGAACTTATCCAGGCCCCTCTTAAAGGCATTAACAGAATCTGCCATTACCACATCACTAGGAAGGGCATTCCACAACCTCACTGCCCTCACTGTGAAAAACCACCTACGCTGCTTCAAATGGAAGCTCCGTTCCTCTAATCTAAAGGGGTGACCTCTGGTGTGCTGATTGTTTTTATGGGAAAAAAGAACATCCCCCATCTTCCTATAATCCCCTCTAATGTACTTGTACAGAGTAATCATGTCCCCTCGCAAGCGCCTCTTTTTCAGAGAAAACAAACCCAACCTCGACAGTCTAACCTCATAGATTAAATCTTCCATCCCCTTTATCAGTTAAGTTGCAGGTCTCTGCACTCTCTCCAGCTCATTAATATCCTTCTTAAGTACTGGAGCTCAAAACTGCACTGCATACTCAAGGTGAGACCTTACCAGGGACTTATAAAGAGGCAAAATTATGTTTTCATCCCTTGAGTCAATGCCCTTTTTTACACAAGACAGCAATTTATTTGCTTTAGTAGCCACCAAATGACATTTTAAGCGGGGGAATACCAGTCCCTTCCACCCTTGCGCCCTCACAGCTAAAACTCAACCTCACTTACTCTCACCAAACCATTCCAGGGTGGTATGGCAGGTTGTTACTCCTCACGCTGCCAATGTTAAAGGAAGCAGTCACTTCTATAACCCTTTTATATACCCCCTCAGCTTACACTTTCATGTCTCTTCCTACTTTAGCCTCTGTTAACCCTGTCCTCCTGCTAGCCTAACCCTGTCAAAGCTTACTTCTATTTAACCCCGGGGAGTGACATTGCTTTTTTAGTATTGTATAATTGTGCTTCTAAATAAAAATACTGATTAGACTATGGTAGTTTCTAAGTGTCATTAGTTTTGCTTAGAGCTGTAAAGTACAGCACGTTCTTAATTCCACAGCCCTGTGCAGGATGTGGCTGGTTATAAATTAATGGAGCTTTCAGTAGAACAAGTCACATTCTGATATATAGTAGTATTGTACAAATAGCTGTGCATCTTAAGACCTATGACATAAGAGTATATATGTACCCAGTTAAAAACATTCAGCCAGTATCTCAGTTTAGTGGACCCAGCGATGGTGGATTTTGATTAGAAAACATTTACATCGTCATTTATTCCTCTCACATGTAATACATATTTACACAAATGAAAGTCAGTCAGTTTCAACCACCACCTGTGCTTTGTGTATATTCTAATATATATATATTCACTTGTAACAGTATATAATGTACAGATAAGGTATCTTTCCATAACTGGGATTTTGATTATGACATTTTAAGTCTGCTTTAAATAATTTAAACATTAAATAACATAATAATAAGAGATCCCATACCATTATTATAAATGAATAAAAAGAAGTTTAAGAGAAGCATATTTTTAGGTTTTGTACTTGTTATAAACTAAGCTTCATACTTCCATATTGGTGACAAACTTGTTAAACTACCTGGAGGTGGCCATTGAAAGTACTGTTTCTATTTTTGCTGTTGCTAAATTGTGCAAAACTATAAGTTCCATGCAGGATGCTGCCACTTTGCAGAGCAAATTGACAAAATTGGAAAACTGGGCAGCAAACTGGAAAATGAGGTTCAGTGTTGAAAAGTGCAAAGTTATGTAATTTGGTAGAAATAATATAATTGTGATTTAAACACTAAATGGTAGTGTGTTGGGGCAATCCTTAATTGAGATGGATCTGGGGGTTTTGTAGATAACAAGTTGTCTAATTCCAGGCAGTGTCATTCTGTGGCTACACAAACAAATAAAGTGCTGTCTTGTATAAAAAAGGCATTAACGCAAGGATGAAAACATAATTTTGCCTCTTATATAGGTCTTATATAGGTCTGTGGCAAGGCCTCACCTTGAGTATATAGTGCAGTTTTGGGCTCCAGTCCATTAATGAGCTGGAGAGAGTGCAGAGACGTGCAACTAAACTGGTAAAGGGGGTGGAAGACTTAAACTATGAGGTTAGACTGTTAAGGTTGGGGCTGTTTTCTCTGGAAAAAATGCACTTGGGGACATGATTACTCTTTGCAAGTACTTTAGTGGAGATTATAGGTAGATAGTGGCGGGTTTATTTTTTTCCCATAAACACGATCAGCTCACCAGAGGCCACCCCTTTAGATTAGTGGAACTTTCATTTGAAGCAGTGTATGTGGTTTTTCACGGTGGGGACAGTGAGAATGTGATAGCAGAGTATGTGATAGCAGATTTTGTTAATGCCTTTAAGAGGGGCTTGGATGATTTCTTGAACAAGCATAATATCCGAGGCTATTGTGATATTGTGATTACAATTAGTATTGATGTTGGTACATATAGTTTGTGTATGTGAGTGAATAGATAAGTCGGTATGAGTCTTTGTGTGTGCGCTGGGGTTTGCTTAGAAGGGTTGTACTTTATAGATTTTGGTCTTTTTTCAACCCAACTTAACAATGTAACTATGTAAAACAAATGGCTTTTAGTAGTCTAAAGGCGCTGCCCCAAATTCTGCATTTTGCCATTGTCATATTTTTTGGTGAAACTGTTGTGAAAGTTCACTGCAACAAAAAATTCACAGAGAAAAATGCCCATTGACTTTAATGTATTTAGAGTGAGAAAAAAGTTGTGGTTGCATCAGAAAATTTGCAGTTGTGTCAAAAAGTTGCATGGTGACTGCATTTAAATTTTTTTTCGCCGTTTCATGAATTTTTTGAGGAAGCAAAACTGGATAGATTTACTCTCACTAACTATTATATCTAAACTCAGTAGGAAACTGGTTTAATAAAACCAACAGAAAAGTTGGTGTTATTGAGACATAGTAAAAAAAAGAGAAACATTTTGGAGAGTGTCAGGTTCAACCTAATTGTGAGTGGGTTAACACCTTACACTACCAAAAAGAACAACTTTGTACTCGTGTTTCTCAGTGGAACAAGAGAATATACAGTACAGACCTAAAAATGAATACTGTAATCCAATGCATTTGCTGTTTTTGTTAATTTGCATCAGGAGCCCCACAATGCTGCTGTAAGGAACACATATTGTCCCTCACAATTCCACAGCTACCAGATTCTGGAAAATTAGCAGTACAAATGCATTTCCTGCCTGCCTCAGCACCTTGCCATTTGTTCAATGACAAGAGGAGTGAGCACTTTTTTCCTGGAATCCACAACCTTTTAGAGACATGTATATATGTCCCTAAAAGCAACATATTAGGGTACGTGCAAGACTGCAAATATGGTTCAGTTTAGTCAATGACTCAAACTTCTGTAGAGTATAATTTTTAAGTGGATAAAAAGCATCACTTATTAGCCAGATAAAATAGGAGGGTATACAAAAGCACACCAGTCATTATCTTAGTTTGGATGTTCTGGGTAGTTATGTTTAAGTTTTAGAGAATTTCTTTTTTTGTGTATAAGCCTGAGGGTAATGGCCCACAGGGACTGTTAATCATAATTACTTGCTGCAGCAAGCAGAATGGCCTCCGCCAGCCAGAGATTACCTCCCACTGACTTGAAAAGCAATTGCCATTGCTCCTCTGGACACAGCATTACAGAAAGCCCTACACATACAACTGTCACCAGAAGACATAAATGCCCATTGTTTTGGCACTTAGTTCCATGTTCTGGCAATCTACAAAGTTTTTTATTAAAGGAAAACTGTACCCACAAACAATGCAAGTCTCTATTAAAATATATTGCATAAACAAGCTCATATGTAAAACCCTGCTTCATCTAAATAACCCATTTTCATAAAAATATACTTTTTTAGTAGTATGTGCTATTGGGTACTCCTAAATAGAAAACTGCCAGTTTAAGAATGAAGGGCCACCTCCTGGAAGCATAGGATTCAAAGTGCACACAAACAAGCCAAGGCACACATACTGTACATGCTAGGCCACATCAGCCAATTAATGGGCAGAGTTCTGCCTTTTACTCCCACATTACTTCCTGTTACAGTTAGAGCTGCATTATTTCTGGTCATATGATCTTTGAGGGAACACACAGCCCATCACTAATGGTGGATTAAGGGAAAGGATGTAAAAGGGCAATATTTACTGATGTGAGCATTAAGAATATGAATAAAAATATGTTACTTATCTCTGTATGTCAAATGTATTGGAGCTACATAAATAACAGATAATAAGTAAGAAATGATACATTAATGTGAATTGTGTCTTAAGGTGGCCATTGTAGCTGCCAATATTAGTTCCTTAGACAGATTCGGCAGCTTATCGGCCCGCGTAGGGGCAGCAATGACGCGAATGCCCGACTCATATCTGGCCTGAAATTGGCCAGATATAGATCGGGCAGGTTAAAAGATTTAGTCGATTTGGGGACTGCATCAGTTCGTTGTTACTATTTGATTGTTTGGCCCCAGGGCCAAATAATCGAATTAGCCTAAATTTGCCCACCTGTAGGCGAGCGGATCTTAACCTGTATGGCCACCTTTACAATTATCACAATTATAATCACAATTATACACGGTGTGTCACATGCACCAGATTGGCCCAATCTTTATTTAAATATCACAGAATCCAAAGTCACGCAATAGCATTTCTATACAAAGTCACATAACAACAGTTGCATTCTGTATTACAGAGGCTGTTCAAAACTTCTTAATTAAAATGTGCATGGATCATTTTCCTTAGCACTATTTATTAAACCAGGGCAAGTACTTTCTGGACTGCCAATAAATGTCTACTGCAGATCCCCTAAAACTGCTTTATGTACAGTGAAGTGTTGTTATATGACAAGAACCTCTGTAAGAGGAAATAACTGCATATAAAGTGTGTGTTGAGGTTTCTGCTACTTCAGTGCCCAATTTTCCACTTTAGATGCAGCATAAACCATTTTAATTAATATTATGTCACCAAAAGGACTAAAATGGCCAATTGAATTCTGCCAAGATAGAGTCTTTTGATGAAAACATATCTTTATTGATTGTAGAAGAAGAAAATCATTCTTAAAATGAAATCCACAGAAAAAAATCATATCCCTGAGAGAAAATTTCTGAGTGGCAGGCTAAGATTAACATCATAAAATTGAATTTGTGCTGCAAACCTTTGATGTAATCAGCAGCTTGGAGATGGTATTGCCCTCGCTGTGCTCTCTCCGATTGTGCTGAATTATTGTGTAGAATGAAATAAATGTTTCTGGTGTCATTCTTTCCAGAAACACAAACCCAGAGGCTGCAAAACTGTTGTCTTTTTATAAAACAGGAAAATGGCTACAGTGAATTTATCTGTTTTAGATCAAGTTATTTTTTTAATACTATATAATACTATTTGTTGAATACATATCGTTCTCCTCATAGGGGAAAAAAATCCTGTCAAACATTTAAACTGAAAATCCTTTATTTTATTTACTACTGTTTGATGTACATGGTACATTAACAGTAAATTATCTTGCTTTCATTAGTTACTGCAGTATTTTTGTTAAATGTTGTTAAATATTAATTTGCTAAATTTTGCTGAAGGCATTGTATGTCAAGTATATTTGCCTGCTAACACACCCTTTAACTTTCCATTCTGCCTCTTTGTCTTAAAATGGCAATTTTCAAAGGGTGGTGCTGTTCATCCATGGGCCCTTCGCTGGAGTTAAAAGGGTGAAATTTGAAGAGAATGCCTATTTGCCCTTATAGCTACTTTTGGAAGCCAAAGTTGTAGGAAAGTTATAGTGTGGTTTGGAGAATTATTGTCAGCCCTTGTAGATAGTCCAGGAAACCTAGATTGAATGTCAGAATGAGGTTTGGAGAGAACAATTATTGGCTTTCTTGTAGATAGTCTGGGAAACCTAGATACACAGTCAGTGAGGCTTGCAGACAACACCTATTGGCTGCCCTTATAGTTAGTCCTGGGTTTATGGTCAGTTAAAGTGAGGTTTAAAGAGAACACTTTTTGACTGCCCTTGAATATAGTCCTGGAAGTTTAGGCTGAGGTCAGTTAGAGTGAGGTTTGGAACACTTATTGGCTGCCCTTATAGTTAGTCCTAGAAGACTAGGTTACAGGTCAGTTAGAGTAAGATTTGGGTAGAATACTAACTGGGTGCCCTGAATATTCCTGGAACTATATGTAAATGCTTGATAGAGCAATGCTCGAAAATATTTGTAACCTTGTAATAAAGTAAAATGGGTCATGACCAATTTCTAGAGATGAAACAGATAAACAGTAAAAACACATAATAACTGCTTCCTCAAATATCTAACCCAATTCTGGGGGCCCAATGACCCGTAACGAGTGTAGGGAAGCAGGGCATGACAGGGTTAAGGAGGGCAGCCCGCCCCCCTTTCCCGCTCTTCCTTTGGGTTAATGGTGCTGGCCAATGAGGGGCCTGGAAATTCCCGGGCTTAGTAAGGGGAGGGGTAACCAAGGCAGCATACCTTCAGTTTGTTCCAGGCAGCATGAGGATCGGCAGCTTGTGACGTCCCACCCTCCCTCCCTATAAAACGGGGGTTGTTTTGTCGCAGTTAGCGGAGGGTACCTTACTCCGTGCCCTCAGGGGGAAGTTTAAGTTGTCAAGGAGACTGTAGCCCGGTAGGCCTGGGGGTCCTGATCGGCAGTTAGCCTCGGTTTAGGTCGGGGGAAAAGGAGGCAGGAACCAGGCGTTACGTTTGGGCTCAGGGATTGTTGTTACTGTAAATGTTGGGTATTGTAAATGTTTGTTATACAAACGGTTCTGTACAAGTTTATGATGTTAAAATGTTAACGGATGTAAGTTATTGTTAATAAATAAATAACTGCGGCCTTCTCTTCCCAAACTACAGCGTCTATGTGTGTGTCTGGGAGAAAGTTGGGGGGCGGGGGGCTAAAACAGGAAAGGGGGTTAAGGGCTGCAAGCTCGACGCTGCACCTGTCATGATTTTACCTGGCTGTTGTAAACAACAAATCAGGCTTCACCTATTAAAGGAAAACTATACCCCTAGAATTAATACCTACCAGCAGATACTTGACATTATGCTAAGTGGCCTATTAAAGAATCTCCTTTCCCTTGAGCCACCATTTAGTGATGGGCTGTGTGCTCCCTCAGAGATCACATGACCAGAAATAATGCAGCTCTAAGTGTAACAGGAAGAAATGTGGAAGCAAAAGGCAGAACTCTGTCCATTCATTGGCTGATGTGGCCTAGCATGTATGTGTGCCTTGGCTTGTTTGTGTGCACTGTGAATCCTATGATCCCAGGAGGCGGCCCTTAATTCTTAAAATGGCAATTTTCTATTTAGGAGTATCCAATAGCACATACTACTAAAAAAGTATATTTTTATGAAAATGGTTTATTTAGATGAAGCAGCATTTTACATATGAGCTTGTTTATACAATATATTTAAATGGAGACCTACATTGTTTTGGGATATAGTTTTTCTTTAAAATGATATTATCAAAATTACAGGCTCCAATAATGACCAAGTGCTTATATTCAAAATTGAAGTTGGTATTCACCTCACAGAATGAATTACTGGGAGTTATAGCTGAACTGGAATACATGATAATTTCCCATTAGATCTGACAGTTTTATGAATGAAACATCATGATGGATATTCTGTTTAGCAGCTTGATTTAATCTAATGGCACTCACTGTAATTTGCACTTCAGTATTTAAAAGACCACAAGGTTGATGTACAAACAGAATACTAAGCAGCCAGCAGTTTAAATGTACAATACTGGATGCTCCTAGAATAATTGCATGGTGTTAAATTCTTTGTTGTTCTACATGCACCCTTATATTTTTATAGAATTCAGAATGAGTATAACATATAACAGTTTAACCAGGGGAACAAGGATCACTCCCTACAGTAAAATAGCATATTTAGGACTGCCCTAAAAATGTAGTTGAAATATTATTTTATAAAAGCAATTGCAGTCATTAGCTAACTTTAGATTATACAGTTTTCTTTTCTGCCTTTGTTGTCTGGTATTAACTTTTTCTACCTATGCAAAAGGATCTTCAACAGCATCAGATGGGCATCCCTGATATTTAGAGATGAATCAGAAATAAACTGAATGCTAAATTGTTTGAAAGGTGCTATAATGTAGAAATTGATAACAACAATAGCACATATGAGCATATTTGAGCACATATGTATATTTCTGACCTTTGTCCAAACCCCTGCATAAATTTTACATTTTGATTGAGCTCCATCTACTGGATTGTCAGGGATTTGTTCCCCAGTATTAGATATATATAAGTATATACTTATATATATATAAATATTTTGTATTGTTAATGGTGTGTAGCTTTTTGTCCCAGTCTCTCTCATTGTGCAAATTCTGTGTTAAGGGAAAATGTATACAGTGTGCAATTTTAAGTTTCAGTGCCAGTAATCTTTATTTTAGGACTTGCATTGTGAAAATAAATATAAAGCATAAAATTATCAATACAGAATGGATTATAGTTGGTTACCAGGCACAATAGTGACCAGTCCTCCTATTTATATTATTCTTAGCCCAATGTCTTTCAATTAATTAATCCTTATTGTAGGTAAAACAATCCTGTTGAGTTTATTTAATATAAATATATTGTGTGGAATAAAAATACTGTTTATTCAATACAACACAAATTTTGCATTCAATAGGTGACTGGCCAGTCTACCAATTCATACACAGTAAATGTAAAATCAGGCCTGGATTTGTGGCGAGGCCACAAAGGCCCGGGCCTAGGGTAGCAGAAAGTTAGGGGCGACATGTTGCCCTGCCGCAATGAAAATTTTTGCCCGCATATGGAGCAATCGTGAGAAGACGCGCTTCAACGTTAGCGTGTCCTCTCCCCAATACTCCGTATAAGTTGTGACACGCATGCGCGCACCCCCCACCATCCCGCACATGCGTGTCACCACTGGTCAAGGTGGGCTGGCGGCCATAGGGGGCAGCCTGTGTAAAATACAAATTGTAAGACCACTCAAAATTCAAAAATATCTACAAAAATTCATTATAAAGTTTCAGAATTCCTCAGCAAGAAATGGAACCTTCAAACAATTGCTTAAAATCAATAAGCAACCGTGATTGTTCAAAAGTGCTCATGCAGTCAGCAGTCACAGTTATTCAAAATACCAGTCATTTATATTTTATAATTCCTTGTTTAATTTGCAGATAGTTGGAGCCACCAACTTGTGGAATTAAAATGATTATTTAACACTGGGAGTTGGTTGAATTATATTTTAGTAGACATAAGGCATGGAGTTCCAAATTATGGAAAATTTCAGGTACCTTGCGTTTCGGATAACAGTGTCTATACCTGACTGAATACAAAAATGGTTGTTCTTTTTTTATTCTGGAAAAGTTTGTTTTTAAATGGGTATGTTTTTTTTAAAGAGAAGCAGAGGCAGTGCTTTGTGGCTGCTATCAGGTCCTTGGGGTGGAATATGCCCCCCTACAGCTATCTGGCTGAGCAAATCAGTTGCTGATGTCTCACAGTATGTTTTTCTCAGAATCCCATTCATTGACGGATTAGATTAGACAAAGAGGGACATAAGAGGAAAGCAAGTGAATGAAACAGGGCATATGCTGGTAAAACGACAGAATAGGACTGCAATTGTATATGCTTGTTAGTGTTCTTTCACATTTCAAGGTTTACCCAGATCTTGCACTTAAATATGAGTTTATCATCACCGGCCCTGCAAATTATTTTTACTAACTGTATGCAGCTACAGGAGGTAGAATTCTGATTCCACTGCTGAATAGAAGAATGAGACTTAAAAAAAATAGAACAAACCTTTGCTAAAACCAAGTAGAAGGTCCAGAGAATTTTACATCATATTCTTTTTTACTCTTTTTACTCTTTTAGTATGTATGTTATAGCATAACCAATTCTAAGCAGTTTTTTAGTTGGTCTTCATTATTTATTTTGTATAGTTTTTGAATTATGTGCCTTCTTCCTCTGACCCCAGCAAGCAAAAAATGTTGTTGTTATTGTTATTAGTTATCTTTCTATTTAGGCCCTCCTCTATTCATATTTCTGTGTCTCTTTCAAATTGCCTGGTTGCTAAAGTAATTTAAACCCTATCAACCAGATAACTGCTGAAATTCCCATGAACAAAAAATGAAATAATTAAAAAAACACAAATAGTCAATGAAGACTAATTGCAAATTGTCTCAGAATGTTACTTTCTACATCATACTAAAAGTTAACTCAAAGGTGAACAACCCTCTTTACAGCATACTGCAGGACTGAAAACAAAAGAAGAAAATACAATACAAAACAGTCAGACACATGCAAGCTTGGGTAGGGCTGGTGTTACAGGTCCAGTGCCCAGCTGTCATTATAAAAGGATTTATTTGATTCTATTTTCCACTGTGTAATATGTTTGAAACTTTATTTTTAAAGACAACTTTAATTTTCATTAGTCAATACTATCACCTAAATCAGAAAACTAATATTTTGCAATGTTCAGCAAACTGTCCTTAGCATTTGCACCACTGAAATATCAAATTATAACAGGGCTCATTTACAAATGCAGGCACAACTGAACAGTTTTAAAAGGCATGCATACCTAAGCCTATTCTGATGCTATTCACAATAGCATTTTTGTTTATTAATTCTACTTCCAAATTGCAGTGTGTGGTCATCTGGCTATGGAAAACTGCATGCATGGGCATGCCTGGACCTGCTGGTAGTTCCAGGCCTACTTTAATGCTATGTGTCACATAAGTGCAACTGACTGGCACCAAGTCATTTGGAGACTTTGCCATTAGTGATACTACGTGCTGGAGGTTTACACAAATGCAACAGCATATGCCTGTGCCACAACTCACATGCAGTTTACCAAGACAGATGCTAATTTGCACGCCTATTAGTTACAGCAGACGCTTAGTAAAGAATATGTGCTTTTTAAGTGGGAATTCCAGGGAAAGATTTTGCATTGTGGCATTTTGCTTTCATAAACTGCATTTTGCACAGTACAATGAATCCTTTTCTGGGTGTAAACCACCATACTACCAATATACAAACAGAGGGCGCTGTAAAACCCTACAATAATATATACCATATATAAAATAGTTTATATAAATAGAAAATCTTAGTTTATTAAAATTTATATAGAAGACCATCTAGACTAGTTAAAAACATTTGAATCCCCCAAAATCTTTATCTTATATTCTTTTTTCTTCTTTCTTTTTCTTTGGAATTGTAAGTATAAGATGCATAAAAAGTTAATTAAAAAAATTATAGGGAAGAAAATTTACTTTTTTATGATTCATAAATGTTATAATTCATAGTTTCAGTTGGTCTCAGTGGCGCATCAAATCTTGCAAACTTTGCAAGTGGCTCTTTTGATCTAGAGAATGATAACAAACCACCAGGTTTTGTGTTGTGCTTTGCACTTTGGGCACATAACAAAAATGAACAAAATTTGTATTTCTTCAAAAATATTTGCCAAAAGTCATCCAGAGGGAAAGTTATATTCTATGACAGCCTGTAAGGTATATATAAGGTGTCCCAGTAAAGATTACATTCTACATTAGCATGTTTAACATAATTTTGCTTTTTTCAAATATTTGGTATTTGTGCTTAAAACACATTTTACAGTACAGTATTTTAGTATTTTTTTAGTATTTAGTGTCAATAAATTAGTTCTGTTATTGTCACACTTATGGGTGGGTCATTATTTAAACCGGATTTTCTTGCTTTACAGCATGTGCTTCAGTAACAGACAGATGCAACTGAAACACTGGGCAGAGATTGCTAGAGATTGCTACTGTTGGCTTTATTATTTCTACTGTGTATGGAGGGAGCATGGAGGTCTAATACATAGCACACGGGTGACATAACTTAAGCAGTCTTTTGGCATTTGATGGCTGCACAAAATCCCAAGTGTCACACAATATCTGCGCTGCTGCTATTGCCTCCCCCCTCCGTCTTTACACTCCAGCTGTCACCTTTTGCTCAGGCTTTTGTGACTCTGTTCATCTTCCACACTGTGGTGCTGCTGCACTTTCATTAGATATTGCAATGTATACGTGTAAAAAAAAAAATCATGGAGTCAATGCACATTAAATGGTATGTCAGAGGGGTTCTGCACTTATTTATTGTTTACTATTTATATACATTCTCTGAACATTTTATTGCAACAAAAATGTGATTCTGTTTATTAAGAAATATTTGCTGAATGCATTTCAAAATTACACTTGTATATATATATATATATATATATATATATATATAAAATTACATTGTACTATATAACAATAAATAGAGTAATATATAACCATTTTATTGAAACTATGCAGACGTGTTTTTGTTTATTTTTAGTATTTATCTTTGATAATGTGGGGCATTTATGTAACATGACCTGATGCAAAGCAAATTCTCTCTAATCCGTATAACACAATATTAGAGGCTATTGTAAAGAGGAGTGTGCCTATTAGAGAATGAGACAGCACGTGCCATATTCCTTTCTGACCCCCTCCAGCTGGGCTGTGACCCACAGCACAGTAAAGTCAGAGGGCACTTTGCTCTATGCTTTTGTCCTGCTGTGAATTGTAGAACAGCTGCCATTATCAAACAAGAGAGAACAGGCTTACTCTGAAGTCGTGCCAGGATGCTCCTTCCTGTTATTAGGAAACAAAAGCATTTGAATTTCTTTAACTCTGTCAGAAAGGTTTTACTGGTTACTTCTCAGAGATAAATTCAATTTTGCAGCAACAGAACTGATGAAAGTTTGCTTAATGGGATGGCTGTATGAGTTATGGCCATAGACTTTATTTTGTCACACGTGGTAACATCTCCTGGAAACAGCTAAAGCTCATAATACAGAGCAGTAAATTACTGTATTTTTGTAGGTGGGTGGATGGAATGTCGAGGCCATATCTATGGCTGGTCGTCAGTTATACTTTATAGTAGCATTTATATTCCCTCTCTGTGAAGGGAGCACATCTAATATACTAACAGATTTATAGTTAAATCTCTGTAACTGCTGTTAAGTGTTAAAGGAACCTCTAGCATGTTCCACACCCCTCTGATTCAGAAGAAAGAAAGAAGCATACTTCAATGCCAAAGGAACAATTGGATCCCAGAATTCTATAAATAAGCTGGCAGTACGGAAACACGTATAATAAACTGACTGTTTTAAATGAATAGTGTCAATAAGTAATAACATTCAAAATGAATGTGACTCTAATGTTGTTTAGGACATATGTAGAATGCTATGGGCACTGGCTCTAAATTAAATTGTGGTTTCTGTGGGTAGAATTTTTTTTCTGTTTTTTTCCCACCGAGTTTACACACTGAATCACATTACTTCTGATCCAATATATACTGGGGGTCATTCTTTTAGGTTCCCAATCATAGTGCTTGGGGTTAGGGAATTCCCCAATAAACAGTTTTGCAAAAGCTAAGGTTGCAGTACTTAAAGGGATATTGTCATGTTTTTTTTTTTTTCAAAACGCATCAGTTAATAGAGCATCTCCAGCAGCATCCTGCATTGAAATCTGTTTTTCAAAAATGGTAGCAGATTCTTTTTGATATTTCATTTTGAAATTTCACATGGGGCTTGCCAATTTCCCAGGGCGCCACAACTATGTGACCTATGCTCTGATGAACTTCAGTCACACTTTACTGCTGAGCTGGAGTGATATCATACCCTCCCAGCAGCTGATCAGCAAAACAAAGGGCAGGTAGCAAGATAGCAGCTCGCAGCAGATATCAGAATAGCACTTAATAGTAAGAAATCCAAGTCCAGCTTGCGACTCCTCCATTTACATGGGAGTAGGGAAACAATAGATTATCTGAAAGCAGTTCTAATGTGTAGGACTGGCTCTTTCTGAAAGCTCAGAGATGACTGCCTACACACCAATATTAAAAAAAAATACCTTTTTGGTTCAAGAACAACATTTTAAATGGTAGAGTAAATTATTTGCTATGTAAACAGTGTAATTTAGAAATAAAAAGTATACCATAACCATGAAATTCTTCAAGTCATTACCATCAGTACTGTATTGTATAACTGGAGGAGTTGCTGCCATTATAGGATGAGTATATGAAACATTTATCTGTCATTAGAACACTCTACCACTTACACCACCAGCACATGCATAGATCTGGGATTAGGGGCATTAAGCAAGACATACTACATAAGTTTAGTCTAAGGGTGGCCAGGGTCAGACTGGCCACTGCACTACCAGGAAAAAAACCCAGTGGGCCCTGCCATCTGTTCTCAAATCGCTTTGCCCCAGCTGTTCTCTCTTCACTTCTTACTTGCTGTAAAAAAATAAAGATGGCCATGCTTTCCAATTTGGTATGCACAGGCATCTTTTTGTTCACAGTAAATGAGCAGTGCAGGAGCAGAATTGCAGGGGCTGGGGGCAGAACAGTGGAGTTGGGTACCTGGTGGGCCCACAGTGCTACAGTTCTCATTAGAGATGTAGCGAACTGTTCGCCGGAGAACTAATTCGCACTAAAATCGGGTGTTCGCAAGTTCGCAAGTTCGCGAACTTTTAGTGATGTTCGCAATTTTGGGTTCGCCTTAGCTGGAGCCAAATTTTGACCTCTCCCCCCAGAGCCAGCAGATACATGGCAGCCAATCAGGCAGCTCTCCCTCCTGGACCACCCCCGGACCACTCCCTTCCATATATAAACCGAAGCCCAGCAGCCATTTTACATTCTGCCTGTGTGTGCTTGATGAGTTAGCATAGGGAGAGAGCTGTGCAGGGGTTTGAGGGACAGTTTAGGTAGCTTTGCTGACTAGTAATCTACTTTCTACTGCTCTGTATGTAGCTGCTGGGGACAGCTGTCCTTCTGATCTCATCTGCTGTAACCCAATAGTCCTTGTAAGGACTGCTTTTATTTTCTGATTACTGATTACAACAACGTATTTTTCAGAGAAATTTTTGCCCTTGATCCCCCTCCTGCATGCCACTGTCCAGGTCGTGGCACCCTTTAAACAACTTTAAAATCAGTTTTCTGGCCATAAATGGCTTTTCTAGGTTTCAAAGTTCGCCTTCTCATTGAAGTCTATGGGGTTCGCAAAGTTCGCAAAAGTTCGCACTTTTTTGCAGAAGTTCGCAAATGGGTTCGCGAACTTTTTTTGTGAGGTTCGCTACATCCCTAGTTCTCATCACCTATGCCAGCTAATCATAAGGATTTATTTAATTTGTAACCTGTTAAAAAGCAAAGCTATAATTAGTTGCTATAGGTTACTGCACCTGGGCAATCTGTGTGCCTTATATTACATTTGGGCGCAAGTGTTTTGATTTCAACCCACTGAGCTGCAAATTGCCTTGAATCATTCAATGTGCCATTGCAGAGCAGAAACCTCTACAATTATATAAATAAAACATACTCCAAATTCATGTGGAGTCACCATGAGTCCTGAAAAACATTTATTTTAAAAGCAGAGAGGATGTAACATTGTAAAGCTGATGCTTTAATCACTTTAATTAGTTTATCATGTTCCATCTGTATATAAATACAAAAGCATCTATGGTCTCTTAACTTGAGCCCTTATTATTAGTAGCAAAAATGATGTAGAAATATATAAATGGCATGACAGGATGTTGACTATATAGCAGCGGGTCATCCAGGAAAAAACACAATGTAATATTTTTGTGGCATACCTGTTTAACTTACAGACTGAATGACTCAGGGTTAATACTATGAAACAGTTATGCTTGAGCGGGCAGCTGTTGCTCTGTTAAACACGTCATGATTAGCTTTAGTTCATGTAGCCTCAAATATGCCTTTGGCAGTGTTTGACTTTGCTAAGGCAACTTTAAAGTTATTTTCCCATATGGAATGCCTGAAAACGGTTTCTGTTCTGAACAATAATATTACAGCCAGTGCTGTTGTTAGTTAAACCTTTTGCCGATGCATAAATCAGGGAGAGCAACCACATGCATTTTAGTGCAACAGACAATCCCTTTTTTCCATGGATAGTACCAATGTGAAATCAAGCAGGTATGTAAATATATATATTCTTTCTTTCTCTGCGACTTGCACCTGACATGGCAATAAAGATGCAAATTGCTTTACACTTATTATTGAAATATGTAATTGTGTTTAAATTGCAAACAGTTATTATATATTATCTATGCGTGGTAAGCTATGTTGTGATAATTATTTACATGATATATAGCAGTTTGCATTTTGGGCATAGATTTGTTAGTGCTTAAATGAGAAATGTATATTCTGCAAATATAGATTTGTTGCTATTATGGGAAATTGTATACCAGCTAGAATTGATTAACTGGCCATCTTATCAATGGGAGAGTTGTAGTATAGTGACGTGTGACAGACCATAAATATGGATGTGTGGATGTAATGCGCCAGCAAAATGTTCAATGAAAAGAGGTTTGTGAATCATTCTCACTGAAGCTACACATGTGCTGCCTTGTGTATTCCAGCTTTCCAATGTTTCACATGTGATGGAACTTTTCTTGTTATTCGGGAAAATGACTGGGATCATGGAAAACCTTGTAAAAAACATTTATGCTAAGTAGGACCAGCAATGCATAACTAATACCCAGCATCTGACTTGAAAAATTATCCACTAAATATATGTGAAACCAGGGTATATTTATTTCATACTATTTCACTCGAGTGAAATACTCCCCCAGACAAAATGAATTAGGACTTTTTTCTAATAAAAATCCAAATCAAATGAGTTGAGGAGGAACATATTAATCTGCACATGCTGCATGATCTGCAGTACAATATCTACTAAAGGGTGGTTAAGGCTAAAGGAAGTAAGTTTCTTTCCTTTTGAATTGCCCCAAAAGCATACAACAATTCACGAGTAAAAGCAGACAGCTTGAATTAGTTACCTCTATATTTCCTACATAATACATGTATCAATTCACACTTATATAATGCTCAAACTTATACATTAGGACAGACAACCATTAGCAGGTATCTTAATGAGTCTTATGTTATGTGGCTTCTCCTGATCTGGTGGTAGCTCCTGGTTATTCTGCATCAGTAGGTTCGACACAATAGGAAATTGAACCATCAAATTTCGCAATTACTGTGTTCATTTTTTGTGCAACCACATTTGCGGTATCTGTGGAGCAGGTATCAGCAGTGAAAAACAGTATTTTAGCTCCCAGTAAGGTACATAAATACAAATATGCAGTGAGGGAATATTCTGAGCACATGCACAGACGTAACTGACACTTTATGGTAAAAGAGTAACATGTAGTAAAAGAAAAACACATTATTTAAGCACATACAATGAGTTTAAAAACAATATTGTCATTAAAATTATGTAGTAGTGCCAAAGAGCACTAGTGTTCTCTTTGATTATAACAGGAAAGGCTACAAGTAGTTCTCTGCTAGTGCAAAAGCACTAAGGGGCACCTTTCACCCACAGCTGACACAGTATCCAGGTATACTCCAATATAATCTGATTCAAACCAAAAGGTGCCTACCAAAAGACTAGCTGGTGAACTTCTAAACCTGCCAAAACATATGACACAAGTGCACACATACCGAATCAATGAATTTGGTTATTAAAGGAGAACTAAATACTAAAACAAGTATGGGTGTAAATGCTGTATTTTATATATTGCATCACCAGCACCAAAAAAGTGTTTTAAAGTAATTATAGTATAATGTACGGTTGCCCTGCACTGGTAAAGGTGGTGGGTTTGCTTCAGGAACACTACTATAGTTTATATAAATAAGCTGCTGTGTAGCCATGGGGGCAGCCATTCAAGCTGGAAAAAAGGAGAAAAGGCACAGGTTACATAGTAGATTAGACACCATTGTATTCTACTGTGTTTGTCTGTGCCTTTTACTCTAGTAGTGTTTCTGAAGCAAACACACAACTTTTACCAGTGAAGGATAGCAGTACATTATAGTTTAATTTCTTTAATATATTTTCATGGTGTTACTGTTCCTTTAAGTTTCAGAATGTCTATATCAGCAATTATTCAGTCCTTCAAAGTTTTGATCAGTGGTTCACCACCTTGGATTTTGTTCAGGGTGTCAGTGACACTCAAACAATCAGTATGCTCTGGACAGCTGTTAAGAAGTTTTACTAAAGTTTTGTCACAAATCATCAAGCAGAAAATAAGGTTCACATGTCATAGAAGCTGATACTACAGGGCTGATTACTGCATTCTCCTGCTAATTGCACTGGTTTCTGAGCTGCCATGTTATGAGTATTGGAATGAATTACTGATGAGCCTTGTATTATGACTTTTATATCCTATATATTCTGTATAATGTGAGTTGATCCCTAAGCTCAGATACCTAATAACAGTAAAGAGCATGTGTTGTGAATGAACAGAAAAGATGAGGAACTAAAACAGGCAACCTCCAAAAGAACAGATATTCTTTGCTAAAGGGATGTGGTTGTCTTGGGCTGGTACAGAATCTCAAAACATAATGGGGGGAATGTAATAAAATTTGAAATTGGAAAAAATATTCATTATGCAAAAATGTATGCCTCTGTGCGAACAAATTTAATACAGCAAATAACTGTTTTCTAACCACTGTCGACAGCTGTAGAACGTTTTAAGGCTTGTTCAGGTTTGGGGCAAGAGTCTGAACAGCTCTATTCTCTCTCCCTCTCCCCCTCCCTTTTTTTGCCCCCCTCCTAAAAGAATGCACTCCCCTCCCATCAGAATGTGTGGTCTGAGCTACCAACTGCTACAGCTGTAGCAGGAAGCTATGGAGACCAAGCTAAAATGGCAGCTGCAATCTTAAACAAACAGAGGAAGCTTCTAGGGCTATTTACCCAAGTATGGTAAAGCTTTCTGCAGAATAAATATATTGTTCTAGGTGGCAGTAATGTGGCAAATCTATTGGCAGTAAAATGCCAAAATGCCTTTCCTTCTTCTTTAACTTCCCTGTCAAGTTACAGCTTTAGGCCATGACAAACCTACCATATATGTGGCAAATTTTAAACCCTTTCTAGATATGTTATTGACATGTTACTCAGTAACAGTGTATAGGCAAAAAGCCAATTGAATAGATATAGCAATGGGTGAGTGCCCTTTAAAACTATCAAGGGGGGGGGGCATCACTATCAGTGCATTAAATGTATCTGTAGAAATCTGCCAATAACACCATACAAAGAATCAAGACCACACAGTGTAAAGAGCTGGCAGCCTGCCTCGACTTAGCTTTTCATATTTTGCTTGAACTATAATATACATAGTGGGTAAAATATATATATTGCCTACAAAAACTGGCTGTAGTAATCACAGGCCATAATCTCATTGCTGAGTTCAGTAATTGAAAGTAAAAAGACAAAATGGTGCATACATTGTAAGCTCAGGGATTGTCAAATAAAGTATTGGCATCATTTTCTCACCCTCGAAATAAATCCACATAAAATAACATTCAATAAACATTTTTATTTACCTTAGTGGAGTTAGTGTAATGTTATTTATTTGGGACCCTCTACATGTGTAATTTTTTAAGCATGTTATCTAATGATAGATACTGCAAGTATGATGCATTATTCAGCTAAAAAGATTTTTAACCAGGTACCCAGTCAGAAAGGTCAAATGGCTGCTCCCTTATTGCCTGCACAATCTTTGTTTTGCAGAAGGATGAAAGACGGGGTTAACAGGTTCACAGCCATGTTTCATTGCTTATAATTCTAAGCAAATATTGCTGAAATTATTAGTCTTAATACCAACTCCAAATGAAAAATAAAACAAATATTCAATGCAACTTTTTCTATTTGAATTTAAAATGTAACTAAAAACATCAAATGAAGTGAAATAAAACAAAACAAATGTATGAATACAGACTTTATTGTGCAGTTTATTGATATTACATTTAATCTGGGAAAACTGTAAATGCAAACGCAAACATAATACAGAGAATAACTGTATTTGACTCAGCACAACAAGAATGGATGGAGTTCAAGGCAGGAATTATGAAGTGAAACCATAAAACTTTATTTTTAGAGGAAGTAAACTACTGTTTTATAGTAGGTCAAATATTCTGTGGAACAATTGTATGGATTTCTGCATTAGTGTTGATAGGAATATATTTAGGAAATCAGAGTCAACTAGTACAGTAAGTAAGCCATTTGTTATCGTCCTTAAAAGCCAGACACGATAGGGGAGCAGAGAGCCATTAATACAGTAAATTGAATAGCTGTAGCAAGCGCTAGTTTGTAGGCATAGAGGGTGCTCCAGAAAGATAGAGTGTTCACTCTCATCTTCTGCAATAAATTGTGCTGGTACCATGGCAAGATAACATCCACAGCAAAATTGTGCTTTTGTTTTCTTTGGATTTCAGCATCTTATATTTTCCCTTGTCATATAGCGTGTTTTGTCATAGTGGCTGGAACTGACAAGATAGAACACAGGGCTCATCAAGGGGCTGTTGTTATGTTTTATGGCAAAAAGTACTCTAATAAAACAAAATAGGTATTATCAGGAACAGTAGGTTATTTTAGGAATATTAACATTTTTTTTGTCTGCACAAACGTAAAAGCAGAAGTACACATTTTACTTTCTTTCTTGGAGGGCATGATGGTGTATTTGCAGTTGAATTATTACATATAGACAGCCAAATGTCTGTTGATTTTATGTGATCAATCCACAGACATGTATAGTGACATTTAATGAATCCTGGCAATAGGTTGTATTAGGAATTTAACCTCTTTTGCATAGTGGTTACCCAATAACAAACCTGTATTAGAGTGCATACTTTAGATCACATATCCTGCAATAGTGCTATGCTTTAAGGTAAATATTTTCATATTATTCTGCATTAAATACTTCTGGGCTGGAGTTTTGTTGTTTAACTGAATTCCAATGTGCCTTTAATTTCTCTAAGTATGCTGTTTGACTTGTAGTTGTAGTAGTATGACTGCTAACCCTACACAAGAATATATCCTCATGCAGAAAGTAGACTTAAAACATCCCGGAAGGTAGTTATAATAACTTAAGGTAGTGGCACAGGTCACTGGTTCTACTAATTGTATTACATTTGCTCACTGTTATACTGTATATTGTGTTAGAATACCTCAGTGTCTGTGTATTGCACAACTTACACTGATACTGACTATGATTATTGGGATGTTGACAAGCCTGTAGTACTGGTATGACAAGTAGAAAAAACTGAAATATTTGTCTAATGTCAACAAATTTACAGCATTTGAAAATGGGAGGGATTCTGTTGCTTACAGGGGTGGACTTTTAGTATGTTGTAGACTGTCCTATGCCTATCAGCTTTGCAATTCATACTCATTATTTATTTTTATTGTTTTTCAATTATTTGCCTTTTCTTCTACATCTTTCCAGCTTTCAAATGGGGTCACTGACCCTGTCAATAAAAAATAACTATTGCTACCATTTTATTATTACTGTTACTCTTTTCAATTTCTTTCTATTTAGTCCCTCTCCTATTCATATTCCAGTCTCTCATTCAAACCACTGCCTGGTTGCTAAGGTAAACAATACCCTAGCAACCAACAGAGAGCAACCGATAGCTGTTGAAAGTCCAAACTAGAGAGCTGCTGAACAAAAAGGTAAATAACTGAAGAAACAATTGCAAATTGTCTCAGAATATCAATGTCTATGTCATTCTAAAGGTTAATTTAAAGGTAAAGAACCCCTTTAAATGCTTGAATGCACATTTATGAAGCAAGTGCAGTGCAAGGTGCAAAAGACGTGCAGAATTCCAGGTGCCTACAAAGTAGCATGTGCCAAAGTTTGCACAAGATGTACCAAAGGGCATGCTAATTTGCTTCCACATTGATGAATTGGGTAAGATTCATGCTGGCCTATTGATTGAATCAGAGTGATACAGCATTTCTGGTGTGATGATGTTTATAGCACTTTGCCTCTTACAAAAAAAACCCACACATTTCATTTCTATTGATTACATTTTGGGGCTCATTAAAAAAACACTCTCTATTTTGGGGCTCATTAAAAAAAACACCCTCTATTTTTGCAAGACCCACAAATGAGGCAAAAAGAGATTTTGCTTGAAAAATCTATCTATCTATCTATCTATCTATCTATCTATCTATTGCCCCGTGTCTTTTTTCCTACTGGAAACCCATAGTTTGAGAAGATGAGGGCAGCAGCAGATCCCTTATGATGAAATGATATGGCCTATGATTATTTGTTTGATACAGCATGAAGTGCGTACATCTGAGCTAATGCCTGTTTTTTTAATAAATATAGTTTGTTTCTATAATCCTGGATTAGCGTGATCAATTGAATTGCCTGCCACCTTTTACTATATGGTTTATCTGCCCTCCTATGCTGAAGGCTTAGGGCAGGGCACTTGTTCGGTAAATGTATGTCATCTATAAATTGTGTTTTATGTATTTCACAAATTCTCAATTCAATCAGTCATAGAGGTGAACTGCAGTCCCAGATCTTCTAAATTTATCAGTAGCAGACATCCTGTCTCATGAAAGAAATAGCTCCTGAAGTGGTTCCTAAATTATTTTTGTTTCATATTTTTGATGAGGAGATTTTTCAGAATGTATTTACTGTTCTAGCTAATTTACCCACCTTGTAACACTAATGTTATTGATTTCAGAGTGAACTCACAATGAAACACACGATTCAGGCTGTGGCCTTGTGGGAAAACAGGGCTCCAGAACACAGTATTACCACCATAATGATAACAGAAGACCAGAAAACTATTGTAACTGGTAGTTCAGAAGGACAGATATGTCTTTGGCATCTATCAGAGGATATGAAGGTTTGTGTGTTCCTGATATTAAGTACGTTTTATTGTTATGGCTTATGCAGTTAGAGCAAGGGAAATATTTTTAACTATAGGAATGTACTAATATGTTGCTTTGATAAAAACTAATAAATATGTCTATTGTTCTGCCACTTCTGTCAATGCTTGTTGACATGTATATTTTTAATTTCTTAATCTTGCGCTAACTCCTTGGTAGCCAGATACACATTAGCTTCACGGGACCTTAAAGCGATACAGACACAAAAAGACTACTTTTCAAAATATGAATGTACATAAAATGTTATCTATAGGTCATGTTGATTATTTTTCCCTGATAAGGCTGCTTTTGTAAATAATTGTTACTTGAAATTCCTAAACCTGACTGTTTTCCCAACCTGGCTGTCCCTTCTCAGCCTGTCAGTTATAGCTTCCAATGCTAATGGACTCCTGCTGCACAAATATGGCAGCCCCCTCATAGAGGGACATGGGGGATCAAATAGGTTATGTAGAAGCCTCAGGTAATACTTTTATGGCAAAATTATAAAACTTATGCATTGACAATTTTATAAGATATTTAAAAGTTAATGTAATGTCAGGTGTCAGTATCTCTTTAAGGCACTCAATAATAGTAAAACCTAAGAAGAACTGGACTGGGGAAAGTCTATATAATATTAATGAAATCATATAAATATACCTTGACTTCCCAACAGGGCAACATCTGGGATCAGTTATTTAGAATTAAGTACAATACCTACATTGATCTACCTGGTACTGTGTCACAAAAGCCCTATTCATGATAATACTATTGATAATATTAGTGAAAGAAAAATGTATGGTTTTATCAGAATCAGCTATTTTGATTGTATACTAATTCTTACCAACATTTTTTTTCTCAGATTACATCTAAAGCTATTCTTTTTGGCCATACAACAGCTGTAACATGCTTGGCCAAAGCAAGAGATTTTGAAAAGCAACCATATATTGTTAGTGCGACTGAAGATGGGTAAGAGAGATAATTAACAATCCCAACAAGCTACTTTTTAATGCTTTTTAATATATCTATATATATATATCTATATATATATATATATATATATATATATATATATATGTATATATATATATATGCACTGCTCAAAAAAATAGAGGGAACAGAAAAATAAGACATCTTAGATCTGAATGAATGAATTAAATATTCTTATTAAATACTTCGTTCTTTACATAGTTGAATGTTCTGACAACAAAATCACACAAAAATTATCAATGGAAATCAAATTTATCAACCCATGGAGGTCTGGATTTGGAGTCACACTCAAAATTAAAGTGGAAAAAAACAAGTCAAAATGAGGCTCATTACTGTGTGGCCACGTGCCTGTGTGACCTCCCTACAACGCCTGGGCATGCATCCACACAAATGGCTCAGGTAGTGCAGCTCATCCAGGATGGCACATTAATGCAAGCTGTGGCAAGAAGGTTTGCTGTGTCTGTCAGCGTAGTGTCCAGAGCATGGAGGCGCTACCAGGAGACAGGCCAGTACATCAGGAGACATGGAGGAGGCGATAGGAGGGCAACAACCCAGCAGCAGGATGTTTGACATTTGCCAGAGAAAACCAAGATTGGCCAATTCGCCACTGGCGCCCTGTGCTCTTTACAGATGAAAGCAGGTTCACACTGAGCACGTGACAGATGTGACATAGTGTGGAGACGCCGTGGAGAACATTCAGCTGCCTGCATCCTCCAGCATGACCGGTTTGGCAGTGGGTCAGTAATGGTGTGGGGTGGCATTTCTTTGGGGGGGCCGCACAGCCCTCCATGTGTGCACCAGAGGTAGCCTGACTGCCATTCGGTACCGAGATGAGAATCTCAGACCCCTTGTGAGACCATATGCTGGTGCGGTTGGCCCTGGGTTCCTCCTAATGCAAGACAATGCTAGCCCTCATGTGGCTGGAGTGTGTCAGCAGTTCCTGCAAGATGAAGGCATTGATGCTATGGACTTGCCCGCCCGTTCCCAAGACCTGAATCCAATTGAGCACATCTGGGGCATCATGTCTCGCTCCATCCACCAACGCCACGTTGCATATCAGACTGTCCAGGAGTTGGTGGATGCTTTAGTCTAATGCTTTAGTTTAATGTCCAATTTTGCCAATTATTCTTCCTCTTTTGATAGGCTGCTATTAAAACAAAACCAAAACAAAAGTACAAGGAAGAATATTTTTTGAATGAATGTTGTGTGGGGGGGGGGGGGGGGGGTGGTGGTAATTGATTTTATAAAAGTATCCAATATAGCTGGGAAACTGCCCTATTCAATATTGACAAAATTGGGCTTTACTTCTTATTTCTGGTATTAGGAGTTTCTGTACACTACAGTATACCATATATATATATATATATATACAGTATATACATATATAAATATATATATATATATTTAAAACCTAATATACACATAAATATATACTGTTGCAGCAATTTATAATACTGCTATAGTATGTGCTTTGTTCTATTCTTGCTTTACTACAAACCTTATGCTGCATCTCATCAAAATTAGTTGGACTGGGCTGTATCAGGTCAGAATCATGTTAATACTTTAGCCTAAGTTGCAGCCTGCACAAACATTAGTCTCACTTTCTGCTGCCCATGAGAAATTATTCTGTTCTCTCGATTTAAGTCATACAGCGTGTATTTAGGTTTTTTATGACTGGTTTGGATTGAAATTGGTCAGAAGTAATTTTTAGGTATATCTACAAAGGGCAAACACTTGCCTATACAGTCATATTCTTTATATAGTCATAGAATACTTACAACACTATTCAACTCTGGGCCTGGGCTTCTCAGCTAGAGCAGAATAGTGTACTGCAAAATAATGATATATATTATCGTGGAACATGTATTAGAATCACAAGTTTTGCTCTAAAATGTAGGTTTTATGGCAAAAATAAGATCTTGGCAGACCTCTGTTGGATAAAAATTATGATTATTTATGAATATACCTGAACATTATATTGTAACCACTATACATTGTTTTTTCATATATTTTAACATTAGCAATGGTGATTCACTAATCCGTAATCGGTAAGAATGATTTACTTTTTTGTCCCTGGTTATCCTGATTCATTTGGCACAAACCTTGCACTTTACCTGTATTCAAGTATGTAGAAAAAAACTGATAACATGTTCGAAGATTTACAGAAAATATACTGTTAAAATAGACATGAAATACTAGATTATCCTCTTGGTGGCACTGTTTAATCTCAGTACTGTAATGGTGCCATTAAAACAAACGAATATCCGTGCAGCTAAAGATACATTGTGGCTTTTCAAAATGTTTACTTGAGGTTCTGTGAAATGACCCATTTTCAGCAGTGTGCAGTTCTGAAGAATGATAGTTCTGGTGACACATTGATGAGCTGTAATGGCAGTGTCCCTACAATTTGTTTTAGACCAGGCATGGCCTTAAAGTTAGCTTTGATGCTAGGCAGCAGGGTGTAATTACCTAAACAAAAGGAAAGATGCTCTGTATGCCATCCCTTGTTAATGACCACAACATTTTCTCCACTGGCAGCTTGTAACAAAAAAGCTATATAAATGATCATTCTTCACTTAAATGCAGGACTTAAAAATAGTGTCACAAAAGTGTCCCAACCAATTGAGTAGAAATGACAAGAAATAATAATAGGTTATATTTTATAGGGAGATGTGTGTTTGGAATGTTGCCAACAGCCAGTGCATTGAAAATGCAAAACTTCCATACAAGCATACGGCAATCTGTGTAAGTATCATGCACTTGTGGCATCATTGTACTGTGTTAAAAGGTATCCTGAAGCTTTATGCCTTAGTTATTATAGTAGTTTAAATACTGTCCTTTGGGAATGGTTAACTACAATTCCTGTAGGATCTGCTGTTTGACTCAGGAACCTTTGATCTTGGTTAACAAAATCATTTAGAGTAGATAGTTTAATTATCTGTCCGTCAGTCTTTCTGTCCATCCATCTACCCCTACCGTGTTAAAAAATGCATATAATTATATTTATTATATATTTATTGTTTTAAAATACATATTTTTTTACGATTTAGCATAGATGAGCTGATAGAAATAGAAAAACTGATAAATATCAGTCCCTTCCTATGATACACAGATATATCTTTATCTGCTATTCAGCTGTTCTAATTTTGATGGTATTGGATAATTCTACATCAGATTCCCATTAATGGGCCTTTTGAAAATTCTGCTCTGACTACTTATAGTTATATCCTTTTAAATGTCTGTATTATTAAGCATCTGAAACAAACAAGTAACAAATAAGACTAGTATAGGTTAAGGCTGGCATTATCTTTCACTTTTCACTTATTATCCATTATGCCAAAAAGCATGGTATATTTAAGAAAGCATCTGGTAACATTCATGAGTACACAGCCACTGTTGGTAGTTATATAAACTGGTGTTCATCTATCTGTATCCCTGTAAAATCTGTCAAATTAAACTTGAGCCACAAGCTGTAAATCAGCAAGAATAACAAATTAAAATTAAGGAAACAGCATCAAGCATTCCTATATGGGGATAATAAAATCCATAAAGTAGGCAAAGAAAGACTGCTCAAACAAAGTTAGTGAACAACTAAGAGGGAATAAAGGAAACCTTGACATACCAATTAGACACAAACCAAAAAGTAAGTACTCTACAACAATAAGGACCCTTCACTACCAGTGGAATTAAACCTGTACTATTTCAAGTTTCAAACTGACAACTGTGACAGAACCAAAGGCTAATAAAGAGTTAATCTCAAGCTGCAGGCATACCTTCAGTTGTCTCAATAGTGTCCTTAGGTCTCCCCATATTTCATCTGTTCAGATGATCAGAAGCCAAACAGGCAGAAAAAACGCTGACCTGTGTAAAGAAAGTTCCCATAATGCCTCACTTCTGCACCTAGACCCAGACCAAGTGTACATGCTCAGTTTGTAAGACTACAAGTCAGCTTCATGCTGATTGGCTCAGATCCACATTCCTAAGGGGGGGAGTAAGTTCTAAGCATTATTGAGGGGGGGAGCATGAGAGGGGAGGGAGCAGAGAGAAGTCAGTGCAGCCTTTCTGTAAGTGCTTATGGCTGTATTTACATAGACCTTTCTGAAAAAGCTAACTTAGTTTTTACCTTTCTTTCTACTTTAAAGACAAAGTTCACAAAGCCTTCCTAAAAGCAAATCATAGAAAGGCAGCAGGACCAGACGATACCTCTACAACAACTCCAACAGTGCAAAAAGGCAACAGTGCCACACTGCTATAAAAAGTCCACAATTATATAAATACCCAAAAAAACATGATAACCTGCCTCAATGACTGCAGGCCATTCACACATCCTTAATAAAGAATTTGAGATTTAAATGATACCATAGTAGTTGCTAAAAATTCTTGTAAAATATCCACTCCACGATCCAGTTCCTATGTACTATGACAATAAAACTGACTTGACCACTGCTTATAAAGTATTTGTAAGATATATGTAATGTATGAAATAACTTTTATTTTCCTATTTACCTTCTGCTGTAGTACTACCATTGCTCATTCCGAATGACAGGGGAAGGATGGCTACTCTGCTGTGGTCATTATCAGGATGTCCTTATTGTTGACGCAAAGACCTTGCAAGTTTTAAATACATTTCAGACCCAGGCTTCAGACTGGATTAGTTGCATGTGCATTGTTCACTCTACAAGAATTCAAGGTACAAAAGAGAGAACGATTTTCACTAGGTTTTGCCAGCCTATAGCACTTCAGTTTTTGCTCAAATTAGTTTGACTTTATTCACAAGGTGAGTATATAATATATATAATGCCTTTTAGGTTCAATCATTACCTTATCAATATTATCGTTTCTTAATGAGCTTACCAAATTAAAGCTGGGCACAAAATTTTGATTGGATTAATTCTGCCATATCGAACTCTTGATTGCTTGATGATCATTTGTGGTTGTCTCTATTTATATATAGTGTAAACCAAGTAAAGCAAGTAGTTGTATACATATAATAAAGCAGTGTAGGGAAGTTTAGTTACAATGCCTTGTTCATTTTTCTCACTAAAACACTAAGGGGCA
The DNA here is from genome assembly GCF_000004195.4 of Xenopus tropicalis. NCBI lineage: Eukaryota > Metazoa > Chordata > Amphibia > Anura > Pipidae > Xenopus > Xenopus tropicalis. The sequence continues at coordinate 101,351,398 of NC_030679.2, forward strand.
TATTTATCAGAAATTGAATCTTTAAAAAAAACTTACCAAAACTGACAGTGTGCTTATTTATTAAAAGCATTAAATCTTGAAAACTCGATTGTGAAAAAATTTAAAGAAAAATTTCATGCATTTCATTCTAATAATTTTACAAAACAAAATTTTAAAGCTCTTGAAACAAATTTGAAACAAATTGCTTTTAATTTGCCTAGGACACTCCCATTGACTGCTTCATGAACATTCCAGCTTTTAGATGCCAAATATTTACATTTAAGTTTTTGTGCTTATTTAATCTCGGACATTTAAATTTTGGAAACTCTAATTTGAGTTTGTGAGTTTTAGTGCAAATATACTTAAATTGCTGTAAAAACTCAAATTCAACCCGCCCCCTATATGACCTACAACAACCTTTTTATTGCTCAATATTGGAATGGCACACTTTGGGGCTGATTTACTAATCCACGAATGGTCCGAAGGCGTCCGAATGCGTTTTTTTCGTAATTATCGGTATTTTTTGCGATTGCGATTTATTTCGCAAATTGTCGCAACATTTTCGTAGCCTTCGCGCCGAGTACAAAAGTTTCGGATTCATTCAAGCTTCAGTATAGTGACTTTTCTTGGGCCAGGTTGGAGCTGCAGAGTGCCATTGAGTCCTATGGGAGACTTTCCTTGGGCCAGGTTGGAGCTGCAGAGTGCCATTGAGCCCTATGGGAGACTTTCCTTGGGCCAGGTTGGAGCTGCAGAGTGCCATTGAGCCCTATGGGAGACTTTCCTTGGGCCAGGTTGGAGCTGCAGAGTGCCATTGAGTCCTATGGGAGGCTTCCAAAATCATGCAAAGTCTGAAAGTTTAGCCAGCCATTTACGAGCGCTCAATACGAAAAAGTTGCGACAATGTACGAGCAAATCGTAACGGCTACGAAAAAGTTGCGACTTTTCGCGCAAGTCGTAATGGCTACGAAAAAGTCACAACAATTTACGATAAAGTTGTAACAGCAACGAAAAAACCGCAAAAAATACGAAAAAGTCGCAAAATGTTTGTTTCCAATCTGAATTTTTCCCATTCGGATTCGAATTCGTGGATTAGTAAATCAGCCCCTTTGAGTTTGTTGTCGGCTAAATAAAATCACTTTTTTTTCACTTTGATCTGGAGTGTTGACATCTCTATACAATGGCATTTACTTCCCCTAGCTACAAACTGGGACCTTGCTCCTAAAACATAAAACTGCTTTGGTGAATACTAATGAGCACTTTATTTGAAATGCACTTAAATCTTCCCTGAAAATGGACAAGCCTATTATGGACATATGGATACAAAAGAAAAATTAAATCTTTAAATTGTCTAAAATTGCTTCATATATTATTCCCATTAGACTTGCAAAGACTTTAGAATGATTTCATATATATATATATGCAAACCTATTTGTTTGCTTAATCAGATGCAGTATGTGGATTTGAGGAGGAACCTGTAATTAGCTTGAAACAGACTACTACTACTTTATGGCTCCACCAAACAATTCCACCCAGGCTTCTTTCGCTTCACTCACCTCTTTCATTCCAGTCAATAACCAGAGGGCTTTGAAATACATTAAAAATTAACATCTGTTCAAAACTTTGACCTGGGCATTTTCAAAACTTCACAGAAAATCATAAAAAATAGTGAGGAGTGAAATTTTTCGGCAGGCATGGATTTTCAGTGAATTTCCACTTTCCATTGGCTGATTGTTTTGCGAAATGGGCGCGAAAAATGTGCATGGAAAGATTTGTTGTGTGACAAAAAATTGTTGAATGCGTCAAATAAGAGGGAAAAAAATCTGTGCGTCATTTTAGCCATTGTGCCAATCTTTTCAAAGATTCACAAATTTTTTGCTGAAGTGAAAACAAGACAGACTCCCTCATCACTACTAAAGAATCAAATGTTCTGAAAAAGTAAATGCGGATAGTAACTGTTGTCTGTTATAAACACATTCTCAGTACATTCATGACTAATAATGTGATTCTAAATGATAGTTAATAAAATCTAATACAAATACAAAAGGGGTTATGAACAAATATTTAATATATATCATGAAACCTTATTTTCCATTGCAGTTTGTGTGTGTGTTTATCAAACAGGAAGTACAACTGTAAGACATGCATATCAACATTTTAAGTAGCATAATGCTATAATATGAAAAAGTCTGCATTGAATTTCAATCTCTAAGTAAATTATTAAAAAATATTTTATATAACTTGGTATCATTAGTACAGTGTATATTGCTCTGCATAGCATTCAGGTCCATGTTTGTGTTATATTATTCAGAATCACCGCTGTAAACTTTAATTTAAAAGTACACCCTGCAAAATGGCACTTGGTGAATTCAGGGCATGATGTTTTCATTGTGTGAAAAGTTTTAACTTTAAATTTTTACCAAATTTCTGCCATAAAAATATGAGCAATATGACAAATAAGTAAATACATTATGAACCTATTCTGGGAACATATGCTCTGTATAAGTACAGATATAGGATCCATTATCTGGAAACCCATTGTCCAGAATGCTCCAAATTACAGGAAAGTCCTCTTCCATAGATAGGTCCTGAGCATAGGTCCCATGCCTATAATTCTGTTTTGGGAATTTCTGTACCAAGTAGAGGCCACAAGACTTGTTCAATATATTTTCTTCAACCTGTATAATGTACATAAGTATGATAAATTGTGCTTTCTATTATACAAGAATCCAGAGTTTGATTTCAATTTTTTGTTTTACTATTTCAGAGGACTCACTGGTTGCAATATCAGTGGCTGGTGATCTACAAGTATGGGATTTATCATCCTCAGTCAACAGCATACAGGTCAGTTGTTCATGTGAATTGGCTCAAAGTAGGATATAGATTTGAAAACGATTAAAAAAAAAAAGGATTTCTTAGTGAAAGAAATTACTTAATTGTGCTTTTTATTATTACTCAGAATTACACCAATAATTCAATTAAAAAATGTGGTTTTGTATTATCTTTTATTATACCTTTTATAATAAATCATTGTTGAAGTTACAATGAAAATGTAAACATATAAATGATGACATATTTATTTTTCAAGATAGTTTTATTATATGGCATGCTGACCAAAACCTACTTGTTTGTCTTTAATCATTAAGATTAAATGTTAAAGATATTAATTCAACAGATAGCAGATAAATAGCTAACAAAAAGAAGGTTATTCATTAAACTAGCATAGTACAGATTGTGGTCTTATTATCTCTAAAAGACTTCCATTGACGCCAGTAACAGATTAAGACCACAAATGACAGATATATAGCTGGATTTATTTTTGTTCCTGTTGTAGCTCATTTTGTGTGTGACTGAAGTTTTTTTTTAATACAGCTGAAAAAAAAATTCAGGTATTTCACTATATTTTATTAAAATATTTCCTACAGGAAAAACAAAATGTTTATGAATTAGAATCCAAGTTCTTGGAGCTTCCAAACTGCTGTGCTGTTCGTTTTTGCACTTTTACAGAACGTCTTTTGCTGGTGATTTGCTCCAGTTCTTGGAGGGTATTGTATTTACTTCTATACTATTCCATGTCTATCCTTGACTCCTACAGAACATTGTGAGACATTCAGATGACTGGTTTCCCTAATTACATTTATATATATTTTTAATATATATATTTTTTTATTTATATATATTTTTTTCAGGATTTTTTTTTAATATATATATATATATATATATATATATATATTATAATAATAATAATAATAATTAATAATATAATGGGGATTGGGCACTTATTTTCACATGCTAGAGTATAATGGTATTTAGATGTGATGTGATGCACTATTGTTTTTTATCTTTGAGAAAGGTCCTAATGAGGACCGAAACGTCGGTTTTAACAATATATTTTCAATAAATTTTTGATAAAACATTGAAGGGTGTGCTGGCCACAGAGGATTATTTTCTATATATATATATATATATATATATATATATATATATATATATATATATATATATATATATATATATATATTGTATTCCATGTGTGGCCTGACCTCTGAGCTTTATCTTTACAAAAATGTTTTTTATAACAATATTTTTTTCAGGCATAATAATCCATTATTTTTAATAAATAAATTAATAAATAAATAAATAAATACCGGGATTCTGTATATACATACAGTATAACTGAGCAGTAGCATCTTCTGATGGCAAACTAATTGATCATCAACAAAAAAAGTTTAAATTTCTGCCTTAGAAATATTGTATACTGTGTAGTAAAGTATAGTGGCTTGGAACAATATTGCTTGAAATTTTTATAAAATATAGTTGTGTTTTTCGGTGCATAAAGAGTATAATCAAGTGTTTAAGTCTGCCTCCATTCTCTCACAAATGCTGTATGACTAGGGGGCTGATTTACTAATCCACGAATCCGAATGAGAAAAATTCGGATTGGAAAACGAACATTTTGGGACTTTTTCGTATTTTTTGCGATTTTTTCATTGCCGTTACGACTTTTTCGTAAATTGTCGCGACTTTTTCATAACCGTTACGACTTTCGTGAATTGTCATGACTTTTTCATTGCTATTATGACTTTCGTGAATTGTTGCGACTTTTTCATAGCCATTATGACTTTCGTGAATTGTTGCGACTTTTTCATAGCCATTATGACTTTCGTGAATTGTCGCAACTTTTTCATAGCTATTATGACTTTTGTGAATTGTCGCGACTTTTTCATAGCCATTACAGCTTTGGCGAATTGTCGCGACTTTTTCGTATTGAGCGCTCGAAAAATTTGCGACAATTCGTGAAAAAGTCGCAAAATACCGATGATTGCGAAAAAACGCATTCGGACGCTTTTCGGACGTTCGTGGATTAGTAAATGTGCCCCTAGGTATCTTTATAATAGCGTCCATGACCCCTTTGTCTAACTCCTTTTTTTTTTTTTAATATTACCTCAACACGTTGAATCCCTGAAGAGTTATTGGGATGGAAATTCTACAGTAGTTTGACAATATTTAGTTATAAAAACCTAGACACTGTACATTTAAAAACTGCCCAGCATATATTAACAGAGAAATGTTGGAGCTATACAATACCTTTAAATCATTGTACTGTAGCATTGAGAGACCATGATAAAATTGAGTAGAAGGAGATAAGAGTTAATTAAAGTAAATGATATGCAATTAACAAACTTAATATGCTCAATATTTGTGTTATAGCAGCAAATGGCAGGATACTTTTAAAAACTTCCTAAAACATTTTAATGTAAGTGTTAGAAATGTATTTCTTTCATGATAGCATACTTTATGAGAACATTCATACATAAATTAAGATAAAAGATATTAACAATCTAATAATTAAATACCTGCCATTATTAGATTATCAACACACTTGGAAACATATTATTCTTATGTGAATGAACTTATTCTTTATATATATATATATATATATATATATATATATATATATACTGTTGAGTTTGATATATATATATATATATATATATATATATAAATTCTGTACAAATGTATTAAAAAACTAAACAAATATGATGGTTACTGCATTTATAAGATTATTGAAACACTGTGCTTATTGTATTATTCTCCTATAGCTGATCTGAAATCATAATAATTTGTGAAGTAATTAATAAATAAGCATTTCAAAATGTAAATCCCATTTTCTTTGCAATTACAGGCAAATGTATTATGATTAAAAACTTCAGTTCCAGATCTGCTACAATAATTAGAAAAATAAAGCATTATCTCCCTAAACTAAATCTTCTTCTTCATAAAATGCAAACTAATCCAAACTGTGTAAAAATTATAGAGCTAACAATTATTTTGAGCTGGTAAAGTATTCACCTCTCATTCCCAAAACTAAATTTGCATTATGTAATCTTTACCTATTATGATCATTGCTGTTGTTTGTTTTCCTCCTGTCTTAGGTTTTTGACTATTGTGATTTCTCCTTGCTTTGCACTGAAATTCACAAGGGTAACCAATCATTTGCTGGAGGGGAGTTTCTTGCTCGTAACAGACTTATCATCTGGACAGTGGATGGTCACAGTTATATCTACCAGCTGTTGAACAGGTGGGCTCAATGAAAGTGGCATATGAGATGTTCAGGTACAAAGTAAGCTGTTTGTAAGTTTATTGTAAAAAATCCCTGCTTGTCACACTTGATCAAAACCCTTAACAAAACCCCTTTGACATTAGAACATTTGGCTGGAGTTTGGCACTCTTCAGCCTTTATGTGAAGCAGCAGGAGATGGAGAAATAAGATTAACCATGTAGAACTTGATTGGGCAGATGGTCTTGTGATTTCTAAGAACACAAAAGTAATTAATTACCATCCCAACAATTTTTCTTTGCTGCAAAAAATGTAAACCTGACTTGACAGCCTTGCTTTTTTCAATATAACTTTAAAGTTAAAATTAACCTTTTTTCTCTTTTCTACAGCGGTCTTTCCAAAAGTGTATGCCCAACTGAAGGTGGAATACTTAAAGAAACCATTACTCCTCAGTTACTTTGCTCTACAAGTGTTGAGAAAAAGGTATTATACAAGTATTTATTGGATTCTCATGCAATGCAAATACATTATCATAGATAGATGTTTTTGTCCAGTTATCACATAATATTTACCAAATAGACATATGGAATTAAAGTAAAATGTTCACTTACCTTAACAAATCACATAACCAAATTTACAATCAACTTAACTTTAGTTTCAGATTGTGCAAACTTTCATACTTTCAAATGTTTCTTTATGTCAAAAAAATTGGAGTCTGTACAAATGGTCATAACAGTAGACAGGTGGTCATACCTTGTGTGGTTCCTCTTATACTCTCTGTGCATTCATCCCATGTGCATGGGAGATCAGCCCATGTATGGCCGCCTTCACTCACTTTGAGTGAGTTCAACGCATATAACAAGATTTTTTTTTTTAATTTATATCTTCCATTAAAATTCCTAAACAGTTTGTGAGATATGAGTTCATTCAGGGCACAGCTTAAACACGTACAGTTAATAGAATTTATTAGTTCTTGAAAAATATAAAAATATAAATTACAAAGTCTCCCAAATCATCCCCATTTAATGGGATTATTAGGACTGGGTTCTATTAAAGTGGCATGTAAGGATGCTCTCTCCTCTCTTTAATATTGCCTAGTATTAGGCTTTGAAAGGCTTATTAATGATCACTACAGATGCATGCTGCAGAAGCAGGCATGACACATATTGGAATTGATTACCTATCATAGATACAGCTCATAGATGTAATAGTTTTCCTGTAATAATAGATAAGGTAGCATTCTGTACAGGTGTAATTTACTCTTACCCCCTGACTCCCCCCAATATTTGCCCTTAAGTTGGAACAATGAACCATGAAAGGCTTTTCTAAAATCTATCAAAGGCCTAAGCTGGACATACATTGACAGATATGCTCATTTGGTGTGGTCGCCAAACAAGCGGATCTTTCCCTGATATGCCCACCTTGTGGTAGGCAATATCAGACTGATCAGATCTTTTGGTGCTGGTGCTGAACGATTGGATCACATTGACGGGATACAGTGTGTCTTGTTCTAATGTCATTTTTAAACCTGCTAGATCAACATCTGCCTAGATATTGGTTAGGTAGGCCTATCTGAGGGGCCCAAACATGGGCCAATAAGTTGTTGACTCAGTTCATCAGCAGCTTTTATAGGCCCGTGAATGGCCACCTATACTTTTCAACAACTGCAAACCAAGGATTTAAATATTTTAGGCAATGCCCATATATGCCCTGGTTGCATTCTGTGATCTATTTAAAACCCATTCACTTTCCAGTAATCACATTACTTTTAGAGTTCTTAAATTAGGGCTGTCAAGTCTAAATCAAGATCACTGGTTGTGTGCAGAGGGTTCTTAACTTCCTTTTATTTATGAGGTATAAACAATAAAAATAAAAGGGATGAGTTGCTAGTATTTTGCATCATTTAGCATCCATATTTTATATGTAATGTATATATTGTGAAAGGATAATATGTAATGTATATATTGTAAAAAGTAAATATTTTTGATGCAACCGCAACTTTTTTTGGACGGGAGCCAAATTTTTAAAAATTTGCCAATGGCAGAATGGGGAAATTCGCTGCTAATCTATGCCTGGCGAAAAAATTCGCTCATAACTATTGACAAGTAGGTATATACAGTGGTGTGAAAAACTATTTCCTGATTTCTTATTCTTTTGCATGTTTGTCACACAAAATGTTTCTGATCATCAAACACATGTAACTATTAGTCAAAGATAACACAAGTAAACACAAAATGCAGTTTTTAAATTAGGGTTTTTATTATTTAGGGAGAAAAAAAATCCAAACCTACATGGCCCTGTGTGAAAAAGTAATTGCCCCCTGAACCTAATAACTGGTTGGGCCACCCTTAGCAGTAATAACTGCAATCAAGCGTTTGCGATAACTTGCAACGAGTCTTTTACAGCGCTCTGGAGGAATTTTGGCCCACTCATCTTTGCAGAATTGTTGTAATTCAGCTTTATTTGAGGGTTTTCTAGCATGAACCGCCTTTTTAAGGTCATGTCACAACATCTCAATAGGATTCAGGTCAGGACTTTGACTAGGCCACTCCAAAGTCTTCATTTTGTTTTTCTTCAGCCATTCAGAGGTGGATTTGCTGGTGTGTTTTGGGTCATTGTCCTGCTGCAGCACCCAAGATCGCTTCAGCTTGAGTTGACGAACAGATGGCCGGACATTCTCCTTCAGGATTTTTTGGTAGACAGTAGAATTCATGGTTCCATCTATCACAGCAAGCCTTCCAGGTCCTGAAGCCGCAAAACAACCCCAGACCATTACACTACCACCACCATATTTTACTGTTGGTATGATGTTCTTTTTCTGAAATGCTGTGTTACTTTTACGCCAGATGTAACTGGACACGCACCTTCCAAAAAGTTAAACTTTTGTCTCGTCGGTCCACAAGGTATTTTCCCAAAAGTCTTGGCAATCATTGAGATGTTTTTTAGCAAAATTGAGACGAGCCATAATGTTCTTTTTGCTTAAAAGTGGTTTGCGCCTTGGAAATCTGCCATGCAGGCCGTTTTTGCCCAGTCTCTTTCTTATGGTGGAGTCGTGAACACTGACCTTAATTGAGGCAAGTGAGGCCTGCAGTTCTTTAGATGTTGTCCTGGGGTCTTTTGTGGCCTCTCGGATGAGTTGTCTCTGCGCTCTTGGGGTAATTTTGGTTGGCCGGCCACTCCTGGGAAGGTTCACCACTGTTCCATGTTTTTGCCATTTGTGGATAATGGCTCTCACTGTGGTTCGCTGGAGTCCCAAAGCTTTAGAAATGGCTTTATAACCTTTACCAGACTGATAGATCTCAATTACTTTTGTTCTCATTTGTTCCTGAATTTCTTTGGATCTTGGCATGATGTCTAGCTTTTGAGGTGCTTTTGGTCTACTTCTCTGTGTCAGGTAGCTCCTATTTAAGTGATTTCTTGATTGAAACAGGTGTGGCAGTAATCAGGCCTGGGGGTGACTACAGAAATTGATATTGAAATTGAAAATTGAAATTGATAAACCACAGTTAAGTTATTTTTTAACAAGGGGGCAATAACTTTTTCACACAGGGCCATGTAGATTTGGAGTTTTTTTTCTCCCTTAATAACGTAAACCTTCATTTTAAAACTGCATTTTGTGTTCAATTATGTTATCTTTGACTAATAGTTAACGGTTTTTGATGAGCAGAAACATTTAAGTGTGACAAACATGCAAAAGAATAAGAAATCAGGAAGGGGGCAAATAGTTTTTCACACCACTGTATAAAATTGGAAGCCTGCTGTTTTAAGAGCAGCCATGGCAGCTGACAATGAAAGTGATCATAATTATAATGACAAATAATTATACTTAACAGATTTCAAAAGATATTAACATGTATTTCTTTTAACTACATTCATCAGAATTCCCTTTCCTGAAACCCTTCTTCTGGCAGTAATAATGAACACAGGAAGTTGTGTACTGAAACTTTTTTAAAATAATAAAGTTAATAAAAATGAATAAATTTCAAATAAACACAACTTGCAAACAGGTATGCTCAAAAGTATCAGAGATGAAGGCTTTCTCGCTGTTTATTTTTAAACCACTGTTTTGTCCCACTCCCAAACCACATCATTGAGAACTGAGAAAACATTGTGCCACTGTATTTAGGCAAATATTTTAACTGACATCTTGGTATGCTTTACTTTCACTCTCTGCTTGGATGACCTTATTGTTGAGAATGTTCCAGAACCCATGTCCTGATCAAAGCAGGGAATGGAAATGAAGTAGGGAAAGCTATGCAGCCTTTTACTATTTAGAATAATAGAGAAGATCACAGTGCAAAGTGGTTTACATTACACAATCTCCAATTTTTATTTATACAGTTAGTTTTTTGAAATGAGATGTTTTATTTCAGCTTAAAGTAGAAAATTACTTTTATATGAACAGAATGTATGTGCTATGGGCTTCATGAATGAAAGGAAGGAACCATTTTTAAAAATACTTTATTCTGGTGACATATCTGGAAGGATCAGTTTCTGGCATATTCCTGATATTCTGGTGCCCCAGACTGATGGATCTCCACAAGGTAAGAACCTTTTAATTACTTACCTTTTGCAGTTTGTATGAATATTATTTATTTTTTAATCTAAATCTCAGAAATAAATCATAATTACTTGCCTACCAGGCAATATTCTACTGCACCTGTCCTTATGTGAAGCAGTGTAAGTAACAAGATCAAATACACATACAAATATCCATACAGTTAATTTGCTATTGCTACTAATGTTGCATTTCCGGAATAATTTTTATTACTGCTGTTTGCCCGGCAACCAAGTGGAAAACCAAAAACATTAATTTAAACCTCTACTGTTACTTGGGATTGGTATGATACCTAGATAAAGTTTGTGCTGGGAAAGTTTTACATTTTGTATTTATTTTTTTTAATTATTTTTGTTTTGTTTTCTATTTTTTGTTAATTATTTAATACCAATGTGCAGCATTTTAGGTTCAAAAATAGTGACCTACAGGCATGGGATCTATTATCTAGAAAGGCCTAAAGGACAGCATTATCTTTACCATATTTTAATACTAAGATAACAGCTGAACTGGGTAATGGCATTTATATTGCAGTGTCACCCACTGTAACCTGCAGCACTTAGTATCCTCCTATTTGTGCCCTCCTATTTGTAAGCCCTATGGCACAGGACTAGTGATGAGTGAATTTTTTTTTAGCAGGCATGGATTCACTGCGAATTTCCCATTTTGTCATTGGCAATTTTTTTTTTGCGAAAATGTCACAAAAATTTGCAGTGAAAAAATTTGTAGAGTAAGAAAAAAGTTGCAATTGTGTAAAAAAAAGTCACGGTCATGTCAAAAATGTTGCGCATCAGAAAAGTTATATAGTACCTGCATTTCGTTAAATTTTCACTGTTTCACAAATTTTTCAACAGTTTTGTGAATTTTTTGGCGAAGCAAAAGGGACAAGTTCGCTCATCACTAACAGGGACCTCCTCCTCTTGTCTCTTTGACTCTTAGCTCTATACACGAAATGACAGGTTTCTTTAATAAAAAAATAGAATTGTATTTTTGTTTATTCGTTTGCCTGACAATATATTTAAGTATAGAAATATTTATATATTTATATTTATAAGTCAATTTCCAAAGTTATTATTTTTCTTTTTTTTCTCTTCCCAGAAGTACAAAGAAAAACAACAATCACTCTTCAAGAAATCTTTGATAGGCATAAGTCCATGTCTGAAGGAATAATAGATCACCTTGTTACTCATGAAGAAGGCATGGCATATGTAATGATCACCTCATCAATATACATTGCAAATCTTGACAAACTGGTGTGTGGTTGTGAAAATGGGAAAATTGTTATTACATCAGCTTTGCATGCTGCTAGAGCAAGACTACTTAAAGACCATCTTTTACTAAAAGGTAATAGTGTTACTTATGTAATACCTTAAGAATGCATCTTGCTTATATACAGAAACAGTACAGGGGATTACACATTTAAACAATACAGAGGTTTACCGCCTGAATCTGAGGCGTGAACCATGCAGGGAGGCCAGTTAATCTAAGTATTCATATTGTTTAAAGCTTAAAGGTCACACAGAGGAGGACCACTGGCCGGATGGCCACCAGTTGGACAGCCTTGGCATAGAGAATGCTAGAATATTTTGGAATATCTTAAAAATTAAAGGAGTTGTACACAGTTGAATGAACTTTTATTATGTTGTAGACAATTTGCAATTGGTCTTAATATTTTATTATTTGTAGTTTTTTAATTATTTAGCTTTTTGTTCAGCAGCTCTCTAGTTTAGAATTTCAGCAAATCAAAGATATCTCGTTTTATTATATTTTATTTTAATCCAGCAACAGGCTTTTAAACAAAAACTATCTTTCTTATCTCCCTAGGTTCCCTGCCACATAAGATATTTGAGGGGCACAATTTCAGCATTACCAGTTTACTTTATCCACATGGAGAGTCAGAGAAATTCGATCCAACCTGGCTCATTTCTGGCGATCAGAATTCAACTGTGATATGGAGAGACGTGTTTACAGGGCAGATATTCCACAAGTTTTTTCTGCAGGCTGGGTCAATAATGAAACTACTGGTTCCACCAGATGATTACAAAGTAAGAAAAAAAGGTCTCCTTATAACTGTGATTCTCAAAGCTGCTTTCAGTTATAAACTACACAGTGAAAAAAAAATATATATATATATTAGGTGATATAATACCAAAACATATTCAGAAGCACAAAGAGCAAGCGCTATTTACAGACAAATGTTAGTTTCCATGTAGTGTTATCCTTTTTAAATTATTGATTGCTGCACTTTTGTTTCGGCATGGTTAAAAATAATTTAAAAAGACATCTTTAGGCCAGCTAAAGTTGACATTTAAAAAAGTGCCTGACCTTTTGAATAAAATACATAGAACTTTGACTGACAGTCAGCATGCAACAAAAGTCTTTATACTACAGTGGCAAAAATCTGCAGTATGCACTTTTATGTGAAAGGGAACTATACATTCTAAGAGTAATTGTCCTTTTTGGCTATATTTCATATAGAGAATAGATTTGTTTAGCACATACATAGTTAAAGAGAAAATGTCCTTTTACAATGGAGTACTGCAAAAAGTATTTTAATATGAAAATTGATGTTTTGCTTCTAATTTATAATAATAAAGAAGGTGACAAAAATGTGTGATGAAAATATGATGAAATATGGCCCAGTTGTCCTAGAATGCTTCTAAGCAATATAAAACACTATGGAGACTATGTAATTAAAAAAAAGTTTTAAATAAAGTTTGCCCAGGAGCAGTAACCCATAGTAACCAATCAGCAGGTAGCATTTACTGGTCACTTGTTAAGAAGAAAACAATTAATTGGTTGCTGTGGGTCACTGCTCCTGGGCAAACTTAGTGCCTTTTATTACATATGGGGGTATGAATGGATGTGCTACCCATGCTGTCTCTAATTAGAGTTATGTTTTTGAAAGAGAAGATATTGAATGAATATGTGCAGAAGAACAGTTGATACAAGCAATTTCGTTTCCGTACAGATTAACTTTGTTGCTGGCTTGTTTGAATGTTCAAAATAAAAATAAGGGCTTTCAAGCATCCTATGCACCATTCAATGCACCATCTTTGTGTTTCTCATTCTCTTTTTCATCTAAGCATTGAAGGTTGTAATGTGGATCATGCTATTAATTATTAGTATCGGTTACTGGGGATCATTTATCAACACTGGACAAATTTGCCCCTGGGCAGTAATTCATGGCAAACAATCACATTGTTGCCTTCATTGTTCTACTTGCAGATGGCCGAAGAAAGCTAATCACTGATTGTTAGCTATAGGTTACTGCAAGGGGGCCAAATTTGCCTAGTGCTGAAAAATGAGCCACAGTGACTTTATTTATGGATTTATTAGATTCCAGTTGTAAAATGCACCATGTTTTCTTGGTGCTTTAAAAATAAATAAAAATTATAATCCTGGACCACTGTCATTTTGTAAGTAACATTATGTAGCAATAGGAGTTTTGAGTCCATATTGTCATGCATTTTCAAAGTTTACTGTTTAATGTGTTCCTTCTTTAGCAGCAAACCCATTTCCACTCTTACAACTGATATAGGAAAAAAATGTAATTTATTCTGATTTTTGTCTTGTGCTCAGATCTTTAGGGAGTGATTTCATAACAAGTAAGGGTCAGACTCAGACTTTTTATTTTTTGAAAAAACAATATTGTAAAATGAAAAGTTAAAGTTGGTTAAACAATCAGTTGTTGCAAGAGAAAATGCAACAGAAATAGAGAATAATATTTTAATATTTATCTAGACACCCTGCTCTAAGGACAATGACACAGGGAATTATGCCACCCACAGTAGTGATTTTTTAATATGGGCAACATATCTCCACAAATGCCTTGCCCTACGCTAACACTGGAATCGCCACAAGTAAATTACATTACTTGTGGGAGTTGTGGCGATTCTGCTTAATCACGGGGAAATGTGAAGCGGTTCCAATTATTTTTTCATGCATGTGACAAATCTCCTAGTGTGTCTTTGCCCTTTAACTGCTTTTGGCCAGAAAAGAAAGAGAAATTCTCATCTGAGTAGCAAGAAATACACTTCTTTATTCAAAAATAACTTTTTGAAATGAATCTTTTTATGTAATATTGCACAAAGTAACCCTTTTTTATGATGCAAGTATCCCTTTAAAAGTTGGTACTTATAACTGTAAACAATGGTGGATAAAATAGATTACAATTGTCTGTAAAGAAATGCAAGAGGATTTCAGAATTCAACAAAACCCTGTTACTTTACTATATTTTCTTTAGCGCTGTTTTATTAGTGCCCAGGTTAATATCATTATTCTTTCTTTTGCTACAGGTGAAACTTTTCCAGACTGTGTACTGTATTTGCAGTGACAATTCAGTGGCACTTTTAAATTTGCAGGAACGCATGTGTCTCTTTCATGCCAGAAAACATCTGTTCCCTGTAAAGATGTTAAAGTGGCACCCTATTGAAGATGTCTTAATAGTTGGGTGTGAAGATGGCTCAGTTTATGTTTGGGAAATTGAAACTGGTAATTATTTGCACTCATTTGCGTTATTTAATTTTTGTGTTTGAAGGTTAAATGCCAAAGATGAAAGCATAAGAGCCCACTTTTGGACAATACCAGCCAGAGAAGCTCATAACAGACCTCAATATAGTCAGTAATATCAAATGATAGGGTCGAATGCTTGAGTAAGTAAAGTATAATCTGTATTAAATGGAGAGAAGAACTCACAGCAAGAAAGTAATGTTTTTCTTTCTGTATTACATTAGGAATGCCACATCTTGGTAAGGATATTTTTATGTTTGAGTTGGAAAGAAAAGGACATCATGATAAGATTCTAAAGAAGAAGCATAAAATAATATAAGATTTCAGGCAGCCTGACCTAATACAGTAGTCTTTCCCACAATCCCAGTGTAATTGTACCTGCTGTTAGTAGGTGCAATATTTTGCATTAGATATTTTTGCCTTATCATTTGCAGCAATAAGTAAAACATGCAACGCTAATGGAAGAATCAGCACACCCGGGGCCGGAACTAGGGGTAGGCAGAAGAGGCACCTGTCTAGGGAGCAATGGTGGGGGGGGGGCACCATGCAGGTGCCTCCCCTTTCACTTACCCCTAGTTATGTGCCCTTTACCCCCTCCCTCTGCATCACCCCCCTCCAGCGGCCCTAGCAACCCCCATGTGTGTTTATAAGTTTACTCACTTGTGCATACGTGCGTACCCACGGAGGGATGGGGCAATCCAGCCGGGTTGCCTAGGTCACCCGGCTGGCTTGGCCTAGTGCTGCCCGCAGGACTTGGGCATGCACTTTCACAACCTTCAATCAAATATGATTCAGTAAGCACAGTATAAATCATGTGTAGCCTAAAAAGTCAAAAAGAACCCTGTGCGTTAGACTCCCTCGAGCAGGAACTAACTAACACAGCACTAGTTTAAGAGTAAAAGGCACAATTAGTATGATATTTTAATAGGTATAATGAATAAACCCTAAGGTGTTACCAGAATATAAAATATGCGATTAGTGAGCTCTTAGAAGTTTGCATTTTTTCCTAACAGCAATAATTGTGTTACTATATTTTTTGCTAAATGCACGTTAAATAGGATGATTAAAAAATAATGAAGTCCCAGCTGTGGCTAATAATCAAGGCAAGATTTAACAACAATCCAGCAACTTACATTTTTTGTGACTGTGTGTTATGTTGATAATTCTCAATTAGTCCTCTTAACATAAAAGCATAACTGAAGTCTTTAAGATTGCATTTGAATTCCTTTACTGCATTATATCTGAAAGAAAGGTTTACCCTCTCCCTGTGCCACTGCTTTTTACCGAGATGAGCATGGCTTTATAGGTTTATTTTCTGGCCAGCTGCCCCATTTTGTTTTCTGCATCTTGCCCCAGTTGGGGATAAGTTTTGTGCGATATGACAATTGTCTGGATACAAAAATGGATAAGTTCCAAACTTTACATTTTCATTTATGGTATTAACACAAATGGTCTTTTCTTTTTACCTAAATCAATGTATATGATATGTGAATATTGGCTAGGAACAGCTGATTACAAGAAGGAAGTTTGGTGTGTGGGATATTTGAATAAATGAAAGAATGAAGGTTCAGTTTCCCGCCAGTGAGGTGCAATGTTTGGAATCCAGTCATGTTTATTTGTATTTGAGAAATAGATTGAGCAAATGAGTGAGAGACTGACACAGAGTGATATGACAGCAGGGAGGTATAATGGAAGAGACAGACTGAAAATCGAGAGAACAGGTGGTGTGGGTGTGTAATACACTTTTTATGAAACTGAATATTTTTTACAATTATGTAATAACTTGTGTGTTAATAGGCACAGCAGCCAAAATCCTTTTAGGGCCCCCTTTGTGAATAGGACATTTTTCATAAATATATATTGAAACTGCTTATCAGTCAGTTACATTAGGCACAGTATATGCTCTGGGCTCCCAACAGTCACAGGGTCTACTTCTTAGTTTTCCCCTTAAATTAGTATTTAATAATATAACAATTTCAGGCCTTATTTCTCCATCTTTCTTTGAAGGTATCCTGATAGTTGCAAACACAATTTAATGACTAAAAAAAAGCCCCAATATTTAATTATTAACTGTACAAAGAGATACCCTTATTATCAAAATATTTTTTAGAACTATGCACAAGGCAGCATGAAATTATAGTACAAATTGGTCTTTTTAACTTTGTTTATCTTTGTTTGCCTTTGCATTTTCTTATTTTCTTGTTACACATATCACAGTATTGCCCCAATAATATATGGCTTAATGTCTAAGCTGGCAGTTTTACTGGTTTATATAAAAGTTCTTTAATATGTGTGAGTTTCTAGAGCTTTTTCCAATAATATTGTAATGGAAAAATCAACATTAAGGGGCTGATTCCCGAAACTGGTAAAATTTGGATTGGATACTATAATTTCGAATGATCGCAAATATCACGAAAATGCTTACGAAAAAATTGTATTAGTCACGATAATATTGTATTGGCAATCCGAAAGTCACAAAATTTTCGTATCTGAATGACCGTAAACAGCAGGAAAACCTTTCTGACTTTCTGATCCTTCTGTGCATGATTTTGGAAGCCTCCCATAGGACTCAATGGCACTCTGCAGCTCCAACCTGGCCCAAGGAAAGTCTCCCATAGGGCTCAGTGGCACTCTGCAGCTCCAACCTGGCCCAAGGAAAGTCTCCCATAGGGCTCAATGGCACTCTGCAGCTCCAACCTGGCCCAAGGAAAGTCTCCCATAGGGCTCAATGGCACTCTGCAGCTCCAACCTGGCCCAAGGAAAGTCTCCCATAGGGCTCAATGGCACTCTGCAGCTCCAACCTGGCCCAAGGAAAGTCTCCCATAGGACTCAATGGCACTCTGCAGCTCCATCCTGGCCCAAGGAAAGTCACGATACAGAAGCTTGAATGAATCCGAAACTTTCTTACTCGGTGCAACAATACGATTTTGTTGCAAAGTACAAAAAAATTGTGCTAAAGTATTAAAAAGTCACAGAAAATATGCACAGTACAAAAAAATATGAATTAGTTGTATTCGGAGCGATCGTACTTTAATAAATAGGTCCCTTAATGTAATACATTCCATGAGCATTACTTGAGCCATCTATACCTGTATAATATTAATAATAATGCAGTGTTATATTTGATTAGCCAAATGTATATACTGGATGTCTGTTACAGACAAGTCCAAGGTGTTTTACATCTGTTATGGTAAAACTCCAATTGCTTATCTTTTGTTTTCATAAACTCAAAAAATTTGAGATATTTGAGTTTTTATTTGAATGGGCTTTCCTTATTAATGAATAAATGACCATTCGATATGCGAGTTTATATGTTTTAGAAAAACAAACTCGAATTCAACAAGTCAAAAATTAATCAACAAGCCCTTTGACATTAATATTCCAAACAGAATTTTTTTTTAATGCAAATTGTAGTTGCTCACTGCTTTCAAAATGTTTGACTAAATAATGTTTTTAAAAGATTTTAGAAGGTGCTTTAAATAGTTTATCACTTAAGAGGCAGATTTATTATGCTGTGTAAAAGACGACAACAAATTTCGCCACACATCGCCAGGCTTCACCATATAAAAAAAAAACGGCATTAAGCTTAATTTTATTACGTTTTTTTTTACTGTCCAAATTCCAAAATGCTAATTTTATGAATGAGAAGAGGAAATTTGTGTTGATATATATGGTACTTCCTATGACCACATCTGCATATTAAAATAATATTAAATTATTAATTATTTGTCTTAACTCTTGAAGCTGCTTATTGTTGCACTTTACAGAGCAAGAAAATACAAAACAGTTGAAATATAAAGACATTTGACCAAATAGATGTACACTGTTGCAGATGTCGAGATAATATGGGCTATGCCATGATCATGAGAGTTTACAGTCTAGAAAGAAGAGTAATTAAGAGATATGATGAGTTCATGGTGTCCCTTCCTTGGGTTTTCTTATATGTGACTGGTCACTCCCCATCTTAGCTAGTCCTTGCTCCATGCAGATAGGATTTACACACAGGGTATATTGACAGGAAAGACTGGGAAATAAATATGGAGGATTAAGGGAACAAATAGAATAAAAATGAAAGCATCCAGACAAGGCACAATTTACAAGCAAATATAAAAAAATCTTTATAGAAACTAGATTGGGGCAAAATATAATTACAAATCCATTTTTTAATATTGCAAAACCTCTCTGATACTCCAGAATACTAAATTTTATGCACTAATATGTTACTGCATTAAATACAATAGAAAAATATAAATCTATCATTTAAACAGACTTGTCTTGGTCCAGTTTACTACTTACCCGCTCATAGAAACTAATCAGATTTGCCTGGCACTAGCAATCCTTCATAAAAACCACACTGGCTCTATGTAATCGGTTTATTGTCTAGAATGCATTACTGAAGCTATTTTTTTTACTAGTGCTTAAAATGTGACAATAGATAGATGATACTCATCTAATTTGTTTAATATATAAATGTTTCATTTATAAATACCAACAAATATTTTCAGCCCAGAATGGACTTTTTGTCATTCAAGAGGTTTTAAGAATATCTTTGTCTAGGTGTCACACACACGGTATCTTTCATCTACCCCATTTGACCTTTGCAGTTAGAGCATCTGTCTTCAGAATTCATTCGGCCATTCAAGCTACTACTGTAATTGTTTGCTTGTTCAATGACAATGAGCGAGCTGATATTTTTTTATTATCTAGGATAGGATGCTTGACAGGGTGTGCATTTTCAAGCATGAGATAAAATCAGTATCCTTTCCTATTCCATGATACATGAAATGTAGTAGCAGCATTCTCTTAAATAATAATTATAACATTATTTGAGATACTTGTGAAAATGGTCAAAAAGTAGGAGACATGAAAAATGTTAGTCGCTGACTAAAAGCACTCCCACAAATAAGTAATGTCTAATCGCAAAATGAAAAAAGTTAACTAAGGCTATGGTGCACATCTTCTAGTTAGGATATAAATACTACTGCTATGGACAGATCATTTTCCATTTACATGAATGGGTGAATGGGAAACATTGGTTTCCTGGTTGTCCTGGACAGGTGATATTGCAGCAGTCAGAACCAGGTCAAGGTCATATCCACATAAATAACCACTGGACTAACAGAAAGGAAAGAAGGTAAGAAAAAGGAGCCAACATTGGAAATAGGAGTCAGGCATCTAGAACTAAGGACAAGGATTACAAAACACCCAAAAACTTAGTAACTAACCTATTAAGAGCATGTTGCAAGTATGTGGTTTTCCAAGGCCATCGCACAGGTTGGTGTCTGACAGTGGGCTTCTTCATGAACTCATCAAGTTTAAACTGACGAATTGTCAGATTTGGATTTTTAGCTGTTTAGATGCATAGTAAATTTCTAAAACGTCACAGAATTTTTCTCAGCGACTTTTTGCACTAAATATTTGATTCAATTTAAGAAAAAAAAGTTGTTAGTAAGTGGGCCCCTTAGTTTAAAGGCAGATGGCATGTCACGGGTTTTAAGTAAAGGCTGTCAGGAAACCCACTGTTTGATGTAGACCTGTAAAGAATTTCTGCGCCTCATCCTTGCATATACAGGTATCGGACCCCTTATCCGGAAACCCGTTATCCAGAAAGCTCCGAATTACGGAATGCCCGTCTCCCATAGACTCCATTTTAATCAAATAATTCAGAATTCTAAAACTGATTTCCTTTTTCTATGTAGAAATAAAACAGAACCTTGTATTTGATCCCAACTAAGATATAATTAATCCTTATTGGATGCAAAACAATCCTATTGGGTTTAATTAATGTTTTATTGATTTTTTAGTAGACTTAAGTTATTGAGATCCAAATTACAGAAAGACCCCTTATCCGGAATACCCTTGGTCCCGAGCATTCTGGATAATGGGTCCTATACCTGTACTTGCATATACTGTACTGTATTTCTATAAAACCAAGCAACAGTGTGATTTTTGTAGCCTTCTGAAGAATCATAAACTGGACCAAGAAAATCTATGACAGTTAAATTGCATTCATGTTTCAAAAAAGTATACTATATTATGCTTCCTACTTTATTCTACCGTTAAAAATAAGTATTTTTATTAAGGGGTGTATAGTTCCTGTTAGACTTCCCCTTTTTGTAGCATTCATTTAGACATGTTTATTAAAAACAGCCATATAAAGAAGCCCCAACAATTCTGTCAATAACTTCTAGAACTATTCATTTGTAGACACGTGTAAATTCCTAGTTACTAAAACCATTAAGGATATTAAAACTCCATATAATTCCTACTGTGTACACAGAGCACCTCTCTATTAAAAACATTTAGTATAATGTCTCATATCATAATTATTGTGCACTCTCCAGTGATTAAGTTGCCACCAAGCAGCTACCATGATACTCTTTTTGTATTTGCCATTCTTTGTTGTTTTCTCTATACAGCTCATCAGTCAAAATTAGATTTGAATGGGTGAATGGGGTCCTACAGATAATTCTGCAGAGGCTTGTTCAGTTGCTGGAGGCTGGGTCAAGGTCAAAGTGGTCAGCACATATTATTTATATGCTTGGATTTAAGTCTTAAAATCCATCTGAAAAGATGTGTTAATTATGTGCCTATAGGTCTATGTTGTATTTTTTTTTATGTGCTACAATTCTTATTGTATTACTATAGAATGCAATATAAAAAGCAAAATCTTTATACAAACACATCAACGTAGCTAGCATGTATACTTGACATGTACTTTATGTTCACAATAGTTAACAAAATGTGAATTCACTGGTCACTAAATATAGCAATTCATGTATTTGTACACTCAGATGCAGTAACTGTGAAATAGATTTGTTGGTAAGAGGGCACTAGGTCGATCTTTATGCAGTTCATGAGAGCAGGGCATTGAACTTCATCTGTAAGTTGATGATAAATGATAAATCTTCAATTGCTCTAAGTTCCATGATAGATACCGCTTGATTCAGCTGTCACTCACTGGCTTCTTGAACTCTGACAGAAAGCTTAAAATAATAAGCAACACTGTCAATGAAATACATTTTATTGTTTGACAAAAAGATGCCTTTGTTTGTCAAGGCAAACAACAAGACATGTACTTAACCTCCTAAAAGATTCTAGATTTACGAATGAACAGAAATGCTGTGGCTACGAGAAACATATTTATAGCAAAATGGTATTTTGCAAATGATCAATAACAGTGTATATGCATTAAACTATATATCCCATTTTGAAGTTGAATAAATATTGATCTGGTAATATTAAGGTAAATGGCAACATGTAAATTGTACTGATATCATCACCTTGATGGAAACTTTTCACTTAAGGGAAAATTTACCAGATTTTAAAGATTTTCCAGAGACATGCCATTTTTGTCTTGAAAACTTGAGGATTCTCAAATCAGTGAACTCATACTGTAGAAAACCTTCCAGTCAAACAAACACTGATGAGCCCATTGGCACTGCTAATGTATTGTATACTGTGAAAATTGTATTACTTTTTTTACCCCTGCACTTTTGTATTGAGGCGAGGATATCAAACCTCGTAGAAAAATGTTCTGTAACAACCAGGTGGACACTGGTCACATTTTTGATCATAAAGAGAGTAAATATATTATGCATATATATTTTTCAGGTACCTATTTTATACAGTATTAAGAAAATTTACCATAGCTACCAAAACCCTAATTTGGGATCACTGTTTAATATAATCAGTATGGTTGTTAAATAAAATAAAAAAAAACTACAGGTATAAGGTCAGGAGCTTGTTAGGAGCTAAGACAATGGGACATCAGAGATAAAATCCCAGGTAGGCTTTGCATGATAGGCTGAGCATTTCACAACATTAACTATTTTGGACAACCTCTAGCCCTGTTATTTCAGCATTCCACCAGTGACAAGCAAGGGAGTGGTTACTAATGAAACTATAGGCTGGCAGTAGCTACAGAGTGGCCATACCCATAAGTCCTTTTTTCCTGGACCTTTCTAGTGCTGTTTAAATGCCACTTCAAAATACCCTGTTCAGCTTTAGCCTACATGTTACTAAAGTGCCAGTTATAGCCTTTTGATGTTTCTATTCTAATAAGAATTATGTCTCATTGCTGTAAAAACAAGACAAATGGCACACAGGTGATTAAGGGAAATTTTCCATAAATGTAAAGGGCAAATTTCTTTGTGTAATTGTCCCAAAATCTAAATACTATAATATAGTGCATCTTTTCTGCAACATGATGTAATTAGTATAAATCCAAAAAAGCAAATAATAAAATACTATTTTCATTTTCTGAAAGATACTTCATACTGAACAATAAACTGTAAACAATATTTGAGATGTAGAGAGCTCCAGCCTTGTAGTGTATACAATTTAATTTATAGCCTGAAGCACTGATAGTTAAAAGGACTTGATAAGGTCACTTGGGGCAGACACGAGAATCTAATCATTCTTCCCTGCTTAGGGGTCAGTATATTTGTCCACTGAACTACTATCTCTACAATTCAGACACTGACATTGGAGCAATTTTACTTTGTATAAATCTTATAGATAACTGTAAATGTTTTTGACTTATAAATAAAATTTTGTCTTACATAAACTGTACATATATAGGTACAGGGCTTAGCATCCCAGCACTCAAAACAGCCCCTAACCAGCCCCAAAATGTGGCAAAATATGCTCCACATTCTACAACCTCACTTACACATCTGAATTCTAGAAAAAAAATGAGTCCAGCAAACCTTGATTTAATGGATCCAAAAGTTATGTGAATGTGTATATGAATATACAGTATACATGCAAGACTATCCTTTTTGCATACTGGATTTTTGTAATCAGCTTGAAAAAGGAACTAAAATGTTCTGAAAGCATGCTATGGTTATCTCAGTTAGCCAATAAAGTTATCACCTTTATACCACTTTTGTTATTTTTTATTTCAAAAGGGTTACCCTGTAAATATTGTAACTTCTGACAAATTTTTGTATTTGTAGGCATAGATGAGAAATGGGAGTACATCAGGTGTAGGTTTGAGATGAAGTTCCTTTGTCTCTCCTATTGTTTCTCTGCTGGATAAACAGCAGATATAAGTAAAACTATTCAATAGATTTAAAATAGTCTGAATTGTAAACACTGTTGACTTGTTTTGTAAAATAAACTGAAAGTTTTGCTAAAAGAAATTGAAGAACTGGGCAGAGCAAAATAATAAGTATCTGGCACTGATCTACAGTATAATTAATACATAAACATGTTGGACACACCTGAAAAGGGTAATGGTGCTTAGGGTTATGGCATTTTAATTATTTATGCTGGTGTATATATTGTTAATCAGTAAATACTTCATCTCCATCTATGCCTAGCATGCTTTTCTGTTTTGTCCACCATGATATTGTTGTAGTTATGGGTAGTATAATCAGGCTTTGTAACACAAAGGATTGAGGAGAATATCTAATTATGTACTTACAACACTCAAAATACCTGGGGGCAGGATATATTGACATTCAGAATTTTATAATCTTATATTTTTTATAAACCACAACTTAATTCATTTCTATGAATGCCAGTTATTTATTACAAAATCTGCATTGAAAAATAATGAACAAAAAAATTTGCAGATAACCACATGAAAACCATTATTTTTTTATACTGTTGCACAAAACCCAAAAAACTTAAAAACCTTTTAAAACCACAAAGCAAAGAAAGTTTTCCAATTGTAAAAAGGACATCTGCCTTTGATTTCTACAAGATCTCAACAGGATGTAGCTGGTATATTATTTCATTCAGATTTGTTGCAGTTTTGTGGCGTAATAAAACACGAAAAATAAAGGTTTTTTTTTAAACAAAATCAGGTTGGATACAAAAAACCTGAACCGAGCAATAGTAAATGCCCTACTAGTGTACCATTATGTTCTGGTGTGTCCACCCTTTTATTATTGTAATGGGCTTTTTCTTTTCCCTTGTGCTGAAGGCCTGAGTTGTCTACTTATTATTATTATTATTATAAGGTCAAACTTATTACTGGTGTGTTCCTGTGACTCAGTGACCATCTCACTTTAGTAACTGTGGAATATGATCTGTAACACATGACCAGTGCAAGAGAATATGTCACTACTCAGATGGCAAATAAAAATAGGATTTATTGCTGTATGATAAATATACTTTGCATGGCCAAGCTTTTTTTTTTGCTAATTATCATGAATTTAAATTATATTTTGAAAAACAGTTAAAGACAATTAACTATTTAACTGATTCAAAGTTTTCCAATGTTTTTTTAATCTTTGCAACCCATTAAAAATTAAGTGAATATTATGAATACAAGGTATTTAAATTTATGATTTTATTTTCCCAGTTTTTTTTATTTAGATGTTTTAATAAATAAGGTAATATTAATGTTAATTTCAAGATTATTAAAAGTACAAAAATACCAAAATTACGAGTATGAATTTTGATAAATAAAGCTCTGTGTTTTACATGTTACTGAAAAAGTAACTTAACTTAAAAGTCTTATATAAGTTTAACACATTGAATGTAAAATAAATCTTGCATTACCTTTATGGGGATATAATTGCTTATGTGGTGCATTCATGGAATAATAACAAAAAGTTTAGGTAAAGAGTATTCTATCTGTTTCAATAATTTGAAATTATAAACCATAATTTATTATTATTATTATTATTAACATTATTTATAAAGCGCCAACATATTCCGCAGCGCTGTACAATAAGTGGGTTTCATACATTGGACATACAGAGTAACATATAAAGCAATCAATAACCGATACAAGAGGTGAAGAGGGCCCTGCCCAAAAGAGCTTACAATCTACAAGGAGAAAGGGTTGAGACACAAGGTGTGGGAATGGGCATGACCAGAGTTGTGAGAGGTGCGGCACAGGGTATTGCTAAACTAGATTAGGGTAAGCTTCTCTAAATAAATGTGTTTTTAGAGATCTCTTGAAGGCAGAGAGATTGGGAGAAAGTCTGATAGTTTGAGGAGCGAATTCCAGAGAAGGGGGGCAGCCCTTGCAAAGTCTTGAATGCGAGCGTGTGAGGAGGGAGAATCAAGGATAACCCCAAGGCACCGGGCCTGGGAAGATGGGGTGATGGTAGAATTGTTAACCGTTATAGATACCTCGGGAACAATGTGGGTGTTGGATGGGGGAAAGAGAACCAGTTGAGTCTTAGAGAGGTTTAATTTAAGGTAACGTTGGGACATCCAAGTGGAGATAGCGGACAGGCAGGAAGAGACGCGAGTTAGAAGCTCTGGGTTGAGATCAGGAGAGGAAAGATAGATCTGAGTATCGTCAGCATAGAGGTGGTACTGAAAGCCAAAAGAATTGATTAGTTTGCCAAGTGAGGAGGTATAGAGAGAAAATAGTAAGGGGCCCAGCACAGAGCCTTGATAATCTGATCAGTTTTTTAAGAAGCTGTTTATGTGCCACTTGGCTCATGAATTTACTGTTTAATTATATTTACTGTTTAATTAGAATGAATTTAACATATATTTTGACATTTTCAAAGAGCCAGAAAAGCTATATTAAGGACTGAGGAATAAAGGTTACGAATATAATTGTCGATAATTAGTTATGAATAACTGGTAGATTGTATGCTGTTACCCTTATAAAATTCTCAGTTTGGAATTTTCATCTGTGCAAACCTAATGGCAAAATGAAGATTGGCATACCACCAAAAATGCATTGACAGACTGGCTTTTATACTATGTAGTAAGTCTGACATTTTGAAGAATTCTTTGCAGTGAATCAGGATGGTTTGCAGTACCAGAGTGTTAAACGTTGCACAGGGCAATGTGAATAAACCCTGATTAATATTGTATACCTGATATTTCAAGGACACAAAAGTCTTTTTTGCAGATATAAAGGGAAATGTTTTTATTCTATCTTGAAAGGATCATGCACTTTAGTTTTTATAGAGTTTCTTTTAAAGGGTCAATAAATGTAACCTAATCTACCAAAACTTGACTGAACTAGAATTGTTATCTTTTTCACTATGCAGTCTGTTTCGAATTCTTTTTAAACACTTGACATTAGGCCACAGCAGTATTAAAATCACCAAAGACATGTCTACTATGGATCTATGAGCTGAATAGAGTTTTTCCCTCTACTGTTAGTGATTTTTGCATTGGTCTAGAGTGTTTGAAGATGTGCTGTGTTACAAGATCAAAGCCATTGATCAGAACTGCCTGAAAACATATACACCTCTGCAGGGGTGGTTGGTAGAAGCACTGATGTAGAGGGATTTGTGCCTCATAAAGGAACAAGTTAGGGTTTCTGTTTAAAAATACATATTCTTTAAACATACTGAAGAGAAAAGTTATAGGAAAACAACACTTAGATCCATTGTAAGATTGTACATAGGATGATTCTTACATGGCTGTAAAGATTTTACAGCTTTTTAATATATATGTATACGTTGTAGAGCAACTTTTTGTTGCTCTGGAAGTTCCCCTGCAAGATATATTTGTCCCTTCTACACAGGTTCAACTTCATTTACATTTTTTGTACAATTTTATAATACAGTACTGTAACATTTTTAGCTTTAATCACAGATAAAAAATATAAAATCTTTCCACCTTAACACTGTGGTGGTCAAACAAGTCAATAGGAAGTGTATTTTCAGCATTCAAACAAGTTGCTAATCAAGTAAAGGTATAGGACCTATTACCCAGAATGCTTGGGACCTGGGGTTTTCTGGATAAGGGATCTTATTAAACATTAATTAAACCCAATAGCCTCAAATAAGCATTAATTATATGTTAGTTGGGGTCAAGTACAAGGTTCTGATTTATTTTTTGGATAACTGGTTTCTGGATAACAGATCCATACCTGTATCTTATTTGCAATCACTTTTATTGTGATCCTGTCACCACAACAAAGCCCAATCTTGAGTAACTCATGAAAGATTTTTCACTAAGATTAATATCAGGATGCAGTCATGGGTAAAGTTTTGCATTTTCTAAACTTCTCAAATATGGCCCTAACTGATTCTGCTTTGGGACAGTGACTCTTTTATTTGAGTTTATTTAAGATCCCAGACTATTTTCTAGGTAAAAAATTAGAAATGGTGGCTAATTACTGGCAAACAGAATCAAATAAATTGACTAAGTAGAAAAAAAAATCCAGACTAGGTTACAAACAATATTACATATTAGGGCTCAGATAGTAAATAAATGCAAAGTGCAAGACTGGCATGCAATTCACAATGTTTGTATCCACAATGCAGCTTTAATTCAAAGAATTGCAGTGTAATTATGGGGGCTGACACAGTTGCATGCACTGCTGAATGCTTGTAATGTAGCAACGTGGATGCAAATTTGCATCAGCATTGGTGAATCATGCAGAGAAACAAATTGTATTAGTTCCAGGGCCAGAAATGCATTCAAGTGTAATTCATTAGGTGCAAGTCAGTTTCATGTGTAGTTGTAATTAGATGCACGCCACCTACTTTGAAGACCAAGGGGAATTGGAAGAGCTTTATGAAGGCTTTACATTCTCATAGTATGCATCTTGATTAAATGGCAATACAGAATTTAAGGTTGTAGGTAAGGCAAAAAGTGAACAGAATCAGAAACAGTTGCCAAGGCACGTAGGAAGCTCTTTTGCTATCTTTCTATACAGTCCAGTTTTACAATACACATGTATCCCTTGATGAGAATTAAGTACCTTAGTTCAACAACATTGAACATACTGTATATGTTATATATATTGATTAGCCTGCTAGCAACAGAAAAGAACATCCTATAATAGTTATGTTTCAGGATAACAACATTTTCTGTTATCTTTAGTTATTCTTTTTCATTGGTATATTTTTGGGGGGGCATATGAGTATGTTGTTGTTTTATAAATAAAGCATATTAGGCTGATGCCACACGTGGCGTTTTTACGCTGCGTTTTTTCTCAGCCTAAAAACGCTGCACAAGCCACACAGCCCCTGACTATGGCGTTTTTCAGCCTAGTACAGGTGACGTAGCAAATCCCATTTCCATGGTGCTAATAGTGCAAAATAGTAAAAAACACTGCGTATTTCAGCTAGGTCTGACAGCTGCCTTTGTGTATACATAGGAATAGGTTGCTTTGCAAATACTGGCGTATTTCAGCCAACGCTTGAAAAATCCATGCTAAGGCGTTTTCTAGCATATTTCCGCATTGTGTGGTTTGCTTCGAGTCTTTTCAAGTTATTTCTATGGATGATGATATCAGGTGTTTTTCAGCCGCTGAGAGAATTAGAAAATACGCAGCGTAAAAACGCCACGTGTGGCATCAGCCTTAATACAAGAACGGGTTACTGAGTTAAGCAAAGTGCATCACAAGGAAAGAGGTTTGGAGAAAAAAAAGCAGAGAGATGCACATTGATCACTGATGTTGTCGGCTTTTGGTTTAGTCTACGTTTGAACCTCAACCAGTTTATCAAGAGGCTGAATAAAGAAGTTTCATATGGTCGGTCTGAGAGTGAATAGCTCAGATTACAGTGAAGTGAATGATCAAAATAACTCCCCCCACTATTCCCTTATCAAGACTCAGGCATGGATTTGGCTGGTTCTCCTCTGTTTATCCCACTGTGACACCATTAACTATTTTCTTGTCTTAATTAGCCATTCTGATGTTTAACCTTTAAAACTGTGATCTTCATTCTGATGTATGTGTGGAGGTTATTTTACAGAAAAATGGCTATGTTTACCTTACACTGTTTTCTGGGGATATTATACAGGAAATTGCCACTGTGTTACCCTACTACAAGTTTTGGGGGTATTATACATGGAATTGTCACTATGTCATCCTGCTATAAGTTCTGGGGTATTATACATGAAATTGTCACTGTGTAATCCTACTATGAGTTATTGGGGTATTATACAAGAAACTGCCACTGCATTCAATTATGTATTTATATATTTCAGGAGGGTGTATCCAGTGCTGAAATTGGGGAGGGATGCGCATGGATGCTATGCCTCCACATCTTTATTTCTGCTAATTATCATCCCCCTCAGGGATGCAAGAGTTTTGACTTTTTTTTGTAATACCAAAACTTTCTGTTACTTCTCTCCACTTCTGCACACAAGTAAAATTGAGAGTTTAAGAAGTGCAAGGGAAAAGATCATATTGAAGATAATAAAGGGGGAGAAAAGATTGCTGGGAGAGAAGTAGAGAAGAGATGGTATTATACAGAAGAAGAAAGTGGAAGCTTCAGAGAGGGTATAGACAGCTGGAGAGAAAAAGAGAAAATGAGGGAACCAAAAAGATAAAACAAAGGTAGAGAACATTAGCAGACTGGTGAATGGTGAGAGGGTGAAATACTGTATATTAAATAATATGGGGTTATATATAATATGCTGAGGTTGTGCTGTGTTACAACACACAATACACAGGCAGGGTGCTGTATTTGCAAAAGTTGAATTGCCAGCTAAGAAAACTGTATGCACTATTTTCATTTTGGGCTCCCCAAAGCGGTCCCGACCTACATGTTGAGAACCGCTGCTGTAAATAGAAATCACAAAATGGCTTTGCTTTAAATTGGGTAAAACCAGGAAATGTTGGTTAGCGAGGCTTAATATAATATCAGGTGTGGCTTATAATTATGAGAGGGGCTTGTTTCTTGGTACGCCACACATAGCATCTCTCCAATATTTAATCTCTAATTCAAACACTGGGTGTATTTGTAAAATAGGGGTGTTTTGTTGGGGAAGTGTCTTCCAAAGTGGACATGACCTAAAAAATTTGCAGTATCATGCTTTGTGCACCGTTATTCTTTCTGCTGTCCCCAGGTTTCAAGCTGAAAATCTGGTCACCTTAATTTAAGTGAGAAATATTATTAATTTTTTTTCTCATGCATTAGTAAACACCCTTGATTTCAGTCATTGTAGAGAGTAGTATTCATGTTACTTATGTGACGGTTATTTAGGTGGCACACCTTAATCTTCACTCATACAATAGCTGTTTTTAACTCTTTGCATTTGTATAAACCAATTTCTCACATCCTCTTTGCCTATTTGCCACAATGATGCAAGCAGCATGGTCAATTAACCCTCTCCAACTTTACCTCAATGCAACAACAACCCTCACCGCTGGCCCTGACCCCTTACTTGGAACAAGAAAAGAAAATTCAGGTTTTGGGATAAAGAAGGCCATATCATTTATTAACAGATACATATAAACAGATTTAACATAATAACATACAGTAATTGCTAATTTTAAACAGACATAGGACAGAAGGACACCCCCCCCCCCCCAAAGGAATGCTTGCCACTATTACCAAAACACACATTTTTAAGTAAGGACCCATTGGCCTAGCCCCATCACATGCTGAGTGAACTGTTGACATTGCTTTCAGCACTGAATGGTGCAATCACTCATACAGTAGTTGTTTTTTAAATCTGTGTATTCATATTAGCAAATTTCTTACCTCCTCATTGCACATTTGTCTCATTTGGCAAAGAGCGCTTAATGACAACAGGTAGCATCTTTGCCAGAGAAACACTCGGCTTACCAAAGGTGTATTTTGTTAATACATTCTCCAGGAGCTGGTTTTTCTTGAATTATAGAATCCCATAGAATTATAGAATTGCAGTCTTTTGAATGGCCTGGGAATAGATTATAAAAGTATGCTATTTACAACACTGGACACTAGAGGACAGTGCTAGTGTTTAAGCTACGCAGTAATGTTATTATAAATATATGTTATTGCAGTCTGAATACAGATGAGAAATGGAACATTACAGAGACCCAAATCCTTTATTTAGATTGTGTAACAAGGAAGTGCAATATTTAGTGCTTCTACTTACAAACCATCAACCTCTTAATACTGCCAATGCTCTGAGGGAAATTATGGTTAGTAATTAGAAGCGAAAATATGAAACTTCATTTAGCTAGTTAAAAACATACAAACTGCCGTACTACCTGTTCTTTTGCATATTGCAAATAAAATGCATTTCCTGTAACATTTATTTTTACCCATAGGTACCTTGGAACGCCATGAAACTGGAGACATAGCAAAAGCCATTTTGTCCTCTTGTGAAAATTACAACATTGTGATGGCAGATTCCATCATTACTTCTTCAAAAGAGGTGCAAAGAAATAGACGAACAACATATAAGTCTTCAAACTCTTACAAGCTTGGCACATTGTCTCACAATCTATTTCAAAATGAAAAGGCTTCAAACAAGGTAAGGAATATTCGTATTTTAGTTTAACTGTTCTGTATTCTGTAAAATGATTGCATCAGTAATTGAGCAGGTTATTATTAGAGTTAATTATTGATTTTATTTATAAAATGCCTGTGTTGTAAGTTGCCAGATAGAACAAAACACCAGAGATCACCCCAGATCAGGCTCATAAAATCAGTGAAGATTTATTCTTGATACTACAGCATAAGCTTGGCCTTATATTTCTTGCTGTACCTAGCCTTACTTAAAGGCATACAGGTATAGGACCTGTTATCCAGAATGCTCGGGACCAAGGGTATTCCGGATAAGGGGTCTTTCCGTAATTTGGATCTCCATACCTTAAGTCTACCAAAGAATCAATAAAACTGCAATTAAATCCAATAGGATTGTTTTGCATCCAATAAGGATTATTTGTATCTTAGTTGGGATCAAATACAAGGTACTGTACTGCTCCCACCACACATCCAGCCACAGTAATGGTGTGATACATGCTGGAAGATGCCACCAACTGCCACATACATGTACTTTGGCATCATTCAGTTTCATTCATGCAGGCTTTGAGGCTTCCTATACAGACATATTTTGAATGTCACTTAATCTTTTGGATTGTAAGGCCCCCTACAATTTCATTTAATATTTCTGTTAACTTACTTTAACTCTACCAAAAAATAATTTAAACATTAAATAAACCCAATAGGAATTTTTTTTGCACCAATATGGAGTCATGCAGCTTAGTTGGGATCAAATACAAGCTACTGTATTATTATTATTATTATTATTACAGAGACAAAGGAAATCATTTTCAAAAATGTGAACTATTTAAAGAAAATGGAGTCTATGGGAGATGACCATATCATAATTCACAGCTTTTCAGATAACAGGTTTCCAGATATCCGATCCTATACCTATACTTTGTAAATATGTAGTAATAATAATAATAATGTATTCTATTCTCCTAATAATGCAAATTGTATATACACTCATCTGTTGTACAGCAATGCAGAATATGTATGTACTTTTTAAATATATAGTGATATGATAATATATAATATTATATGAAATTATAATAACAACACTGTATTCTATTCTCCTAAAATGCTCACATACAAGAAAATAAATAAAACACTTGGAAATGCCTATTTGAGTAGCATCTTCCTGAGTGATAACTCAGTTATAGTTGATGTCATACTCAGAGTAAAACCTGCAGCTTAATGACTGCCGCCACGGTTATCAGTGTGGGAAGCACCCTGTGTTCAGTAGTTGCACTTCAAAGGCTTAGTTATGCCTCAGCAATGGTAAATGTAATGTAAATCTGTATAACAAAGGAAGAATGCCTTGATTTCATGCTGCTCTGGCCTCTATTATTTGCTTATTGTACTGCACGTGCCAAGTGGAGTCCCATTAACAGAAGGCCACTGTCCGACCCTGTGTGACAAATGCAGTTGACACAAGATCCATATTAATGTTGTCAAGCACCCTTGAAGTATCTAAGCAGATTTTAATTATTTTTAGCATGAAAATCCCTACATTATTGGGGTTTTATTTCAACAAATACTCACTTAACTCCTCTGCCGCTAAAAGAAATTTCACTGCATCATTAGTTCTATAATGTATAATGTTTTTATTTAAAAACCATTTCCTAAGTAAAAGGTAAAACTTTTATCCTTTCCTCAGTCATTGACACAGGGCATTCATCAAGCCAGCGATTTGTGTGGCAAAGTGCCATTTGAATAGTGTATTGTTAGAATACTTATGGTCCGTTTGACAAGAGCTCTTGCTGTAAATAGTGCAATTTGACTCCAGCTGTTAAAGAGTGGCTTTGACAGGAGCCAGATAGAATGGAGATGCTTTACTGCACCGCAGAAAAATCAATACTTAGTTCCTGTTCACAGTAACCTGCTCTTTTCTACAGATTTATACAAAGCTATATGGACTTTACAAAGGAGAGTAAAAAATATCTGTAAGTGATTGAAATGCTTTTTCTTTTTCTCCATATTTTGTGGAGTGTGAACACATGAAATCACAGAGAGAGAGAAAAAAATATCTCTAGGGTATTACATAGATTTGGATGCCTTGATTGTTTTAGTCATTGTATTCCAAGGCAGAAAAAGCTTCTAGCTGTAAACACATCCATAAAAGTGTGGCTTGTTGCTTCGTATTTCAGAGGGGAGGAGCCAAGCAATTGTCATTTATTTTATGGTACTGGCAGAGAAGCACAAAGAAAATGCCTGAAGATGCTGCTTTCTCAATGTTTGCAAAGTACTGTATACTTAGAACCTACTGTACCATTAACTTTGAAGTACACACTTGGGATACATAATTACACATTTTCTTAACCTATATTTCTGAAATTAGAAATGTGTATTTTATCTTTTTACTAACTGTAACATTTTGAACAAGGGCATCAGACCATGGTGCTGAACTACAACTCACATAATTCTCTTTAACTAGGGTAATGGATGAAGTTCCTATTGGTATCTTGTACAGCCCAAACAAAAAGGCCTGAGTTTTTTATTTTGGGCCTTTTTACACAATAAACAAAGTACCATCATGCTGTGTGGTGACCAATGTTTAAAATGTTATAAAGACAATAATTTTGTATGTAGATATTGGCTTATAAAATAGATAGATACATGATAGATAGATGATAGATAGTGATGAGCAAATTTTTTCACCAGGCATGGATTTGCAGCAAATTTACGCATTTCGCCATTGGCAAATTGTTTCGCGAAACTTCCAGAAAAGTTTTTTTTGATGCGCGTCATTGCCCATGGCCATGTAAAAATAGGCACAGTTGCATCAAAATTAGGCACAGTCGTGGCAAAATGGGCGCGGTCGCGCGACAAATGCGTTTTGCTAAATTTTCAACAGATTCACTCATCACTACTGATAGATAGATAGATGATAGAAACATAAATCGATATATTTTGAGCCCAATCACCATGTTTTCTCCCACAATGCAGTGTTTATTCCAGAATTCCAACATCATTGCTGTCAATAGGGGTAGATGCAGCTAATGCAATTGTGCGCTCGCACTTAGACATGAATAAGATACAATGGCACAGAAAATTTTCAGTCTGGTTGCTGTTATTGTTATTAAGTAGGTGCACAAGGGATGTGTGCATCCTATGCTTTTGTTACAACTGTGCCACAGCATAAGAGGTGCAGATTGTTATTGTGTCAAGGTGCACCTTTTGATCCCAGTACCTTTAAATGGATGGGATTTTTTGTTACTCAACTCAATCCAAATTTACATATGCAAATAAGGTAATGAAAGGGTTTCAACTTCTGTGTTTATGTGACAAAAGGTCACATGGTTTTTAGGGATCCCTTATCTAGTTATCTATTTAAAGTGCAAGTATATGTAATATCCTTAAGTTAAAATATCAGGTAGTTGATATTAATGAAACAATATTAAGTACGTCTCACACACCAAATGTAAGAAATTACTTGGATTTAAGATCAACATTTTCTGACTCAGGTCACATACGTAAGAGAAATCACAAAACAGTCAATATGTGGGTCAGTAGAACACAGGGGATCAAACAGCTAAAAAAAAAACACAGTATTGGACCAAAGAAAGCAAAAGCAACACAGGACACAGATGGGCAAACAAAAAAGTAATAAATGTGAAAAAGAAAATAAAGAGAATATAAATAAAATGGACACTACAACAAAATAGTATCAGCTTTGGAACCTTTAAACACAAGGTCCCCCAATTGTTTTTACTTCATGTTTTTACACATGACTGCAAGTGAACTGTGCAAAGTAGAAGCAACCTAAATTGCTACAGTGAGTATTTCATACAATTAAACAAAAGAATCAGGGTGGACATGATACCCCATGGCACTAGTATACGGAAGTGCAGGAGAATGTTTGGATGCAAGTACGTTTAATGAATAGAATCAATGCACACAACCCATTGTGGCCATTTTAGCACAGTCACGCAGGACTGAATGTAAATGTGCCCTTATTGCCATGTTAAATATTGAAAAATACCCATTAAAAGTATTTAATGAACAAACCCAGTTGTACGTATGAGTGGCCCAGTTGAATGCAACCAAAATGTAGTTAATCACATAAAATACAACAGGTGTTCGATTGGTGACCTCCTATGGTGCTTTTATGGGGTTTTTGGCTCTCCTTATATTGATACCAATACATACAAAAATTACATGAGTCACTGACCATAATCAGCCAGTGTGGCCAGATTACTGTTGATTATTGATTGCCTGAATTCATTTCTATTCAAGTCTATTTTTTCCTAGTTGCACTAACAAGGTCAGCTATCGCCCCCCCCCCCCACCCAAACACGCACACCAACAACCAACTGACATTTTCACATGGGTATCAGGAGTCTTTTTCTTGGGTTCTCCCAAGTAAAAAGAGAATGGCTTCTAAATGATGATAAGCCAGAGCTAGAGTGCTCTAGAAGCAGACAATTCAGTGACAATTTGAGCAAGGCAATTACAATGCATTTGTTATAGTCCATCATCTGCAAACCCAATAAAGGTATTTGTTCATAAATTTTAATCCTGGAAGTGTCTGTCTTGTGAGAACCTTTCATTAGCCATACATTATGGATATTCATACTAATTTAAATGTAAAAACTGATTAAGTGATAAAATAATGTTGTGAAATTGCCACAAAATGATTTAATTACTGTTATTCATGGCTTAGAATCAGTCACTCCCAGTACAATTACTGAGGTTGAAACTACGGATGCACTGAATCCACTAGTTTGGGATTTGGCCGAACCCCAAATCCTTCCTGAAAGATTCAGCCGAATATTGAATTTACATATGCAAATAAGGTTGTGGAATTGTTTGAACTTCTATGTTTATGTGACAAAAAGTCACATGATTTTTAGGATTCAGATTCGGTTTGGCCAGGCACATGGATTTGGCCTAATATGAATCCTGCTGAAAAAGGCAGAATTGTAATAAAGATACTAACTGGATCAATTTTAACACATTTCTGTATTAGGACAATTTGTTCCATCAAGAACTACTGAATTGTTAATCAACCATTAACCTATGCTGTGTTAATTTTATTGCAATGATCATAATGTTTGCAGTTAATCTATTACACCTTGTGTTAGAGTGCAGAGCTCTGCTGAGCTTTAACACCCCTAGAGAACAGAATGGTCAAGAAAAAGGACAGTCAAAAAAGTATGATTAACTACAATGTGAGTAGCACTAATCTAATCTAAACTGTAGGGAATTGTTCTGTTGAAATTTTAATAAACCTGCCCCTGAAGTGTTTATATTCTAGGTGCGCATATAATTTCTAACATAGGGCTGCTGCAACAGGTACATCATTTCATGTCATATCCTTTGTTTGCCATTTTATTTGTCCTTAAAAGACAGTGCTAGTGACCCTCAAATCTATAAAGTGGAGCTATAAATAAATTGAGTGTGGACAAACAATTATTTTATTGTTGTTTATTTATTGATTATATATTTATTTTTACACCAAAACCTATATGATATTTCTGCATGCTGTGTGAATTCAAATTCTTCCACCCTGAAAGGGTCTTCAGGGTCTTTTGGATGTTTCATCTTGATTTTGTGACTGTATTCATTTTCTGGGTTTATGCCAGTGACAGACATTCATTAATGTAGGTTCTAGTGCACTGTATGGAGCATGATATATGATGGCTGTTTCCTATCTGCCATGCTGATAAAGAGGTCTGTCATCCCCAGAAAGCTGATAAAGCTATGCAGCCCAGAAGAGGCTTAAGAGGGAAGGCAAACATTTGCATTGGACAGCTGAGACGGCAATGACTTCTTGCTGAGGAATACTGTTTCTTCTGCTGGAATACTCTTTATGCTGAAACTTAGAACCTGTGACAATAGTCATTTTATTGCAAAATACAGTTAACCAGAATGAAAGGCTTTGTGCCGTCAGCAATTTTTACTAGAGGGCTAGTCTGTCTCAAAAGTAAAGTATAATAATAGTGTTAAAATGTGCCCATTTTGTGTAAATGTCAGGATCTGTTTGAACCTTTAGCTGTCTGTACTCAGATTCAAACAATTCTAAATTTTCTTTTAACCTTCACCATTAATCTTTGCTTGTTTATTAATCTTTGCTCATTTTTTAAAAAGGTGAACATAGTTTCCTGCATGATGGCATTTGTGTATGTTTGACGTGTCTTAGGCACAAGTACACTTTGCAGTGACATTAACACTGATATTAATCCCTTACCAAGATTTTCACCCTTCCTTTCCTGTCTTTGCAATGTCAACAAGCTGACATAAAACGATTTCACTTCATTTCAATAATATTGTTTACATCAGGGATTTGCAAACTTTTTTTTACTTGTGAGCCACATTCAAATGTAGACAGAGTTGGGGAGCAACACAAACAAAAAAGTACCTGTGGGTACCAAAATAAGGGCTTTAATTGGCTATTTTATTGCTCCAGTATGGATTGTCATCAGGAGACTGTTTGGCAGTACACTGGGTTTTTATGCAAAACTTGGCTACAAGTCAGGAATTCAAAAATAAGCACCTGCTTTGAGGCCTCTGGGAGCGACATCCAAGGGTTGGTGAGCAACATGTTGCTTGTGAGCCACTGGTTGTGGATCACTGGTTTACATGCTATGCACAAGTCTATTGCTTGTTAGATGCCCTCTATATGTCTCAAGAACATCCTTTTATTGTGTATACACATACTGAGTGTTTTTCTTCTCTGTATACTAAACTCTGAAGGTGGACACTGATAGAACAAATCTGCTGGTGCACGCATAAATATAGACACTATTAAGCACTAGTAGTCATCATTCCATTGGTATTCATTTATTGGGTGAGTGTCAATAGTGGTCACCATCCACCATTCCAATAAGTTTAAAATATTTGGACACTGCTGCATCACACTGATATCATTAAAAATTCTTTTTAACCAATAACCAATAACTGGCAATGTTTCAGGTCTACCTCAGCCTTGAAGGCCAATGTCGGTGTGAAATATCACCACAAGAGCCAAGTTTATTTAATTAACTATCTATTTCTGCAGGAATTGAGAAAATTAATAACATTTCCCTGGAATGCATTAGTACCTAAACTGGCATTGTATCAGACACGCCCTGTATAAATGTAACTGAGCAATTTGACCTTGCAGATTACTTTACCACAAATTTAAATGTAATCTTGTGTTACAAGGCAGTTCACCACAGGCTGCCAAAAAAGAACTATGCAGTCAACTGTCTGTCCCCCCTTTTATAAAAATTCCTAATTATTTGTTTCCTTAAGGCTCACCATAAAGTAAATGGTTAAATGCACTTGCACTAATTTTTGATTTTTAACAAATAACAAAAGTTAAATGGACATATAATAGTGTAGGCTGTTTTTTGTGAAAGCGGGATCATGCTTTATTATTTAAGTGCAGTTTTATCAAGACGGAATTGGGAATACAGCAGTATTCCAAGCAATTAGTGATGAGCGAAATTTTTCAACAGGCACGGATTAGACCTGAACAATCTTACAAGTTGTAATAATTCTTTGATTCTTTGTAATATTCCTCTTGTGCTTCTAAAACAAAATTAAATATTACCCAGACTCTGATGAAACAGAGGAAATGGTATCCTAGTAATGCAAATAAAAACTCTTTTTTTGGATTATGACCCCTACTGTCATAAAACAACTCAAATATCTAAACAAATATCTAAGTGAC
Source organism: Xenopus tropicalis (assembly GCF_000004195.4). Taxonomy (NCBI): domain Eukaryota; kingdom Metazoa; phylum Chordata; class Amphibia; order Anura; family Pipidae; genus Xenopus; species Xenopus tropicalis. The sequence goes on from NC_030679.2 coordinate 101,391,312, forward strand.
TTTTTTGCATTTTTGAAAGTTATTACTGGTCAATGTGATGTTAAAAGAATTGTCCAGGTTTTTTGGAAACCCTTAGGAGGCAATACCCATCTTGTACTGTAAATTTATCTGTTGCGGTAATTTGTTTGCAATGTTTATCTATATAAAATTTAAGTTACAAAAAAAAGAATTGGTCAGGTCTAAAATGTGTTTGCATTTAGATTTTACTAAACATATCTTTCTTTCTGCTACATGCCAGCAGCTAGAAGAGTTTCCGTTAATATTGGCAGCGACAAAAATTAGTCCTTTGTAGAACTTGCTTTTTAAGTTTGTCATATCTAAATAAATCAAATCTAAAAGCTGATAAATTAGAAGTAGTAGAGTTGTATATTTTATGTACAGCAATCTGTATTTTGTTTTTTTTATAACTGCACTGTGTTTTAAAGTAAGCATTTTAATGCATTACAATCTGTGTGTGTTTGCAAACTTGCCTTCTATAAATCTTTAACTTAACAGTAGCATATCTTCTATATCATGTTGCCATGGTAGAGATATGACTTGAGGGCAAGGCTTAAGTAAAAAGCTCACATTTTCCCCAAACACCCAATTAACATGGTTACCAAGTTTTGATCAGTTAGTGGGTGATCTCCATGCTATAATCATATCAGTGTAGCTTATTCAAGGTCAACATAAAATAAAGTACTCTTTCTTCACACATGACAATTCTGGTTGCAGGAGTTTAATTCCTGGGTAGGCAACCAGGCACTCCTTATCTAGTTCACAAACTTACAGTAACTCAGAATGGCCCCAAATTAAAGGATCAACAGTGTAAACCTAAACATATGAATTTAGTTGCAGCACACCTTCTAATATGCCACCAGCACCTAGAACACTCCACATTCTGATGCTAAGTCATGTTAGGACATACTAAATACACTAACACCACCATGTATATGTGGGAACTGATAAAAAGTTATTGGAAACTTCAGGTCTTACCATAGTGGTGCCAGTGAGCCCTCCTTTATTTTGACGTTTGCTCTGACTTTTGAAACAATATCGTTGCAATGTTATTGTTATGTGACCTTTCCATAATGACACTGAGGTATACTTTGTCACTTACTTTTTTCACTCTGATTCTCATAAACAATCTGTATCCCCATATATCTGGTCCCTGTCCTATTCTTCCTAACTGCCTAATCCTTCAATAAACCTAGTCAATTACATTTTTAAATGTTCTTCTACAAGTTTTTTTTATAAAAATTTAATTTGATCATATATTACCTGCTACAGTATAGTATTTAATTGTGTTGATTTTGCATGATGAATTTAGCCAATGTCTCATCTTCTTGTACTGGTTCTTACTGCAGCACCTTAGATTTCTTAAATTTCATGCTTCTTCCTTGCTGCATATCCATGGAAGCTTCTCTGTTATTTGTTTGCCATTGTTCATTGTGTCATACAATCATCACTGTGTAACCTCAAGTAAGAACTCCAAACCGAACATGATTTGGAATTAGGGATTTAGGAGATAGAAAGTTCTCAGTAGTCTAGGCTATTTCTTCCTGATTTCCTATGTAGTTTAAAAAATTTGTTAGACCACTGTTCATCATCCTATGTTGGAAACTTGAGTGAAGATTAGCCCTCAAGCTTTTCTTGTTTATCTGGGTTGCTGAAACTATTCCAAAGACTTGATTTGTTACTGTGGGTTGCATACAGTAGCTGTATTATCAGCACAAGGACTGCCTTTGATGATCATTGTAATCAAATGCTATGAATCAATGTTTAAGGGAGACCTACTGCTTTCTTAAAATGGCACTTATGAACAGCAGATATAGGAAAAATATAAATGCTTTGAATTGAATTTGTTGCTGTAAAAACTCCTAATTCAAAAGTTATTATTTGGCAAAACCAATCATTATAATATTTCTTATGGTAACTGGGGGCTTCTTGTCTTGGCATGTTTCTGCAACAGAACTAATTCCATAGCAAAACATGGACTTATATTTGAAGTCATTTTTTATTTATTATATGTTTTAGAACAATACAAAATCTCTCAACAACAGTATTATTGTTTCCTGTAAACTACAGTTTCCAGAATCCCCCTGCACCCAAACACTTGGCATTTTGGCCATCCCATTCTTTGCTTATATCTTTGTTATATCCAAATGCCACAACCTGCCTTAGTTTGCCTCCTATCAACACAAGATTTCAGGGTATGTCTCATGCAGAAACAAGTGTGGATTATGTCATTTGAGGCCCAGATTTGTTTGAGAAAAATATGCCACATTTGCCATAAGCCTAAGGCTTTTAGAGGCTGCTGGGAATTGTAGTTTACAGTATCTACTTTAAATAAATTATTTTGAATATAATTTGTTGTAGTAGATACATCTAATATGGGTTCAATAATTACTATACATGCATGTTTAGGTGTATTTAAATTAAATGTTGCTTTTTTATAGGTAATTTATTAAAAATGACACTGTCTTATTAAAACAACATTTTAGGGGCAAATTGACTGGTTCTAAATCCACTGATCCATGCCATTCCATTCATTTCTAAGTAAATAAAACCAGGAAACCAGATGCAAAGGGATATACAAATTCAGTTATACAGGTACAGGAAAATGTCACTCCCTTGAAAATATAGGCTATGATTGCATCCCATGAAAATCATTTACAATCTAAAGATGTATCTATACACAGCAAGGTCTTATTCCTTTCACTAGGTCTTTAATGTGAAGATAGGTTCCAAAGTAGCCATTCAAGTGGTGGGACAAATTCCCCTAATGAAATACTGTGGGCACAGTAATTGAGGGAGCATGACCTTTTCAGCCTTTATGATCAATATTTGAATGAGCCCGCATCCAAAATAACTTATAATAATCTTTACCCCTTACATTGGCCATTTAAGAGTTGATCATTCAGCAGCCAGTGGGCACCTTACAAGCAAGATGAATGAGATTTCCAGACAAATGCAGATATATATGTATGAAGCTTCACATGAAGATTTACTGACTTACAACAACAACAACAAACATTTGTAAAGCGCTTTTCTCCCGTGGGACCCAAAGCGCATTAACGACTTAACGAGCAACAATTTTTAGAAATGTTACCAGATCACTTGAAAACTCTGGGAAATGTCTAATAAATGTAAGTTATAATCAGTACATCCATTTTAGCTGGATTTTCTATACGTGTCCCAGAATTTTCAGGTGATCTGGATCTTAATTTTAAGTGTGTCTTCTATAGGATTATTGACAATGTTGACATTGTTTGTACTAAAATGTTCCATTTGTATTTAAAAATGCTTGTGTCAGTTCCTTTACTACCATATGCGTAGGCTTACTGATTCCAATGCAATGTTATATCTTGGCCCAGCTACTGGTGCCAATATTGCTGTATATATGCATGGCTAAATTTGACCATACAGGAGAGTCTGATCCTGTCTGACCACACAATTGGTTGACCAAACTGAACTGACTGGATTTTCTGACTAACAAGTAGGCAGGCAGCTCACACACGTCAGTCAATTTAGACAAAATGAATCGAAGTAGGTCACCTGTTCAATGCTATATATTCCAGGTCAGTTTTAAACATAAATGCATGAAAAGAGTTTTCTGCTATAATTAGGGTTTCCTAGGATTTCATTAAAGGAGGATATAAAAAATGACAGGTCTCATTTTGGTTAGGTTTACAAACTGATTATATTAAGCTTGAATTTATTTGTATTCTCCCCTCCTGCTTGTGTCTGTAACACTCAATGAGCCCTCTAATTTTCAGGTGTCTGGTAACCCTAACTACAGTTAAGTGGAGTGTTAGGAAGCTAACAAGCCTTTTTTCTCTTGATTAATTATCCTCATGCAAACTACCTAGTTGATTAAAGACCAATGCTATACATGTTTTATCTACAAGTGGATATTTTTAGAGACACAAAAATCAGATTATAATAGTTTAACACTCTGACTGTTCCATGGAAAGGGTCAAAATAAAAGCATGGTCTTTATCTTGTGATTTCTGCTAAATCAAGTGAAGCAGAGATACTGATATGCTGCAAATGCAGTGAGCTAAATCAGGCTCTGGTTAATTGGCAATGATAGCAGGTATTCTCAGTAAAGTCATTGCTGAAAGAAAACAAAGAGTATCCAATATAGTAATTTATTACCAGCCAGTGGGTTAAACACACTAGGTTTTTCTACCCCTGCAGTGGTCAGAGAAAGCAAAAAGGTACTCTAACACTTAAAAGAAAATGGATGCCCTGCTGCTATCAGCGATGCATGGTGGTCAAATGATTGCCTATGCCATTAGCTTGGTAATGTTTTCTCTATTGTAAACTCAGATCCCCATGTTGCTCGTGTGCATCAGCTGCAGATTGAAGGCTTTCTCGTTTGTGTTCTATTTGCACTGCCAATCAAAACTGCTGCTAGCCACCAAGTGAATTTTAAGGAGGCAGGGGTTTTTCTTATTGACAGCCATCTGTACAAGGAACTGCGTGCTCTAACCACTTAGGATGGTAAAACAATAGCTATAATTGAATTTATACATTAGGAAAATGCGTTGATAGGTTAAAATGCATAGAAACAAACTTCAACCTTAATATACTTAGTAACTTTGTTTTCTAATTAAATTCAATTTTTCAAATTATTGAAGAAAAAAAACAATACCTCTAAATAAAAAAGGTTAATGCTGGTGATCTAACAATTTTTTTTAGCAGAATAAGAGATTGATATGTCCTGCATCAATATCCTCAGGCCCAGGTGTATGTCTGAAGGAAAAAAAACTGTAACTCAATGTTTTGCAGTAAATGGAGGATTCCTTTCTTAGTACATTTTATTCATAGCAATATAAATTGTCACAGTACCAGGTCAAATTGAAAACAATAATTGGATCTACAGCAAGGGGCAAGCAAAAGGGCTTGGCACTTATAGAGGTAACTCAAAACAATGAAGATATCTTTACAGCTTTAAAGGTTTCATGCACTTGTAGGAACTTATAGACTATTAGGATAAAATGTGTAAGGCTGTAAAACATGTCTGTTTTTGGTCACCTCATTTTGTACCAAATGATTTTGCTCTCCTGAAAAGAGAGTACAATGAGTAAGGGAAGTGCAAGACAAAAATGCCATCATCAGTACACTTGGTTGGATTTTTAACTAGACCAAAAAAGCTCATTATTATAACTCCTGCTACCTGAAAGTTAACGAGCTAGGGCAAAAGAACAAAGAGATATCTTACATTCCCTGCACATCACAGCAGTGTCAATATAACTTTTATATACAAGAAGGTATAGATACTGCTTTCTTTCTACATCAAATACATCCTACATACAAAGTCTTGTGTGCCTACATAACATACTAAACTATTGTATAAGTCAGGGTCTATAGGCTATCCTGTATTTGTTTAATTTATTTACATGCTGCACTTTACCTTCACTTACAATACCTCACTACATCTGTGAGGGAACTGTAAATACTGAGGACTTACCCCCATATGTAATAAAAGGCACTAAGTTTGCCAAGGAGCAGTAACCCATAGCAACCATAGCAATAGGGTAACCAGTAAATGCTTTCTGCTGATTGGTTGCTATGGGTTACTATTCCTGGGCAAATGTATCACCTTTAATTACATAACCCCATTAAAATTATATAGCAACTCTTTCTTACAATTGCTTAACTAATCTTAACCCTAACCTATCCCAGAATTAAATAATGTTATGCCAGCGGAATAATGACTTGCTGATTCACCATTCTTCAAGCTCAAATTCCAGCCTTGCTGGCAAACACTAGAGCAAACTCTTTATGTGCCTGCCCAGTATTGGCACAGTGCTGTTGCTCATTAGAAAACTGATTTAATGTGCCACAGTAGTTTTCACTGCTTCAAAATATCAGTTGTGCTTGTAAATGATAACCAGTACATCTATATGCTTTTGTGCCGTAAAAATTAGAATATAGAAAATACTCTAATTTAAAGTATTCATTGTTTTTCTGTTGCTCCCATTTCCTAACTGCTAGCCAGCAGCAGCCAGCAACCAATAGATTTAAGACTAATATAATAATGAATACAGATTTTGTATGAAAGATAGGTACTAAGGATCCCAAACTTGTGAAAGGATTAGTTAGAGTTTGGTTGTCTCTTCCTTTGATCTCATTGCTTTCTTACATTCTTGAACTAAATATATTCTAGCACAGTTATGCATCAAGTCTATAAACAAAGACCTCACATTGGGGGGGGGGCTTTTCTGAGAATTGTTTGCGATAGCTGCAGGGAAAGCTGGTCACATCCAGAAAAGCTGCCAACTCTGCTGGTTGTGGAGCAACACTTGTGTTCATGCAGGCATCTGTAAGTCACCCCTTCTGTGAACTGAGGTAGCCAAATAAAACTCCTATGGTTAAAACTGCTACTGCTGGGAAAAATGAAATATGGCTGGTATGTTAAAGGAAATGTATTATAGGAAAAGTGTCAGTTTTTGGAAGTAGGACGCTAGAGCGTTTATTAAGCTTGATTCATGCTGTCACGGTTTGGAAGCATTTTATTGGCAGTAAAACCAGGTTTTTAAAGAGTAAAAGAATGGCCAAAGATTGGGAGGAGATAACAATTGAATTTTAATTGTACTTTGTGTTTAAGAAAGACGCCAATGTTGTTTTTTTGTTTTTATTTATAGACGAAATGCAAAATATGCCCAGTAAAATTTGTGCGATCTGTAATATTGAGGCAGAGATATGTTTCTTAATGAAACACATAAGAAACACAGGACAAGAAATACATCCTCAAGAGCAGTTCATAGTTTGCAAAATATATTATTTAATTATTATTGTATTTTAAAATTAAGTTTTGCGTGGTTTAACATGAACATTTTTTTTTTAAAAAGTAAGGGGGGCAGTAATAAAAAAAAACCTTGCTAGAGCCTAAAATCATACAGATTATGTCTATTTAGGCCCTCTTCTATTTATATTCCTGTCTCTCTTTCAAAGCAATACCTGGTTGCTAAGTTAATTTGGGCCCTAGTAACCAGTTTTGGAGAGCTGCTGAACAAAAAGCTAAATAACTAAAAACCCACAATTAAAAAAAAATGAAAACCAATTGCAAATTTGATTGTATTAATTTAATTAATGTCAACCCCCTTTAAAGGGATTCTCTCTTGCTTTTTATGGTATACATTTTATTTATAAATTACTAAATAATTCACTCGACCATTTAAAATGGTATTCTTTAACCAACAAATATATTTTTCTTTAGTTGTTATATTGGCATGTAGGCAGCCATCTCAGATCATTGTGCTGACCCTAAGCTTTCTGAAAACTGCACATTAGAACTGCTTTTAGATAAGCTATTACTTTTCCTACTCAATGTAACTGAGGAGTCATGAACTGAGTAAGCTGGATTGAATTTTTAACATTTAGTGCTGTTATCTTATCTACCATAAGGTGGGGCATGGGAGCAATTTTAGCAATGCAAGGTGTCAGGTAGCTGCTATCTTGCTACGTTCCCATTGTTCTACTGGTCGGCTGCTGGGGGGAAAGGAAGTGGGGTTATATTACTCCAACTTGCAGCACAACAGAAAAGAATGACTAAAGTTAATCAGAACATAAGTCACATGGCTGAGGGCACCTGGGAAACTAAGAATATTGCTAGACTCATGTAAAATTTCAAAATTAAATTTTAAAAAATATCTTATAGAACTATAATAAAAAGGATGTGGATATTTATCCAAAATTATATATCATTTGAATCATATGAAATATCCTATAATAATTACATTTTCTTTAGTAGACTATACAGGGGGAACATACACATACAGAATGAAAACATTTTGCTGAAGGTTAAGACAATGCTTGGATTTGAGGCATTTTGATATATATAATACAAAATGTAAGGTGTGTGTATTGTAATAAGGATTTCTATTTTTTCTTTCAGGCTGCAGACTCCAGTTATATCTCAAGACCTTTTTCAGTTGTACCAGTAAAATCTAAGTATAACATTAGCTTGCACTTGCTTTTATTTGATCTAGAAAAAGTTTTAGAACTTCTTCATTTATCTCAAGCAAATGGGCTGAAGTCAGCAAACTCTTTTAGCACTTACGATGCACTAAAAACAGTAAAAAACTCTTCAGAGAAGCGGCCATTAACACTCAAAAGAAATAAGACTGCTGGATCCTTCTATCAAGGGGATGGGCAAATGCCTGAGACATTTGTGCAAGAAAATGTTGGACACCTTAATGAAGAATCTGGTGGGACTAAAAGAAACAAGAAATTCAAAAGCAGTAAAAGAAACAAAATTGAATCAGAAGGAAAAATAGATGTAAATATGATAACGGATGCAGCCAAACTTTTTTTGTCATGTCTTGTACCCTGGGGACTAGATAAAGAACTGGATATTTTCTGCATTAGACACTTGGATATCCTCGAGATTCAAAGTTCAGTCACTTTTGGCATTATATCAAGTGTAGATCATATTGGATTGATGCTACCGGGATGGAATCAAATTGTAAACAATGATAATTCTGCAATAAGTTTACATCATTCATTCATAAAGAAAGTCATGGAGCTTTCATCAAAATATTCCATGGCTACTCAAAAACAAAGTGAAAAATGTTCACATCAAGAATGTAATCATTTTAACACAATGAACCTAAACACTCTAGCATATATTTTGAAGAAGTTATGTGTTGTCAGTAAAGGGCTGAGGATGGAGCCTGTATCTACATTCAGCAGCATCATCAGGTACAAAATAAGTATATTATATATATTATGTTATTATAAAATTATAGTATACTTAGGCCATAATAAGTGATGAGCGAATCTGTCCCATTTTGCTTGGCTGAAAAATTTGCAAAACTGCAAAAAAATTCACAAAACGGCAAATAATTAATGAAATCACATTACTTTTTTGACATGCAACACTTTTTTGATGTGAATACTACTTTTTTACACAACTGTGACTTTTTCTTCCTTGAGAATTTTTTTGTTGCGCTGAATTTTTTGCAGTAGTTTTGCGAAAAAAATTTGCGAATCCATGCTTGCTGAAAAAATTCTCTCATCTCTTGTTATAATATAGAATGGACATTTTGGCACTCTACCACACAGCATTTGGTCCAGCACACAATGCTCATTGTTATATGTTTTAGCTTAGAGTACCAGAATATTTTAAACAGTGTAACACATATGCAGAGACCAGCCAATCAAACTTGGATAACAATATAAAGAAAACAAGACCAAGGTCACGGGGCATTTACTTGTGGTATGAACTATTTCATTATTTCTGTTCCTTGAGCCACATCTAAGTTATGTTTCAGCTAGTAGTAGTCAGGCAGAATATTACTGGATGGGGACTTCTAAGGGACTGATTTATGATTTTGATGTTTGAATTTGAAATTTTGCTGGTTTTTATGCTAAAACTCATTATTATGAATTTTAATGGATTTCAAAACACAACTATTAAATATTTATGAAGTGCAAATGTTTTTTTTTAAAGAAAACTCGAATGTAAAACTACAGCATCCAATAGCTTGCAAGTTTATGTAGAAGTCAATGAGAGTTGTCCTAGGAAAATTATAAGCACTCTTTTTTGCAGTTTCAATTTTTTGAAGACCTTTGTTTGTAGACCTATTGAAAATAAGCAATATAATATGAATTTGATTTGACCAATATAACAACTAAAAAAAAAAATATTTGTTGGTTAAAGAATACCATTTAAAATGGTCGAGTGAATTATTTAGTAATTTATAAATAAAAAGGATACCATAAAAAGCAGGAGAGAATCCCTTTAAAGGGGGTTTCACCTTCACATTAATACAATCAAATTGTGAAAAATGTGAAAATACAGCATCCAAAAGCTTGCAAGTTTATGTAGAAGTCAATGAGAGTTGTCCTAGGAAAATTATAAGCACTCTTTTTTCAGTTTTAATTTTTTGAAGACCTATTGAAAATGAGCAGTAGAATATAAATTTGATTACATTTTTTTACAGTTTTATTCAATCAAATCGTTAAGTTTGTTCCAATTTTTGAAAAAAAAAATAATATTGATAAATAAATCTCTTTGGTTTGGTAGACCACAATGTTCACAAAACTATGAAGATGATTGAGTTTCTGTTGACAATTCATCCTAAGAAAATGTTTCACATTCATAAAATGTAACTTTTGTATATACTTGTTTCACTGTCCGTTACTAATTCTTTAGGTGAATTTAGTGCAGAGTATATCTTAAAATAGACTTCCAGTGTCTCTGTTCCTTGCTCCCAGGTATAATTTATCCCTTTAACAATTATGACACAAAAATCACATGCTCCTGACACTCACTGGCACATAATGACAAATGTATTCACAGAATCTGTGATGCACAAACTGTCAAGGTAGAGATATAAGGTTGAGATAATTTAAAAAACAAATAAAGGCCAAAGTGCTTATTTCAGTAACATTTGTCTATAACTTTTCATTTGCAACCTTTGAATGTTCCTTTAGTCAGGAGAAGATGGAGTCTGTGCGAGTCAAATGGAAAAGTTCTGAACATTTTAATTCATTTTCCATGTTTTCCGCTGAGCTTCTACAGGGTAAGTTCATCAGAAAAAATATTTTGAAACAGCTTAATCTGAATATGTTTACAATTAGCATTATTTTATTCATGGCCAGTTGGTCTTTTCAGGATGTATTGTCATCAAGGACACCTTGGGCAGATTTATCAAAATTCAAGTTTGAGTTTCTTTGTGGTTCAAGAAAAAAATGTAATATAGTTGAGAATATTTTTTGCAAACTCAAGTAGTAATGATTTATTTACTTTAAACAGTCAAGGTTTTCAGTCTGGAAAAATGTGATGTTTATTTGTGTGTGATTTTTTTCATATGTTATAAGGGCAGGCCTAATTCAGTCTGGACCGAAAGCCAATAACCATAATATACACTTTCAGTAACAATAACAACTCTTTCCTTTCCTTTTCAGACAAAAATTTTCCTGAACCTGAAAATGTATCCTTAATTAAGCTTGTTTCATCTTGGAAAGGCCAGTCTGTACAGGTAAAAACACACAATTCACATAATAATTATGTGGAAAGATCTTATTAACAATATGCTGATCAGCAATATGGTATGTTATGAACTAATGGCTCAGTTAGCTTTGCTGTCTTGTAGTGTTGTGGTCCTAAGTTTCATCCTAGGACCTTTCTAATTTACCCAGTCTACATGGGTTTCCTCCAAGTATTCAGGTTTCTTCTTACACTCCAATAACATAATTAATTTCTAATGAAATTGACCCTAGAATGTGTAAATGTGATAGAGACCTTTGATAGTAAGAGCTTACTATCAAAGGCTCCTATCACATTTACACATTCTAGGGTCAATTTCACTGGTGCAGGGACTGATAATGATAAGCATGTCATAATGATAAGCATGATAATGATAAACAATCTCTGTACAAATATGTTGGTGCTATATAAATAATAATATGTTTAGTCGGAGCCAAAACCAGTGAAATTAGATTCTTTATATTTTTTATATCAACGCCCTTTCAGTCCTTAACTTACTTTCTACCTTCTAACGATGATTGGCAAAAAAGCCATAAGTGTTCAGTTAAATATATGTAAAATGTCTTCATAATACTGCCTCTACCTGTGCTTTAGTAGGTGTTTTGTTAAGCAGAGAAAGGCAAGTTAATCCTTGTTTTGCCTGCTTTCTAGGTGTTTTAAATCAGTCTGCATGACCAGCTGTTTGTCATTCTTATTTACTTCCTCCAGTGAAAATGTTGAATATGCTTGGCTTTCTATACTTTGCACAACTGCTTTATTCATAGCTTTGAAACACTACAGGGATTATTTACTTATTCTGTTAAGTGTATAAAACATTCCCCAAGCCATTTACTAATCAATGCACCTGGAGGCTAATGGCAAATGTGGCATTTACACAAAAAAACCCAACACTAACTATTAAAGCTACCAGCAAAGAAACACTATTAGTGAGGTGGTAACTGTAGTGTTGTTTCTGATCTTATATATAGAATAATTAGAAAAACACAATTTTAGCGAAATTTAAGACCGTTTGTAAATGTGGCCCTAATATTAACTAAACCCTAACATTTCATTACTTTTTAGCCTTCATACAAAAAATAATTCATAGCCAACTACAAACTCAGTTTAAACTTGTAATGTTACTTTAGTCTGTATTTTTCTTGCTTCACTGGTAGTGTGCAGTATCAGATAGTGGATAAACTCCAGCGGAGCAAATGCTTAGTATGAAAATAATCTTAGGTTTTAATCCTCTGTATTCTCCTGCCAAACATAGCTGATGCCAGGACCTGAAGAAGTCTACAGAGCCAATCTTATATATAGTTTGGGTGTTTATGTAACTAGGAATGATAACAATACTTATTTTTATTGAATGTATCAGAAGTAGCATTTTCCAGAACCTTTTAATAATTAATATCTGTAAGAAATTGGTTGGTTTATAAAACAAAAGTAACTGAAAGGGGCAGATTTATCAAATCACGAGTTCGAATCCCGGGAAAAATTCGGATTGGATACGAAAATTTCTGAAGATCGCAAATATCCCGAAAATGCTTACGAAAAAATCGTATTACTCACGATAATATCGTATTGGCGATCCGAAAGTCACGGAATTTATAGAAAAAATATCGCGCACGTGCAAAAAAATTGTGTGGACGCGCGAAAAAGTCGCACGAGCGCGAAAAAATTGTTGAGAATATGCTCGGAGCGTTCGGGTATTGGTAAATCTCCCCCAAAATAGTAGAAGAAAAGTAAGTGTTAAAACAAGTTTGATAATGTCCTTTTAATTCAATCTTTAATTATACATTTTGTGGAATATATTGAGAAGTTTTCTCTGAGATCTAACAATATTATATACAGTTTTCACGTGTCAATGAGCAACAAAGAGGAAGACATAATCTTGCCATGGAAGGGATTGGTTTGGAGCCTTAATTGTTCTTATACCAAATCAGTTCAAGACTGTTCATTTAATAGTCCCTCTTATGATTAGAGCTGATTAGTCAGACCATGTGCTTCAGGATTGTCCAGAATGCCCATATGTGTGTAGTTCGAAACTACTGTAGTTCCTACAGTGCTGCATACATAAGTAGCACTTTATAAATAAAGATATACATACATACATACATGTAATTGTGTCCTTATTGAGTGGGATTGGTCCAATGAATATGCATCATTTTGTTAACTGGCTGGGTACTGGTTATAAAACCAATTCAATAAAAATGATTCATTAAAAATGAAATATTACAGTTATAAATCAGCTTCAGTACCTACATTATAAAATGAATTACAACATTCTCAAATATGTATTATATTTACTGTATCATAGAAACAGTACTTTAGTACATTCATTAACGTATGTTTTCTAGAATAATGATACATTTTTTTCTTCCCAGGTTATAGAAGCAATGCAAGCAGTTCTCTTGGCAGAATTAAAAAGGAGGATGCAATCAGTTTTAGAAACCGTAATAACCACTCAACCTATTGCCGTTGTGGACAGTGTGGATAATGGTCACACTTCTCATCCAGAGTCTTCAGATTCTATTGAATTACAATCTATTGCCAATCATTCTATGCAATGTAAGTGTGCATTCTATCTATTTTTTTTTCTATTCTATATTGGAAACCATGCAATAATATACAGTCTGCTATGAATTCTTTTTTTTACCAGTGCTTCTGTATTAACATAGAAAGGTTATCACTAAGACAGCTTACATACCATGCATTTAAAGAGTTCAAGGTAGCCAGATTATCTGAAACATGTTCAAGTAAACCAACAGAATATGGCAAAATGTCATCAGAGATGCAACAAAGGTAACTAAAAAAAAAATTAAAAAAGAGAAAAGGGCATGGACCCTTGTAGTTGGATTAGGGTAAATTGGTTGATGGTAACAGAGAGAAGAGGATTTAAACTGTGTCTTTCCTTCTGTTTACACCAATGAGGAATCAGTTAACAGGTCTGCTTTTTAAACTTTTAAGCAGCAGCATTTTTAGGCAAGGCACGTTTGTCTTTCATACAGAAACAGTTTGTAACTGCTTTGCCAACAACATAGAACCTAAAACACTTTTGTTTCTGAACACACAATGTAAACAAAGAAGGCATTTTAAAGCTGACCATGCACATAAAGATCAGCTCTTGCCCAATGAGCAGATATATGTTGGGGAATCAGTTGGGCAGGGCACATACAAGGGCAGATAGGGATGAAGGGGCAGATTAAATCTGTCTGTGTATCACCAGCTTTAAGCAATAGTTCATTTCTAGTCTCAGTATTAAAAAAAATAATTTAACTGATTTATAGCCTGATTTAAAAACAAAAAGCAACTGTCTGTCAGTCTTTGCAAAAGTACAATGAAAATGTACACTGAACTTAATATTTTTGTATATTTCCATGTGTATGTTTATCATAAATCATATGTGCCTTAAAGTAAAAAAAATAAACTCATCAAATAGTTATAATAAAAATGTTCACTGCTTTTAAAGGTATGTGTAAATATTATTGCTATTAAAGCAGTATCTCTTTGGCTATTCTCTGTACTGTTGGTTCTGACTCCTTAGGGTGAAGACACTAGTAGCAGCTACTTGTTGTGGCTACTAAAATAGACAATGCTAATCATTTACTGATAATTGTTTCTATAGGGTTGATTCACAAGTGCAATAACGCTTATCACATGCTATTTTGCGTTAAAATTGACGCAAAAAACCCGCGCAATTTGCTAAAGTATTATCGCATGCGTTAAGTCGCATATCACATGCGTTAAATAGCGTGCAACTGAATGCATTAATTTTACTGCATTGCGTTAATTCTCACTTCCAAATAAACCCAGCACACACAAACCTATACTGAACTATCTATACACTCACATACATAACTATATATACCAACATCAATACTAACCGTAGATATTAGTATCCCAATAGCCTTGGATACTATGCTTGTTCAAGAACACATCCAGGCCCCTCTTAGGCATTAACAGAATCTGCCATTGCAACATCACTAGGAAGGATATGCCACAACCTCACTGCCCTCACCATGAAAAACCACTTACGCTGCTTCAAGTGGAAGCTCCGTTCCTCTAATCTAAAGGGGTGGCCTCTGTTGCACTCATCATTTTTATGGGAAAAAAGAAATCTGCCTATAATCCCCTCTTGTACAGAGTAATCATGTCCCCTTACAAGTGCCTTTTTCCAGAGAAAACAACCCCAACCTCAACAGTCTAACCTCATAGTTTAAATCTTCCTTCCCCTAGTTTAGTTGCACGTCTCTGCACTCTCTCCAGCTCATTAATATCCTTCTTAAGGACTGGAGCCCAAAACTGCACTGCATACTCAAGGTGAGGCCTTACCAGGGACCTATAAAGAGGCGAAATTATGTTTTCATCTCTTGAGTCGATGCTCTTTTTTATACAGAATAATAAAACAGAACCTTGTACTTGACCCCAACTAAGATATAATTAATCCTTATTGGTGGCAAAACAATCATATTGGGTTTAATTAATGTTTTAATGATTTTTTAGTAGACTTGAGGTATGAAGATCCATTCTCGATCATGGGTCCTCCACCTGTATTACAAATCACAATGCTATGAATTTGTGCCAGCATAATTGTATGCATAATAGATCTTACCAAAAAAAAATGTAATTGACTTTTATGAGGAGGTGAACAGGAACCTTGACTGGAATGGCAGTGGATGTCATCTACTTGCTAAAGGATTTGATACAGTATCACACAGACAGTTAATGGTAAATTTAAGGAATATTGGCCAGCAACATAATATTTGTACTCGGATAGAGAACTGGCTGAAGGATAGATTACAACAAATGGTGGTAAATCTGTGTAATTCCAGGCAGTGTTATTCAGTGGCTACTAAAGCAAATAAAGTGCTGTCTTGGATGAAAAGGGGCAGTAGCAGGGATAAAACATATTTAAAAAAGGGATAAAACATATTTTTTAAATTTATTTTAATATGCAGTGCAGTTTTGGGCTCCAGTCCTTAAAAAGGATATTAATGAGCTGGAGAGAATGCAGGGACGTGCAACTAAACTGGTAAAGGGGATGGAGGATTTAAAGTCTTGGTAAACCATTGTACTTCAAGACAGTAAAGGTGGCCATACACGAGCAGATCCGCTCGCTTGGCGATGTCGCGGATTTTCTAACCTGGCCGATCGAGATCTGGCCAATTTCAGGCCAGATATCGGTCGGCCAGGCCGCTCTGCTCTCCCCATACACGGGCCGATTAGCTGCCGAATCGGTCCAAGGGACCGATATCGGCAGCTATAGTCGGCCCGTGTATGGGGACCTTTAGCATTTTATTCTGTGTTTTTATTATTTATTTTTTTATTGTGTACCTGCAATGCTTGGGTTTTAATTGCTATTTATTTGCTAGGACCTAATTACCCTAGTAATCAAGCAGCAGTTTAAAAGTCACAAAATATATAGAATAGTATATGAATGACTTGAAGACTTAGGGGCAGATTTATCAAAATGTGAGTTTAAAGCTTTATACATAAATATTCACCCACTTTCTATTCATTCCTATGGGATTTTTAGAAGTGTAGTTATTAAATGGTAAATTCTAACTTTAGCCCATTGATAAATATGCTTCTAAAAATCCCATAGGAATGAATAATAAGTGGGTGAATTTTTCTGTGGTGAGCTCTATTTTTTCTCAAATTTTGATAAATCTGCCCCGAGTGAGTCTGTGGCAGTCTAAGGCATAATAGAAAGGCTAATAAATTGAAAAACATAAAAAATTAGGATGAGTTAAATAATTGTTTAGAATGGGGGTAACATAATAAAATGTATATAAAGGTGAATGTCCCCTTTGAATAAATGCATTAAATAAATAATCTTCAATTACTTTGCAAACTAAACATCACTCATTTTTGCTATTAATGGGGAGTTATGCACATACAAAGAGGTTAATATTTACAGCAAGCATTATAAAGTGTCAAACTCATTTCCACCAGTTTGCATTATTTAATATTCCCAGAGCAAGAATCAAATTATTTAATTCTATTTGCGCTTTTAAAATATCTAGGGTAATATTTGGAGGTTCCAGTTACACAGATTTCTCGTAAGAGAATGCAAATCCATTTGTATTTTAGCATTTAACAGCTGGTTCAAATTTATTATTAAATCAACTTATCCTCTCAATTCAAATTGTTTTTGCTGTGTGTGTTCTTAAATGTTTCAAGTGGAGTTTTAAGGGAAGCCGCTTACCAGATCCCAGGAAGTGTACAGTCTATTACATTCTCTCCTTTGTGCATTTTACTGAAGAAATCCTAATGTAGCAGAAATCAGATTTGGTGTACATTTTTACACAAAATCAAATTGTGCAGGTGCCACACCAGCAGTCTTTCAAACATTATGAAGGATATGATTCCACCAAGACGTACCGCAAGAACAGTGCTTCAGAGTCTTACTGTTAAATACTCCTTAAATTACTCCTTTCCTCTGAGAAAATTCTTCCTATAGATTGTTTTCACTTTAGATTAATTAAATCTCTATAGAATGCTGTTAATTTGAGTGTTTCCAGGGGTTTGGTAAAAATAAGCCTACATGCAGTTTTATTTAAACCCAGATACTGTGTTGGTCATGTTGTATTTGATGGTGGTACCGCTAAAACCTACACAGAGAGGGTATTTGTGAATAATCATTATTGCTATTTATATAGCGCCCTCAATTTACACAACGCTTTACAGAATAATAGGAGAATGCAGCTCAGCTTGCTAGTTTTAGTTACAGAATTTGTTGTGCTGGTTTTGCTATTTTGCCTTCAGTTCTCCTACACAATCATTAGTTATACCAATGGGTTCCAGCATAATGATCACAAGTAACATATATGTTTTTTCATGGAGAGTATTGAGAAAAACCCCCCATAAAACTACTGTATATCAAGCATAGCCAGCCCACTGCACTAATTCCAGAACAAGTTTGTGGTTAGTATCCCTCTATTCCCTTGTGCAAGTAACTATCTATGTACAAAATATTTTGTGCCAACAGCTCTTGTATGATTACAAAGCCGAAACACCTTTCTTATTCATTCTTTGAGGCCTATTTACCAACATTATGATTTTAATCAGTTTTTTGAAACCATGAAAAAAAGCATTTCCCATAAAACCACTAGTTATTTATTAAAAGTACGGATGTGCCGAATCCACTATTTTGGATTCGGCCAAACCCGCAAATCTTTCGTAAAGAATTCGGCCGAATACTGAACCGAATCCAAATCCTAATTACCATATTCTAATTAGGTTACAGAAGGGTTAAATCTTCACGTGATTCTTAGGATTTCGATTTGGTTCAGCCAGGAGCATGGATTTGGCCGAAAAAGGCTGAATCCCGAACCGAATCCTGGATTCGGTGCATCCCTAATAAAAACTTTGTTGAATAAGACATTAAGGAAAGTGGCTGAAAGAATTCTTTGTCATTGAATGCAAATCAAGGATTGACATACTAAATAAAAAGGCCATATTTAGAAACTAGAAAACTGTGTGAATGGAATTCAGAGCAGCTTAGAAACATTACTAGGGCAATGCTGGGTAAAAGGACAGGGACCAAACAGGACCAAATATAATACAAACATCAGGTCCTGACATCCTGGAATAGCAAAACTTAAGGACTAATTTCCAGGAAGAGCTTGAAAGATTGCCTAGATATAACTTACTATTCTATCAGCACTAAAAGCCAGCTTTAAACAGCACACAGGTGGCTAAGTGTCTACCAGCACTTCTTTCTATTGAAAGCATAAAGGTTTAAATTTAAGTTAAATTCTTTTTCAGACGTTCCTTGGGATGTTCATCAGCCTTTCCAGAAAAATTCTTTATCAGAGTAGCATTTGTTTTTCTTTTTCACTTTCAGCCTCCCGCTGTTCTGAAAGTAAAGGTCAAGTGCAATACTTTTGCAAAGAACATTGAAGTATGTACTGTGAGAAAATTGTGCTTAGATAGGACTTTATTGTGTAGAAAGCATCATTAACTCTTTCATAGATGTAACATCATGCAATTCTTTTTGATTGCAGAGTAATTAATCCAATCAGAATAATACAATAATGGGATGTTATGCAGAATGCTTGGGAACTGGGGTTTTCAAAGATAAGGGATCATGTTGTAATTTGGAGCACAATGCCTTAAATATACTAAAAAAAAAACACGGATATGAAAAAAAAGGCGTGGTCGCGTAAAAAAAAAGACGCGGGGGACAAAAAAAAACCCCGCAGGCGACAAAAAAAGACGCAGGCGGCAAAAAAGTCACACAACAAACACGTTTTGTGGATTTTTTGGCCTTTCACAAATTTTCTGGTCGTTTTGCAAATTTTGCGGCGAAGCGAAAGGGGGCAGATTCGCTCATCACCACTGTAGGCCGTTTTTCCAATATGAGTAAAATAAACTGAAAATTGCTTTCTTGGAAATATATTCTTTCTATTGTTGTTATTAATACAATTCTTATTTCTAAGTTACTTGTATTATAAAGCATTATTTTGCTTTCACACATACTTGGAGTCATTTACAGTAAAATAAAATCTGGTGTGAGGTGCAGAATGCACCCTTTAGTGCTCATTCAAAGAGCTGCCCATAGGGCAGTCATTACGAACAGAGTTCTGGGGACAAGTGGGGGCAGGATTAGGGGGCCATCCCCTGCCTCTCACAAATGTAAAGCTGATGAATGCAAACAGACCCATATTCATGGCACTCAACTTCGGAGTAGAAAGAACTACAGCTATGATTAAAACTGCAGGAGAGGGTGAAGTGTGCACAAAATACTGTGGTTTCCATCTGTTGTTTTCTACTTTGCACCCTTTTCTGCACTTTATAAATAAGGTTTACTATCTTACCATTGATTGGCTGAATTTGTTTAACTAGAGATACTGAACCCCATCCCTTAGTCAAAGACAGGTGTTTTGTTGAGCTTCATTGCAGGTGACAAAATGCCCTGCCTGTCATTGCCCTTAACCCCGCACACAGAAAAAGAAAATCTGGATAAAGGATTTCCATATAATAGACCCCAGTGTATAGCTAAATGAATTTGCTGGTCCAAAAATGTAAATACAGCCTAATTATAATAACCATTTAAATATTCTATACGTCTACTATTGTCTTTTAAAGATCTTGGATGCAGTTGCTTTCTTGTGCTGAAAAGGTTGTTAAATATGACAGCACTTACATAACTGTAACCATAACATTTTTGCATTTTGGCAGAATTCTCCCCATCTTTCTTAATGGCATAGTGGGTAACCTTTTACTAAATAATTACCCTTGCTAGGAAAGTGGGCAAAGAAATAGTGTAAATACCGATCTTTCCACCCACAAACAGTGGGTACTCATTAAGGAAGGAGTTAACCTTCGATTGCGCTAATGCTGGGTTTCTGTCCAGGAATTCTTTCTGCTTTGCATATGAATAAGACCAAAATGATTTTTTTGTAAAATACTGGTTGGTCATGGATATAAAGGCTTTTGGTGTTTTACTTATACAGGTATAGGACCCATTATCCAGAATGCTCGGGACCAAGGGTATTCCGGATAAGGGGTCTTTCCGTAATTTGGATCTCACTATCTTAAGTCTACCAAAAAATCAATAAAACATTAATTAAACCCAATAGGATTGTTTTACATCCAATAAGGAATAATTATATCTTAGTTGGAATCAATTACAAGGTTCTGTTTTATTTCTACATAGAAAAAGGAAATCAGTTTTAAAATTCTGAATTATTTGATTAAAATGGAGTCTATGGGAGACAGGCTTTCCGTAATTCGGAGCTTTCTGGATAACAGGTTTCCGGATAAGGGGTCCGATACCTGTATTTAATACAGTAGAAAATAAATCTTGAAATAATATTTCTGTTCAGATTGGAGTCTACAAAGTTAGTATGGAATTTACTACTGTGACAGTGGAAATGATATTGACTTTTTCAGCTTTCATAGGGAAGCCTGGCTTATACGAATAAAATAAGTAGGTATTGGGCATAGCCTTGGGTGGATCAAATGCAGCCCCCTTCTAAATTGAATGGCCTGCTGCTTTTAAGAAAATATATTTTTTTTATTCAAATTCCTTAATATATCTACAAAAATGTTCAATAAAAAATATTATTTTTCTCCCTTCTGCAAATATTTATTTTATGCAATGTATATGGGTGCTTTTATGACATGGGGGCACATTTATCAATCCACGAACGCATCCGAATGCGTTTTTTTTTCGCAATGATCGGTATTTTTGCGACTTTTTCGTCACCTTCGTGACTTTTTTGTATCTTGCATGTATTTTTCGCGACTTTTTCGTGACTGTCGTGAAAAAATCGTATTGTTGCGCCGAGTACAAAAGTTTCGGATTCATTCAAGCTTCGGTATCGTGACTTTCCTTGGGCCAGGTTGAAGCTGCAGAGTGCCATTTATTCCTATGGGAGGCTTCCAAAATCATGCAAAGTCGGAAAGGTTTTCCCGCCGTTTACGAGCGTTCAATATGATAAAGTTGCGACGGCGACGAAATAGTCGCGAAAAATACGATAAAGTCGCGCCGGCGACAAAAAAGTTGCGATAATTTCGTTTCCAATTTGAATTTTTCCCATTCGGGATTCAAATTCGTGTTTTGGTATGACTTTGGTTAGACTTATTGTAGCTCGCCTTCTGCAGAACAATTGATTAACCCTGTAAATACCACTAGGTGTGCAGGATAAAAGATAAGAAATAGCAATCAGCACTTACAGACTTAAGCCATTTCTATCAGTTAGGGCTGACCCATACAACCTTACTTGCTTTGAAATTGTTCAGGTACCGTCAGGTGCCACAGAGACATCTATAGATAACAAAAATGCATTAATTTAAAAATTTATATCAAACTAGACTTAGATTCCATATAAATATTTGTACACAGTGCATATGAGAACCTTTAGGTTCACTTAGGAGTGACTGGGAGGGATTTGGGATATAAGCCCTGCAATCGTAGTTGGGATTAGTCACTATAGATAAAGAATCTGATGTGAACTCCAGGCAAACTAATTTACTCCTAAATGACCAATAACCTCAAAGATGAAAGCATTTTCTATGCATTTAAGCCATATACTCTTACTCTTTACTAGTAAGAACTGCTTCAGAGGCTTGCCTATATTTTATATAAATAAATTGCTGTATAACCGTTGGGGCAAGCATTCAAACTGAAATATGGCAATAGGATACCCACTTTTATGTAGCAAATAACAGATAAGCTCTGTAGAATACAATGGTTTTAGTACTTGACCTGGGAGATTAAAAGGGGCCAAATGTCATTCATGGTTCCATAGACTGAAAATTTCTTTCACATATAAAAATAAATTTGTTGGCAAGAAACAATTTGTAAGTGCTGGTTGGACAGATACATAATTAAATTTAAATATTATATATACATATATATATATAGTGAGAGATACAAGCAGTAAGAACACTGTTTGGTGTATTTTCCACCATTGTTAAAGGTGGGGCACATGTAGCACCAGGGAAAATGCCTGGTTTAGCAGCAGCTAGTGCTGGTTTCATGCAAATAGATCAGGAGAAGCTGTATAGGTGAGTCCTGGAGTAAATGGAGGGTTAATAGGATAGGTCCTCCATTCCATACTCCAGTTTTGTATGTTAATTTGGCCAGCTGTAAGTAGCTGCATGATTAGGCTGCAGGTGAGCAGCAAATAAAAGGGCTGTGGGATTACAGAGAAGTGATAGGTGATTGGAGTTTAAGGTTGGGGGCTCAGAGTAGGTCACTCTCAGAGCAGGGCACAGGGCAGGAAGGCTGCCTGTGTTAGGAACTCCCAGAGTTGGGGGTGCCACCTGCCACTGCAAGGAGCAGAGGGAGCGGTAACCAAGTAAGGAGTCACCCAGAGAAGTGCCAGGAGTCACAGAGAAAGGTCTCTCAGAGCGGGGCAAAGGACAGGAAGGCTTGCCTGAGGAAGTCAGGAGGAAGTCCCAGAGGGGCTGGAGGTGCTGCCTGCCACTGCAAGGAGCAGAGGGGGCCTTGTCCACGTGTTTGAGTGCCCAAACGTTGAGGTTTGGTGAGAAGCCTAAGTATGCCAGAAGCTGGTGAGCTGGTATCCCAGGAGGGGAGAGACAGTAGTAGCCCAGAGTGTTCACGAGTGTGAAAGTCACCGTGGATGTGTGAAAGCTATTGGGGATGGTGAGAAGCCCTGGGAAAAAGGTTCCAGTGTGAAAGTTACCGTGGAAGGTGAGAGCCCTGAAGCATGGACAAATCATAACCATGTTTGATGATCTGTTTATGAACTGACTTTGATGTTTATGTTGGGAGGAGGTTACTCCAAATAAACCTATGTTTTAGAGAAAGAAACATGATGTCACATATTGTGTCCCTGTCTCTTATGCTCCAGAACCTCTGCATGCCTGCCTACCATTGCTAATTCCCCCAAAATTGCATGTACAGGCAGTCAGCGTGTCACAATATATATATATTGGGACACGCTGACTGTATGTACACGCAGGCAGTCAGTGTGTCACAATATATATATATTGTGACACGCTGACTGAATGTACACGCAATTTTGGGGGAATTAGCAATGGTAGGCAGGCATGCAGAGGATCTGGAGCATAAGAGACAGGGACACAATATGTGACATATATATATATATATATATATATATTTATATTTATATATATATTGTTCCCACTTAAAGTTTAGATTCTTTAAAAAAAATAACTCTTAATCTACAGAGTATTGGTTCCTAGACCTGTCTTTGGCCCCAACAACAATGCACAAATAATTTCAAAACACGTTTACATTACTTTTATTTTATAGCTATTCTGTAGTAAACATGTTGCCTAACAAGCTTAAGACTCTATTCTCAGGCTTCATTAACATATTTAGATGCCATGCGCACTTGCCATTGGCTCCCACTGATAAACAAGCATTGTCACTAACTGATTTGATTTTTGAAAAATCAGAGTTGGGGGGGGGGGTTCCTCATAAGACTGGGGAAGACTGGGGATGTATTGATGGAACCATAAAATAATAGTGCATCTGTATTGTTAAATTGCTTCTTGACTAGTGAAACATTTTACCACAGCAGCAAAGGGTGGATTAGTCAGATGATATTCTTACGTCCAGGAAACCCCAGGTCCCAGGTTTTCTAAAGATACCTGTACAACACATTGGCCTACATGTAAATATACTGGAAACATCTTCTGCTAATGAAGCATGAGAATGGAGCCCTAAGCTTGCTCAATAATCATTTGTTCCCACTTTTATGCTTACACAAAGAATATTTCTACAGAAGAAAAGGATTGGTTTAACCTTCCATCCAGCTGATGGTTCTCCAAGGGTGCCCATTGTGGTACTTGACTGCTGCATAATGTGCAAATGAACATTATACTTGCAACCTGTAGGGTGTCGTACTAACACAGAATGTGGATGGGATAGGACTGTTATTGTCTAAAGCTGCTGTATGTGAATATGCATACAGCAGATAAATAAATGAAAATACATATCAAGTCAGCATTTACTATCAGTCCCTTATTAAGTCATTACTCTGTTTTAAAAACATGTTTTCTTAGAGAATAAGCAATAGAAGGCAATGTGCAATGAACAAAAACAAGAGGAAACAGTGCAGAGAATTAGGCTTTTTGGTCTATATTGATTGTGTTTCAGGACTGTTCCCTTCCTGTCTGCTGAGAGAAGTACTGGGTGGGGGTTTACATTGTACTAGGGTCGAGAGGCAAATATCACAATAGTGATCAATAAATCTTTATGTTCACAAAACCCAAATCTATTTTAGCACAGTTACATAAGTTAAATGGATTTTGCTTTTATCTGTGTTTTCAAAAGAGCAATGTAGTTAAACATAAAACAGAGTAATCCCAGATATAAATGTTCTACAGAGCAGAAATGGACTGTGTAAGACATAGGGCTCTACTACTATCCTAATTATATTTAGTAACAATGGAATGTTTGTCATTTATTCTGTGCTGGAAAGGTCTGAACAAATAACGGAAGTAATATTGTATTAGAACAGAACCATCAAAAGCTGATGGTGGCCATGGGGGATCAGTATACTGTAAGACCAGATAAAATCAAAATGCATTCAAACATTAATGACAGGCAATTTCTAATGGATTGTAATTTCCCTTGCAAATGTTTATTTTGAGCAATGCTAAGGCTAACATTTTTATGCTAGGTTTTTTTTTTGTTTTGTTTTGCTGATGATACTATTAGACACAAATCTTTGCCTCTCTGGCATGGGTTGCACCTGACTGGGAATGCTGAGCTTGTGGGCGCAAATTGCTGGCATGTAAGAAGACATTAAGCATCCACACATGCACTCCTCTTGCTTGTGTCCTATTAATGATGCAGTCTTGAGCATAACAAGTCTGTCATTTGTCAGACTATTCCCATTCACTTTTAATTATTTTAATAGATTTTTAAGTCTGCTGTTTGAAGAAAAATGGGATTTATTTAAGGCAAGAAAGTTTTTGAAGTCTGTGAGTACCCACTCCTACCATATAGAGTGCACTAAAGTAAAAAATAAGCACACTACTCTCTAATCTAAAAAAGGTGTGGGAACACACTCTTTTCTGTATCCACAGCAGCACAAAAAGGTGGAATAGCCATATAAAGAATACTGCACCACATTATGAACTTTTTTCCCCCTTTTTTTCCTGTCCTGTGAGAGCTGGCTCGACACAATTTACTATTTGCCGGAAAGGACAAATTAAAAACCTGGGACATTTTAAGCATTAGGGGACTTTTTCTTCTTTAAAAAAGTTTTTTCTTGTAAAAGAGGTTTTTTATTGCTTTTGTAATACTTTGAATTAAGGGCTTTTTTCTGTTTTTGAGCATATTGTCACCTATAAAGTAAGCCTTGCAAGAGTCTATTGAATGTACTATTTCTTTTTTCTCAAAAGCAATGTTTATATTCCTAAGGGTATTTTCACTGAAGATGTACATGACAAACTAAGCCAATTTAGGGGTAATCTTCTAAATACTTCTTGCCTTGAAACTTGAAATAATTTGCTATAGAGCTGATTGGTGCAGGCTGCATCACACACAATTCAAATCCAATATGGTAAAATAATAGATCTCCCAGAGAAAAGAATGGTCATAGTATGTGAAATCTTTGTACAGTGAGTGGGTCATTGGGTTATGAGCACATTTTTTAACTGAAACCCACATGCTTCTAAGTATGCAGTTGTTGCCCGGAACTAATAATAAGAAAACAAGAACAGTCATTTTTTATATTCAAGATACCCTTACATATGAAATATCTCTTAACTTGTACATGTTAAATCTCTAATATAAAAACAACATGGAAGTAAATCAACTGAAAGCACAGGGACACATAATGTGATAGCTGTGTAAATAAAACCAAAGAGGACATATACAAATGCATCAGTAAAGGAAGCAGAAGCGGCAAAAAAATAGCATAACTTACGTCTGTTTTTGTTAGGTACAAAAATATAAATCTGGTAACGTATAAATGCTCTTTTCTTTCCTGAGTGATTACAAACCTCAAGAGCATAAATGGATCTTCAGATGGTCCTTAGGGCTATATTTGGTATTCACCTCACTTATATATCGAGTTGGCCATGTTCGCAATTTAATCACAAACCTGTAATTCAGTGGACAACAATTTCTTATTGTGAAAAGGCATAGTAGCTTTTACTTTCATTTAGGTCAGCTGAAGATTGCTGATGCACCATATGTTTCAGGCCTGAAATGATGGATGGTATCCTCTGATGCCCAGGCCTAAGTGATTGCAAAGATTGAAGACACACAGTTTACTTAAGCTTGCTTAGTATTACATCAAGTAATCAGTATGGTAGGGAAACCCATGCTCATTATGTCACCCAGCCAAACTACTGTCTTTATAAAAGGGCATGGAAAGAAGAAAATAATGTGAAGACAAGTCCTTAAGAAGGAGGAACATTTATGGTGAAACAGAGTACATAGAAACATATAGGTTCCAAATCATACTTCATCAATTTGTTGAAAATATCCCTAAAGATGACATTGAGAATTATATTTTGAAAATATACATTAGTTAGCATAGGTGATGCATACAATGCGTTTACGAAGTTGCAAGCTAATTATTAATAAATCTATTTGTCCATAGAAGGCTATGCACATCTCTTCTCTAGTAATTTCTTGGATAATGTCTGACCATCTAGTAGAGCAAGAACCTGCAAACCAAATCAGCATTACTTGAGACTAATATGGCTATTAGAAGCCGTTGCTATCATTATTTATCTCAGCTTTCTCTAATGAGTTCAGGACAGCAACATCAGTCCTGACCAATTCCTTCCTCTGGAACAGCCAGCAAGCGATGTCAATCTGTTATAAATGGGTTCATCCTTGGGTTAGGTGGTAGCTTTAACACTTTGTAATCACAAAGTCCATATACATACGATAATATGAAGAAGTCTACGTTCTGAAGATTAAATATGAAAAATATACCTGTTTAATGTATGGTGATATTCCTCCATTTTACCAGACTAGCATTTACTAAAAATAGTATTTGTATTATAGTACTATAACAACTAGGACAAAGGTGTAATGTAACTGTTTTATTTATTAAATCACCTTAGGGATGTGATTTCCATAGCTTTGAAAAAAGTCTGTTAAATTATTGATCAAGCAAGCAATCTCTGGTTGGTACACATGTTGCTGTTCAAGGGCAACCAATTCATTAAACAAGGGCACACCTGTCTTCACACCCCACTAGCAGCATACACTTAATGGCTATTTCTTTTTGAGCACACATAGAAGAATAAGATGCACTAAGTCATCAGTTTAACCCTTCTTCCTTAAACTGACCTTAAGCAAACCTATTTAAAGGGGAAGTTTAAGTCAAAATATGTGTTGTATCTTGCAGTCCAAAAGAATCTAATATACAAACACAAATATATAACACACAATTTACCATATAATCTGAAACAATTTCTAGTAAGATGCCCACACACTGGGACCCCTAAGGGAGACCTGTTACAGTTATTTGTTATAAATTATGTTACAGTGTAAACCTTGGGGTTATGCAACAAAAAACTGATATGTTTGTGATGTGATTCCCATAACCTTAGGAGGAAGACAATGGCAGGCTACATGTGACACCTTGATGTGAATACACCACCTCATTCCTACTTTGTTCATTGCTTAAACAAAGGGTAGCCACACTAACCCCCATGAAATAAAAAGGCACAAGTTTTGCCCAGGGGCAGTAACCCATAACAACCAATAAGATTGTTTGCTTTTAAATAGGTGACCAGTAAATACTACCTGCTGATTGGTTGCTATAGGTTACTGCACCTTAGTTAAACTTTGCAACTTTTATATATTACCTCAGATGGTAAATATTGTATAAATATTTAATTGGTATTTTATATTTAGTTCTGGAGATCATTTACAAACATGGGACAAATTTGGACTAGAGCAGAAACCCACAGTAACCAATCAGAATTAAAGATTTTTACTTTACTTTAACTGATTATTCTTCCTGTATCTATTTAAACAAAGCTAATCACTTATTAGTTGCTATTGCTCTTGGTTCTGCCCTGGTTCAGATTTGTCAGCGCTTAGCAAATAAGTCTTACAGGTATGTGTCCTGTTGTAACAGCACGATATTGGTTAGTCTGACACCCAGCAATATAGCTGAATAAACAAAATAAGCAGAATCGCACTGTGCCATTTATTATATTCTGATACAGATAAAGTCCATATCGCAAATTTGACCCATGTTTCTGCCAGCCAGCTTGGTGTGGTACGGGTTCAGCAGGCAGACAGTGTTATGCTTACCTGTATAGAAAACATTGTCAAAATACACAGACATTACATTATATATATATAGCAAAAAAACTGACATTTCTCTATACATCTATTGCTGACACTGTAGTGGAAGATAGCTCCTGCCATTAACTATTTCAATCATCACAAACAGAAACTGTATTTTTGTTGTTTTTTTAAATGTTTGTCATATAAATATAACATATATCAGACATATTTTATTTTACTCTATGGTAAAGAGCTCTGCGCATTTACAAGTGCAACCATGAAGAATAAAGGCGTGTCCCCAGTCCTATCTGTAATAAAGTAGCTGTTCATCTGTAGTCGGAGATCACCATAAAAGTCCTTGAGTTCCTTTACTTTATTTTGCAGAAAGGTCATCAGACAGCCTTGCATCATCTGACTCTATCAATCAAGGCCCTCAACCACTGCTTTCTGCTGAAAGCTTTCCTGTTTGGCTCTGTTTTTCATAGACAGCTCAATAACTTGTCTGTGAAGCTGTGATAAATGTGGCATGTTCTCTTAAACTGTTCCTTTAACATTGGGCAGCATTTCAATACACTCTTCCCTATGTGAAGCAGCTTGTGTTAGAGGCAATCTTTTATTTACTTATAAAGATCATCATATTGACTTGCTCATATTCTTCACCGGTCATTCCTTGTATGTATGTACTGTATGTATGTATGTATGTATATATATATATATATATATATATATATATATATGTGTGTGTGTGTATAAAAGTATATATATCATTCTCAGCAGGACACACTGTAAATTAGACCCACACAGGGCTGGCAACATTTCTAAATTATTGGTCAAGCCTTTGTGTACTAGCTCCCTAATGCTGCCTATCTAATCCAAGTAGCCTGCTATTAATGTTTTCTTCAAATGCTACGCATCAGGAAGCATTTTTAAATGCCAACTTTATTTTCCCCCCACCTTTTTAAATGGGTTTAGTGATGTTCTATAGGAACAGTTGTCAATATCACTAAACTGTCCCATTTTTGCACAATTTTCTATCTGTGGAAGAAGACCTGAAATAGAGCTATTATAGCAAATGAATAACTCTTCCCTCTAAAAGAGAGGACGGTTCTTTCAAATCAGGTTAGAGGTCAATGGCAGAGCAGGGCAGGAAAGCTCACATTGCAGCTGCCTGCAAACCAACTGCAACCAGTGCTCCTTCAGAGGACACTTTGCAAATATCTTACAATCGGTACTGTTTTAAAGGAACAGTAACACCAAAAAATGAAAGTGTATCAAAGCAATTACAATATAATGTGCTGTTACCCTGCACTGGTGCAACAGGTTTGTTTGCCTCAGAAACACTACTATAGTTTATAAACAAAGCTGCTGTGTAGCCATGGGGGCAGCCATTCAAAGGAGAAAAGGCACAGGTTATTTAGCAGATAACTGATAAAACACTATTATATTCTGCAGAACTTATCTGTTATCAGCTATCTAACAACCCCAGCTTTTTCTCCTTTTTGCCAACTTTAATGGCTGCCCCAATGGCTGCATAGCAGCTTATTTATATAAACTATAGCAGTGTTTCTGTAGTAAACACACCAGTTTTACCAGTGCAATTTTTTGTGTTACTGTTCCTTTAAAGAATAAGGAGACTTTATATTAATTTGTTTTTTTTGACCCGTTAATACTTACATTCAAGCCACTTTGTTAGCAGGGACTACAACCAGACTCTTCTTGCATAGGGCCATTAGAAAATAGTGGGATGTTTAGGCGCAGTGTGCCCTATTAATTCTTCTGTGCACCTAGCCATTGCAGTTCCTGTACTTTACATGTCTACACATTGACACCCACTTGTAATACTTTGGCACTGATCACCAGAAGTGAACTATATATATACTATATTGCACCTACTAGTGCAGTGGTCACACAAACTGACATTTAGCAGCTTTAATGGATACATGGCATTAGAGACAATATTTGCCTAATTTTACAGCATTTAGACTGAACCATATTATGAGCAGGGTCCTGTATTCTTCAAACTTTTAATAGATTGCCTTAGAACATTAATTCCACAGCACAAGCTTTCAGGGACCTAATTGCCTATGTCATAGAATTTATGTTTCTAGGCTACTCTGTAATCTATACTAGCAAAATGTTACATGGCAATACCAAATAAGTGTAATGTGTTTTAATCCCCTATTTATTATAATATTGTTATAAAGTTCTTTTTTTCTCGAGAACTAGCTTATTTAAGAAAAAAGCTTAAACTGAATAGAATCGTTCCTCACAGGCTGAAAATCTCCAATGTTTTCTATTCGTGTTCAAGTTTTTTTTGCCCCACTTTTTCTAAAAAAAAACCCAAAAACATACCAACCCAATCTTTAAAAAACCGTAGTGTTCCTTTATAATTATACTAGTCTCAATTTTGAGAATTGTAAGGGTGTAAGGCAAAGAAAATATTTACTGTAATTAAATAAAAATACACAGTCCTACTTTTAATAACATGGCATAGTTTACAAAGTAGGGTAATAAATTATGTTAGTATTTCTGAATAGTAAGTAAATAATACAAATAGTAGACATGTGGGGTTATTGTGGGCAATGATAACATTATACTGGTGCCATGATGTCAGCTTCAAATTACAAATATATTTGCTAAGTTCCAGGATGTGTTCTTATATTCCTGTTATTGCCTGTATACTTGTTCCTGACATCTTGCTTGTTCCTGACTATTTAACTCCTTGGATACCATGCAATTTGAATTTTTGGCCCGTTCAGCCTGTTCCTCACTGCCAAGCTTCCTCCTTATCCCTAATTTTCTGGTTCTGGTAGCCCTCCTGCCATGACAGGAACAGTCAGAATCAAGTAATATATACCTGTTAATGGCCTTTTACAAAGCAAAACCATTTAAAGACTCTAATGGAATTTAACTACTGGGTGGAAAGAGAAAAGCAAACAAGACATTTTTGTATAGTATAACCAGTTTAGTAAATGATCAGGTAAAGTTATTTACAGCTGGCACTTACCAGCCATCACTTGTGCTAAAAATTTTTGGTGTTAGGACCATGGCGAGGAAAGATTTGTCATCTGGATATATCTTCACTATCGTGAGCACAATCTCCCTAATCTTCCTGAAATGCTTTCCCACTGGCTATAAAGTAAATCATAGAAATAATTAGTACATTGTGAGTAGAGACAGCCACACTACCATACACTGTCTAGTCCCAGCTTAGTGAATAGCTATACTAGACATCAACTCCCTATCCTTATACACTCATACCTTTTAAAGGAGAAGGAAAGTCAAAATCTATTAAGCACACTATTAAATAGTACTACTATTGCTGTGTAAAAACGCTATATTTCTGGCTTGCCTAATGAAAGATTTACAGAGATACACATACTAGAACTAGAACTGCCATACTTGTTTCAGTGAACGGCGCCGCCATCTTGTCCAGCGTGTCTGTATGGGCTGAAAAACACAAGCCAGCTCCCCGCTCCTGCCACAAAGATTCTGCAGCTCCCTGCTCCTACCACAAACCCCCCCCCGCTCCTGCCACAAACCCCCCCCGCTCCTGCCCCAAACCCTCCGCCGCTCGCAGCACCTGCCCCCCGCTTCCCCCACCTGCTTGTCACAGAGTTTGGCAACGCTGCGTCGCCATGGCAACAGGATGCTCCTGCCCTGTGCGCATGCGCCGCCTGCAGTAACAAGTCGCCAAGTCTTGAAGGAGCGATGCATTATGGGAATCTTCTCTACCCAGCTCAGCGTTTTTTTTTCGGGTGAAGTATGGGGAGACTTAAGGGCACTATTGAGAGAACTGAAGGTATTCCTGCATCTTGGGATTAACTCTTTATTAGCCTTTCCTTCTCCTTTAAATAGATAATACCATGTAGCTTTCAAATTCAGTTATGCTTCCTACACAGAATGTCTTTTGTCCTATATTTCTCTGTGGCAGAAATCCTTTTACCCTTATTTTTTCTAAAACAATTATTACATGTCATTATGCTTAGTAGATCACTCTTCTTTCTTTTCTCTTCCACATTATACATACTTTTAGAATTTTTTATTAATAACTGTTTCATATTTTGTTGCTGTAATATAAAATTCTATATATAATCCTTTAGATGAAGAATTTGTGGTTTGTAGCAGCGACATAACAACTTGGTTCACATAGATATCAATGAGGAGGGAGGCCCTCAAAACTGAAAAAAGCTAAGTTAAAAGTTGAGGGCAAGGAGAGATAATAACTGTGCCATGAGCAATAGAGCCCAGGGAGATTAATGCATGGCTGAGAGATTGGTGCAGGGAGAAGGGCTTTGGGTTTCTGTAGAACTGGGCCGATTTTACAATTGGCTACAGGCTCTTACCTTGACTATGCAGTGCAGTTTGGGCTCCAGTCCTTAAGAAGGATCAGTGCACTAGAGGCCACCAATTTAGATTAGAGGAACGCAACTTTCATTTGAAGCCGCATAGGTGGGTTTCATGGTGAGGGCAGTGAGGTTGTGGAATGCCCTTCCTAGTGATGTGGTAATGGCAGATTCTGTTAATGCCTTTAAAAGGAGCTTGGATGATTTCTTGAACAAGCAGAATATCCAAGGCTATTGTGATACTAATATCTACAGTCAGTATTGATGCTGGTATGTATGGTTTATGTATGTGAGTGTATAGATAGGTCAGTATAGGTTTGTGTGTGCTAGGTTTACTTGGAAGGGTTAAACTTGATGGATTCTGGTCTTTCTTTAACCCTAGGTAACTTTATGTCCATGCAACGGGCAGTGACATATATTGTAAAATATATCCCATGCAAAAATACAGCATAGCCTCACACACAAGACATTTAGTAACAACTGACAAGCACATTGCCAGCCTAGAGATACCATGACATTTATGTCACTGCAGTTGTGTGTGTGCCATTCTGACTTTGTAGATGTTTGTGTATGCTGCACTATTTAGAGGGCCAACTTTAAACTAGTGACAAGTATGTTTTTGTGATTGCTGCAATGATTCAACCAGTTTAAGTTTGAATTAAGAAATAAAGCCTTTTAATGCAGACATACCTGTTTTATTGCTGTGCAGCACTGAACATGCAATATTAAAATTAGTATGTCCCATTGGTAAATAAATCTAAATAAAAAATGGAAAACAAAATAAACAGCTTCTTCTGCTGCACATTTTGTTGTAGATACAGTATGAGGTCCTGTGAAATATTTTCACAATATTCCCCCTGGGGTTATTTGCTTTATTTGCAATGGGATAAGGAATAGCTGTCTCTTGCAACTGTCTCCCTCACTACACTCTGATAGATGGCCACAGCTTTTGCTGCACACTGCTTATTTGCTTTCCTTCTCAGCTGGCTTGCAAAAGGCAAGCTATCCGGATCGACCAAGATTAAATGATGCTACTCTTATCAATGAATATGTCAGGGTTACTTATCCATATCGCTAAAAGCAAAGATACAATATAACATAATGTAGATAGATCTGCAAAATAATGATATGAAGCAAAGGAAGCCTTGTGTCAGTCAGAACAAATAGCAGTATTCCTTCATGTTATGTCATGTACAAAATATGTGTCATTATGAAATAAGTTTGATATAAAATACTGTAGCTTGGCATAGTCATTTTATGTCAGATATGCAGCCCTTTCTCTACTTGCATGGAGTCTGATTGATTCCTTTAAAAACATGGGTGAGTTCTTTAACTTGCTTGTGTTTCACGTTTTTTTTTTGTCGTCTGCACTTTTTTTATGCAACCATGCCCAATTTTTGCCATGGCCGCGCCCAATTTGTTGTTCAACAACATTTTTTACGCGCAATGAATTTTTCCGCTGCAAAGTTTTACAGAAGTTTCGCAAAACAATGACGAAAAGCGGAAATTCGCTGCGAATCCATGCCTGGCGAAAAAATTCGCTCATCACTAGCCATCTCCCATAGACTCCACTAGAAGCAAATAATTCTAATTTCTAAGAATGATTTATCTGTGATAATAAAACAGTACCTTGTACTTTATCCCAGCTAAGATATAATTAATCTTTATTGGAGGCAAAACAATCCTATTGGGTTTATTCAATATTTAACTGATTTAACAGACTTAAGGTATGGAGATCCAAATTACAGATTTGGAAAACCCCAGGTACCGAGCATTCTGGATTACAGGTCACATACCTGTACATAATGTTTGTATGTATTCTAAAATTTAAATCAAAGGATATGATTTCATCATGATGTTTTTGTTAAAATTGCTTTGTCTGTTTGCCACGGAATTTTTATTTCCATGCCACAACACTCCAAAATTGTGGGTAGAAAATGATTTATGTAATGAACCCAGGTTTTCTGATTTTATTTTGTGAAGCTTCATAGAGGGTCAAAATATTTCTGCATTTTCTTTTCTAAAGATAATGCCGTCATACTTACATCATGGCAAAACACTTTATAAAGCAGCTACAGGTATAAGCAGGCAGATATCAGAATACTATATATGTGTAGTACAGCGTTTTTCAACCGCTGTTCCGCGGCACACTAGTGTGCCGCGAGATGTTGCCTGGTGTGCCGTAGGTGCGGTCCCCTCTGGGACACCTTCCACTTCCTGGCTCCCTGATGCCCGGAAATCGTTACTGCCTGTGACGTCATCCGGCATCGGATCCAGGAGGGCGGAGCAACCAGAGAGGAGAGGCAGCACTATCCTGCCCTGGCACAACCCGACCGGGGGGAGCAACTGCCCAGGCCCTGCCCCGACAGACCAGATCCACCAGGGGCCAGGCCCATGCACAGCCGCCCTACTCCCCACCGGAGGACAATCCCGGGACACCCCTGGATGCCGCACCCCAAGACAGCCTGACATGTAAGAAAACAATTAATAATAATATATATATAATATAAAATTTTTGTGTGTATATATATATATAATATAATAAAGTAATTATAAAAAACTTTCTTTGTGTTTATTTGATTCCTATTCAAGAGAATTACTTTATATATAGTCAATATAGGCACAGAGTAAAATTTTTTAACATTTTCTAATGGTGGTGTGCCTCGTGATTTTTTTCATGAAACAAGTGTGCCTTTGCCCAAAAAAGGTTGAAAAACACTGGTGCAGTAAACAGTGATTAAGCTTTTTTTCCTCTTCCCACTTTTAATTTGAAGAAGGCATTGCAGTCCAGTGGGATTAAGTTTGATTAGTGTAGTTGTGGATTGTATTCACTGGTTTCATTAGAAATCAGAGTGGAACCTTCCTTTTTTCTGTTTCTTTTTAACTGGATCAAGAATATTTAAGTCCCTTCATGTCAAATGTTCCATCTGTTTTCAAGGCCTAAATAAGAAAGCAGATGACATTATTATGCAAGGTCTCATACAGATTCCTTAATCCTCCTTTTTTCATTAACACCCTAGTAGTTTATTCAAACTGTTAAGAACTGAATGTGTCACAGATGTCCACAATGTTACAATATGTTATCTGTCTAGTATTTGTATGCATTACTTGTGATTTTGTGTTTAGGATTTTTTCAGGGATTTTTTTTCCGTATGGCTTCTATTTAACAGAGAAATTTACATAGTCATTCCATATAACATCATTTTAACTGACTTTTTTGTTTGTTTCAGATATTCATTCTAGAATAATTTTATGAATGTAAATATGACATCTTTTATCTGGTATGAAACCTTCCAAAAATCCCTCTACCAAAAGTATTAATCTTTTGCTAATCAGAACCACATTTAAATAATTTCAAGAGTACATGGTATATTTGCTTATACCATAGCAAATATTTGCCAGCTCATAAGAAGTCATTTACAGAGACTCCAGATGCAAGTGTAAATCCACTAAGGGGTGCTGGTGGGGGGGCGCAAAGCAGCCCTGTCTTTTCCACCTGCCATAGGGAAGGCAGTAGTTACAGGGGTCTGTTGCAGCCAACTCCCATTAAATTACACATCTGAATGACATACATGTTAAGACCCAGCTAGTGAGAGGGGATGCCTGCTTATCTTCCCTGTCTGCCACTTATGAATACAGTGCTGCCAAATGCAGGTAATGCTGTATTTAATGGAAAAAATATAGGGCTCTGATGATTTGTGTCCAATTAATGCATTTAGTACTTGCTTTCTAAATGAGCCTTATTCAATTCAGACAAATTAAGCTTTATAAAGCAAGGTGCCTGTTATGCAGAATTTCCAATAAGAAATGCTTTGATTGGATTTTCTTTGCTTCAAGTTTCCCTTTATAGGAGGTTATTAAGTCAAAAACTTTCACTATGCAAAAACTTTTTTTTTTTTTGCATAGTGAAATGTTGCTCTCTAACCTTGAAGTAGGAGCCCATTTTCAAATTTCTGGTTTGAAGGCAAGTTTTGGAAGCACAGAGACACAGTTTTACTCCAAGCAGAGCCTCCTGCAGCCCAGCAGCCCACATGGGGCTACCAAATAGCCAATCACAGCCCTTAGATCATTTTTCATGCTTGTGTGGCTCACCAACATATTTTACATCTCCGTGTGGCTCACGAGTAAAAAAGGTCGGGGAACCCTGGTATAAACAAACAATAGTAATTTTACATCTACTACTGAAATCTGTAATTAATCAATATTGAAAAGTTGCTAAGAATTACATTTTCCTTTATTAGGCATTTATCAATCAAAACTCAGATGCTTCAAAATTCTTAGATTCTTTGTGGAAATGTAGCTGGCAAGAAAGCAGCTTAGCACATTTCATGTAAATGTTACATAGTTACATAGGGTTGAAATAGACCAGAGTCCATCAAATTCAACCCTTCCAAGTAAACCCAGCACACACAAACCTATACTTACCAATCTATACACTCACATACATAAACTATATATACAACCACTAATACTAACTGTAGATATTAGTATCACAATAGCCTTGGATATTATGCTTGTTCAAGAACTCATCCAGGCCCCTCTTAAAGGCATTAACAGAGTCTGCCATTACCACATCTCTAGGAAGGGCATTCCACCACCTCACTGCCCTCACCGTGAAAAACCACCTACGCTGCTTCAAATGGAAGCTCTGCTCCTCTAATCTAAATGTGGGTAACAGGGTCAGATTGTTTAGGGTCTATTAATTGTATTTCACTGTACCTCAGCATAGAAAGTAAAACTGTGGCATTCATGCAGGTTAAAAAATGTTTGTTTTTTTCAATAATAATAAATAATATAAAGCTATATTTGACTGCCTGTTCAAAACACTCAAGCCCACATATCATTCAGAACAGTTGTCTGAAGATAGAAGAAAAGTATTCCCCTAACACACT
The DNA here is from genome assembly GCF_000004195.4 of Xenopus tropicalis. Classification (NCBI taxonomy): domain Eukaryota; kingdom Metazoa; phylum Chordata; class Amphibia; order Anura; family Pipidae; genus Xenopus; species Xenopus tropicalis. Next base: position 101,429,235 of record NC_030679.2, read on the forward strand.
TTTTTTTACAATTAAACCCCATTTTCCCTTAAAACAAAAGAGATATACTTTAACAATATGCTTTTTGATGGTGCTTTTGGCCACAGGCCTACTGTCAATTTTTAGTACAATAAACACATCCTGGGAATGGAAATCAGACACATTAAGATGTGCAGTTTCGGGCAGAATACTGTTTTAAGATCTCAGGTTCAAACTCAGCTTCAATTTAATTATTCAAGTATACATTTTAATGTCAAACCACATTGAATATAACATAAAATTGCTGGTACCTTTGGGCAATAAATCTTGCATTTGATGGAAACTGTTGAGTTTAATGCCAGTCTCCTAAAGTTGTTATGCTGTCTTATTTCACTTTGTCATGTTGATTCCCATGGCATAGGAAGCCTTTGCATGCAGGGAGTAACACACACTGTCACTTTCATATTTACAAATGCATTCAGTGTTTGGCTTGTACACTATGGGAGTTTAAGCATTTTTTTCTCCAGCATTGGTCTTTTATTAGATAATGATATATTTATTTGGTGACATTATTAATGATACATGAGGATAGAGAGACAGACACAAATTTACAGATAGGTCTCACTTACCTAAATGTCATTACAATTACAATATTTTAGCTGTTTATATACCACCTGGGAGTGCTGCTATATTTATCTGTATCAAAATTGTTGGTAGCTACTCTTCTCTCTCTGTGTGAACAATGTAACAAAACCTAAGCAAAGAAGCATGCAAATTCATTGAATTAAAAGGCATTGAAACATGAAGATTGCAGAAAGTAGTATGTCACCAATTGTTAGTAAGTCTGGTTAACAAACTGACCACAAAGGCATGTTCATGGGATATTAGACTTGCTCTTTTAGACTCTGGACTGTTAGAGGTATTCTCATACAGTTAGTACAAGACTGACATAACAAGTGTAATATAATAAAATGTTAATTATTGGTCTAGTAACCCATAGCAGCCAATCAGTAGGTAACATTTACTGATCAACTGTTTGCACTGCACCAATCACATTTGTTTTCAAAGTGCATATCACAACTCATTTGCAAAGTTTAAGGCAACGTGCAAAGAAAGGTTGATTGTGCAATTTGCTGCACTCTAGCACATGCACCACAGAAAAAATTACCTCTCCAGAGTTGTCACGCTCCTTAGCTTGTGGTTTCTGCCAAGCTAGGGGCATTCCAGAGAATGTTCATGTTCCTCCAGCCCCTGCTGGATTTAGCATTTCTAAGGCAGCATACTTATGAAATTGTACTCCATGTTACAGAAAGCCCCTTTAAAATTTTGGGGGTTTACTTATTTGCAAATCTGAGGTGACAGCTGCAGACATCACAAATCTGCCCCTTGCCTTCCCCATTTTCTGTTTCCTTGTACTCTGGAAAGGCAGCTGCCTTCACAATAGTGCATAGTTAGTTAAAAATTAAAAGGGGGTTGTGGTCAACCTCATTTGGAGAATTCCTGACCTAAGTAAGGTTATCGAGACAGTAGGTTTCTTTTTATGAAGAACAGATGTATTGTAGTGGAAAGCAGCTTTTCTTACAATGTAGGGCAATGATTATGCTATTGCAGGGCTAAAATGGCCTCATCCCCAAAGTAATTTCACCTTCCCCATAGACTCCAATCCATTTTGCCAAAATGTTTTGGTTTCATAAAATTGTCTAGGGTTCACTCATTACTACTCACTGGTAGTAATGCCTTCTTCTAGGGCTCATGCTTTGTAAACATAGTAAGAATCCACATCATGAGGTTTAAGGCGCATAGGTGTTTGTGATTGCTGCAGTCCTTTCAGGGAGTATCACTCAATCAATGTCCAACTCTGCAAGCAACCTCTTGCCATTCACTAGAGTAGGCAATATGCTGCCTATGACAAATATTAGTACTTTCAAGTGTGTATCACCCTTTCTGATGTCAGTGTCGCCAAACAATAACAACATAATAGTGCTAGAGGATTTCCCATTCAAGTAGGGTGAATCCATCAACTCAATTCTCCATGACAAGATTGCAGCAATCACAAATGCTTGTGTACTATTGGCCTAAGGTTCTGTAAGACTGCTGTATTCATGTTGCCACACAGGGATGCTAGTATCTGTTATTTATAGCTGGTTAGAAATAATGGACCACTTGCCTAATAGAAAAAAGAAAATAATCTAGGAGTAGGAAAATGTTTGGCATGGTGTACTAATAGCAAATGTTTCTACAAAACATGTCTTCCTGTAAAAGAATCCTGTAAATAGTATTTTACATGGCCTCATACTTATTATTAACTAATGTAATTGAATTAATATATTTCAATAAGGCTATATCAACAGCAAGAAATAGTGTATAAACAGTATATTAATTCATTATAAAAGATTTAGGAATGACATTAATTGATTGTCATTATGACAACATTATGAACACAGTCCTATTGATTGCAATGTTGAAAAAGGATTCTACATATAACCTTTTCTTTTTGTTTTTGGGCCAAACACAGTTTTATGGATCTCACTATCTTAATGTAATCCATTTTAACATTCTACTTACTGCGTTTTCAAGATTAATTTTAGAAGCTAACCTTTGACATGGTTTCATTTGTAGCTCCAGGGGCAGTAGTAAAATGTGAAAGTGAATCCAAGTCTGTGAAATTCCAAGAAGATGAGGTTTCTCAAGAAAAATGTGGACTGGAGGATTCTGATAGTCCAGGTAAGAGGGAAAGCTAAAAAAAAAAATAAAAAGTAAAAATAAAATATATGTTTGGTGAGCTCATCAAAATGCAATGCACTGACATTTTTTAGCAGCTACAGCATCAAATTAATAGCCACCTCCATAGGGTCACAGAGCGGAGCTTTTTCATTTTGCTCTTTCATTAAGATTTGAAACTATGGATTGGCCAAAGGCTTTATGGCTAAAAAAAAAGAAAAAAAAGGCTGACACCACCACTTCATTATAATTAGTTTTAGACTAAAACATTTTATTAATATATATGTGAGGGACAACCTTTGAACGCACAGTTGGTCTTGGACTATCTTTGTCTCAATGAGAGATAAGGAGGCTGACACAGACAAAAAAGTATCTTGTGTAACTTTCATTTATGTTTTAAAAGGTGACCGAATGTTTTGTGGCTCCCATTACCAAATTTAATTATTATATTTTGGGGGGATTTATAGATGTAAAATGTATCATTTTTATTTATAATTTTTGTGTTAAATGGCAGAATCTGTGTAACTGTAATCTTTCATATAGGTGTTTGTTACTCTAATTTCATATTAAAAACCCTCTGTCATTGCCATCTCTGTACATCACATTTCTGATTCATACTCTCTGCTGCCTGTCAGCTTAGTTAAGAAATTTCAAAGACTTGTAGCTACGCTGACAGGGGGCAGCTGCAAATTGTCCCTTGACCAGTCCCCAAGGAAAATGGTTGAGATTTCATTTATACATGAAGAACATTAGCAAACTCTGCACCCTACAGTTACTGGGCAAGTCATTTTCATAGTGCAGGCAGCAACACATTCTACACAGTGGAACCAGCAGTAAGACACAAACATTAACTACATTATTAATAGCTTAAATTCATTGTCACTTAAAATACAGTTTACTATGCTGGGATAAAATTATCTTAGTAATTCACGTAACACATTACATGAGAGTGCTCTAAGGTTATCAGGAGGTGTAATTATCAAGGTGCAAAAAATGTTTTCCAATCATATCCCTGATGAAATGGTTGTTGTTTAACTGACAGTTCTTCACAGTCATGGCAAGTCTACATAATATGCTTGAAGTGATGTACTTTAATATGTGATTCCACTAGTAACAAGAAATATATATATATATGTGTGCTAGGGTGGCAGATTTTGACTTTTAGTACCACATGCCGTAAGCTCTGCTGAATAAAGTCTATAAAAATAAAAACACTTCCCTACCCATGTGAACCTTACCTTTTTAATTAACCTTTAACTCTAACACTTAATACACTTTTTGCCATTGCTATCACAGGTATGGGACCTATTATCTAGAATGCTCGGGGGCTGGGTTTTTATCGATAAGGGATATTTCTGTATTTTGGACCAATATACATTGCTTCAAAAATCATTGAAATAATAAACCAGATAGTATTGTTGGCCACCAATATGCAGCTTAGTTAGGATCAAATCTAGGGTACTGTTTTATTATTTAAAAAAAATTAAGATTATTTCCTTATAATGGACTCTATGAGAGGTGGCCTTCCTGTAATTAGCAGCTTTCTGGATAAGGGATCCCAAGCCTGTATACATTCACAAGTCAAAGGTACGGTGGTGCCTGATTAAGCAGCAAACTTTGAAAAAAAACTGTTGTGATTATCTGAAAGTCTATAGAGGTCATTTACCACTGCAAAGTTCAATTTCATGCTCAAGTCACCATGTTGTTTACTGGCAATGCAGAGTTTCACTCACATAATTTCACAAGGTAGAGTTTCATCTGGGCACAATTGTTGCTTAAAATACACATAACTGTGCATACTTTGACACCAATCAGATGCAGGGTGTCATAATTTGCAGCTCTTAGTGTCAAAATTATATCTCCACCCACTTCTTTAGGTGCAAGCATGCTACGTCTATTGACACAGGCCAGTGTCGGACTGAGATGGCAGGGGCCCACCAGAAAACCCTCGACAATGGGCCCACTCTTAAAACTTTAATTCCTCCTCCAAACTCTTTATTATCCTAGTCTCTTTGTTCTACATACTATTCTTCCATCATCAAGCTTCCTTGTCCCCATAGAAAAATAGGGAATGACCATGAAATAGGCTAAATAGATAGAAGCAAGAGGGACCACTGACACCTGGGCCCATCAGGAGTTTTTCAGGTATCCTGGTGGGCCAGTCTGATACTGACACAGGCCCCATATATCAGCTTATTACATCTAATGTCATCCTTTTAGGAATGCATATATTATGGCACTTTGTACTTTGGGGTGGTGTAGAGTGCAGGATGGACACTATGCTACTACATACCTTCCCCCAGAGCACAATGAAAAGATCAAAGTGCAATGTAAATCTCTTCTGTGGAACAGAGTACCTTAATAGGCAGAAATGAATTGTACCAAGACAACCAGCAAAGCAATCAGCAATGTGCATTTTTTATTCTTCAACCTTACTTTTTGGAGCAAAGTGCCTTATAAATGATAAGAGGGGCAGTGCCTGTCTAAACAGAGTAGCCATCAGAGCTGTGATTTCAACCAGGGGGTGCTATATAATTATGTTTGTGGGCTACCAGCTTTCCTCATGTATGTAAAGTACATGCTAATGCAAGTGGTAGAACAGGGAAACCTTAACAGTTAGTACAAAAACAATAGTTGTGAAGGAAAATGAATCAGTAATGCTTTGCCAGATGTATATTGAACAATGATTCAATAAATCAAAATACATCTAAATGCTTATCTGTCACACAATACATGTATATCTGACTGGAGTTAGAGTAAGGTGGCTTTGTGAATGCAGAAAGGATAGGTCAGCTCATAAGTTTGGAATGTCTGAACTGTTGTTAAAGTGTTACTCTCAACATCACACCTGCAGTCAAAACAGTGAAAATACAGCATGTAATAGTTGTAATACAATGTTATAGGTTTTTTGTGTATCTGTCTTCCCAAGGGAACCCTGGTAAAATGTCCTTTTGCCCTGCTCTAGAAGTAGCTCTGCATACTGACAGTTCAGAAAATTATTGTAATGCCACTATAGCTTTGACATCATTTTGCATATGAAATGTTCTCTGAACTGCAAATATGCAGGGATAATATATATCTTACACACACACATACACACACACACACACATAAATAGGTATAGGATCTATTATTTCAAAATCCTTGGAACCTGAAGTTTTCCAGATAAGGGACATTTTTGACATTTGGATCCCTATACCTTAAGTCTGCTAAAAATCATTAAAACAAAAAATAAACCCAACAGAATTGTTTTGCCCCCGATATGGATTCATGTAGATTAGTTACAAGCTATTGTTTTATCCATTATCCAGAAACCTGTTATCCAGAATGCTCTAAATTGCAGGAAGTCCCATAGAGGTCATTTTAAGTAAATAATTCCAATTTTTAATTAATGATTTCCTTTGTTCTGTAATAATAAAATGGTATCTTGTATTTGATGGTAACTATGCAGATAAATATGTGTATGTTTAAAAGCTTAACCCTTTCAAATCATAATGACAAGATTTTCAGTGCAGTGTCACATGATCCCCATCTCGTTTATGCACAGAAGTTAATTCTGCTGAGACAGAAGGGGATTTAGGTAGAAAACAAGCCTGTAACTTTGTTACAACAGAGTGATATGATGCTTTGCAGGAAGCTAAGAAGAGAACTCCTCAAAATGGTATCATTAGATTGGCAGTAAACAATGAATTGCTTAGGCTTCCCTGTGTGTTCATCCTTGAATTTTAAAACACTGTTCCTTATAACTCTGAAAACCTCAGGAGAATTCAGAACTGGTCTCAGTGCTTTCCACTGAGAATTTGTGGCTTGGTTGCCATGGATACATCGTATTTCTCCAAGAATTGCTCATATTGATCCGCGGACAGGCGTAAATGGCCTGGCTAGTGAGAAGAATAAAGGAGGTGGGCAGTAGTAAAAATGACCAGGGGTTACGGGCTGAAAATAAGCTGATAGCGCACACACGCACTCACACACACATTTAGCTGAAGAGAAAGAATAAACGTATCATTTTTGTTTCTGGATTTTGGTTCTTGTACTTGGGATCATTGTCTCCTTTCACTACTCCCTGAAAGAAACTTGTTAGTCACTTGTCATGTCAGATCTGTGGTGCTTGTCCTGACACAGCTGTCAACCTCCCAGCTCTCTGTGTGTGCAGTTCAGAAACACACAACAAAGAGCCAGCAACATGAATTATTTATTGATTCCCGTGTGGATGAAATTCTGTGATAAGAAATTAAGACTTTCAATAACAGTCTTGCCAAAAAAAAATAAAGAGCTAGAGCAATTAACTGACATATTGATGATATACATTTGATGTTATCCTCTGAATTAGAGATAACCTGTATTTTTCAATTATGATGGATAATCCCTGCATTACAGCTATACCCAGCATTTGCTTGTAAGGTTTAGTTAGCCTGTACTGCAACTATTGCCAATGATATTGAAATACCTTTATAACAATTAAATAGAGTTGGAAACATTCATAAGGATTTACACATGCATTATTTAAGGCACATAAAACAAATATAAACTGCAGAAAATGGAATGGGAACATTACTAAGGTCAATGGTGTGTGGTCTTTCACCCAGAGCACATAATTCCACCTCCATGCCTTGTAAAAAGACATTAACCCATCCTAATATATTATAATGCATGTTGAAGGCCATCCTGATGTAGTGATCCTCATGTGCTTCAGCAAAGGCAGTTGGGAAAAAAAAAACAATTAAATTAATTTAAATGTACAGTTTAACCATGTCTCCTTAGCTAAGCACTAGTTCATACTATACCTTCATAATGCATCTGAGGATACTAAGAAACCAGAAGATTCTGTTATTGTGGTGTCAAGGCCCAAAGGCCCTTACCGGGGTTAAAGTCTAGACCAAGCAGGAAAGAGGAGTGTAAACAGGCAGGGTAGTATCCAAAGGATTAAACTCTTAGATGATTTCAGGCAATGATCAGGGCTGGTGGCAATCAGAATAGTCAGGAAAGAATAGTAGGATCAGGAACCAGAAGATCAGTCAAATTAGAATGCACCCAGGAACTTATGAAATAGGACCTATATTCAGGCATTGAACCCGGGCTCTAGTGTATATTTATTTTGAATTTTCACACCAAAGCTCAATGAGATGTGGTGGGTGTCACCATCTTTCCCTCGCAGCAGAGCTTTCCTAAATTTCAAATTCTACTTTATCTCTAAAGGATGTCACTAATGTTAGAACTAATTGCTTACACGTTGCTATTTAGTGCCTCTGTTTGCAAATTTGCCCTTATATCTGGTGCACGTGTATAGTGCTTAAGAATAAAAAACTGATTATTAACAATTAAGTCTCTTGGTATAGCTTAAAGTCCAATCCTTTCATGATACAAACAAGTCCCAAGCAGGGTCGGACTGGGGGGCCCTGCAGGGCCCCCACCCGACATCCTCCCTGAGTGTGCATAAATTTAACGCATCAGGGGAGGAACAGTCGTGCAGGGGGAGCGCCGGCAAGGGTCGGACTGGGCTGCCGGCGACCCAGTTCGACCCTGCTCCCAATGATCCTAGGTAGGGATGCACCAAATCCACTTTTTTCAGACTTGGCCTAACCCCCAAATCCTTCATAAAAGCATTCGGCCGAATACAGAACCAAATCCGAATTAGCATGTGCTAATAAGGTTTCGGAAGGGTAAAATTTTCAACTTCTGTTTTTAAGTAAGAAAAAGTCACGTGATTTTTAGGATTCGGTTTGGCCAGGAGTGTGGATTCGTCCAAATCCTGCCGAAAAAGTACGAATCTTGGCCGAATCCCGAACCAAATCCTGGATTCGGTGCATCCCTGATACTAGGATTTTGGAGTGGCCATTTATGAATTGTGGAACAGGGTGTAAATTGCAAAAAACAAATGCAAGCTGCCATGGTTTCCACACTGTGCCCACTGCCCCACTATTGGCACCCATAAGAGAGCACACGGACCTGCTCTTTCTGCAGCACTGCCTGCATTCAGCATTACTGTATTCAAGAGGGGCAACCTGGGGTAGGCATATTGGCCTATTGTGAAATAAAAATACAAAGTCCAGATAGCTTATATGAAAGCATTTTGTCAAATATGATATTTTTTTTATTTTGTAACATTTTCCAGAGAGTAGGCATGCCTCAATGTGTCTTCTCCTCCCCTCAATTTATACATTTAATTGACAAATTACTAAGACAATAGCTGGAATGGTTTAATGGACAAATCCTTGCTTTTTTCACAAGTATTGGTCACAGAGTGGTCACAGAGTGGCCTCTGACATAATCATTAAGCACAGCATCTATTTAGCAGTTAGGTTATCCTAAGGGGGACTTCCAAAGAATTAGATGAAATTGTCATACAGTGTACTTGCAGGAAATATTGCCATTTTACACCCTTTACCCTAGTCCTTTTTCATCATGTTCTTTGCACTTTCTCACTAATTACCTGTCAGGAAAAAAAATGCAGACATCAAGGGGCAGATTTACTAAAACTCCATAATTTCTAATTTTTTTTTTATTTTCAAATTCAACTAAATTCATTTTCCCGAATGTCTGATATTTATTAAAAAATTGAATTGTCACTGCGAGAATCCCAACTTTATTGAATTGTCACTGCAACAATTTGATAAAGTTGTGATTTTTGAACTAAACCCAGCAAACTCAAAAGAAAGAACGTAAACAAAAGGGAAGGGATCCTTTCCATTGACTTCTACATGAACTCGGCAAGTTTAATCTAGTGAATTGTTGACTTCGGATTTTTAGCCGTTTAGACTTTTTAGAAAAAAATTTGAATTTAGTTTAAAATTAAAAATCCATGGTTAGTAAAATGGGCCCCCAAGTGTAAGGCGTAAAAGACAAAGCTCTGCCCATCCATTGGCTGATGGAATCTAGCACGTTTGTGTGTTATTGTTTTTTCTCCGAGCACAGTGCTTAAAATAAAAATGCAAGAATAATGAACTTTATTACTTAAAATGTTAGCGTTTTAATTTGGGATTATACAGTTGCACATATTTGACCATATACAGTTCCATGAGAAAAATGGATCTCATGATTTATTGGAAGTCTATGATGAGTCTATCCTGCCATTTTCTCAAAATTATGAAAAGTTGTGTAATTCCTTACCACTTCTAGGTCACACAAACAGCAAACTTGCCCACTGCCAAGACTAAAGCTGGCCATACACGCACCGATAATATCATACGAAACCTCGTTTCGTACAATTTTCGGTGCGTGTATGGCAAGTCGGTGAGTCGACCGGTGTCGCTGGAGGCTGCTGATATCGGTCGACTCGCCGATCGGCCAGGTCAGAAAATTTTGATCGGGCGCCATAGAAGGCGCCTGAGCAAAATCTGCCGTCAGGGCTGAATCGGCAGAAGGAGGTAGAAATCCCATTGTTTCTACCTCCTTATCTGCTGTTTCAGCCCTGACGGTGTGTGGGGGATCTGACGATGTTTCGTGCGACGGAAACATCGTCAGATCGCCACGTGTGTGGCCACCTTAACCCTCATATCTACACAAAAAATGTAATTAACCACATTCCATTATGCAGGAAGATTATCTTAATACAACATTGTACCATTAGATTATAATACAAAATATTTACCCCTAACTTATGTGATTAACTTATTCATTTATCATTGCATGGCCTATCATAGATACATGCCATTTAAATATATATATACTGTGTTCCAGATATTATATTACAGGTATAGTATCTATTAATCTGAAATGCTTGGGGCCCAGGGTTTTTCTGATAGGGAATCTTTCCATAATTTGTATCCCCATACCTTAAGGGTGATTTATCAAATTTTTTTATGTTTTTTTTTGTAAGTTTGAAGACCCATTAAAAATGGTTAGAATGGTTATGAATCCAGTGCATTCAAGTTGATCAATAATTTGATCAAGGTTTTTTTATATCTGATTTTTTTTAATAAAAAGACAAACATTCAAGTTTGGTAAAATTTAAGCTTATTCCAATTAAAAAGAAACCAAAAAAACCTCTAATAGTCACAAATTTGATCATTTATAAATAAGCCCTTAGGGGGGAAAGTAATAAAATTCATAAACAAAAAAATTGCACAAAAATAAGAATAAAAATGTGAATTTTCAATGTAATATTTTCATTAGAATGCTATTACATTGTGAATTTTTATTACACATTGTGAATGTTTAAGACGTGCTTGAAGATGGCTTAATTTTTAGTGTGAAAATAGAAATCAAAGTTTAATTTCATATACTGAGCACTAAAGCAAGCTAAAAAATTTGCACATTCAAAACAGGTGTCAAAATTTGGCGTGGAAACATTATCCGCGCGACATCAAAAAATTGTTGAGCTCAGAGAAAAAAAATGGTGCACGCACAAATTTTTATTTTGGCGCGTGACATTTTCCAAACTTACTGGTCTTACTAGTCATTGCAGATATATTGCCTTTGATATTCTTGAATGCTGATCTTTAAAAGTGGCCATACATGCACAGATATTATCTTCCGAAAACCTAGTTTCATCTGATATTCGGTGTCTGTATGGCGAGATGAGATGACCGAAATAGCAGGAGCATCAAATTTTGCTGAATCGTCAGGTGGATGTAGAATCTTGGTGGATGTAGAATATTGTTTCTACCTCCATAACTGAAGACCAATGGTCACAGGAAAGATCATAATTGTAAGGTTTATGGCCACCTTTAGACTAGTAAGGGTAAGATTTGGGATAAGTGTATATTTGGCCCAGTAATTAACAGCATAATGACTAATATGACAATGTATTTTATTCCTACTGTATATCATTTTATGAGGCAAGGAGAGATGGAGTTACTTGTAGCAGCTAGGAAATAGACAATACTGATAACTGTCTCTATAGGGGAGATTTACTAATCCACGAACGGTCTGAAGGCGTCCAAATGTGTTTTTTAGTAATGATCGGTATTTTTGCAGCTTTTTCGTCCCACGAACGGTCTGAAGGCGTCTGAATGCGTTTTTTTCGTAATGACCGGTATTTTTGCAACTTTTTCGTTGCCGTCGCAACTTTTTCGTATATTTTCCGCAACTTTTTCGTCGCCGTCACGAAAAAATCGGATTGGTTTTTCCGCCATTTACAATCGCTCAATAAGAAAAAATTGCGACGGCGACGAAATAGTCATGCAAAATATGGTAAAGTCGCGGCGGTGATGAAAAAGTCACGACAAATACGAAAAAATCGCACCGGTGACGAAAAAGTTGCAAAATTTTCGTTTCCAATCCGATTTTTTCCCTTTCGGGATTCGGATTCGTGGATTAGTAAATCTCCCCCTATGTGTGTTTAAGCAGAGACAATTCTTATAATTGCCTATGGCATTCTGGCATTTTGTGCTACAAGTAGCACCTTGTGTCATAGCCTTTAAGATGACAGCTCTACTATACAAATGGCTGATAATTAAGAACAATAGCTGTCTTATAGTAGATTGCATTCTACTGTTTTATCAAACTGAATTTTAGAATTAATTGACCTTTAATACAATGTCACCAATATCTCTGCCAGTTGTTTGAACTGACATGTTTTGATGTCAACATGTAAAGCACACTGTAAGGTTTGACCATAAAGGTTATTGACATTCAGTTCAAACATGCTGTTATTATAATTATCCTTATCATTTGTAATATTTAGCCAGCATCTGATACATCATTTTACCTAAGCTAGCATGAGTCCATGTTGCTGTTAAAGCATTCCTGTTGTTTTTTCTGAAAACTTAAGTCAACTTAAAAAACATTTAAAGATTAAATAAACCCAATACAATAGTTTTGCCTCCAATAATGATTAATTATAGCTTAGTCGGAATCAAGTACAAGGTACTGTTTTATTATTACAGAGAAAAAGAAAATCATTTTTAAAACTTTAAATTAGTTGATTAAAATGGAGTCTATATTAAATGGTCTTCCTGTAATTTATAGCTTTCTGTATAATGGGTTTCTGGATAATTTATCCCATACCTGTACAGCATGTTATAACACTGTACTTTTTTCCCCCCACAGATGATATGAAACAGAATGCATGGATGGCCAAGATGTGCTACTGCAAAGTGTGTTGAATAAAAGCACTACATATTCAGCAAATATGTGCTCTGTCTTGTGTCAAATTCAAGTAAAATGTTCTAGAAATCTCTCGGTTATTTTACATATGCTGAGAAATATATAATTTAATGGTCAGAAATATGTAATTGTTTTCAAAATGTATTCTAAATGATGTAATATTTACTGTAGTTTTATTTGTAAATGTTTGTCCTAGACTTCACCTCCTTCCAGATTCTTGCACAGTTATTCTAGAATCAGATTCATAATATTACAGGTTTTAATAAGAACTCGTGGAAGAAAGAAAACTATGGGAACTATGGGAAGAGTTTTTTTACCCCCCCCCCACATTCTTATTCTTATGGGGGCAACTTAACAGAGAACATATGCACTAAATGAATCATTTTTCCTATAAAAATGTAGAAAAAAAATATAGAAACACAAACAGCAGTGGAAAAAGATGTATTTTTTGCCCCAGAGCACATTTTGTGATAAAACTTCTTGCTGACACAATCAATATTTTTTCTGAAAAGAGTACACTATTTCTGCAAATTTTAAAAATACACTATACACAATTAATATTCATAATCAAGCTTAATATAAAGCAATACAAATGTTTTTGACAAAAGTAACAAAGCTCTGGTGCCTTGCCTAGATAGTGTCTTGTGAAAGTATTCAGACCATTGACCAATTCTTAAGCTTTAATAAATGACAAAACCTAAAAATATGCTATTTGTGATTTTTTTATTTTAAAGCACTGAAACTCAAAATATATTTTTAAAGCTAAATCTAACGAACAATAGAACAAAAATCAAGTTTTGCCTGGGCTATTTTGTAGGGCATTCACTTCCAGTGTTACTTATGCCTTGTGTTTGAGTTCATTGTGTTGTTAAAGGTTTTGCCAGAGTTTCAGTCACCTTCTGGTGAAACACAGCCTCACAGCATGAACATGGTAGTTTTTGAGGTGAGGTCGGTGTTGGATTTGCACCATTATTTTGGCAGAAGCTCTATCTTGGTCTTATCTGACCACACAAATATTTTCAACATTGTGAAAATCTCCAATACAGGTGTTATACAGAACTCGTCATATGGCTGACCCACGTATACCTTGAATTCTGGTAGTATCATATTTAAATGTATGCATGCTAGATAGATGGACAGATAGATGCTCAAACTGCCAAAAAATGTGCATGCTAGATCCTCTGCACTCACCTATTATCATATATAGGATATTAATCTACTAAAAATGCCCTTCCCATTTAACCACAGCAGGGATTGTTTGTCCATATATTGCAATATACTTCAAGCTAGCCAACTAAGGCAGTCATTCCTGGTCTGGCCAGTCCTACACTCACTTTTATCTGATTCATTAAGAATTCTATTGCTTAATTATACATTTTATACAGGGATGGAGTTTTATCTGCAACTTACATGCTTTTTAGTTTAAACTCCCAAAAGGTTGTCCTTTTTATTGGCCAAGACTGGGTTTACCTAACTGTAGGTGGGAATGATGGGAGCTACAACATGGAGCTACACTACCTTAAGACTGCCTTATATGTGTGCTATGTGCTATTTAAAGTTGCAATGCATTAGCTGTCTAATGAAGAATATTACATTGTGAAATTTGAATTTCTTTTTTCCCCATTTACGGTACATTTTACTCAAATTCTTAATATGAAGTCTGTTTTTACTGTATTCATGTTTATTACAGATGAATGCCTCTATGACAGGTATTTCTTCAAATCTTCTTTATGCCCAGGGATTAATGCATAAGCACCCCAAGTTGTGTGAGTGTTTCAGTTCCTAGCCGTCTCCCTGCAGAATCTAATACTGCAAGTGGCAGTATATCAGGGTGATAGTAATGAGACTGCACTTACATTTAGCAGGTTTGTTATACAGCAGTAGAGGCTGCTATCAGTAGGACACATCTCATACCCGTGTAGCTTTGCATTTACCTCCATGTGTCATGGGGCACTCATTGGAAATATAGATGCATTCATTTAGGACACACAGACACTACATTAAAATGTTGCTTAATGTGTGTGCTTTTTTTTTCAATTAAATAAGTTAAATGAGCCATTTGGTGTGTTACAAAATATTTACACACAATCTGTACATGATAGATCTGTTTTATATTGGTTTTCACACTGCATCACACTGATAAGGAAGCAGTGCTTTGCAAAAATAACTAAAAAACTTAAGGTGTTAATTATATTTGAGTTATTTTTGTTTGTTTACTTTGTTTTATGTCAGTTATCTAACTGCTTTCATAAATGAATGAAATAGAATGGTGCTAACAATAAATCAAAATATTAATCATATTAATTCAGTTCCACTCATCATAGTGAGGCAGTGCAATCTCTTGCAGTAACAGCGATTCCCATGGTTTAATTTGCCATCAAATTGGTGCTGATATCATTTGACTGCTTTTAGCTCCAATCCATATTATTAGGCTTTATGTTAATAACCTCTCCACATTGCAAAGGCTGTTATTACTGGCCATTCCCTAGTAATCTGCATCTCTTTGGCTTGTTACCCCAGTGGCTTGACTTTTCATATGCCCAACTATTGGCAAATTAGAAAAATACAAACAATGTGATGAAAAGATTTATACTTTGATAATGGTCCTATGACCATTGCTTTCTGTGCTGAAACTTGTTTTCAACATACTTTCATTTAATATAGACATGTACGGGCCAATAAAGGCTGCTGACTTGGTCCTTTTAGACCGAGTTTGCAGCTTATTGACTGTTTATGGGGCCAGTTGTAGCATACAAAATATTCAAAGCTGCATTAACCCTAAAAATAAATTCTGTGGTGCCTTGTCTCCTAGACATATGGCAACACCCCAGAAATGTACATGAAGTAGGAAGTAGAGACTGCATTCACAAATGTTTTGGCAGGGGAATTTACCGCATTTATTCTGGTGTAACCACACAAACTCAACATTTCGGGGAGTGCCCCCCGAAACATTGGGTTTGTGTGGTTACACTGGTAGAATAAATGGGGTAAGCTTCCCAGCCAAAACTTATGCGAGTGCAGTCTCTACTTCCTGCTTCCTGTTTATGGGGCCTACTGATGGACCTGCGTGGCCAAAAATTGCCCAGATTTCAGTAGTGCAAGTTTGATTTTCCTGTCCAACAAGGATTGCATCAGCATGTAGGTTCCTCTGTATGATCCAGTCATTGGCTCCTGTGCCAAGATCAGATCAGCTCACTTTGGCCCAGAATGTGTGGCCTAATCAGACCTAGATGCAACTGTTTAGCGACCTCCCCAAATGAGGAGATCTGGCAGTGTATGGCCAGTTTTACAGTTAATAAAATACTTATGTTACAAACTGCAAGAACACTGGCAATCTTAAAACATTGCTCAGTTAGCTGTGATCAAGCAGGCTGTGTGTCTGTAAATGGAATATTGGGCCTAATTTACAAAACACAGGGCATTTCTAAAATTTTCACCATTTCAGGAATTTTCCGGCAAAATATTTGGTAAAAAAATCACCAGATATTGTCCAATATCTGGTGATTTTTGCAAAAGTCAGACAAAAAAAAGCTACTTTTAGCGGCAATTACATTTACATATCTCTTTGAAAATGTTTCATAAATGTATTGAGGAAAGTTGCTTATAATTACATTCTCTTTCATAATGCAGAATAAAATTGGGGGGGGGTAGATGAAAATATATATCTAATTCAAGTTTATAAAAACTCATATAAGAAAATGTTTTTAGTAGTTTGATAAAGTATGTGATATTTTCTCCCTAAAATCTAGACATTTGCCTTAATTTAGTGTTCTGGGTTTTAACATTTCACACTGATGGTTGCAGTCAATGAATATCTCATCAGGAATTATTCTGCCAAGTTCTTTGTTCACATTTACAGTGTGTTGTAGTCTTCCTGAAATCTAGGTGGCAGCATTACTCAAGTCTTGGAAATAAAGTCCATTTTACACTGATATCATTGTTTTTGGTTTCGACCGGTGGTTATAATATAAATCAGCGAAATAAAGAATTCTGCGGTAATATAATTTATATGCAATGATTTCTTGCCGGTGCCAAATGTAGTTTGTGCACATCCACAAAAGAAATAATGTTACTCTGTACAATTGCTAGACTTTATTAGAAGATGTTAGAAGTCATGATAAACCACCTGCCAGCAATATAATAGAAATCGCTCCCTGGAGTTCTTTGAATATTTCTCCTCTCTCTTGAACCATCACAAAATGCAAGTTATTATAAGTAAGTTATGCTAGAAAAACTTATATCTGAAACCATTAGAGTTTATCGTTATTCTGGAACTGAATTAATGTCCATTTTTCTTCACTGCTCCTGATTTTCCTTCCATAAAAACTTAGTATAGGTCAATAGCATCTGCAGTGTGTTGTGACATACATAATAAAATAATATGGACTTGGTAAAATGTAATTAAATTGGCTTCTGTGGATACATTAGACCTGTGGGATTTAAAACAGAGTTAGGGGAACTTACCACTGCTGTAAAACTACAGCTCCCATCCTCTTTAGTTTCTGTCTTGTTGATGATTAGTACACCCTAGAAGGGGGTCCATCCACATCCAGTCCTACAATAGCTGCTTTTCAAGTAGAGCAGGTGAGCCCTTGTTGGTGCAAAGGTTAATGTAACAGCTCTATAACTCTTATATGCTATTTCAGTAGTAATAAGGCAATAACAGTGGCACCAGTGATTTTTAGCCATGAACAGTAGATTTATTGAACATCCAGATATGGATGAAGAAATTAATTGGCAATGATGTTACAGGCAGATTTAAGATACTCACACATTAGAACTCCATTGAGGTAGAAGACCAGTGAAGTTATAGCTTCATCAGGAGATGTAGCTTCTCAGTCTAGTGGATCTCCTTAGTTAATGTCTACCGGGAAAAAGAGCACTAGTCTGGATCTCTTTTGAAGACCATGGGCAATTACACCTGGATGGGACATAGTTGTAAATATATTTGTATTATTTTGCACTATTAGTGCCATACTGGATTAGCTCAGAGTTCTTTAGAATTAAACATCTAGAATCTTTATATATATATATATATATATATATATATATATATATATATATATATATATATATATATATATAGGCCATGTGTATTAAATATGACTATTTAAATGCTTTAGATATAATCAGATGGGATCAGGTGTCACCTTTACGGACTGTTTACTGAATTAAAAAGAAGCATAACATGTTTGCCATTGTACTACCCCCAGCAATTTGTATGTCAGAATTATTGAAAAAAACTCTCTGCTATGAGAGAATTCCACCTGCCTCAGGACCTTATTTGCCATTATGTAACTTATGGATTGGAACTTCCTTATGTAATGCAAGACATGTGTCTGACCAAGTGACTGAATTACAAACAAATGCCAAATCAGTAACTAGAATATACAGTATTTAGTTAAAATTTTACATCATCAGTACAATCCACATATAATTCTACATATAGTGAATCTATTTAGACCTTTGACCAAGTATGCCATTGTAGGGCTCATCCTGGTGTTGCTGTTCGGAGCATGCTCCAAACAAACTTGCACATACGTTAACGTGTGAGCACCAATTCTGCGTGTTTGTGCCAGCGTGCATCAGTACACACGCCAATGCTTTCCCTTGTTTTGGCGCCAAACTGAACTCTTCTTAAGGGAGCTGTAGAATTTAGTCAGTGCTTGGTTATAAGCCTAGCTCCCCTGCTACTAGCTTGTGTATTGCTCTTCTGTGTTTGACCTTCAGCCTGCCTTTGGATTTTGTTTGTATTTGGGCTTGCTGACCTTTGGCCTTACTCTGGACGAATTTTGCACAACTTCTGCCTGCCATGATTATTTGCCTCTCTGTGACCACGCTTGCTCTTTCTGCCTTGGATTCTGATGTACTTCGGATTGTTATATTATATATACTCCAGCTCCTTCTGTTAGCAGACGCTCTTCATCTAATCAAGCTCCACTACCAGGAACTCGTTACACCCATCTTGCTAAATAAAAATACAAAAACAGATATAATGAAAAAACAAAATTACGCTGCTACCAATATTTGATGCTCACACTTAATGGGTAAGTATGTACCAATCTTGTAGGAGATTTACTTTGGCCTTGGGTGACATCATTTTCCTGCTTTTGCACAAGCTTTTAGTTTTGTTCCAGCTTCTCAAAGGATCTAGTAACACCAGGAAATTAAAGGGCCCTTAAGAAAATTTATATATAATACTCATCAGTCTTCACTTTAAAAACTGTGGCACTGGTTCTAGACATTATAATACTATTAAGCAATACCTATGGTGGCAGGCAATAACCAAGAACAGACTGAGCACATCAGAGTTGATAAAACCATACTGCAATAAATAAAAATTGCCTTTAGAGCAAAGAAAATACATCTCACATGTAAATGACTGAAATCAATATTTTGACAGGTAAAATTCATCATTTTTATTTTTGCTATTACTGGTGCTTTAAGATGTTGGATGTGTGGATGTGTGAACTTTACGTTGAGGTGCTGTCCCACATTTTGTTGCTGCTCCTTTTGGATTTTGACATTTATAAATCAAAATGTGAATGTTCTGATGCTCTCAGTGGCTAAAGGTCAGTTCAAGCCCTTTATACTTCAAAGTTGCAAACACTCAGATAGAAAATTACAAAAGTCACTCAAACAACAGTAAAAATGGGTAAGAAGGGTGATAAACCTCATATAAAGTGTTCACTAACCATAAAGTCTAATATCAACATTGAGACAGCTGTTTGAAATGTAATGTACAGGTTATAGAACCAAGTTACCAAGTTTGTATACAACTAGTCATATGAAGCTATAGTGCCTTGTTATTAATAATTAAGGATGCATACTCGGGCGTGTGAGTGATCTGTTTTATTTTAGTGTTTATTATAGTATTCATTTAAACTTTGTGCACTGCAAATAATTCTACCATTTAAAATGTTATCCTTGAACAATAAATGTATATTGTTAGCTGTAATATTGGTGTGTAGGCAGCCATCTTAAGTCATTGTGCCTGATTTTGAGCTCTCAGAAAGAGCCAGTACTTCACAGTGCAACTGCTTTCAGATAAGCTATTGTTTCCTCTAATTAGTGTAACCGGAGGAGTCACAGCCAGACTTGGGTGATGTTCTTATATCCACCACTAGGTGGAACATTGGAGCATGTTTGGCAATGCAGGTGTCAGGGAGGCCTTACATTGCTACCTTCCCATTGTTATGTTGATGAGCTGCTGGGGGTGACATCACTCCAGTATTTGCAGTACAGCAGTAAAGACTGACTGAAGATCAGAGCATAAGTCACATGACTGCAGGCACCTGGGAAACTAAAAATATGTCTATCCCCACATCAAATTTTAAAATTAAAAATATGTTTGTTCTTTTCAAAAACATATTTCAATGCAGGATTCTGCTGGAGGAACACTATAAACTGATGTGTTTTTTTTAAAAAATCCCGAAGAGATTACCCTGCAAGATAAGGGATTACTGGAGTTGGGAAAACTGGCCAAAGAACTGATCTGTTTCTTGAAAGTTGTTAGAAAAAAAAGTTCTACTTCTGCTCTACCTTTGGCATATTTTTCTTAAATCTGTTTATTAGTGAGTTTGTATTTGGGATTGGATTATAATATAATACTTTTTGAACATGATGCACTTTATATGATGTAAAGTGAGTTACACCCAACATCCCATGCTTCAGAGACTAGGTTAGAATAGGTGAGTTGGCTGGCAAATGACACACTTGTAGATGGATGAAGCCATTTTGTTTCATATTCATTAAACACTAAGGGGCTGATTTACTAAGACACGAATTCGAATCCGAATTGGAAAAATTCCGATTGGAAAACGAACATTTTGCGACTTTTTCGTATTTTTTGCAATTTTTTTCGTCGCCTTTACGACTTTTCGGAAATTGTCGCGACTTTTTCGTAACCAATACGACTTGCGCGAAAAGTCGTGAATTTTTCGTAGCCATTACAATTCGCTCATATCTTGTCGCGACTTTTTCGTATTGAGCGCTCGTAAGCGGCGGGCGAAACTTTCAGACTTAGCATGATTTTGGAAGCCTCTCATAGGACTCAATGGCACCCTGCAGCTCCAACCTGGCCCAAGGAAAGTCTCCCATAGGGCTCAATGGCACTCTGCAGCTCCAACCCGGCCCAAGGAAAGTCTCCCATAGGGCTCAATGGCACTCTGCAGCTCCAACCCGGCCCAAGGAAAGTCTCCCATAGGGCTCAATGGCACTCTGCAGCTCCAACCTGGCCCAAGGAAAGTCTCCCATAGGGCTCAATGGCACTCTGCAGCTCCAACCTGGCCCAAGGAAAGTCTCCCATAGGACTCAATGGCACTCTGCAGCTCCAACCTGGCCCAAGGAAAGTCTCCCATAGGGCTCAATGGCACTCTGCAGCTCCAACCTGGCCCAAGAAAAGTCTCCATACTGAAGCTTGAATGAATCCGAATCTTTTGTACTCGGCGCGAAAGCTGCGAAAAAGTATTCGTAACGGCTACGAAAAAGTCGCGACATTTCGTGAAACATTCGGAATGGCTACGAAAAAGTCGCGACAATTTTCCGAAAAATTGCAAAATACCGATCATTACGAAAAAACCGCATTCGGACGCCTCGGAATGTTCGTGGGTAAGTAAATGTGCCCCTTAAAATTGAAAAAAAGTCACATTTAAAACCCCGGCATCCAAAAGTTTGCAAGCTCATTTAATGGAAGCAATTTTTTCAATTCAAAGTTTTCAAGTTTTTCAAAATGTTCATATTTTTTTTTAGAGTTTATAGACCTGAAGAACAACGGATTCTTTGACATTTTGTTCTTTTGACAAACATTTACAATAACAGCTTTTCTAAAAATATTCCAGTAGTCTTGACACGATGCATTCCGATATATAAATAAAACAATTTGGTAAAAAGGAATAAAAGTGTTGCTTACGTATGATAATTGGCAGGTAACTACTTCCATTAAGTAGCAGAGTACATTGAACTATTAAATGGAATGACTTTCCCAGCTTCCTGGCCCTCTGGTGCATGCACAAACAGGAAGCCCAAGGCATCGGGAATGAAAAAGATGCTAATCATTTGCATGCCTGTATTGATCTGACGCTGACTCCTTATATCTGATTTCATCTTCAAATATTTAACTCTAGATCTTGATATTGGGTTTCTCATCAAGCTACACTATGTATTGCTCTCACTACGTACTTAGTTCTTGAGCAGAATGCATAATGACAACCTAGTGACTACTATGTAACCTTACCTATAAAAGGGAAATGGAAACACAGTGGACAATTGTACATTCCAAGCTACAAATGTACTTACTATGGGGACATTACACTTGTGCTGACCAGCAGGAGTATAAAGTGATACATTTTATGCCTTTCAATGAAACATTATAGTTGATACTATTATAATTCAAATCTTTGAAGGCTGAAGACTGAATATGCTTCCTTTGTGGAGAAAGTTTAAAAATTAGGTTATCTTAAAGGACCAGTAACACAAAAATGTGTTAATACAGGTAAAGTATGGTACCTGTTATCCAGAATGCTCGGGACCTTGGATTTTCCGGATAAGGGATCTTACCGTAATTTGGATCTCCATAACTTAAGTCTGCTAAAAATCATTTAAATATTGAATAAACCCAATAGGATTGTTTTGCCTCCAATAAGAATTCATTATATATTAGTTGGGATCAAGTACAAGGTACTGTTTATTATTACAGAGAAAAAGGAAATCATTTTTAAAAATCAGAATTATTTGCTAATAATGGAGCCAATGGGAGATGGTGTTTCCGTAATTTGGAACTTTCTAGATAACAGGTTTCTGGATAACGGATCCCATACCTGTACTTAATTTACCCCAAAACTGCTATAATAATAGACAAAGCTTACTCCCCCTTGGATTTTTTGAAAGCTTCAGAATTCAGTTTACATTTATGCTCACAGTATTACTCCTAAAGCTGTCCTCAGCAAACATTTATCATTTATATTTTATTATACTTTAACTTTGCACTGTATGTTGTAAGTGGTCTTGACTTCCATTCCATAAGATAGGTGTGTGTTCTATGGTCTAGTTTTTTACTGAGAGACAATAAATATTAATGCTTGAATAT
The DNA here is from genome assembly GCF_000004195.4 of Xenopus tropicalis. Lineage (NCBI taxonomy): Eukaryota > Metazoa > Chordata > Amphibia > Anura > Pipidae > Xenopus > Xenopus tropicalis. The sequence goes on from NC_030679.2 coordinate 101,452,051, forward strand.
TAATTAGCCTCTCTCTTTATCTGTTTTACATTATGTATTTGTTAGTTTTCTTGTAGTCCAGCTCTCCTAGGTCAAGATATTATTGTAATGTGTTATGTGAACATGACTACATGCTGCTTTGCCAAAACAAATGTATAAAACTGCAGAAAAATTCATGAAATAGTGCCAAAAGCATTGGAATCAATGGATGTATTTTTCTCCATGTTTTTTCATCTCAAATGCATTGGAGTTCATGGGCAGGTTTTCCCACATAAAAAATGCATTTATTTTCCAAAAAAAAAATGATTAGAGTAATTCTAATTAGTGATGAGCGAATCTGTTCCATTATAATTTGCTGAAAAATTTAGGGAATTTCTGAAAAATTAGCAAAACCTGATTGTTTTGCCATGCAACTTTTTTTGATGCACGCAAAATCTGTTAATGTTACCACAACAGTTTTTGACGCGATCACAACTTTTTTTGACGTGACTACAACTTTTTTTTTACATGGCCGCAACTTTTTTGACACATGCAAAATGTTTGCAGCATTCAAGACGTTTCATTTTTTTGATACGCGCAACAATTTTTGCCGCTCACATGAATTTTGCTGCGAATCCATGCCTGCCGAAAAAATTCGCTTATCACCAATTCTAATAATGCTATTGTTATTTTTTTCTGTTGAAACAAACCACATGGCAAAATGTAATACATTGTACAGCAAAACAATATTCATAGTGAAATTCTATTCAGATTCACATAAGGCTAAGGGCTACCGCTATAGCCCCTCCCTCAAATAAAGTTTTATGGTACACATTGCATAAAATTACATATTTAAAAAAAGAAAATTTGTATTTTTTTTGCTCATGGGAAAACATATATCAATCTCCAAATGTATTTTAGTATTTTATAAAACTCTATTCAGCCCAGTTCTAAAAGTATCATAAAAACAAAGCTACAATATATTGAAATGCATATATATATAATGATTACACAGAATAAGTGAACAATCTCCTTTGACAAAGTCAGATAATAACCAATGAAGAGGCTCATCTGCACATAACAATGCTGGATACAAAGTGTAGGTAGCAGCTGTATAGATTGACTCTTGCTTTCAACTAAGTGTAGGATTAGTGTTTTGCAGTAAATAATGGCCCATCCAGATAGCAGACACTCATTTCCTCTAAAATAAGCCAAAATAATGGTGAGTGCTTAAATGTATCTTTCCTTCTTAGAAAACCTCTTAATGCCTTTAAAATTGAGATGTGAATAGAACAAGGCCTTTATTTAAAAAGAATAAAAATAAAAATCCCATTGTGTCCAAAGTTCAAGGATGAATCAGCCACCATGTTCCTCCTAAATACAAAACGAAATAGAAATACCAGAAAAGAAAGACGGGATAAACACTTAAGACATTACCAAAGATGAGACCATGTGTGTGCCCTTTACAAACCATTTTTATCATGATTTATATGTATTTTAAAAACTGAAGGTTTAATGGTTAAAATGATACTTCCTATAATTAGCATTATAAATTAAGTTTCAAATAAAATCCAGCAGGGCAAGTAGACACAGGTGACTTTATAAAACTCATTTTATATTCAGGATAAAGTACAGGTATCAGATCCCTTATCTGGATACCCATTTTCCAGAATGTTCCGAATTACGGAAAGGCCATCTCCTATAGACTCCATTTTAATCAAATAATTTACATTTTTAAAAATTTCCTTTTGGCTCTATTAATAAAACAGTATTTTGTACTTGATCCCAACTAAGATATAATTAATCCTTAATGGAGGCAAAACAATCCTATTGGGTTTAATTAATATTTAAATCATTACTTAGCAGACTTAAGGTATGGAGATCCGAATTACGGAAAGATCTCTTATCTGGAAAACCCTAGGTCCCGAGCATTCTGGATAACAGGTCCCATACCTGTACAAAAGTAACCTGTCTCCACATAAAATATGCACATGTGAAAACAAAATAGATCCAATATTCAGCAGCTAGCTTTTATAGTGCTGAGCAGTTGTATGAAAATAAACATCTAATTATAGGTTTTAGAACTGAAAAAATATAATGGCTTCTATGACATTTTATAGGTTTTCAGGGTTTATTTCATTTGTAAAAAATATAAAAAACGGGAAAAATAAATTGGTTTTGTGTTCCTTTTGTTCTGCTTTTAATTCATAAATGAGATTTTCATTTTTTTTTTGGTGGTCTATATTTTAATTGTAAATAAGAAAAAGTACCCCACCTAAAAGCTGCAGATCTTTTTCTTATTGAAGAGAACTCCCATTCATGCAACTTCTATAGGTGAACAGAAAGACTCCAGGTAGAAGCCCTAGAATAAGAAAGCCTACCAGGATTAGAATATTCCTACGGTATATACTCTATAGTACAGGATGAGAGAGATGCTAGCAAACTGCAAGAATGAGGAAAAGGAAAGGTGACTAGAGATGTAGCGAACTGTTCGCCGGCGAACTAATTCGCGCGAACTTCGGGTGTTCGCGAACGCGCAACTTTCCGCGTATGTTCGCAATTTGGGTTCGCCGCATTTTTTTTTCGCTGCATTTTTTCTCTGCGTTTTTTCTCAGCCTAAAAAACGCCGAACAACCACACATGGCGTTTTTCAGCCTAGTACTGGTGTAAGCAAATCCCGTTTCCATGGTGCCAATAGCGCGAAATAGCAAAAAACGCCACGTATTTCCGCTAGGTCTGCCCGTTTTTACGCAACGCTTTTTCAACAAAGTATTTTTTAGAGAAATTTTTGCCCTTGATCCCCCTCCTGCATGCCCCTGTCCAGGTCGTGGCACCCTTTAAACAAATTTAAAATCAGTTTTCTGGCCAGAAATGGCTTTTCTAGGTTTTAAAGTTCGCCTTCCCATTGAAGTCTATGGGGTTCGCAAAGTTCGCAAATATTCGCGCTTTTTGGCGTTCACTACATTCCTAAAGGTGACATCCTGGAAAGTGAGTTCAATAAACAGAACAACTTGACACTCCCAGAAGTGATGTATCATGAAACCCCTGCACATGGTGATATCAAAGACCCACCAGGACTCATCCATCACATGTATGTAAGAAACATTTAATATGAGTGAGAACCCAAAAACAGGCCCTTTATAGATGTGGACTATTTAAAATATTGTGTACAATGCACTAGGAGGCACATATAAAATCATATTTTTCGTACTGTGCGTCCTTTTTGCGACTTTTTAATTAATTTGCGCACCTTTTTTGTACTTTGCGAGAAAAAACACGCAAGTTGTGCGACAAAATCGTATTGTTGCACCAAGTACGAATGTTTTGGATTCATTCAAGTTTCGGTATCGTGACTTTCCTTGGGCCAAGTTGGAGCTGCAGAGTGCCATTGAGTCCTATGGGAGGCTTCCAAAATCATGCACAGAAGGATCAAAGTCGGAAATGTTTTCTCGCCGTTTACGATCGTTCAGATACGGAAATTTTGTGACTTTCAGATCGCCAATATGATATTATCGTGACTAATACGATTTTTTTGTAAGCATTTTCGTGATATTTGCGATCATCAGAAATTATCGTATCTAATCCGAATTTTACCCATTTCGGGATTCAAACTCGTACTTTTATGAATCAGCCCCTTAGTGTAAGACCTTGTGTGTGGAGAACCCAACTAACAATGGAAAACCAAATTTCCATCTACAAAAGATAAGTAGAAACCAAAGCAACTACCTATGGAACTAGAATCATTGTTGCATGGCAGGACATAGCAACCTTGTTACCTGGTTACCCATAAAGGTTTCCAGGCCGCAAACATAAAACCTTAGTAATGCTCAAAAGGTAACCACATGAGCCATGGAGACAGGCTGTAACCTTGAGGAGATGCTAAGAATTATACACATATCAACAACATAATGTGAAATCCAGAAAAACAAAGGAGAACAACAGGTGTGCCCTAGACAGAGAGCCCTGTGACCATGTAGCATAGACAACATGCTTAGCCAAGGTGAATGGGACAAGCCACAGTATAGGGAATAATCTGTCAGCCTTGGAGGAACTGACAAAAAACCTCTATACATCCTTTTGAGAGCTTGGCAGGATCAGAGCACTGAAGACCCTTAAATTATCTGCATTTATCCACAAAGATGAAAACATACAAGGCTGGTAGAAGCAGAGGATAGCACTACTATGTAATGGCCATAACACCTAAAGCGAAGACTTATTCTCCCAGTGACTAAGCTTCAAAAAGACCTTATAGCCAGAAGCAATATAACAGGTAGAACATAAAGGGATATAACTGTAAAGTAAGCAGATTCCACTATGGCTGGTGGTTCCCCTACTGCTGGTAGTTCAGGAGACCAATGATTTATAAGAGGAGGCAAGAGTAACCCTCACCAAATACCTCCATCCTCTAACCCAGATGCCTAGATAGTATTCAAGAACAGCAAACCATGTATCCTGAATACCCAATGACCAGAAAAGCAGCGTTTATCCCGCACCAACCATAGTTTTATCACAATCAACTGTGTGAAGTGCCTACATGGGTCAGGCTGAACCACAGTTAATTGATATTTAGAACTATGCATCTGTAGTGCAGAAAAACAACTTCTCCAATGTCTAAAAGATATGTCTGTTGATAGACTCCTGTAACTTGAAAACTAGGGTCTAAGAAATAGACACTGATATAAAACAAATACTAAGATACTAGGCATGTAACATACAAAGTCTTCAGTATGGCAAAAACAAACCTACATGACACTCGTCTATCGGTGAAAACAAGTCAAATGAGACTCTGCCCTCTGCAGCAAAGAAATGCCTCAAACAAACCTAAAAGGGGGAAATATACCCTTACAGAGCAGGTCTGCAGAAATCAAACATATAATATGAAGCTTAGTAATAGGTGCCAATAAATAACCCTGTAAGAAAAAAGTCCCCTATCCGGCTCATAGTTGTGTGGGTTATATATATATATATATATATATATATATATATATATATATGTATACATAAATACAATAAAATACAATAAAGTCTGTGCATATAATAATAATAATAATAATATATATATATATATATATATATATATATATATATACACACCTATATGACAGTTTGTTAATATCCTTTGATAAGAAACGTACACATGTCACAGTTGGTTGCCATTCGGTTTGAAGGTATATACCTTGAATATTCTACAGATGACTGTAGATATCCTAACAATATTAGAGCAACAAAGAAAAGGATCCTTTAGAACCCACATACAGGGAGTGGAGCCATGGTGCTAGCATGATTTTATATCATGCCAGATAATAATGTAAGCAAGTGCCAGGGCCCTGAGATGCTGCTTTCTGGCAAGGTACACTGGCCAACCCAGAGCCACAGTTATGGATAGTACTATCTGATTAGTAAAGAAACTCATTGTTTGGCCATTTATTCATGCACAGAGAATTGCAAACATAAGGCTGCCCGGGTAGACTAAACAGTCAAGTGCACAAAACACTGGGTTATACTGTATAATAAATACCTACAGTCTTATTGCTAGACTAAGCAATCCTTTTATCACACAGGCTTCAGAAATTCCTGCTGTGTGTATCAGAGGCAATCATTTTGTGCCTTGATAAAGCATACCTACTGCAGGGAGATCCCTGCCATGTAAAATACATACATCTCTTTGCTTCATTGATTGAGCAATACCTTATTCCAGGAGCTTTGCATTTGGCTGAAATGTGTAATAAGATATTCAGATGTAGCTGTATTAGATATGGATAAAACCAAGCTCCAGAATTACAGCAATATGTAATAAATAGTTTAGATTAGTTGGTGCTTGTAGCAAGCATATATCATAGTACAACAGCCACACAGCTCAGTGATCTACATCCATTAGGGCTGCTGGGTCCGAGTGAGCACATAGCCAAAGCTCAGCACCAATGCAGAACAGAATTGGAGCACAGAATTGGAACACCAAGCTAAAATGGCAGCTGCTATCAGAGGAGCTTCTGGGGCTCTTTACTCAGGTATAGTAAAGTTTTCTGCTGAAATAAATTGTGTGTTCTAGGTGGCACTAATGTGGCGAATCTATTGGCAGTAAAATGCCAAAATGACTTTCCTTCTCCTTTAAGATAAGAGTATAAACTAATGCAAAGTACATTGTACATGAATGAGTGTAGTGTTGTAGAAAGTGATTAGTAAATCATATAAGCAAATGCTAAGGTTATATCTGTATAAAGAACATGGTATCATTGCATTTTATCTTCCACATACAGTATGCTTGGGACAAATGCAACATTTCACATTTTGACATTACATAACTATATGATGTTTCATTGTATATTATATTTTATTGTGATATTGCCTTATTATAATTATATTTTCTTGTGATTATGCCTTATGATAATACCTCATTTATTTTGGTATCTTGAGTAGAAGACTCGGTAGCCAAAAAGCTGGGAGGATTATGGAACTGAGATATATGTTAGTGCTCAGTGTCTCTGCTGAGCTGTACTATGCACTAATACCCCACAGAAAGAAATATTCTCAACTACCCAGAGCAGGTGAATACTTTCTGATGAACTGACACCTTAAACTCTTTAGCAAGATGACAACTAAAACTCCAGAGGTTGTGAATGCTGTGAGGTTACAGTGAAAGAGTTACTAAGGTGTCATGCAACTCATAGTGACAGGTGTTACTTGTGAAAGTTGCCTAAATGGATGCATGAAGTGTTCTGAAACCGCAGGGGTACAGATGTTAGAACGGCATAGTGTGTAGCAGACTGGTGCCTCACCTCTTTTTAGGAATAGTTTCTCCACCTTAACATGGATAGCCTTTTTTACACCTCGTTCAAACCAGCAGTCTTCTCTGTCCAAAACGTGTGTGTCCTTTATCTTGTACGTGTAGAAAGACAGCTGAGCCTTGGCCTGTAGAGTTCTACATCTACTTGGATGTACACCTTGGCAACATTCCAACAAAAATGTAAGTCCAATGGCTGTTTTTTTTACCAGCATTTTCCCTTTGCACCTAAAAGCAGTTTTTTGATTTGTTAACTGTTTTAGCATTGTAAAATTCATAAGACCCTGTCAAATCAAACCAAAGTACATATTGTAGCTTCCTTGATCACCTGTGTTATTGTCTGGACTGGATCATGGTTGTGGTTGATCAATATGGCTGTATTTAGTGCTTGAACCTGAATCTGATATTCTACATGCTTAACTACACAAACAGATCAATGGATAGCATTGATCACCATTGATAGTTGACAGTTTTTTTAAACAACTAAACTACTTTTGCACCGCTAAAAGCACTTGAAATAAATAAGCAGGATCCATTTATACCTTAAAGAGCTACTCAAAAAATACAATAGATCAAGTGTTTGTTTTGACAGTGTCAATGTCAAGGGAGAAGTTTAGATCTATAACCTTATGTATAAATAGAAGCCTGAGAACCAAAGTATTCCTTCACTAGCCTTGCACTCTATAAAATCTGATTAGGCTGTTATACCAAATGATGTAATTGTGGTATTATTTGTTAATTATTTAGCAGTGTGTGCTTGCAAATAAGAAGGCATAATCAAATGCCGCCTACAACCCACAATCCAAATGCTATAATATGACCTTCTATTATCAGGTTATTGTAGCTAGGAATGTATAGACAGTTAGTGTAGATTGCAGACACTTTCACTTCCAGAAAATACAGAACTGTCTTTGTATCTTTGAAGCCATAAGGGAGTGAGATTCTGTTTCCAAGAATATAGTGTCTAAGGGTCAAGGTACAGAGGTGCCACAAAGGTACATGGAAAGATCAACAATATTACCACCCCTGTAGTTTGACTGGGCAAAGTATGGTTGCCACCATCCGGTTTTGATCTGGGCTGCCCAGATTTCAAAACTTTTTTCCTGGTTTTCAACATTTGGAAAACTGAGTAGAAATCCACCCGATTGCCTCCACATTATACATTAACTCCACCCCTAATGTCATAGTTCTGCCTCCAAAATCATCATGCTCACCTCCCAACATTATCAATCAAATTATTTTTTACCTTTCTGCTTAATTTTACCTTTCTGCTTGTAATTTGCTTTTCAAGTAAATTAAAGACCAAATTATGAACCACCAATGACTGATCCCTATCAGAATATCTCTATCTGGGTTTTTGTATTCTTTAATTAGAACCATTTACACTATAAATCACATTCTAAAGGATTTTTCGAAAGTAATTAAGCTTCCACCATTTTTAAGCCATGTCAATGCAAATGAAATAGGCAGATTGCAGAACTGCATCAGGTTACGAAATTTGCCTACATGAAATTGTTGGTACCTCTTCATATTGTCTCAAGACTATAAATACCAATTATTATTATTTAAACACATTAACCCCTATAGGTACATGTTCAATGGTCAATGACCCTTTGCTATCATATTTACTATGCAGTGTAAAGGTTTAAGCCAGGGGTGAAAATAACTTATATACTGCCAAAGCAATTGATAACTTGCATCTTACTCCACATAATATTTATCTTTGAATTTTCAGCAGAGTAGAATATTTATAATATATGTTGCAGAGAAAGTCTTCCATTTTCTAACACTGATATCCTATTCTATCTTTCATCAGCATTTTGTTTATACTGCAGTGAAGTAGTGTACTAAAACAGAATGCTAAACACTGTTACCTATAAATATATCTATAGTTGCAGATGAAACCACTACAAGAATGCAAGCAGAATACCCCTGAATAGTTTCTTCTCTGTTATAATACCAAGGCACAAAACATATGAGGGATCAATTATGACCCCAGTTTGCTGCTCTGCACTGAGCGCTGGATGAAAAATGAAGAGAACAGCGTCCTGTCTTTCTGTACCTTGCACTGCTTTCTTAGCAAGGTAAGGGCCTTTAAGTCTTCCCAGCAGGCCCAGATTGTGTCTCAAAATGAGCCCTAGTTCAGCCCAAACAGCCCCCTCCAGCCCAATAAACAGTGACTGCCTATGGCATCTTACGGCAGCCCCTCTGGCATTTGCCAGAGTCCACACATTGCCAGTCCGGGCCTGCTTCCTAATAACTAATGAGGTAAGTAAAACACCTATAGGCTTCAGATTATTATTAATACATTTTAAATATGAAAAAGGGAGAAAATGTAACATATTTAGTAATATACCATGTAAAAACTGCCACATCACAGCTAAACAATGTCTACCATGAATTTGTAAACAGCTGCTGTTCTGAAACCTACAATGTAGTTCAGTATATGCCTCAAATTATTGCATACAATTTCAGCATATTAGCTCAGGAATTCTTATAAATATTCATAATCTGCTCTCATAGGAGTGTGGTAAAAAAAAAGTACACTAACGACTTTCAATCATGCTAATAGACATTGATTGGGAAGATCAAATAATGACAATAATTGCTCAGTAACAATAGATGAGCCCCTGATATGGCCATCACAGTGTGCTAAAGGAATCATTCTAAGAAAATGGATACTTGTTGCAAGAAAGAACTCCTGGCAAAAATTATATGTCTCTGAGTAAACAAGGGATCTTTATGGCTTTTTGGAAGCATGTTTTTAATGAGACATTTTGGAAAATCACAGGTCAGAAAATAAAGCAATTGTGAACAAGTTCTGAACTGTTTGCTGTATAAAATTGTCAGTTTTAGTCCTGAATCACCTAAAGGGATCATCTTTAAGTATCAGATAAGAGTTAGTGCCAGACACCGTTATAAAAATTCCTGTCCATAGTATTCCATATCCGACAGGACAATAGCACTTTCTGTGTTAGCTGGGCACAGAATAATTATCTTATCTACAGAGAGACAGCAAACATTATTCTCAGCAGAAGATATATTTTTCAATTCAATTGTATATCTTATTGAACTATACTCATAGGCGGCTCATACAGTATCTACAAATTTACTGAAAGGCATGGCATCGGACTGTCAATATACAGGAAGTGGATTATGCCTTGAAAATGCTCTTGTTTTTCTGCCATGTGTGCCAATGCCATGCCTGTTAGTGTAAGGGAAAGGATTGTGTTTAGCATACTTAACTAGATAGGCAGTGGAGAAAAAGCACAGTGTGTCCCAGTCTTATATACTCGGGAGAATGTTGTGTGGCTGGACCCTATTCATATCGTTTTTAACATACCTCATTCAGATTTTTGCCATTTAACAAATATAGGTTAATAATAACAAGCTTTTTAGAGCTACTTATGGAGTATTCTCTTAATATGTCCTAATGCTGTTCTCCACAATAAATGAAGCTAAACAGGGCTGAGTTCCCAGTGCCAATTTCATTCTGTAAATTGGTTTAACCATTTTGAGATGCGAGGTGTGCAACCTAAAGAGCATGTATTGGGCATCTCTGTGCAACTGCAGGGTCAGCCAGACAGACCAGTGCTCAGTTCTACTGTTGCAGCAGGTGGCATGAATAAACTTCTATTTTGTTTTATTATACTCATTTTTCTGATACTGTACCAATCCTTTCTACAGTCACCAAGGCTAATTTTTTCCCTCTTGTTCTGATATACACTGACAAAACGTCCCTTTGTAGACTGAAGTGGCATATTTTGTTAACAGTACATCTTTCTATCAAATATGATTTCTCTCTCTTTCCAGCACAAAGAGAAGCAGTGTGCCTCCGCGGGAAAATGCAGAGTCATTTATATACTGAGCCTTAAGTGGCCCTAATGCATTTTAACGCTAGCTGTGTTATTTTTGTAACAGACAACTGTTTTAGGTATATATCACTCAGTGAGCCGAGAAAAAGCTGAAGCAAAATGTTCAAAATGTATACAATTTAGAAACTGCATTTTCTCTTTTACTAAAGTTTTTTTTATCCTTACCAGTCAATAGATGTTATGTGCCCTTTGATGTTTGCTCCTCTTAGAGTACATGTTCTCTATCTACCAACATACCTTTTTGGAGTCCTTCACAACTATTGTCTAATGGGTTTTAAGAGTGTAATAGAGTACTGCCAATAACTTGCCTGGGCTTCTACAATACAAATCTCCTTTTACAGGGGTTTTAGCTTTCAAGTATCAAGCCTTTGAATATCCATTTTAGATGAAAAGGGACAGTGCCATACCTGTAACCTTGCTTTTGTAAGCGGCTCTGTTACAGCTGAAAAAGCTTTCAGTGTCTTAGCAAACTCATATTTAGAAAGTGAAGAAGTGTGCAATGAGAAACCTGGTGTTTTATCGGCTGGTTAAGATGCACAGCCATCGTTCTTTTTCTAAGAGAAATAAAGTACTAATGGTACTAATACTTGGGTGCATCTGTATATTTGAATTTATTATACAACTAATGTATTTTACAAACCGATAATGGCTGACTGAAAAATTGTCTGTTGGGATTTTTTATAAAAAAAAAAAAAGCAAATGAATGAGACATTTTAGGGCTTTTGTCCCCTTTATGTCACAAACATAAAATATTATAATTAACAATGGGTAAAACTAAATTGAAATTTGTGTTTTGTATGAGATTGCTATTAATTACAGGTATGGGATCTTTTATCTGACACCCCCGTTATCCAGAAAGACCTAAATTACTGCAAGGCAATTTCCCATAGATTAAATTTTAATCAAATAATTCCCATTTTTAAAAATAATTCCCTTTTTATCTTTAATAATAAAGAGCCAAGCTAAAATAAATGAATCCTTATTTGGGGTAAAACAAACCTATTTATTTATTAAATGTTTATATTTTTAAGTGTTCTTAAGTATGGTAATCCAAATTATGGGAAGACCCCCTTATCCGGAAAACCCCAGGTCCCATGTACCTGTATGACCATGCAAAACAAAAAGAAATACCTTTTGCACTAAAGCTTACTTACCAGTAGTGATGAGCGATTTTTTTCACCAGGCATGGATTCGCAGCGAATGTCTGTATTTTGCCATTGGTGAATTGTTTAGCGAAACTTGCATGAAAATTTGCAGCGGAAAAATTTGTTGCATTAATTTTTTTTGTTGTGCGTCAAAAAAGGGCACGGTTGCATCACAAAAGAGCAGGCGACAAAAAATAAACGCGGGCAAATTTTATGGCGAAGCGAAACTGGACAAACCGTTGATTAGTTGCTTTGGCAACATCACCAGTGAAGTTGGCTTACACACTGTAATAAATATGCCCCTATGGTTAAAGGGCCTTAAAATGATCACTTAGGGCCGTAGCAGACGACGGAAGTTGCCTTGAGAGGAAACTTCTGTGATTTCGGTAAATCGAGGCGCCGCATATGCCATCCCACCAGCGATTTACATTCAAGCCAGTGGGAGGGAGATTTGTTGTAGGAGACTAATCTCCCCGTATGCCATGGCCCTTAGAATCCTCTTAAAGGAACAGTAACACCAAAAAATGTATATATTTCTAAGAAATTAAACTATAATGTACTGCTGCCCTGCACTGGTAAAAGTTTTGTGTTTGCTTCAGAAACATTACTAGAGTTTATATAAACCCTGGTGTGTAGCCATGGGGGCAGCCATTCAAAAGAAGAAAAGGCACAAGTTATATAGCAGCTAACAGATAAACCCTGTAGAATACAATGGTGTCTTATCTGTTATCTGCTATGCAACCTGTGCCTTTTCTCCTTTTTTCCAGCTTGAATGGCTGCCCCCATGGCTACACAGCAGCTTATTTATATAAACTGTAGTAGTGTTCCTGAAGCAAACAGCCCAATTTTACCAGTGCAGGGCAACCGTACATTATATTTCAGTTACTTTAAAACACTTTCATTTTTTGGTGTTACTGTTCCTTTAACACACAATTGGGTAGATTCAATTAGACGAGAAAGACATCTATTGGATATTTAAGAGAAAAAACCATGAGATAATCTTATGGAATTTGATCTGGCCCAAGATGTACAATTGCACCAAATCTAAACAGAATACCAGTTATAGCTATAACATATATAGTTTATATTTTATGGACTTAAACAGTTCAAAATCATAGCTTTTATGGCACAAAAACATCCGGGACTCCTGGAAACTGGGTCTGGCAGTTTGCATTATTTCTAATTACATGGTGTGGGGTCTGTTAGAGTATTCTGAGAAAGCACATTTGTTTACAAAACTCCCCTCATTTGTGCCATAAACCAAGAAATGATATTTGAGTGTTAGAAGAAGACGTTTCCTGTGGGACAGTAATGGTATAACTCTAGTCGGAAGCATGCAGGGGTTATCAAGTCTTTGTTTGTCTCTAATCATCTTTAAATATTTGAGGGTGGCTACCTCCTTATGTCTGATAACATTATAAAAATGTAAAGAAATGGTGCATGATAAGCAGTTTCCAGAATAAACAGTTACATTTACTAAAGGAGATTATTGATTGACCTGGAGAAAAAGACTCACCTCAGGAAAAATGTTCCAGTGTCTGTACTTTACTTTTCTTCCTTTATTTTATCTCTCCTTCTTCAAGGGCAAAGATAAGATGCTATTTCTGATTTACTTGGAAATCGGTTTGCTATGACCCATAGACCTGCTACAGAAGCATCCAAATATTTGATGAAATAGTATTATCTAACACTGAGCGGTATGGAAGCATGAATAATGCTGGCATCCCGAGCTGTGCAAGCTAGCACAATTTGGCAGCAATCTCCCCTTCCCAGTTGCACAGAATGGCAATTCATCTTTAAAACACTTGCACAGGGCAGTGTCATTGTTGGTGACCTATAAACTTCTACTGAGAGTTCATGGGATGGAATAATATCACACAGTATAAATATGCTGGGATAAGGCAATATGGCACTGAAGTTACTTGTAAAATAAAAATATAATAGGGTTCGGCACAAACACGGCTAAACTGAATAAAAGCTCTGGAACTAAAAAGGGGCGGTACAATAGCGTATGGACAAATAAACTTGGAGTTTTGAATGCACTTAACAATTAGGGGGGAATTTACTAAAACTCATTTTTTTTGGGGGGGGTGGAATTATATTTATTTGAAACAACAAAAAAACTCACTTCCATAATGTCAGTCATGTATCAAACGATCTGATCTGAAAAAGCACAAAACGTTGTGGCAAAGTCGCTAAAACTGGACATTTTCAAGTTGTTACATAATAACCATGATTTCTTCATATTGTCACACAAAAGCCAGCATCAAAAAACCCAAAAACCTCTAAAACCACGAAGCAATGAACAATCTTCCAGTTGTAAAAGGGACACTTACCATTGAATTTGACCTGATCTTGATATGGTTTAGATGGCATATTGTCGGATTCGGAATTGTCACAGTTTTGGCGCATTATAAATCTCGGAAAAGTTGAGCTTTTTTCCCCACATCTTTTTAGGTTTTGGCAAAGGCTAAAGCCTGGCCCCAAAAAGTCACAGCTTAGTAAATGCCCCCTTTAAAGCATGACCAATGCCTAGACTTTTTATGGGATCTTGCTGTGTTTCTTCTTAGTTATAATAATTAACTAATTAATAAAACTAATTAAGCTTTGTAAGTAAATACAGAGATAAAGACTCACAGAAACGCTGCTCTGAGTGAAAAAAACACCACATTTATTTCTTTCTCTTCTGTATACATGATCTTCTGTGTCAGACTTCCTGCTCTCAGAAAAATCCTTCATGGCACAGCATGAGCCTGTGTAGCTTCCTCCTATCTCATCTCTCCCCTTCCCTCATCCTCCTCCCCCTCCCCATCCCTGCTGTAGTATGAGCAGAGAGTTGTTCCCTGCCTGCACGCTGCTGCCTGGAAGTGACGTCAGACACTACAGAATACATTTTTCATTCTAGCTTGCACTATTAAATAGCATTATTTAGCGTAAATGTAACACATTCCTCTCCAAAATTCTATTTCAGATGAAATGTAGTCTATTCTAAAATCTTCCATTATAAGCCACTGGCTCATAGTGTATTTTTGTGAAAAAAGCTAGACAAGAGGTTTTCCTTATTTCCTTTGTTTTCTAAGCATTAGCATAATCAATGGATCCTATATGTAATCACTCAAACTGCAACACATATGTATTAATAACCTATCAAAACTTAAAATGATGGATTATTTATATATTACTGTACTTGAGATGACTATTTAATCACTTTTAATGTTGTTGCTTTGTCCATATAGAATTGTGTAACTGCATCATTCTGCTAATGCACACTTCTGCCGGGAAGCTTCCCGAGGTGGGGCACAAAGGATGCTGAGTGTCAGGGATGATGGGTAGAAATCCATTAACACTCCAGCAGCAAGGTCATATTGGATGATTACTTTTGTTTGCAGTATTTAAATAAGGAAGCCACTTTTGTACATTCTCTTTTACCTCACTGTCCTAAATAGACTCCTGGGTCATTGAGTATTGGGTCATCGCTTGCTATTAATGGCCCATTAACAGGCCAGTTGAAAAAGTGCCAGGGTTGTTTACACAGAAAGTGCTGTCCTTTTTTTTCTGGGAAGAATGCATCTCTCATCATGTTCATCAGCATGTTGTCATGTCAGTGTACAGACCACAAGTACTGCACTTATTAAGAGAGAAAAAAAACTTTTCTATTAATTTCAGTCAGTTTTGTTCCAAAAAAGAAGTGAACTCCAATATTCTTCTTTTTTATTTTTTTTGCTTTTTTTCCAAAGTCAATATTATCACTAGACATTTTACTTGTACTTTGCTATTATTATCTGGGTGATGGCTCTGACATGTTGATCATATATGGCAGTGAGAAAATTGATTTCCCTCAACAGAAACGCATCCAATTTTCCAAGGGCCATAATTTTATGTCCACAACAAAATAAAAGGGTCATTTTCCCGAAGATGAGCAGAATTGAAATCTTTTGACAAAAAGCAAGCTACATTTTTTTTCCCTCTACTTTTGGGCGATTTGAATCTGCAGTTTGTTGAATTGGCAACAGAAAGGGTCAATGAGAAAATACAGGGATATGTAAAAAGTTTAATCGCATTATAATATTTGCATGCTTAAACAGGTTTAACCTCCTTCTAAGCTTTACTTTGTGGTTTAGATGGATATGTGCTTATAAATTGCAGGCTTAATGACAGAAAATAACAGAAAGGCTTGTAAAGTTTTAATCAGTGCAAAGATACAAGGCCGGCGCTGCCATATTTTCTATTAGCAGTGTCTGGGTGCATTATATAGGACAATGTTTATGAGCATCAGCGGCTGCAATAGGAGTTTGAAAGGTTTCTCTACATATTGAACATACCTTGTCTCACAGGCTCAGCTTACTGCTCCTGTATTGGCTGCAAAATAGAAAATATAAGCAGCATGAACTATACAGTACAGTTTGTTTTAAGATCTCTACAATAAAGACAAGTTTTAGTGGACCAAGGAGTGCGTGCCATTTCTCTTCAAACTGATGAACTATACAGTATACTCCTTACAGCTGCTCCTATTATATGCACCAATATTGTATATCACGGACAAATAAAAAATACATTTTACCCATACCATAAGCGTATCAATACACCTCAAATTTACCTACAAAGAATCTCCACAGTATTAATTGAAATATCATCCTAATAGCAAAAGATTAGGAAAAACTCCAAAGGTAGATGGGTCACGGTCCTTGCTGACTCTTAAGGTCCCCATACACGGGCCGACTATAGCTGCCGATATCGGTCCCTTGGACCGATTCGGCAGCTAATCGGCCCGTGTATGGGCAGAATAGAGCGGCCTGGCCGACCGATATCTGGCCTGAAATTGGCCAGATCTCGATCGGCCAGGTTAGAAAATCCGGTCGGATCAGGGACCGCATCGGCTCGTTGATGCGGTCCCCGAACCGACTGCCCCATAACCACAAATGTAATCCGATCGTTTTGGCCCCGATCGTTACTTGCTACCCGATATCGCCCACCCATAGGTGGGGATATCGGGTGAAGATCCGCTCGCTTGGCGACATCGCCAAGCGAGCGGATCTTATAGTGTATGGGCACCTGTAGCACTGAGGATAGTCCAGACGATGACAAGCATTGTTTTATCAACAAATTTTGTTTGTTTTTGCTTTATACTACGGCACCCTACTGATTCAGTAAATTCCCAGAAAACACATGGTTTGTGTTCATTTTAATGCAATGCTCAACTATTTCATTTTTTCATGGTTAGTAAATCTGCGCAACTATTTTTTTTTTTTTTTTAAATAGTAATAATAGTTACAGCTAGTCTAAAGGTGGCCATACATTGGCTTATTACAGCTGCTGACTTGATCCCTCCATATGGAGTCAGCAATTTATTGGTCCATGTATGGGACCCACCAACATGGCTGCTCAAAAGACATCTGACTGAATATCTGATGATGGGTCTCCATAAGCCCCAATAGATGATCAGCCCAATTTGGCTCAGCATGGTAACCTTACCAACTGAACACATTTGGCTGTTTATGGCCACCTTAAGAAAGAATGAGCAATAACAAATGGGCACCCAAGTAACACGATAATAGAGAGTTTGAATTATAATATGAGACTTTGACTCATATACTGTATCTTGAAGGGGATCAAATATATCTGCTGTCACTATACATCCGGGACCTGAAACAGTTCCAAGGTACTGCAAATGCTCCCCAAATCAATAAGTATGGTCTACAATAGCATCCATACCAATCTTGATAGCGTTTCAGGAAATTGTTTGTAAATTCACTATTTATGAATAGTGATGAGCAAAACTGCTCCATTTTACTACACTGGAAAATTTGAGAAACTGCAGAAAAATTTGCAAAATGGCCAAGTTCCACAAAATTTCTCCAGAGGCAATGGAGTGAATGGGCATTTTTTTCTTGTGCCAAATGGATTTAAGATCAAAGGGAATTTTTACTTACATTTTTTCTTACTCCAAATACAATGGACAATGGGTGTGTTTTTTCTCAATAATTTCCTCATTACGTCAATGAGCATCATATCTTGTGCCAAATGCATTGGAGTTAATGGGTGTTTATTCTCATGTTTTTCTTCTGCACAAAAAAAACACACAATTTTTTGGTGAAACAAAATGCATGGAAAAATTGTAGTGCCATAATGCAAAAATGTTAGCCACTTGCTCAAATTTCACGCAACTCCATAACATTTTAAAGAAAATCTTGCACTTGCATCTATTATATACACACACTGTAATCTGAGTATTCCCACGGAAAATGTGCTTTAAACATGGTCATAGTGTGCATGCCAGCCATGAATGGCATGCCTGATGGGCATAATAAGTGCATCCAGGAAGAACATATAGCCAAACTAGGTATCTAGGAAGTTAGTGACAGTTGCCAGCTATGTTGTAACTAAATCTGAAGTAAACACAAAATGTTAATTTGTGAACAATAATCAATATATAATTAAAAGCTCCACTGGACAAAGCAGACCCTTATTAGTCCCATGGAAACAATGTTCACCCATGACATCAGGCTGTTACATAGTCAATGTGAGAGAACATGTACAGTAACTGAACAAGTTACATTCTGTAGATAAAATATATGAACACCTCTGATATTACGCTAAGCAGTGTTTGATGGCTATTATTTACATTATTTACCATGTTGTCCATGCGACAAAACATAATTCCTGCAGTGGAACAACTATAAATGATTACACAGGATTACAGGATTCTAATATAGAATTCTATAGAAAAGACGGTATAAGACACTATGGAGAACATTTTGACACTGTATATAACATTGATCAGTGATGATGTTTCAGAAGTGCCTATAAGTTACCAGTTAATAAGCATTACAGGGCTGATTTAGTAACAATAAATTACACAAATGCCATTGCCCTTAAAAATCAACCAGAAATTAGAGATGTAGCAAACTGTTCGCCGGAGAACTAATTTGCACGAAAATCAGGTGTTCGCAAGTTCGCAAACTTTTAGCGATGTTCGCAATTTTGGGTTCGCCTTAGCTGGAGCCAAATTTTGACCTCTCACCCCAGAGCCAGCAGATACATGGCAGCCAATCAGGCAGCTCTCCCTCCTGGACCACCCCCGGACCACTCCCTTCCATATATAAACCGAAGCCCAGCAGCCATTTTACATTCTGCCTGTGTGTGCTTGATGAGTTAGCATAGGGAGAGAGTTGTGCAGGGATTTGAGGGACAGTTTAGGTAGCTTTGCTGACTAGTAATCTACTTTCTACTGCTCTGTATGTAGCTGCTGTGGGCAGCTGTCCTGCTGATCATCTGCTGTAACCCAATAGTCCTTGTAAGGACTGCTTTTATTTTCTGATTACTGTTACTCTTCTTTTCATTGTGTACTGCAGCTCCGTCTGTGTGTGTTGGAGACAGGTGTGCTGCTCATAGTAGTGCACTAAGCACCAACCGCACATTCACATCATTTTTTTTTATTTGTGTTTTTTTACTTTGCTACTGTAATTTATAGAGCCGAGTGCTATTAGTCTAGCTGTGTTGGGGACTGGTGTGCTATTTAACTTACTGTTCTTTAACGTGTCCAGTGCTGTTTGCTGTTATTCATAGTAGTGCACCAAACACGTTACACATAGTAGTGACATTGCATTGCAATAAAATCACCTGAGCGATGTTTTTCCACCAGCAATAATATATTCCGTATCCACTACTGCGGCATTTTGTCTTTGCGTGTGAACCGGCTGTAACCTTTACACGACTTGATTGGCATGTAGACGCCGGACGTTTTAAAGCAGTTTATTACACAAGTTTAGAAATGTAGTGTGATTTCTGCCCTTTACAGCACAAAATGCAACGCTGTGTCAACAACGTATTTTTCAGAGAAATTTTTGCCCTTGATCCCCCTCCTGCATACTACTGTCCAGGTCGTGGCACCCTTTAAAAAACTTTAAAATCAGTTTTCTGGCCAGAAATGGCTTTTCTAGTTTTTAAAGTTCGCCTTCCCATTGAAGTCTATGGGGTTCGCAAAGTTCGCACTTTTTGGCGGAAGTTCGCGAACGGGTTCGTGAACTTTTTTTGTGAGGTTCGCTACATCTCTACCAGAAATTAGATTTGAGCTACAAGTTAGAAAATGAAAGCAAATATTTTATTTTTTCATATGGGCAACTGCACTGATATGTAATTCATTGTCTATGCTAGTAAATCAATTCTCAAGGTGAAGTTGCTTTAATGCTGAATATACAGTACTGGGATTAGGTCTCTTTTAGTTGAGTAAGGCCCTCCCTGAAATAAGTAGTTAATGTAGCCTTTGTAGCTGATAACTACAGTTTGGTGCCCAATGTGAGGCCTATATGTTGGCAACTG